>NC_092877.1:5780005-6396120 GCF_028372415.1 Notamacropus eugenii
GTATTTCACTGAAAAGTGCACTAGGGTCAGATTCTGGTGTTACTGACTGAGTGACTCTGTCTGGGTAAGTTACTGCCCCCTTATGGACTTTGATTTCCCCATACATAAGGCAATGATGTTGGATTAGATTGAACAGCCAGCATGGTGTGGTGAAAACAGAAATGGCTCTGGAGTCAGATGACCTGGATTCAAATTCTGCCTGTGATCCCGACTACCTATAAGGCCTTGGTCATCACTTAATCACTCTGGGCCTCAGTTCCCTCTCCTATAAAGTGAACAAGCTAGACCAGATGACCTGCAAGGTTCCTTACAGTTCTATATCTAAGATGCCAGGTTCTCTAGGGTTCTGTCCAAATTCAAATCTATCATCTTATGCAAAAACACACTCCAAGGTGGGCAGGAAGACTTCAGCAACTGAAGGGGAAAATGACATGGATCTCCAAAGTCCTAATTTCTAGAATAAAGCAGGATTTCCTCACTTGACAATTCAAAAGCATTCCAACTTCCATCTCTCTTCTAGCTTTGAAATGATTCCCTTTCTGTTCTCCTGACACAGGGTGACCTCCCCACCACAGTATTAGCTTACCCTGAGTTACTCTATTTTTAAGGATGCCCATGGTTCTGTATCAGGGAGGTGCTACTGTCCCCTAGAAGGAGGGAAACAAAGGAGATTGTATGATGTCTGAGCCTTCCAATCATGCTGCGGTAGCATGGGTGCCTCAGTTCTCAGTGGGCATAGGGGGAAAGACCTCATTCCTTTGAGGATCAAACGAGAGGCAGCACTGTGGAAAAGATTAGGTTTAGAGTCAGGAAACGTGGCACTGCTGCTTCCGATCTACGGGGGGAACATGGACAAGTTAATTTCTCTGGGCCTCTGTTTTCTCCTTTGTAAAATATGGATATCAATACCTATAGTACTTATCTCAAGAGGCTGTCATGAGGCTCAAATGAGATAATATAGGCAAACATTAAAGCACTCTAGAAACGGGCACAGTCATTAGCCATACTAATTAGTGATTAGTTCCATTTGAAGTTATACCATAAACCTGAGGTTATAATGATAGATAGACAGACAGACAGACAGACAGACAGATAGGTGGATAGACAGACAGACAGATAGCTATGTAGTTGGATAGAAAGATAAATGGGATAGATGATAATAGAAGAATGGATGGATAGACAGACAGACAGAGGTAGATAGATAGATAGATAGATAGATAGATAGATAGATAGATAGATAGATAGATAGCTGAGTACTTGGGTAGATAGAAAGACAAATAATAGAGAGATAAATTGGGATAGATGATAGGCAGATAATAGATTAATAGTTGGATAGAATAATAGATAGCTATATGGATAGAGAGATGAATAATTAGGTGATATATGCATGGACAGATAGATAAACAGGATCATTTATTAAGCACTTACTATGTGCTAGGCACTGTGCTAATCTCTGGTGAGATGCATACATGTGTAACAGCATAAAACTTTTAGGTAAGAGGTACCTTAGGAATAACCTTAGTCTAATATCCTCGTTTTGCCCTCATTTTACAAATGAAGGAACTGAGACTCACAGAACTTATTATTATTTCCCTTTTACAAATTAGAAAATGGACTCAGAGAAATTCAACCTTTTCATCTCCATTCTACCAATGACAGAACTGAGATCAGAGATATGCTCTGATTTGCCTAAAATCCTATAGCTGCTAAGTGGCAGAGCTGCTTTTGAACTCAAGATTTGAGCTCAGGATAATCAGTCAATATGCATTTATTTAAAAACCAAAACAAGAATTTATAAAGGATTTGTATATTATGCCCAGCACTGGACACCAGGGATCAAAAGATGAGACCCATCATTGCCCTCGTCGGGTTCAATTGCCAGTCATCTGACTCCTAATCCAATGTATTTTCTATTATATCACACTGTAAGAGAAGATGTTCAAACACTCCTTCCAGCCAAAGACATTTAAGTCAATGATCCCAAAGCTGCTCTTTATCAAGAGAGCCTGGGAGCTCTCCAGGGTCCCCTAGCACTCTAGCTGCCTGAATCCTGGGGGCCAGAGTGGATGGATGTATGGATGTCTGTCTATAAAATAAGTACACATACATATTGTTATAAATATATATTTGTATATTTGTGTGTATGTGTGCATGCATATAGATGTGTACACACACACACACACACACACACACACACACACACACATACACACGTATACAGTAATTGTCCTGATAGTCTTAAAGCAGTTAAAAGTTACTAAATATTAAAACTGTCCTAAGATTTTGGGGACACCCTGTGTATATATGAAATGTGCTGCATTCTCCCTTGCCTCTAAAACCATGCTTCACGGAATCGCAGAACATTAGTGCTGCAATGGACCTTTGTTTCAATCATTTTTCAGTCATATTCAACTCTCTGTGACTCCATTTGGGATTTTCTTGGCAAAGATACTGCAGGGGTTTGTCATTTCCTTCTCCAGCTCATTTTCCAGATGAGGAAACTGAGGCAAACAGGATTAGGTGACTTGCCCAGGGTCACACAGCTTGTAAGTCTGAGGCCAGATTTGAACTCAAGAAGATGAGTCTTCCTAACTCCAGGCCCAGCACTCTAGGCACTCTGACACCACCTTACTGCCTATGGAATGGACCTTATGGACCTAGAAAAGGTTAAGGACTTCTGGAATGGAATGACCTTCACCCAGGAATCCTTAACCTTTTCTGTGGCCTGGTCCCCCTTGGCAGTTCATCTGGTGGAGCCTATGGACTCTTAGAATCATGTTTTTTGAACATAGGATCACAAAGGAAATTGATTCTATTGAAATAGTTATCAAAACATCTTTCTTTACAAACAAGTTCATGGACCCTCAAGTTAAGAAATCTTGACCAAGACAACTTCCCTCATCTTAGCCCAGAGGCGATGAGTCCAAGCTCATGCTGGTTTAAATGGCAGAGACAAGACTCAAACCCGGTCCTCTGGTTCCGAGTTCAGGGAGCTTTCTCTGGGGTCATATAGATAAGGGGGACTAGGAGGGAGATATGGTTTTTAAAAGATCAGATTCTCATTTTCTTAAATCTTCTCATATGCTTGAGTGACTTTCACCTCTCTTCCTGAGCCATAGGGGAAACTGAGTCAGGGGAGGAAGAAGAGGCATAGTAAGCCTCTTCATAACATATCCCATTCCCCGCTTATGGATCAGAAGAAATACCAGCTTCTATGAGGCCCCTAAAAATCCATGGGCTTCCCTTTCTTTCTCTTTTTGCATGACTGCTTTTTTTTGCCACAAGATCATAGCTCTAGGGAAAGAAGGTACCTCACAAGCCATGTAGTCTACAGGTCTCATTTTAGAATTGCCATCTGATAGTGCTATTGGGAAGCGTGGATAACAACTCACTAGATTGAACCCCACTTTTCTCTATTCTCAGGCTGGGTCTTATCTGTTTCTTGAGGATGTCTCTTCAGTCTTAGGATTACATGAAATCTTAAGACCACTGTGATCATGGAATACATCCCCTTGTTTCCAGGAAGACTTGGAAAACCCATAACAAGCCAACAGAATCTTAGAATCAGGAAGGAAAATGGAAAGAGGAATCAGGTCAAGTCTTAGCTTAGCCACTAAGCCGAGTGACCTTGGACACTTAGGTCATTTTGCCACCCTGGGCCTCTGTTGTTTACTCCTCAGTAAAATGAAGGTGCTGAAAAAGAGGATCTGAAAGGTCCCTTCCGGTTCTGCTATTCGGGGACCTCAGAAATCATCTAATCCAATGTATATTCAAGGAGGAATTTCTTCTACATCATTCCCAACAACGTCTCCAACATGTGGTCATCCCGGTTGAAACTGAAGACTTTCAGGATCAGGGAACTCATTCCCTCATCAGTTTGCTCATTTTAGTGCTGGGAAGCTTAAATAGTTAGGAAGTTCTTTCTTATACTGAGTCCAAATAAGCCTCTTTGTAACTTCACTTATCATGTATCACAGAGATATCCTTTTCCTAAAGATCTACAGAGAAAAATATTCCATGACATACTCCAGAAAACAATGAACATCTACAGTTTTCTGATGGATAAGACAGAAGCTTAGAGCTGGAAAGACCTTACAATCACCTAATCCTATCCCCTCCTTTTAGAAATGAAGTAACTTAAGATGAGGGAAGATGAGTCACATAGTCTAGGTCACACAGTTGGTGAAGAGTTGAGGAGGGATTCAAATCAAGGACCTCTGAGATCAAAGTCAGCAGTCTTTCCGCTAGGCCACACGGCTGAAAGGTCACTGACAGACAGTTGGGTCTCTGGCCATCGGGTACTTGACCTCTGCCAATCTCATTTCTAAGAAGCCTGAGCTGTTGTATCCTTCTAAGCAGACTCTTAACAGAAGGAGGTAAAGGGATTCTGAATCCAGTGTTTAACAAATGATTACTGAATTGAAGTGAGATGAAGGGACAGGCCCATGAGGGTGAAAAGGTGCAAAGCATGTTCAGTCACTGATTCTCTGTGTGACCTTGGGCAAGTCATTTCACCTCCATGGAAATCTGTGCATCCCAGGATGGGCACATCCAGGAGAAGGAGAACTTTGCCAAACACACATAGGCACACACACACACAGACACACACACAGACACAGACACACACACCCATACACACACACACACACACACACACACACACACACATTCTCGAGCATGCCCATCACACTCTGGTCCAAAAAGTTGACTGTATCAATGCTTCTGGGCTTTTGGTCCAAGCTCACTCATTTTTTTAATCGTCTCTGCAGCTCCTTCTCTTTCCTTTTGGTGAAGATGTCCATTGACAGGGCCTTCACTACCTCCTGAAGCATACTATTCCTTCATAGTCTAAAGCTTGAGGTTCTCTTCCTCTCTCTTGGTATTTTCCTCTGGGCAGGAACATCATCTTGAGTGTCCCTTCTTGTCTTCACACCTTCTCCCATGAGTGCCTTAGGATCAACTTCTACCAAAGCCCTCTTCCAAATGGCTCCCTATCACTCACTCCCTTAAACCAGTCTTCCTCTCATGTCTCTCAGCCTTCCCTGACAATGTTGGGCATTTGACAAGGCCCCAGAGAAAAAACCAAAAAGATGTTGTAAACACTCCTAGGGGAATCCAAGGGAGCTGAAACCAAGAGTTGAAACTTTGATGGCTGCAGATAAGACTTCTCACTTCCTTTTCTTCTGGCCCCATGCTGCCTTCAGAGACTGTTTCACTCCATTGCACAGTCCCCAGCACATGGCTGATATTTAATAGAAGTTCTATGACAATATTCAGGTCTCTCCAAAGATCAGACTGAAACCGCACTGAGGAAATTTTTACCAAGAAAATGCTAACATCCCCAAATTCAAGACCTGGAGCAATCAAGAAATGGGCTTATCTAGAACTTCTCTTCCCAGTGCCCACTGAGTCAAGAGACACCTTTTACCAAGTCAGGTTGCTACAGCATTCTTAATGGAATTCCAGAATTTCAAAGCTGAAAGGGACCTCTCAGGTCGTCTAATCCAATCTATACCTGAACAAAAAGGCTCACTTTGATGACCTCCAGAGGTGGAGAACTCACTACCTCCTAAAGCAGCCTATTCCATATGTTAACAGTTGTGATAGTTGGCAATTTTGACTTTTTTTCTTTAAAACAATTTCAACAGGCTATTTCCATCCCTTCCCATCTCGTCCACTCTTCTGTCAGATGTCAGGTTCCTGATCTAGTGAGTTTGACCTTATCCCCTATAAGCTGCAGTTGGATGAAATGGACTCTTGGCCTACTAGACAAATTTCATGGGACTAAGAAGACTATGGAGTTAAATTGAAGGTGATACTGGAAAGAACTTGGCTTTCATGGTTGACCAGCAAGCCCAAAAGTGACTTAGCTTGTTGTAATGAGGATTCTCTAAACTATTCTTTCTTGTACAATGTACATGGACCGAGACCCTTTTCCCTTATTCCATCTGGACCTCCAAAATTTATTTACATAAGTTTGTCCACCTTCCATCAATGATATATTTTGGACAGACAACTCCCTGGCCTACAGGCCAGAGGAGAAGAGGGAGTCATTAGCTCATCAATCTGTAAAGCATGGGAGTAGTGGGAATTTGGCCTTAATCTGAGTTGGAGAAATCAGTTCCAATGAGGTCCTTTGCCTCTTTCCCTGACACAGCCCTCATTTCTCCCTTCCTATTGCTTTGGAATATGTGATCGGCTCTCTGTTCCTCTGGTTACCCAGGGGAATCTATAGGGTGGGCTGTTGCAAATGTCCAAACAAAATAATTTAAAATCTCCTCACTTGGTTTCATTCATCCTTCCTCTTTTTAAAAAAAATTTTCCACTAGTTTTCAATGAGAAATGTATTAGTTTTTTTCCCTTCCTTCACCTCAAAGACAGTGGTGATACTGAGTTAGTGAAAACTGTGAGGAAGCCTGGGAGGCCTTGTTTAGAGTCCTTAGGCACCACTCCATCAACCAGGAAGGAGGGTCAGAGGTACCACTACAATGGGGGCAGGGACAGAATCCATGGGGAACGAAAAGCTCACCTCTGGTCAGGTTGCGCTGAATTGTTTCCTGGGACATGCTATGTAAACGTTTCATGTAATCTTCACTGTACCAGACTCGTAATCGCTCCCCAGGTCGGATATCACGGCACACTCGGAAGTAGATCTTCTCACTGTGCTGGAAGGCCATCAAATTCTGCTCTCTCTCCTCTCGTGAGATGATCACATATCTGGGGAACAAGGACACAAATGATATGACCTTGACACATCCCTACATGTGTATCCACATGTACAGATGTACTCACATAGATTACAAAGACAAAGAATACTAGGATAGGGGCTGGAGGACATGGGCTCGAATCCCAGGTCTGAATTACCTAACCCTAAGTAACTCTAAGCAATTCAGGGTTACCCTGAATCTCAGTGTTCTCATCTGTAAAATGAGAGGTTGGACTAGATTATCTGTCCAGTCCTGTCTAGAGCTCCATGAATTCCAGTCCCCTATCACCAAGTGCCTGGTGCATCATTCTAATTATTTCTGTTGTAGACATCTCAACCTCAACAGGTTCAAAATGGAACTCATTGTCTTCCATCTGGAATCCCCTCCCCTCCAAAATACCCCTTTTCTGTTGAGGGAATCAATCATCCTTTTGGTTATCTAGGTTCAAGAGAGTCATCTTTGACTTCCCTCAACTTCACTACCAATAACTATAACTTATCAAAACTGATCAATTCTATCTCAACATCTTTCACACCCATAGCCTTTTCTACACTTAAAGGCCACTCCTCTAGCTTAAGTCTTCATCACCTCTTGCCTTAACTACTTTAATGTCTTCATAACTGGATTCCCGAGTTCTAGTCTCTGCCCCTTCAAGTCATCCTCCACACCATTGCCAAAATATTTTTCCAAAAGATGTGTTACCATGTCATTCCTCTGCCCATGAAGCTTTCACAGCTCTCTACTGCCTTTAGGACTAAATACAAATTTCTCAGCTTGGCAATTAAAGCTCTAACCTCTCTTTCCAGAGTCACGGCATGTTACACTTCAGCATGTCATGGACAAACTAGAATTCTGGGTATCTCATCTCCCACCTCCATTTATTTACATAGGTTGTCCTTCATTCCTGAAATGTACTTCCTCCTCATCTCTATCTCTTAGAATCCCTAGTTCCCTTGAAGACGAAGCTCATGTATCATCAATGGAAGGACCTTCATGGTCTCTTTGTTATCTATACTCTCTCCTTCCTCCTCAACTAATTAGGTACATACTTATCTGTTTCTATGTTGTGTCCACCCAGTAAAAGTTACCTGACTGATAGGAGGGGCTAGCATCACTCATTTTCTTTATTCTCAAGACTGACATATAGTAGGTCCTTGATAAATGCTTGTTGGTTTGTAATGGATTGTAAGATGGAAATAATAATAACTGTTCCCTTGTGCAAGATAATATGATATATTGACAAGAAGGATGGCTTATACTCAGATGGCCTGGGTTCAAATTCTTGCTCTGCCATTTACTCTCTGTATCATTGGGCAAGTCATTTCCTTCTCTGCATCTGTTTCCTTCCCAGTAAAAGGATGGGGTTGCTAGCTGGCCTTTGAGGTTCCTTTGAGGTCTAGACCATGATCCTGCAGTCTCACAGAGGGTTGGAGATGGGTAAGCCCTGCAAAAAGCATGAAATACTATTTTAACAATGAGGGCTCTTTTTGTACAGATGAGGAAACTGGGGCTCAGAGAAATTAAATGACTTGGCCAAGTTCGCAAAGGTAGTAAGCATCAGTGATTAAGAGTCGAACCCAGAACCTCTCAGTCTAGAGCCAATGAGCTTTCTCTTAACTAAGAGGGTTAACCTTACAAGCCTGCAAGTAACTTATGATTTGAAGAGTGTCTGGCCAAGACCTCAGCTCCCAAATCTTTCTACTTTTGCCCTTCACCCTACCTGAAATTCTGACATTTGACCTCCATCCTTTTGAGTCCTGGGAACATCCAACTGCTCTTGTATGGATGAAAAATACCTTAAAGAGCTGTTATTTCATAGTCTCAAAAAATATAAATGGCCTTGGGACAGAGGATAAGCTTAAAGGAATATTGCCTAGAAGCAGCTGAAAGGACATAGATTGTGGTCAAATATCCTGGATTCAAGTGCTCATTCTACCACTTCCTCCTGGGATATCCTTGGGGAAGTCATTTCCCTTCTATGGGTCTCAATTTTCTTCTCTGTAAAGTGAGTGGGTTATATCAGATGGCCTTTGAGATCCCTGCCCTTTCTAGATCTTGGATTCAGGTCCCATCTCTGCCCCTGACTACCTGGATCACTGTGGGCACACCAATTTCCCACCCTTACCCATACTTTCATAATCCATATGTCAAAGGGCTTGGACTACATGAATGCCAAGGTCACTTCCAGTTCTAAATCTTACAGTCTATGAGATGGGGACCAAGAGGTTGTCTAAGAACTCTGCCTGTTCAATATGACAACCAAGGCTTATTATCCAAGTTCGAGCAGCCAGAACTGGTTCCTGCACTCAACTTTAATGAGGAAAGAAATAGGAAATAAATGAGTTCTTATTTCTAAAACCAAATCCTAGGATGAGTCAAAGGAAAGATTGATGATGAAAAGTGATTTCCAGGGCCTAAATTTTGGAGCTCTACAAGATTCTAAGTGCACCCCTTGAATTCTACATGAAAGAGGATTTGTTTTATTCAGAAAGTCCCCTGCCCTTCCTAATATTCCACCTTGACTCCTCATTTATCATGGCACAGAAGTAACCCATGGTCTCTGAACATTGTGCCAGTCATTTAACCTCTGTTGCCTCAGTTTCCCCAAGTCCAAAACAGGAATAATAATAGCACCTACCTTGCAGGGTTGCTGTGAGGATCAAATAAGATAACCCTTGTCAAGTGCTCAGCACAGCGCCTAGCATACAGCGGGCACTTTTATTATTCTTGTTCGGTCGATTTAGCTGTGTGTCACTCTTTGTGACCCCAAATAGGATTTTCTTGGCAAAGACAATGGAGTCGTTTTCCATTTTCTCTTTCAACACATTTTGCAGATGAGGAAACTGGGGTAAACAGGGATAAGTGACTCGCCCAGGGTCACACAGCTAGTACCTCAGATGAGATTTGAACTCATGTCTTCCTAACTCCAGACATGGTGCTCTATTTGCTGCACCACCTAGCTGTCCATAGTAGACACGTATAAAAGTTTACTCCCTCCCTCTCTCCATTCTCTTCCCTACTTCACTGACAGTAAGACCTTGAGTAAGACCCATATAATGCCTTGTGCTTCTACTGTCCAAAGACCCATATCAATAAACCTGGAAAGACTCATCCCCAGAGTCGGCCACTAGGGGACAATTTTCTAGTCCAGTGCCTGGCACATAATAGAAACTTAATAATAATTTGTTGATTAATCAAGTGATTTTTGGTCACAGCAAACACCATCTCCATAGGTCACAGAAGGGCTTCTATGCCCTGTGTCTGTGGAGCAGGGAACTACAGTAATGAAGTCATGGGGTTTCAAAGTCCTAGGGCATCATTTTAGTCAAGTTAATCTAGTATCGAATGTCCCAAAGGCCTCACTGCAGTTGTAAGATGTTTTTGGCTTAAAACCAAGACTTTTGAGACATCCTACATTTAGGTAGCGCTTTAATGTGTGGAAACCACTTTGTGTACGTTGTCTCATATCTTCTAGAATGTTTTTGATGTCTCTAACATTTGTCCTCCAAGCACAGCATATATAAGTCTCAATCCACCCTCATCATCAGAATCTTTTTGCCTCACTATTCCAGATAACTGGGCATCTTTTTTCCACTTAAGTGAATCTTTAAAAAAAATTAAAGCACCTGATACAAGATCTGGGGCTGGAAGGAACATCAGGGGTCATCTGGTCCAATCACCTCATGTTACTGCTGGGAAAACTGAATCCTAGGAAAAGAAAGTGACTTGGCCAATGTAACTCAGGTGGTGTCAGTCAGGATTTGAATGTAAGACCTCTGACTCCCAGGAAACTGCTCTTTCTACTGTTTCAAGCTATTTCCAAACAGCGTTGGTTTTCTCTTACAGAAATTGGGATTTTGAAGATACGAAGGAGTTGAGATGTGCTCCCAGGCCCCCAGTGATAAATACTTCCATAACAAATCCCAAATAACTTCAGTGCACTGTTATGTGTTTGCCCAGCCCATGGAAAGCACATAGAAGGCAACAATCTTTCCTGGTTGTTCTGGGCGAGTGATTATTTGCAAGGTGACTTGATGGACCTCCTAGGCCATCTTATGTCATGTGCCATGTTGGAGGAAGTCATGTTACATCCTTGGAAGGGAAAATGAATGATAGGGGTGGGGGGGGCTAGGGAAGGGACTGGCAAAAACCATCCAGATGACTGCCAATAGTTGAAACTTCAGTGGCTATTTCTGTCTCATTTGAAGTTAGACAAATCAATGAAATATGAAAGAGTCCTAGACTAGATGTCTCAAGGCAGTCTCAAGGTTTTGCCCTCAACACTGTTGACTCTGCCATGGAGCAGCTCCAAGAAAACATTCCTCAGCCTAACCCATTGTCTTCTGGCTTTTTTCTAAACAAAGCAGGTTTCCCAGCCAGGTCCAGAAATGCCTCAGATCCAGCTTAAGAAAAATAAACCTTTATAGATCTAGTTTGCTGGAAGGCATGAGTAAGGATTGTTTCAGGGAAACTTCAAGGTTGAATCTTTCTGATATAATGAGACTTCTAAGGCAGTTGACTGGGAAATGGGAATGGGGGCAGGGGTGGGTGGATGGGTAAGGAGGATAGGCAATAGGTCTGTCAAGAAATATCAAGAAAAGATTCAGTATCTCCTTCTTGCCCAGTGGCAAGAGCTATATTTTTTATACACTCTACCTTCTCCCACCCATGTCAGACAAAAGGATTGGTGCTAAAATTTGCATCTCTTGAATTTGGGACAGTATATATAGTAAGTGCTTAATAAATTTATGTTAACTAAGACTTTAAAAAATACTTCAACTGTTTCATGTGTATGTCACCTCCCCAAAGGCACCAGGAGGTGTTTGAGGGTTGGGACTGTACTTTATGCTTCCTTCATCTATCACAATGCCTAGTGAAAGGCTAGATACATTTTTCATTCATTCATTTGTTCATTCATTCCTTCATCTTATGCTTCTCTACATCTCTAATAAGGCCTGGTGCAAGACTGGGCTCATTTATCCATTTGATTGTTTTCTACATTCACACCATGACCTACTGGAAAAGTAGGCTTGATTTTCATTCATCCATCCATCCATCCATCCATCCCTCCCTCCCTCCATCTTAGGCTTCTTTGTATCCTAAATAATATCAAGAACAAGGCAGGGCATATCCATTCATTTTATTATTTTCTGTGTTCATAACATTCCCTATTGGAAAAGTAGGCTCAATTTTTCATTCATCCATCCATCCATCCATCCATCCCTCCATCCATCCATCCATCTATCCATTCCTCCCTCCATCTTAGGCTTCTTTGTATCCTAAATAACATCAAGAACAAGGCAGGGCATATCCATTCATTTTATTATTTTCTATGTTCATAACATTCCCAATCAGAAAAGTAGGCTCAATTTTCATCCATCCATCCATTCATCCATCCATCCATCCATCCATCCATCCATCCATCCATCCATCCATCCATCCATCTATTTTATGCTTCTCTGTATCCTGAATAATATCAGGACCAAGGCTGGCACATTAATTTGCTTTATTATTTTCTTCATTCATAATATGCCATGTTGGAAAAGTAGGTTAAATTTTCATCCATCCATCCATCTATCCATCCATCCGTCCATCCATCCATCCATCTTATGCTTCTCTCTGTCCTGAATAATATCAGGAACAAGGCTGGGCACATTCATTCATATATTTCTCAAGTGTCTAGTGTGTGAGATCCTCAGCAAACAGTGCTGGGGAAGGTACAAAGCGCATTAGACATAGTCCTTACTCAAGGAATTTACAAGCTATTACAAGGCATCAGGCATAGGCAGATGAATATAATGAAAATTAGAATATGGTAATTGCATGACAGGAGTATAAAGTACTATGAGATCAGATCAGGAAGAACTCATTTCTCATTAGAAGTCTCTTCTCTGAGGAAGGAGCATGGGCCTTGAGGGATGGAGCAGATATCAGGAGTTATGAGGGGAAGGGGAACAGTGCTCCAAAGACAGAGGGGTACTGGAGGTATTCAGAAGGCAGATAGGGCTCTGCTACTCCCCACTGGCTTCTTTTCACCCATCTACACTAGCTCCTCAATGGCCCAAAAATACATCATGGGGAATTGGGCGAAGGGTCTATGGGGGTAGGGAAGGATAGGAAGTGAGCACACACCAAAGAAAGAACTTGAAGACTAGGTGTTAGAAGTATTAGATATTTCTTTTTATTACCATCTTAACAAAAATACTTCCAAGAGAAATTTTTTTTGTGGGGGGAGGCAGAGGCGAAGTATAGCCAGGGGTTATGGGATAAGGGGATTCTCAGCTCAGGTAGCAATGAAATGCTATTCTAAGAGATCAGAGTGGAGAAAGAAGGTTGAGGGAAGGCTCTGGGCACCCAATGTCTCCTCCCCTACCTCAGGCCTGAAGACATGATGAATCTGGGAGAGACCCACTTTCCAGGTGTAGGTGGGCATAGGATATCAGTCCTGACTAAGGGAGCTCTTGCTTGGGCCAGCCTTGGGGACAGGAGGCCTAAAAGAAAGTACAGTGAGGCTCACTGGGCTGATCTCCTCACATTCATGTTCATCAACACCACCTCCAAATCCCTCCCTGACACCATGAATGCATCTTTCATGCCATAGGCCAAACACCAAAACAAAATCCAGAGAGAGCTATAGATGTATGTACTTGTACCCTCACACATGTTGTCTTATCTACAAGAGAGCTCTGGGCAACCAGAACAACTGAAGGGATCCAATGCTATTGGAGTGCTAGGAGGAAGGGAAGAGAATTGCCCATTTCAAGTGCTCTCTTGTGACCCTCTCCTCATCCATCCAGGACAGAGGAGGGGAAGAGAGGCCGACTAGACTCCTGGGAAGTCTGCTTCCTCAGTGTCAAAACTAAGGAATCCAGGTCAAGAACAGCTACAGGATGGAAGATGGGGCTGGGACAAAGGCCAGGCTCCCTCATCAATAAAGGTGGATACATCCTCCTCCTCTTTTGCTACCAAAGATTGAGCTCTTAGCTGGTGGAAAGAAAAGACGAGAGGTCTGGAAGACAGAAGACCCAGATATGTCGCTTATCAGCCCCTTGACCTTGGGCAAATCACTTAGGACCTCCCTGGGCCTCATTTTTCCCATCCTGTAAAATGTAAATCAGAATCTCTCCCCTGCCTCCCAGTCTCACAGAGGTATTCTAAGGATCTAGTGAGATGGTATATTGTGAGTGAACTTTATTAAGCACAGTGCATTAGCTATGGAGAGCAGGGCTATTCTTGAGGGGAGGTCCTTTCCATCTCATCCTGTTCTTTACAGACACCCCACCCAGCCCCACCAAAGGCAAAAACACAAAACTAAACTCACATAATGGCTCCCACAAAACATGCAAGCCAGAGCTGAGCCCAGAAGCCCAGGCAGGGGCACCATCAAGCACAGGGCATAGCCAGCTTGGTCCATGTGCTGAGCTCCAATCATCACCCTCTCCCCATCTTTCATCAACAGAAATCATACCTCAGGGTCTGTGGTCAAAAAAGTTGAGTCAACTGTCCAGACTACACAGTTAATCCCCATCTTAGTCTCTTTTGAGTGGGAAAGTCAGATTTCCCACCCAGACCCGCCCAACTTAGGTTGGCTGCCCAATGGGATGAAGACCTCAGGGGATGATTCACTGAAACCAGTGAGCACCTGCTAGTTTCTGACATTCCTCCAACTTTGGCAGAAGACAAAGAGGAGGAGGAGGTGATGGCTAGGCCCTAGTCACATCTAAGGGGTCAGCCTGAGACTTTCCTGATGATGTCCCTGGATGCTATGAATTGAGACTTCTTTGCAATGAAGGCCCCCATGCTTAGGGACCTAACTCCTTTTCTGTGAGCTTTTCTTTCCAGCTCAGACTGGTTTGGTTAGAAATGGTGTTTTCGCTTCCGAGATCGAGTAGTCCTTGTGGGTGGGTTTAGCTCCAGGCTGGGCTCTGCTTGGTGGGGTTCAGGCTGGATGGGTGTATCTGTGGCAGTTGCCAGGCTGGGCGCTTGCTGGAGTGCCCGGACTCCATCTCGGATCTCGCTCAGCATCTGACACATCTGGCTGACCCACCCAGTCAGTTCGGCCATAGCCTGGCCTATAGTGTGCATACTGTCTGCCATGCCCTGGTGGACAGTCACCAGCTCCTGGCAAAATCGTTGGAAGGGCTCAGACTCCTGGGCATGAGAGTGGAAGTGATGCCGGTCAAAGGCTGAGCATGGGGGGCTCTGGGAATGGGAGTGCAGGGGTGCCTGGGATGATGGCGGTGGCACATCTTCTGATTTTGGTCCCACTGTCTCTGACTGGTTAGAGGATGACAAAGATTGGAAGAGAGATGGACTGGCCAGGTGGGCAACTTCTTCTTGATCTCGATGCAGAGATGTCAGAGGGGGTTGATGTGAGGGTCCAGGAGTCTCCTCATCTTCATCATCTTGAGAGAGAGAAATCAGAAATACAAAGGATTAGCAAGGCAGGAAAAACTGGCTGCCCTAAAGAGGAGATGGTGGTCCTCACAGACTCAACTAAACAAGATAGCCACCTTCTCCCCAAAACTACTATCCCATGTTAATCAGTGTCCAGGACACCCTGACTGAATGGAGGCACAGTCTAGGCAGAGACGTCCTGCTCTTTGGTTAGGGGCACACCTGGAGAGGTGACAAAAGGGTTAACAACACCCCTAAGTCTGCCCTCCTGTCATATCCCTGGAAAACATTCTGCTTTGGGCCATGCACTGAACTAGAAACAAGAACACCAAGACTTTCCCAGCCTTGCCACCAACTATCTGTGGGACTTTGGACAGCTCTCTGGGAGTCAATGTCCTCACCATGAAATAACATATTAGACTAGATAATTTCTAAGATTCCTCTCCTGATCTCCTATGGTCTAAATTCTGTAGTCCCTCCAAGTTCTAATATTCTGTGTTCTAAGGTCCTTCCATGTTCTAATATTTTATGTACTAAGGCTCCTCCAAGTTCTAACATTCTATATTCTAATGTCCCTCCTAGCTCTGGCATTCTCTGTCCTAATGCACCTCCCAGCTCTGACATTCTCTGTTCTAAGGTCCCTCCCAGCTCTGACATTCTCTGTTCTAAGATCCCCCCCAGTTCTGACATTCTCTGTTCTAAGGTCCCTCCCAGCTCTGACATCCTGTATTCTAAGGTCCCTCCCAGCTCTGACATTCTCTGTTCTAAGATCCCCCCCAGTTCTGACATTCTCTGTTCTAAGGTCTTTCCCAGCTCTGACATTCTCTGTTCTAAGGTCCCTCCCAGCTCTGACATCCTGTATTCTAAGGTCCCTCCCAGCTCTGACATTCTCTGTTCTAAGGTCCCTCCCAGCTCTGACATTCTCTGTTCTAAGGTCCCTCCCAGCTCTGATATTTTCTATTCTAAGGCTGCTTCCAGTCCTAATATGTTGCATTCAATATTTCCCTTCTAGTGCTGATAATCCATATTACATGTTTGAAGCTCCTTCCAGCTTTGATTGTGTATTTGATTGTGATTCTGTTAAAAAAGGCTCACTTTCCTGAACTCCTAAGCCTTGAGTGGCCATTAATAAGTTTTTTGGTTCCACCTCGTGGTCATCCTGGACAATGCAGCTCTAAAATGTCAGTTTCCATTGGGGTTGGGGTAGGAAAAAGGTAAAGGGCAGAGGGAAGAATTTTTTAAGCTGTGTGTGTAGACACAGGATGGTGAAGGACAGTAGAAACTACAACCTCCAGGTCTAACATCCCCACCACGATCACTTTCCAGTCACTAGAACAGATCCTGAGATCAGAGGGATGACTAAGGAAGATACATATCATGGAGTCTTCTTTCAGGACCAGCCCTTCACACCCCCCAGTCCACATGCAAAGGCCATCTTGAGCAAGACAACTAGCTAAGAGTGGAGTCCATCAATGACTGAGAGGAATCTCCACACCAGCATCTCTCCACCATCTTGGAATGGAAAACTCCCAAGCTATAGTCAGTCTCCAGAGACTACACTCCTACTCAGTCTCACCTATTACCCCAGCACTGCTCTTATCTCACTAGGGAACATGCCACCTATGGATGCACACCCATACACACAGTCCTAGCCCCACAGTTGAGATCTTGGAGACCAAACAATCCATGACCAGTGAGTGACGAGGGACCTGCTCTTTATCAAGGGAGTTTCATAAGATGATAGGCCGAAGGAGTCAGGGTTCAATCTCTCTTTGTACCCTGTAGTTGGGCAGGGTCGTAGAGTGCTGGCAGCATGGCGTAGTGGATGGAGCACTGAACTTGGAGTCAGGAAGACATGGGTTCAAATCCCACCTTGGAAGTTTAATACTTGTATGATGCTAGACAAGTCACAGTCCTAGCCTCTCTGGTCCTTAACTTTTTCATCTGCAAAATAGGTAGAGTTGGATTCAATGACTCTAAAATCCCTTCCATCTAGAAATCTACGATCCTACTATCTCTAATCTATCTTATACCAAGAAGCCAGCACTGATTCAAATGACTGCTCTAAGGAGTGATTTTGAGACTATGAAACATGCAAGTGTTGAACTAAGAATTAGGAAGACCTGGGTTTCAATTCCACCTCAGATATTAGTGTTTTGATCCTGAGCAAATAACTTAACCTCCCTAGACCTCAGTTTCCTCATCTGTAACAAAAAGAAAAGAAAGGACTGGGAGAGATGGCCTCTAAACTCACATCCAACCCAAAAGCTAGCTCTTATGAACAGGTTCCCAGACAAAACTAAGTCCAATCTGACTACAAGCCTCCATTGGAATGGGGCTTTGGACAAGAGCCTCCAAAAGCCTCCCCATGCCCTCTAACTCCCACCCTTGCCCTCATTTTAGATTCTCAGTAGCTGGAAAAAACTACTTCAGCTTTTAGAGAAGGTTAGCCCTCAGCAAAGACAGTGGGGATGGAACCAAAGTGAGGTCTGAAGAATTTGGAAGCCCTTTGATGGGAAGAGAGGTGGGTCCCTGGATGGGCTCCCTCACATGCTCAGCAACTCCGAATGATACCAAAGTTCCAAATGACTCCAGGAGACTAGAACAGGATACTGTGCTACCCCAAACCCTGGCCTAAGAGTCAATCTGTGTGATATGCAGGAAGGGATTGTGAGATACAGGAAAAAAAATGAGAGAAAGGAAGGAGACAGAAGTGAGAGACAAAGGGAAAGTATGAAAAAGGAGACAGAGACAGAGAAGGTCGAGATGAAGGAGAGAGAAAAAGTAGAGAGGATGGTGAGAAGACAATGAGAACAAGGGGAAGGCATAGAGAGACAGAAACGCCCAGAGGAGGCAGAAAGAGCCAAGCAGGCCCAGGGAGAATAGGGAGGAGTCAGTGGGAGATAGAAAACAGGGAAGGAAGTTAAAGAAGTAATACTTACAGCTAGTCGAAGGGCTGTCCACACCATTCAGATCTGCTCTTGGGAAGCCACGGACAGAGCGAGAGGCATGTAACGTGGACTCGATGGCTCTCTCGTGGGCAGTAAGGATAATGGTGGGGGGGTGGCTCCCACTGCCAGGGCCAGACAGTGACTTCTGCATGACCGCCAGCTTGTCCTTGGTACGCCTCTTCATATCATCCCATCTGTGTTTAATATCCTTCACTGAGCGGGGGACTTGGCTGACCGAGGTGATTTTCCGAGCTATTCCTTCCCAGATCTTGTCCCTGTCGGCATGGGACAGCCTCATGGTCTCCCTCCCAAAGAGGACAGCTTCATTGTGGGTCACCTCGGTGACCAGAATGTCCAGTTCATCCTTGGAGAATTTAGGCTTCCTCTTACGTTCAGTCATGGACGTCATGTTCCTTGGGTTGAATATCCCACAAAGCACAATTGGGTAAATAGAAATCAATGAGGGATGGGGAAGGGGGGTCTTGTTCCTACCTAAACTGCTGGACTCCCCCAAAGGGGAGCTGACAGGAATTGGTTTCTTGCCCTCATCACTACTCCTGTCTAAGTTAGCCCCCTCTATCTTCCCCTAGCAGATAGAGGAGACCACCAAGTCCAAGAGAGAATGGCACCCAGATGAATGGGTCAGAGGGGCACATGAAGAGAGGGGAATGTTTATGAATTCTTATAAGAATGCAGGCCATGTAGTATCTGTTGGAGGCCCCAAAGAAAAGGATATTGCCAGAATCTTTCCTCTGTGCCCCCAGCGGCAAACCCTTGGAGCTCAAAGCCCATACCAGCCCTGTGGCTACCAGCACGACGCATGACTCCAAATGACACAAGGCCTTCTAAAGAACCAAGAAAGGGATTGCAAAAGGAGGAAGGTAACCAATTTGAATGCAAGGAAAGGTTTTGGGTGACAGACAGGGCAAATTGGCAGTAGGTTGAACTTGGTATCATTTGATGTCCCATTGGAAAAATGAGGGCATGCCTGAGGTTTGATGCCCAGGAGCCAAGTTCCACATTGACCAACTTTTCACACATAAGCAACATCAGGGAGGCTCCATTCAGCAGGCAGGCAGCCTGGAGGGGACAGGGCAGGAACATCTGAGAAGCTCAGAGTCCCTGCTTGTTCTCAGCAAGACTTTTCCTGAACACTCAATATGGAGGCCTGTCTCCTGGGCAGACTGGCTGAGCTTCCTATCCGTACTAAGATCTCTACCTAAGAAAGGATGTCAGTGAATATGGAGTGAAAAGAAGGACCCAAGGCCAAGTCCACTGCTTGGCTCATCTGTAGAAACCTTGGTGAATGCTAAGGGACTCGGTAGCTAGCATCATTCATTCCTCATGGGATTGGTCAATCAGACAACAAGCATTTATTAAATGCTTACTGTATATCAAGCACAGGGCTAAGCTCTGGAACTACGAAGACAAGCAGTGGGTTTGAAAGCAGAGGACCTGAGAACAAAAGGAAGTTCTGCTGCTGGCTTCCTGCGTGACCAAAGAATCTAAGTTCAAACTCTGGCTTTGCCACTTACGACTTGCATGACCCTGGGTAAGTCATGCAACCTCTCTTCTTTGGTAAAATGAGATTTGGTCTTGAGGGTCTCTGAAGTCTTTCCCAGCTCCACACCTAAATCCTAATCCTATAATCCTTCTGTCTTGTAAAATAAGGGCATTAAATGAAATAGCCTCTAGGGTTCCCTCTAGATCCTAAGTATTCGTTAAAGAATCTCTACTTGCAACTACATTTTGCGGGCACAAGGAGAAAGTGAAGGAGATTGGCAACCCCACTCTCCTGAGAGATCTTGTTTCTCTGGAAGTCAACTGGTTCGTTCCAACCAGTCCCAAAGAGCTGGATACAGGCAGGATCCCTGGGCCCTAAAGACAAGGCCCATGGTCTCAAGCAAGCCCAGAGAGTACAAAGATGTATGACCACTTGTTGAGAATATCATGGAACAGATAACTGTTAAGTACAGTGGACAGGGCACAGAATCTGGACCCAGAAAGACCAGAGTCTGAATCCTGCCTCAGACTTCCTAGCGGTGTGACTCTGGGAAAGTTACTTAATTTCTCTCAGTCTCAGATTCTTCATCTGTAAAAAGGGGACAATGATAATGCTTATCTCACATGGTTGTAGTGAGGACTAAACAAGATTATACATAGAGATAAGCTCTGATCTATGCCTGCATCTATGTATGTATGTATGTATCTGTTCATCCATCCACCCAACTACCCAGCCACTCATCCATCCATCCATTCATCCATCCATCCATCCATTCATCCATCCATCCATCCATCTATCCATCCATCCACCCATCCATCCATCCATTCATCCATCCATCCATCCATTCATCCATCCATCCATCCATCTATCCATCCATCCATCCACCCATCCATCCACCCATCCATCCATCCATCCATCCACCCATCCATCCATCCATCCATTCATCCATCCATCCATCCATCCATTCATCCATCCATCCATCCATCCATCCATCCATTCATCCATCCATCCATCCATCCATCCATCCATCCATCCATCCATCCATCTATCCAACTACCCATCCATCCAATCTGTCCACTTATCTATCTACCTGTCTGTCTGTCCCTCTGACCCACACCTACATAAATATTATGATCTTTGATTACTATATGCACCTACATATACATATATATATATTGCTTTACAAACCTTAAAAAGATCATCATCGTTGTCACCGACACCATCATCATTATTTGCATGCTCAGGAATGCGTATAAAGATGAGTATTTTAGAAGGTCTAACCCTTATCACTGACTCACTCCTCTGGAATGAATTCCTTCTTCTTCATTCTGACAGCCAAAATAGTAGCTATTGCAATGTCGCAGTGCCTCTGAAACCAGGGAGCCTCCAGTTCTCTCCAACAGCCTCACCTCGTTTGTGTCAAGCCTACGTCCTGATGCCTCCCCCATCTTCCTTACATTGCCCCAGTGGTTCTTTCTAGGGACCTCCCTACTGCAGGTAATAATACCTTGAACAAAGAGCCGCCAGACTGCATGAGCTTGTCCCTCTCTCACCTGTCCACACACATATACTTTGGTCAGTGGTGCCCCGCCCCCTACCTGAGAGGTCAAGCTCACTGTTCATGTGCCAGACATCATAGCCAGACTGTGAGTGGATGGGAACTTCTCATTCTGGTTTGGAATCCCGTTTGAATTCAGTTAGGACTGCTGCTGCACATAGCCTTGACGTACAGTCCATAGCTCCCCAAAGAGCCACCTTCTCCTCCTCCCACCACTCCAGACATTGAAAGAGAAGGATTCTGTGTGCACAGGTATAGATAGATGGTTCTGGAATCAGAGAACCTGGGTTCCAGTCTTGCTTCTGACATCTACTGCTTGAATGATCTTGGGAAAAATCACTTGACCTCTAGGCTTCGGTTTCCTTAGTTGTGAAATGTAGGGATGGGTAGCTTCTTAGACCTAAGTCCTGTGAACCTCTGACAATAGTGGCCTGTCCACAGCTAAATTTCTGAGAGCTACAAAAGGCACCTAGGGTACCCTAAAGGGTGCTAAGTTTCAGAAAAAAGATGGTGTCTCTTGGGTGTCAGAAACAATTAAAGAACAGTGCAGTGGCTTTGGGAAATTCAATGAGGTGGAGAGATGTACCCCCTACCTTCGTCCACAGCTTCCTAAGGAGGCCAGTCTCTCCAAAATAGAACAAGGCAGCCTGGCAGTACATGGCTCCAGAAAGCTGGGGGAGGGCTTGCCCTGGCCCTGGTACCAAGAGGTCTGAACCTCCACTGCCTGGAAGCAGCCCGTTTAAGGAAAGTCTCGTGGAAAACTAATGGTCAGTCAACTTCCTCCCTATTCTCAGGGTTCCCATGGCATCAAAGCCCTTTGGCTGGATGGGGGCAGGAAGTAGAGTCACCTTGAGTGAGGTTTTTCTCTAGCATGGGAAAAGATGAGAGGATGGAGGCTGCTGCTCTGTAGGTTTTTCTCCCTCCCATGATCACTCCCACTTGTGCCCCATGCTCCCTGACTTCCTTACTTGGGGGGCGACAATGAGGCGCCCATGACAGAGAGTAGGACTCACCTCATCCAGTTGGCTTGGGTTTCATCTGTCCCATCGATCGACTTGTAACGGTTATTCTTGTCGACAATCTGAAAAGGCAGAGAGAGAGAGTTTGGCACAACCAGAGCAGGAGCCAACCCGACAGTGATTCCTCCCGCTGCTACAGAGGTCTTCCCTCAAGCTCAGAATGCAGAGTGCCTCTCTTTCCCACCTTGACTGAGCTCAGCTCCATGGGACAACTCCCGGCAAACAGTCCCCAGCATGGCTGTGCGGTCTTATGAATGAGGTCAATATTCAAAGCCCCGCTCTAGACGAATGGACAAAAGCATTTTCTTAAACATTTACTATGTCTCCAATCAGGATGACTAGATGGTTCAGTGAATAGAGCACTGGGCCTGGAGTCACAGAGACCTGAGTTCAGATCTGGCCTCCCCCAGACACCTGCAAGCTCTGTGACCCTGGGTAAGTCACCTAATCCTGTTTGCCTGTTTCCTCATCTGTAAGATGAACTGGAGAAGGAAATGCCAAATCACTCCAGTATCTTTGCCAAAAAAACCACAAGTGGATTCTTGAAGAATCAGACACAATTGAAAAGTGACTGAAGAACTGCGACTCCAATCCCTGTGCTAAATGCTAGAGATCCAAAGGCGAAGCAGCCTCTGCCCCAGTAGGCTCACAGTGAAACAGAAGAGGCAGTACATACACCGTGCATGGGGTGGTTGTAAGGGAGCTGGGTTTTGTTCTGGGAAGTCACAGAGATAGGCAATCTAATTACAACCATTCTAAAAGCAATGGTGACAATCTTAGCTAACATTTACATGGTGTTTTAAGGTTGGCAAAATGTTTTACCAATATTATCTTATTTGATCCTTACAATAACTCTGAGAAGTAGGCACTCATTTTATTCCATTTAATAGATGAGGAAACTGAGAGAGAATCTAAGTGACTTGCGCAGGGCCACTCAGCTAGTAAGTATCTGAGGAGCTGGATTTGAACTCAGGTCTTCCCTACTCCCATTCTGGAGTTCTATCCACTGCACAACCTAGCTACCTCCAAGGGCATATCATTGATTTGATGATGGTGCCCATAGTAAAAAGCTGAAGGGATGCATGATTGAGGAAGTGTGATGTTTATTGGACAGCGAGAAGATGACAATGGTAGACAGATAGGACATGGAACATGGCCTGACCTAGGGTCAGCTCCATACAGGAACATCCCAGACATGTTAAGAAAAGTGTAATGTCAGTTAACTGCCTTTTTTTCTCCATTTGTATGCTGGAGATGGGAGTTGCTCTTTTTGTTACAAATCCCTGCCCAGTCCCCTTCCCAGTCTCTCCAGGATGCTAGAAGGATAAGTGAGGTGCCTGGAGCAACCTGGGAGGGCTCAGGTAGATAAAGGCACAGGTGAAACATCTCAGCTCCTTGCACAGTACATGGCACACAGTAGGCACTTATTAGCTGCTCACTGATTGGTCTCACAATCAATCTCCATTTTCTCTTTAACATCTTATATGGGCATGTGCGCTTAATTTTCCTTTGAAAATGAGATAATTTTTGTAAAAACACTTAGCATAGTGCCTGCAGGTGGAAGACGCTATATATGCATGCTTACTGCTTGTTCCCCTCTTCTTTGGTGCTCATTAAATTCAGCTTAAAAAATAAAATTTTAAAAATGCTGCTGATGGACTGACTTTTGGAAGAATATTAACAAGCTGGGGACCAACCGGAGGAAGAAAACCAGGATGCTAAAGGGATTGGAAATCACACCATGGAGAAGAGAAACCGGCATGCATGGTGTGGTAAGAGTGGTGGATTTAGGGTCAGAGGGCCTGAATTCAAATCCTACTTACTGCTAGCATGAGGTTGGGTTATTGACTTAACCTTTATGGGCTTTAGTTTACTTTTTTGTAAAATTAGGGGACTGAACTAGATGATGTCTGAGGTCTTTCCAGTTCCAAATCTATAAGCCTATAAAATGGCGGGGGGCTATGATAGCTGCCATATTTGAGCAGGGCATAACCAGAAGGAGTGGATGGGATAATCAAGGAGACAGGTTCAAGCTTGATGTCAAATAAAAGATACTAACAATTCGAACCACCACCAAGTGGAATGGGTTGACCGGAGAGGTAGTGGATTCTCCCTTTCTAGAGGTCTTCAAACACAGATTGGATGGCCACCTGTTTGGTATATACGGGGAGATTCTTACTCAGGTATGGGCTGGATTTGAATTCTAAGGTTCCTTCCAACTTGGAGATTCTGTAATTCTGTGTAATCAGCAAAAAAGAGTAGTTGGCAGAGGAGATCTAAAAGGGCCATTCCATTTCCAACATTCAGTGTTCCATATTCTAAAGTCCCTCATAGCTCTGACCTCCTACCACAGAATGTTCCGAGTTTCCTTCTAGCATGTTCTACTAGAGATCCTTGAACTAGTTTTTAAAAAAGCTTTTTTTGATAACTGTATTTCAATAAGATTTCTTCCCTTTGTAATCCTATGTATTTTATGTTGTGAACTTAAAACACATAAAAAAGTTAAGAAATCTCATTCTGAGAAGTCTCTAATGTCCTTCCCAACCCTGACGCCTTTATTCTAAGGTCTCTTACAGTTCTAACGTTCTCCATTTTATGATTCTCCTCACAAACATCCTCCTCCCAGGTCCCCCGTGATTCAGTGACACGGGCCTCCTTGCAATTAGTCAGACATGACGCTCCCATCTCCTAACTCTGCATTTTCATTCAGGGTCTCCCACATCTGGAACCCTTTGCCTCTTCATCGCTCTCTTCTGGCTTCTCTAACTTCCTTCCGGTCTCAACTCAAATTTGACTTTCTCCAAGAAGCCTTTCCCAATGTCCTTTATCCTTATTAGTTTATCACAATTTCTATTGTCTTTATTAATTTATCCTAAATACATCATTCGTACATAGCTGTTTGCATGTGCCCTCCCATGATTAAGACGGTGAAAGCCTCGGAAGCAGGGGCTTTTCCCCCCTCTTTGTATTCGCAGCAATGAGCACAGTGCTTGGCATATAGTAGAAGCTGCCTGCACTTGTTTAGTGAACCGAGTCCTCAGTGATTACCTCCGTCAGAGTGTAAGAGTTCACGAGGAGCACGAGTACCTGGGAGTCTTGGAAGACACCTGACATTTGAACAGAACAGCGCTGCTTATTTGCTATTTGTTTTTCCTCTTAAAGGACTCCCCAACCTTTCTGGGACTAGAAACAGATGCCCAGAGCCTTAACGTCCTCCGCATAGGGAGATAATGGCAACGAAGACCCTGAATGGGAGAGTGGGAGACAGAGGCTGGAGCTGAAACAAGACCTTTCTCAAGTGAGGCGGAGATCGCAGGATCATCGATTAGAACTAGAAGAGGCAAAGGGAGGGGAATCAGCCGTGACTTCTGCTGTCCTTCCTCCCAACAATTCCAAGAAACTGTGGAGGGGATAATGTGGTGGCCCCCAGACTGGAATACAGGTCTTGGGATGAGACAGCTTGAACTGATGTCCTAGCTCCCAGTGCTTTAGCAGAAATGTGATCCTGAGTAACTCACTTTACCTCACTGGTAACAACTCCAGTATTCCCTGACTCACAAGGTGCTCTGAAAAAAGCACTTGACAGATGTGAGAACACTATGGAAATCTGAGCTGATGAAGGCAGTGTGGTGTGACTGAGAGAGCTCCAGATTGAGAGTCAAGAGACCTGAGCTTGACTCATGTTGGCTGTGTGACCCTGGGCAGGTCCCTTGCCTTTCTGAGACTGTTTCCCCATCTGTGAGACAGAAGGGATGATATCCACAATCCTTGCCACATAGGGTTTTTGGAAAGAAAGTGAGTTATAGACTTTAAGTATTCAACCTCTTTGTGATTCAGTTTCCCCATCTGTAAAATGAGGGGATTGGACTCAATGACCTCTGAAGTCCTTTCCAGCTTGAAGTGATGCTACAATTCTATGATACAAATGTGAGTTTTTATCTTTCCTCTTTTCTTATCTCCCTCATCATCAGGTAAGTGTTCTTGAGGTGCACTGTCTGCAGGTCAGGAAACCCCTGGCTGGGCTGTTCCTGTTGAACCTTCCTCCGAATGGTCGGTCCCTCCCAGAACTGCCATTTTAGTGAAGGGCTCAGGCCAGCCATGCTCATTTCTTCTCCCCCTCTGGGCTCCTCACCCTCTATCTTCTTTCTCCATCATCCTCGTCCAGTCCCCCTTCAGCTTCCTCTCACTTTCCCCATTTGAATATAAGCTCCTTAAGGGTAAGAACTGACTCTCATTGGGCTTGCACTTGCATTTCCTGCTCAGTCAAGTGCCTGGCACACAGTAAGCACTTAAGAAATGCTTGTTGACTTGAAGAAGGAGAAGCTTCAAATATCTGGCCCTACACAGAGTAGCGAAGAATTGTGATATGGAGGGAAGACAACTGGGCTTGGAGAAAGAAGAACCAGCTCAAAGTCTGCGTTCTGCTCCCTACTAACTGGGTGACTTTAGACAAATCACTTCCTCCTCTCGAGCCTCAGTTTCCTTTTCTGTGAAATGCAAGGGCATGGACTGAATGATCTCTCAGGTCTCTTCTCCAGCAACATGGTATTGGGGGAAAGGTGCTGGGCTTGGATTCTGCAAAGGCAGGGGCTCAAACCCTGCCCTTACTAACTGAATGACCATGAATGGACAAGTGTCTTCACTTCCCTGGGTCTCTGTTTCCTCATTATAAAAACAGAAGTAGTAATTCCCAAAGTCTCTGTCTCACAAGGGTTGTTGGACATGAGATAACATACAGCACTTTGACCATTTTAAAGAGACATATACATGGACATTACAGTGATATGTCATCTCCCCTGGAAGAATGTAAGCAGTCTGAGGGTAGGGACTGTTTCATTTTTTGTCATCCCAGTGCCTTTAAAAGAAGTGACTTAAAAAACTTGAATGGAATGTGCTACTGGTTCTTTGGAGCCTAGATGGAAAGCTGCAAGGGCCTTCAGGGTCATCTATCCAACCTCCTCATGTGACAGATGAGGAACCTCAGGCCCAGAGAAGGAACCTGACTTCTTGCCTGAGGGCCCTCAGGGAGCACACAGTGTGGCAGCAATTCAAAAGCAAATGTGTCAGCCCCAAGGTCAAGGCTCTAACCCTGACACCATTCTGGCCTCATAATTGGGCTATTTCTGCCTTTGTCACTGCTTGGCAGAAGAGTGACCCCAAATCCACCAGCTCCATATCCAAGAGGGCTGCCTCTGTCATCCTCAAACCTTGGCTCCAGTTTTTTGGGGGACTCCCTTCTTGAGAAAGAGTCACAGTGTGCTAACAGCTCCAGACTGGGAGTCACGAGATCTGGGTTAGGGTTGGACTCTTTTCCCTAGCTAGCAATGGAACCCTGGCAAGTCCCTTGTCTCTCTAGGACTTGGTAGCCTAAAACCATAAATTTAGACCTGGACAAAGCCTTTTAAAAATGTCCCATTGCACGTAAAAGGGGAGGACTGATTCAGATAACATCTTATCTCCCTCTCAGCTCTGACATTCTATTTTCTAAAGATATTTCTGGTTCTAACATTCGTATTCTAAAGCTCCTCCCAGCTGACTTTCTATGTTCTAAGGTTCCTCCCAGCTCTGACATTCTGTGTTCTAAAGTCCCTCACAGCTCTGACATTCCATGTTCTAGAGGCCCAATCAGCTCTTACATTTGATATTCTAAGGTCTTTCCGAGCTCTGCCATCCTCTGTTCTAAGGTCCTAAGCTCTGACATTCTTCTCCTCCTTTTCCTTTGCTTTTCCTCCTTCTCCTCCTTTCTACAGACACTTTAAAGAGGCATTTTTACAAATGGGCAGTAAGAGAGTCAGGCAATGTTACCAGCCTTGGCAATAATCCTGTTTCACAGGTAACTTGGCTGGACCTCGACCTTGTCTTTTTCAGAAGGATGCCTGCACTGTCTTCAAAACAGGAAAGCCCATCCTTTCTCAGGCGTGCCTTTCACCATCAGTGACCATGCTGGAGGGACCTCCCTTTGGAGCTCTGCTTCGCCCTCTCTGACCACAGCCATCATCACCTTGTCTTCGCAGACCAGCTTGGCTGTTCCCTTTCCCCTTAGTCTCTTCAACTACGAGGATGTATAGGGTGTTTTTTCCTCCATCTTATTGGCATAGTTGTTGAGGGCTTCTACTGGGAGCCCTAAGGAAGTATGAAGCTTTGCTCCAGAAGACCCACCATGCTCTCCCTTAGGCGTCTTGCACCCCAGAAAGCAGGAAAGAGAGAGGAAATGCAGAAGACTACAGCACGTCCACCCAACACAGGTGTTTCGTCCTAAAGTCACTTTGCACCCACCAAGGCCAGTTTCCTCCTTCTTAAAACATGCTGTACTCAACTACACTGTGTTTCTAAGTTTGTATGCCTTTCTAGATACACTTGTCTCATTTTCGTGTCAGTTCTTCAGGGACAGGGATTGGTTCATTCTTATAATTTGTATCCCCAGCACCTAGCATATGCCAGACATGAAGTCTTGGTGAGTGATGGTCAACCATGATTCTAAAGATTCACAATGAAATAGGCCACCCATACACTAGGATCATCACTTTAGACCTGAAAGGGACCTTAGAGGTCACTGAATCTAACCCCCTTATTTTGGAAACAGAGGCAGAAAGAGGTCAAGTAACTTGCCCAAAGTCACAGAGGTAGTAAACTGGGATTTGAACCCAGAGTCCCTAAATCCAAATCCAGCATCTTTGCCAACATATCACTATGTTTGCTAATGAATTCTCCTATTGTGGGGTGGGCTCCTCAGCCACTCTAGGCCTCAGTCTGTGGGCACAGCAAAATTTACTACCAAGATCTTTTATGTGATAGAGAAAGGGCCTGTGGGCTGAGACCTAGGCTCTGGCACTGAATCTTCCTGCCCTGGGATGCCCCATGTGAGCAGCAGAGGGGAAACTCACCAACCAGGAGAAGAAGCCAGCCGATTTATCCTGCGTCGAGATCTGCCCTTCGTACGGCCCAAAGATGTGCCCCTTAGGGATGACCTCATTCATGCAGCGGACATCATTCTGCCCGCTGGCCTCCTTGACCACCTCCATGCCAGGCGGGATGGTAAGGGCTGCTCGGTCAGGGATGCCCATGGGCACAGGTGTGTCGGACACAAACACAGGGGGGCCATGGTTGGGGCACTCATCGACAAAGTACTCTTGGCAGGACTCACAGACTGCAGGGGCAAAAGACAGAAAGAGGGAATTAGCTATTGGGGAGCAGGGGTTGATGTTCACACCTAACAGGCACTTCTCATTGGCTTTAGCAGGCTCCCAAGGGAGGGATTGCAGGGACCAACTTGGAACAAGTGGATATGTAGAGGCAGCAGTAAAGTGTAAAGCATAATGAACTTAAAGTAAAAAAAAGCAGGATTCAGATCTCACAACTGACGCGACCTATGTGACCCTGGGCAAGTCACTTAATCTCTGCCTGCCTCAGTTTCTTCATCTGTAAAGTGGGGGTAATAAAATCACCTCCCTCCCAGGGTTGTTGTGAGGATCAAACGAGAGTATTTGTAAAAAGCACTGAGTGCAGTGCCTGGCACATAGTCGGTGCTCTGTAAATATTAGCTGCTCTTACCATTATTATGGTTATTATATGAGAGAGCTGGACTTACTCTAAAGCTATGACCAGGGTTTAGGTCCAGACTGTCCCAGTTTCTTCCTGTGGGACCTTGGCTATACTACTTAACCTCTTATTGGACTCAGAGTCCCAAGGCTTCTTCCAGCTCTAAATTTAGGATCCATGAATGAGATCATCTCCTAGAGGAAGGCTTTCCCAAGCCCCAAGCCCAGTTCCTTCCCTCCCAAACCACTTTGTACTCAGCTATATTGTGTTTTTTTGACATTAGTATGTATTTCTAGATACACTTGTTGTCTACTCCATTAGGGTTGGCTTCTCGAGGACAGGGATTGGTTCATTCTTATTATCTGTATCCCCAGCACTGAGCGTGTGCCAGACACATAGTAGGTACTTCATAAAGCCTTGGTGAGCAATAGCCAACCACAGTTCTAAGGATTCCCAATGAAATATGCCCCCTGCCTCCTTCCAGGGAGGTGACGTGCAGATGCAGGTTGGGAAGCACATGTTTTTGGAGGTGGCCAATAAGGGACTTCGTTTGCTGCATGTGTTCATTATAAGGATTTTGTTTTTCTTGTTCTCTTTTCAAAGGGGACAGAAATAAGAGGGATAAAACATTAACACAAGTAAATTCTTGATGACTGATTGGCCGATGGGCCTTTCCAGTTGTAATAATCTCTTTTACAAGGTTTCCTCTAGCTCTGAGATTCTTTGTTGCCTCAGGCTCCTGGCAGCACTGACATTCTATGTTCTAAAGTTCCTTCTGTCTCTAAAGTTCCAGCTCTGACATCTCATTTTCCAAGGTCTCTTCCAGCTCTCATATTCTGTGTTCTAAGAGTTTTTCCAGCACTGATATTCTATGTTCTAAAATCCCTCCCAGCTTTCACATTCTGTTGTTCTAAGGTCTCTCCTGGCTCTAACGTTCTCAGTTCTAAGGCCCCTTCTAGATCTGACATTCCATTTTCCAAAGTCCCTTCCAGCTCTCATAGTATGTGCTGTAAGGTCCCTTCCAGCTCTCACATTCTGTGTTCTAAGGTTTCTTCTAGTTCTGACATTCTGTGTTCTAAGGCCCCCTCTTTACTCTAACACCCTCTGTTATGAAGCCTCTTCTAAGCTCTAATATTCTCTCGTCTTCATTTAGAGGGGGGCTATTCCAAGATTCTGAGTCCAGGCCATTTGAGAATCAGCTAAAGAAACATGTGGTAGTTAATGTGGAGGACTGAAGACCCAGGCAGAGACACAGCACCTGTTGTCCAATATTTGAAAGGATATCATACACGAGAGAGCCGGCTGGCTCTGCTTGGTGTCTCCCTAGGAGCAAAGGGCATGAGTTTCCAAGAGACAAATTTAAGCCTGATGTCAGGACAGCCTTCTTCATGATTACAGCTGTCCCAAAGTGCTGCCACAGGAAGCTGGGACTGGCCCCTTTGGGGACAGTCTTCAAGCTAAAGCTAGGTGACTACTTCTCTAGGTTACTTCTTAAAATACTTCTACTGTTTTATAGTGGGGTTTCTTGTGTCAGGTATGAAGAGTTGGACAGGGCAGCTAGGTGGCACCATAGTGCACTGAGCACTGGTCCTGGAGTCAGGAAGACTAATCTTCGTGAGTTCAAATCTGATTTTAGATACTTAGTAGCTGTGTGACCCTGGGTAAGTCACTTAACCCTGTTCGCCTCAGTTTCCTCATCTATAAAATGAGCTGGAGAAGGACATGGCAAACCCTTCCAATATCTCTGCCAATAAAACCACAAACGGGTCACAAAGAGACATGACTGAAAAAAAGAATGAACCAAGATGGCCTCTGGGGATCTTTCTACCTCTGAGGTTTTGTAATTAAAATATTCCATGAAGCTAGAGTTGAATGACCCCTTCCACCTCCTCTTTCCAGATGCCTCTCCTCCTCTCACTGCTGGTGGAGCATTTAATTCATGCTTGTTGAATGAATGACTGACTTTTTCCATCCCCACTCTCCATAAGGAAGGCTGGGCCTATTTGCATGTAGGACTGGGGTCCCACCAAGTTCTATGCCTCCACTGCCTGAGAACTGTGCAGAACATGATTCCAGATTGTCTTCCTGACTAGGATCCTAAGCCATGGGCTCAGACCTGCTCTCTGGTCCCACTCACCCCCTCAAAATGTTTAGACTCAGAGAAGGAGCTCCTGACCCCTCAGTTCTGAGTCTCTCCTCACCTATCCTCTAAGGCTCTATGTTCTAACAGTAGTGGCCAATGACTACCACCTTACCATAATCTTCTAGTGTCTCTAAGACATTAGACTCTAAGAACTTGCTTGAGCATGTCACACCTGTTCCAAACTTGAGATCCCTACTGACCTCCTTCCCCAGAAGGGTAGAGGGAGACTCATAGAAAGGGAGCAGGGAACACCAGCCAAGGCCCCACTTACACCAGAAGTCTACTTGCTGGAAACTCTTGGTCACGATCAGCTCTCGCTTCCCCTTCGGTTTCTTGGGTTCCACTTCCATGGATGGAGGGTCAGGCCTCCCGGAGCTGGGAAGGTCAGGGAAGGAAACAAGGAAACAGAGAGGAGAAACTTGGTTGGGCCAAGCTACTAAGGGTAGGAAGTGAAGCTAGAGGCCAGGATGGCTATCCTAGAAGTGGATCCCCCTGCCTCCACCCCCTCCAGGCCTTAGCCTAGCCTTCCCATCACCTCCAGCTACCCAATTAATCAAGCCAGACCCATCCTACCTCTTGACAGGGCAGGTACCCATCCCTTGCTCCCACCACAGAACCCTACAAAATATCCTTTGGCTTCATCAAGGACAATCTAGACTCGAGTTAAGAGTAATCCTCTATGTGACCTCAGTGCAAAACTGGGCAGATTAAGGCAATGTAGTGAGAGCCAAGCACTAGCACTCAGAAATGGGCTCAAGATCTTGGCCCTCCCACTGTGTTCTGGGGGTCACTGGAGCTTCTCTGGACCTTTTCTTTGATTTAAAAAATGGAAGGAGGGGAGAGTAAATGACATGATCTCCACAATTTCTTCTAGATCTCAGTCTATGATACTATGACCTTTCTGGTATTAACATTCCATGTTCTAAGATCTTTTTATTTCTAAAATACTATGCTCTATTTTCTAAGATCTCTTCTAGAGCTGGACTTGTAGGTTCTGTCTTCTAAGGATCCATTTATCTCTAATGTTCTGCTCTAATATGTATCATTCACTTCTTACATTTTATGTTCTAAGGTCCCATCTAGCTCTGACATCCCATGTTCTGTGTTCTAAGGTCCTTCCAGCTCGGACCTTCTATGTTCTGAATCAATACAAGTATTCAGCTAATATCCTAAACAGATCAAAGAAAGACTTAAAGGAGCCATATGTACCAAGATATTTATAGAAGCTCTTTTTGTAATGGCAAAAATACTCCTGGAAACTAGGGGGATGTCCATAAATTGGGGGATGGCTGAACAAATTATAAGCATAATGGATACTGCTGTCCCATAAGAAATGTCAACAGGGATGAGTTCAGAGAAATCCACAAAGACTCAAATGAACTGACCCTGAGTACGCAGAACCAGGAGAATAATGGATTCCATAAGAACTCAGCAAAAACAAACAACATGGACAGACACAGTGACCAGCCGCTACTCCGAGGGGACATGACAGAGCCTGCTCCCCACTCACTGACAAAGAGGGGAAGGATAACACCTGCATGTTTGGACACAGCTGATTGGGGAATCTGTCCTGCTTGACTGGGCACATGCGAGGAGGGTTTTCTATTTCTTTTCCAGTGAGGAGAGAGAACAAGTCTAATGCTTGTAGATGGGCAAAATTCAATTACATTAAATTAAAAAAACTATATCCTAGGTCCTCAGTTCTGTTCCAGAATTGAAGTCTGTTATCTATGTCCTTAAGGTCCCCTTTTGTCTCTCAAATGCAATTATCCCTATGATTTGAAGCTTTTTCCCTGATGAGGCAAATGAACCCAAACCCACTCCCTACCCAAAGAGCCCACTCTGGCAGCGTGATGGGAGATGCCTTACCAGGGCTGACCATACTCCTGGTCCCGTCGGGGTGAGCAGACCTCTGTCTTCACAGTCACCATCTCCCCCATGGAAGCCTGGGTATGAGCCAAGCAGGCCTTCAACTTCTCAGTCATTCTGTTCTGGGACAGGGGAAAAAGGGATTGGGGAAAAGGAACAGAGAAGGAAGGGCAGAGGGTGAGTGGTGAAGTGGGCAGGATTGGGAATGGGGGGGGGGGGACAGGAAGTGGTTTCTTATTACCCTTAAAGCCAATAAACCCTGGCCACTGCTGAAGGAAACTCCAAGAACATCAATGACAAAACCAAGAGGAAATGCCATTTCTACCCCAACAAGCTAGTCTTGGGGTTGCCTGAAGCTGTGAAAGACATGAGTATGCGGTGCGGGGGAAGACGGGTAGGCACGATGCAGCCCAGGCTAAGAAGGAAGTTACTCAGAGACATCAAGGCCCAATGGTTGGTATGGGTACAAGGAAAGGCTGCCCTCAACCACGCCCCTACTCCAGATCAAAGAGTACAGGCCAAGAAGGCCCCACTCAGTTCCTGAGCAGACTACAGCTCAGAGATGGGATGAGGACAAGGGAGGCAGCTCTAAATTCAATTCAAATCTAAAGTGCTGAAGCTTTGACAGTCCTTCCCATTTTGTGCCCCTGCCAGTGGATACGTATGATCACAAGATTAAGGGTTTAATGATAATGATGATAACGATGACGATGATGGTGGTCCCCATCATCATAATATCTAGCATACATATGGCCTGTAAGTTACGCAATGTGCTTTGGAATATTAACCTGTTTTATCCTCACAACAATCCTGGGGAGGGGGGTAGGGATTGTTATTATCTCCATTTTACAGATGAAGAAACTGAGGCAGACGGAAGTTAAGTGACATGCCCAGGGTTACACAGATAGTAAGGATCTAAGACTAGATTTGAATTCAGGTCTTCCTGAGAATAGGCTCCACACTATGCACTTTGCACCTAGCTGCTTTAGCGCTAAGAGGGACTAGAGAGAGACTTAGGCCCAGAGATGTTAAATGCCATGACCAGGGTCATACAGGCATGTGTGGGAAGCTGTTCAAATATTACTGCAGCTAGGTGGCCCCAGTGGAGAGCACTGACCCTGTCAGGAAGTCCCCAGTTCAAATCCAGCCCTTAGACACTTACTACCTGTGTGACTCTGGTCAAGTCACTTAACTTTTGTTTGCTTCAGTTTCTCCAGCTGTCAAATGCAGATCACAGCAGCACCCATCTCCCAGAGTTACGATGACAATCCGACATGAGCACAGTGCCTACGACATAGTTCCCTCCTTCCACCTCAACGTACCAGATTTCAGTATCCCTTTATGTTTTATCGATCAATTCTGTCAACAAGAAACTCTTTCTACTCCCCCATCCCCAACACACACACACACACACACACACACACACACACACACACACATGTACGTGGGACTTTTTCTTTAAAAAAGCAGCTGACTGGTAACTCTGACTGGAAGCACACGCCAATTTTCTGCTACTTCTTAACAGAAAGGAAGAAAGCGTGTTTTGTCCTCAATCTTCTGGAACCAATCCTGGCCACTACTTTTGACCTAAGTTCTGTGGTCTTGTTTGTGTTATTGTAGACACGGAATGTATTTTCTCCTGGTTTTTCTTTCTTTCCTCTACAAGTCTTCCTTTGTTTCTCTATAACCATCATATTCATCATTCCTCTGAAGGGGAGGGGCATCTGGAGCTGTCATTAAAACAGTTTGGGAGAACTGATGGGACCCGGAATGGAAACTCCTTCTGACGATATAAGGAGTCTGACTCAGCTTATAGCTCGGGCACTGATGATCAGCCTTCACTAAACACCTACTAAGTGTCAGGGGTCTTATGTTATATACCCAGGGGATACGAAGAAGCAAAAGAAACAGCCCCAGCCTGGCAAGAGCTTGCAAGGTAATAGAGTAGACCACATGTAAACAAATACGACAGGCTATATACAGGATGATTGGGAAATAATTAACAGAAGGCAGGTGCTGGAATCAAGAGGGCTGGGGGAAGTTCAACAACTTGCCTGTGGTCATATAGCCAGAGGTCTTCTGACTCCCCCCATCTCTCTCCCCCCTTTTCCGGAAGCTATCTATTTATAATATCTTCTTTTTCTTCAACTCTGTTGTGCCTTGAAGTTCAGAGATCATCCATTACATTCATTTTCTCCAGTTTCAGTTACATTTACCAGTCACCGGACACCCACTTTCAGCCTTTGGCTAGCCTAAAAAATGCTGCTGTGGATATTTTCATGTAAATGGAGCTTTTCTGTCTATCGTTAACCTTCTTCGGGTAAAAATTCAATAATGAGATGCCAGGATCAAAGGTTATGAATAGATTAGTCACTTTTTCCATCAGTCAATCCATCAATCAACAATTGCTAAATTCCAGGTACTGTGCTAATACAAAGAAACATTTTAAAAAGGAGTCATTGCTCTCCAATAATCCTGAAACATCTTTCAGAGAAGTTGGATTCATAGAGCTCCATCAAGAGCACATTAGGGTGCCCATCCTCTCACAGATCCTCCAGCAATGACTATCTCCCTTTTTGCTGACTGATGTAATATCCTTCTTTCCCTACAAAGTATAAGCCTCAGACAAGGCAAGAGGATGGTAAGGGCAGGAGGTGGCACCTTTGAATGGGAATCAAGAGATGAATTTAAATCTAGGCTAGACACCCCTGATTTGGGGGGTTTTACCAACCAATGCCTGGGCATCTCCCTTCCCTTGGGTTTTAGCCCCTCCTTTTGAGACCCATTAATTGGAAATGTTTCCAGGTTCCTATGAATTCATGGAACTGCATTCAATTCCAAAGCCTGAAGGATGGGTCACAGGCCAGAGTCTCCCATCTAGTCAAGGAAGACCCCGGTTGCACCTTAGACACAAAAAGTCATGCTTCTGGCCTTGCCTGGTCACATCCATCTCAAAACAACCAGGTCTCTTTTAGCTACAACCCTGGGGTCCCAAAACCCAGCTGGCTAGCAGCACGACTCTGGTAAACATGATGACTCCACACATCTTGTCCTTTCCTCCTCAACTCTCTTTATGGTTTGCAAAGCACTTCCCTTTGAAGCAGGTAGTGAAGACAGCATTAGACCCATTTTACGGAAGACAAAATTGAGGTTCAGGACTTAAAGTGGCTTGCCCATTACATGACCAGTGAGGTCATTGGATTGTAGTCATGAGATGTGGGTTCCAATCTTGGCTCAGATAAATATTACCTGTGTGAGTGTACAATGCCACTGAGCCTCAGTTTCCTTAATTCTAAAATGGAGGGGTCATCTTCAAGGTCCCTTTGAGTCCTAAAATAGATTAGAGTGAGGCTCAGACTTCCACATAAGCCCATTGCTGTTAGCAGGTAATTATGGTCCACCTGGGCCTACAACAAGGCAGAAGAGTCCCAGTCCCAGGCCAGAGGAGGAAAGGGTGGAAATTCAGAGCAGTGTTAATGGAGGCTGAGGATTGGAGTTCAAAGCCCAGCTATGCCCCCTCAATACAAGGTAACTGAATAAGCATTTATTAAGCACTTATTGTGTAACCAAAGCTCTCTGTCAGGGGCCAGGGACAGGAGGGCAAAAATGAAAGAGTCCTAGGTGACCTTTGATGAGTCACTTCCCTCCCCTTTCTGTTTCTTCCTCTATAAAATGAAGGGTTAGGATCAGACAGCTTCTGAGTCCTCTTCTATATCTAGATGTGTGATTTCCAAAACCATCTAGTGCAACCCTTTCATTTTACAGAGAGGGAAACTGAGACCAGGAGCTGCTAAAAGGTCTCCCCAAGGCCACCCAGGTAGGGAGCAGATGGTGCCAGATTCTAGGCTGTTCTAACTCTCCTAGCTGACTCTCAACATCAAGCCCTGACCCCTAAGAGGGAAAGGGAAAGATAAAGAAGGAGAGCAGAGCCCGGGAGACAGAGGCTGGGCCAAAGAGACTGACCTAGGAGTGGAGGAGGAGGAGGAGCAACCCCAGGGGGAAGGAGGCCATGGGGGCAAGGAAGTGGGGAGAGATGGTAGCTCCCTTCCTTTTTACTAACCTTCCTGGCAGGCAGCAGCGGGGCCACATTCTTTGCAGGGACATGTGCCTTCATGCTGGCCTTGGGGGCAGGCAGTTGGCTGGGGCTTCGGGAGGGTGGCGGAAGCTGGGAGGCCAGGGAGGGGGGCAGCTGGGCTGCTGTGTGCCCAGGAGGGGGGAGAAGGGGAGAGCTCCCTTAGAAGCTCAGCTCCCCCTCCCACCCTCAGTGCACAGAGGCCTTTTGGAGGCAGGCCCAGCTAGAGAGGGCCCCACTTACCGGGCCCCTGGCTTTCTTCCCAAGGAGTATGTGTGTGTGTAGGAGGGGGGAATCAACAGAGTTCCTTTTGGGGGCCTGAAGCTTCACCAGGACACAGGACTGGAAAAAGGGAGGGGAGGAAGAAGGAGGGGGTGGCGGGGGATGGTGGAAGAAGAGAAGAGGAGGCGGGTGTTTGGGTGTCTGGCTCTGTGTGATAGGTGCTGGGGTGGGGGCAGGGCTGAGCACTTGAGGATGGGGGAGGAGAGGCAGGGGGCCTTGCTCAGGCCCTGGGGGCCAGGGTGGTTTCAGCGGAAGGAGAGGGAGAGCTGGCCTGCCTGCCTGCCTGCCTGAAGGTGCTGGCTCTAGGAGCTGCCTGTTGTTAGCCTTGGGCCAGTGCCCTGAGCAGTACCTGGCTAAAACTCTGTTGGCAGCTTCACTGTTGTGTTTGAATCCAGAAAATGGAAATGAAGGCTCTGCGCTCTGGAGGCTTTGTCTTCCCTCCCTCCAGCTAATGTCCATATACAGCCGAGAGGTGATCTGACCAAGGCTGAAACCACTGCTGGGCTGCAACGATGAGATTCAAGCCGGCGATCGGACCTTACCGGTGATGACCGATAACAACCATCCCCAGAAAAGCCAGTATTTCTCTAGCTCTTTAAGCACTATCCAAGTATTATCTCTCAAAGATCCTTTGAGGTAGGGGCTATTACTACCACCATTTTACAGATGAGGGAAAGTGAGGCTGAAAGTCACACAGCTAATGTCTGAGAGGCAGGATTTGAATTCAGGTCCTCCAAATTCCAGGCCCAGTGCTCTATCCACGGTGCTGCTTTGTGGCCTTGAAAGTCAGTCTTAGGTTTTCCAATGCAGTTCTATTTCGTACCCTCCCTGACAAAATGACAACAGTCCCTGGAAAGTATGAAGAGGAGGACCTCTTGTCTTTTTTTTTCCTTTCAGGTGAGGAAACTGGGCCAAAGAGAGGACAAGTTCAGAAGATGTTAGAGCTAAGGGCAGCAGATAGCACAGGGTTCAAGAATGCTGGAGCCTGAAAGACTCAAAGTCAAATCTGACCTCAGATACTTACTAGCTGTGTGACTCTGAGCAAGTCACTCAACCTCTGTGTACCACAGTTTCCTTAACTATAAAATGAGGATAATAACCTTTATCTCTGGTGATTGTGAGGGTCAAATGAGATAAAACTGTAAACGATTTAACACTGTTCCTTCCTCTCTCCCTCCCCTTTTTCTTCCTCTCTCCTTTCCTTCTCTCTTTTCTTCCTTCTTTCTCCTTTACTTTCTTCCTTCCCTCTCCTTTTCTTTTGGAGGCAATCAGGGTTAAGTGACTTGCCCAGGGTCACACAGCTAATAAATGTCAAGTGTCTGGATTTGAACTCAGGTCCTCCTGCCTCTAGGGCCAGTGTGCTATCCACTGTGCCACCTAGTTGTCCCTCCCTCTTCCTTCCTTCCTTTTCTCCTTCCTTCCTTCCTTTCTTCCTTCCTTCCCCAATTTTCTCATCCATCACAGCTTGGCTGAAAGGCTCCAATGAGATAACATGACAAGTACCATATCAATGTGAGTTACTATCCTGGAGATCATCAGACCCACTCTTCTCATTTGATGAGGCAGCTGAGGCTCAAAGAGGCTTGTGCTCTGTGCAAGGTCACAAAGACTGTTAGGAGCAGAGTCAGAATTGGAATCCAAGTCTTTTGACTCCAATGTCAAGGCTACTTCCATGGCACAACACTGTCTCCCATGAAAAAGTCTTTATTCCCCACCGCCACCCTCACCCCTCTCCCATTCAAGGCATCTCTAGACCCCTCATAATCACTGGAGAAGATGCCCACATAGACACTTGCTGAATAGTTGGTTCCTGCTCTTTTCTGGGGGATGGCAGTGCTGAGTCTGGGCCGAGCCTGGCCCTTGGTCATTAGCTTGGCTAGCAAAATGGGCCAACGCTGAGTTAAGATCGCTGGGATTTCAGGGAATGACAGTGTCCTTCAAGTCTCTCCTTCCATCTGAAGCTTTGTTCAGATTTTAGAGCCCAGAGGGTCCTGAGAGATCAATCCACTCTGACCTCTGACCTCTCCACCCTTATTTTAAAGATTAAGGGCTCAGGGCAGGAAGTGTTCACCCAAAGTCACCCTGGGAATTAATGGCAATACTTGGTCATCCTCCTTCCCCTCCCTCTCCAGGCCTTCTTCCTTACCCTTAGCAGGGAGGCCATAAGAATGAACTCACTTCTCAATCTCTTTCCTGGTCTCTCTGTCTGTCTCTCTTTGTCTCTCTGTCTCTGTCACTTGTCTGTCCCTCTTCCCTCCCCACACCACTCTAATTCTATTCAGAGAAAAATCTGTCTGAAGCTTCACTGGCTGCAGCCCCCAACCCCTCTTACCCCAGGCTAGCCTAAGCCAACCTGCCACAAGGTCGTAAGGGATGGATTTATATTACTAACTGCAGTCTTGAAGTTGTAAGGGACAAACTATCAGAGCTCAGAAGGATCTTAGAACATGGAATGTCAGAGCTGGGAAGAGCCTTAGAACAGAGAATGTCTGAGGTGAGAGGAGCCTTAGAACATGGAATGTCAGAGCTGGGAGGGGCCTCAGGACACAGAATACCAGAAGTAGAAGGGACCCCAGAATACAGGCTCTCAGTGAAATAGCTTCTGGATCGATAATACCTGTGCTAGAAGGGACCTTACAGCCTGCTTGCCTCATCTAAACTTTTCAATGAACGTGAAAGAAAGCAAAGACTTTGAGAGAGAAATGATGGATGAGGGTCACCCAGCTCGATAATGAAGAAGACAACATTGGAATCCAGGTCTCTGGATTCCCAGTCTAATGCTTCCCACTCTAGTTCAGGCTCCTGCCTGGAGAGCCCCTGTGGAAGAGTCTGAGGTAACCTGGGGTTTGGAGAGAGGTGGCCTGCATGGGCCTTGGTGCCAGCTGGCTGGGCATCCTATGCCAGCTGGCTCCTCTGAGTCTGGAGGTTTAGAGATTAGTCAAGCTCCAAGTCCAGCAAACAGTAGGAGCTCCAGGAGGCCCTAGGGGGTGGAGGAGGGCAACTGGCCCCACCCTGCATGGTTACTGGGACCAATCCCAAGGGATCCTGAAATGCTTACGCTGGCCTGACCCGGGGATCGTGAATGCTGACATGTGTCTGCCCTTGTCTCTGCCAGGATCCCTTTGATGGCAGCAGTGTATCATAATTAGTAATAACAATAATTAATAATGCTTATGCAGTAGCTTATACATACTTTTGACCCTTCCAGCAACCCTGGGAAACTTGGAAGTAGACTTACTGTCAACCCCTGGACCATGGGACCTGTTTGGAGGGAATCTACTCCAAACCCCCCCGAAAACAACAGGGAAAAGTGAGAGTAAAATCACTAAATTATTCATATCCTATGATCCAGCAGTCACACTATGGGCCTAGTTTGGAGGAGAGCAGTGACATGTGTACCAAATTCTTCAGACCAAGCAGGGGGAAGAATTAGGAAGAACATCAGACATAGGGTCAAAAGACCTGGGTTCAAATCCTTGGATCTACTTTCAACCTGCTTGACCTTAGACGTCATTTAATAATAATAGCTTGCATTTACATAATGACTTAAGGTTTGGAAATTGCTTCACGTATATTATTCCATTTGATCCTTACAGCAATTCTGTGAAGTAGAGACTATTATTACCATCCTCATTTTACGGATGTAGAAACTGAGGTGCCTCATGACTGAGGCAGGGTTCAGAGTCACAACTTCCTGACTCCAAGAGGAATATCCATGTCCTATGCCACACAGCGGCTAATGAAATCCTTTGAACCTCGGTTTCTCCACCTGTAAAATGAAAGGGTTGGACTAGATGTCATTCTAAACTTTTATTACATGTCACGGACCTTTTGGGGAATCTAGTGAAACTTGTGGATGATTTTCCACAGTAATGTCTTTTTTTCTTAATATCATAATTGAAAGAAAAGCTAAATTTCAAGCAGAGGTTAGTGAAAATTAAAGATATAAATTTTTCCCCATCTAAGTTCATGGAATCTCCCCTAAAATCTGTCCATGGAACCTATACAGGGCTTTGAGTTCCAGGTTAAGAAGCCCTGAGTTAAGCAATGCTCCTTTCCATTTAAAACCTAGATTACTATGACTCTACTTATAGTACTCAAAAGTTAAAAATAAATCGGGCACTTAGAGATTGGAGGAAGGCTGAACAAAACAGGACATGGTCCATAGAACAAAGCACAGCTCGACAAAACCAGGAAGTGATGCCTCCAAGGAGCTTCTCTGACAGTTATAACCTTACTGATTTGCCTAGGATATTGAGAAGTAAACTGATTTGCCCAAGGTCACATAGTCAAGACTCGAACTCAGGTCTTGCTGGTTTCAAGGCTAGCACTCTTTGTACACTGACTACAATATTACTGAGTCATAAGGGAAACGTGGGAAGACTAATATAACATGATGCTGAGTAAAGAAAGCCGTGTTTGAGGAATTATATAGCAATGAGAACAATGTTATATGATAAACAGTCTAAGAGGTAGAATACAGTGAACCACAATGGCTACTGCTGATCATTAATGGAAGAGTAGAAAGTTATCCTGAGCCATCAGTCACAAGGGATATAATGTATTTGCTTAATCTCCCCCTACCTCCACTTCAGAGTGCTGAGCCAGAAATCAGGCACACTCACCTCTGTGAGTTCAAATCTGGTCTCAGAGACTTACTAGCTGTGTGAACCTGGGCAAGTCACTTCACTTTGGTTGCCTCCATTTCCTCATCTGTAAAATGAGCTGGAGAAGGAAATGGCAAACCACTTCAACAACTTTGTCAAGAAAACCCCAAATCAGGTCACAAAGAGAAGGCGACAACACAGAAAAATGACCCCACCACAACAAAAACTAAATGGAGTTTGAAAACTGAATTGAGTACTGTATCAAAAGAAACTGCATGACCAGGTATGACAGTGTGCATCTGGGTCTGGAGGAGGAGGTGGCTGGTGGATTAGTTGGGCTTGGGAGCTCTGAAAGTGCATCAGGTGTCCACACTAAGAACTTGGACACAGATATGAGAGATCTAAGAGCAATCAGGCTGCCTAGGGAGGAGCTTAGGAGAATAGGTCAAAGTTCCTGGGCCAGTCACCCATGGGATCTGGTCCAAGAGTAGCCACTGCATTTTCAGCCTGGGTGAAATCCAGCCGCAAAATAAGCAAACAAACTATATTAAGATTTTTTTTAAAAAAAGAATGAGAATCTAATAGGTTCATAGTTTGCTAAAGCTAAAAGAAAGCTTAGTAGTCTTCTACTTTATAGGTCCCTTCTTAGAATAATGTTTTAAATAATTGGAAATATATTAAATTTCATTTAGAGGTTAGTGAAAATAAAGATGAGATTTTTTTTCCCCTCATCCAACCCTGAACCACCTGAAATCTTTCTTTGGACCCAGATTAAGAACCTCTAACCAACCCTCTCACTTCACATATGGGGAAACTGAGGTCCAGAGAGACTTAGAATTTATGTCTTGGAGGGATCCAAGAGGTGACTTAATAATATCTTCTCATTTTACAGAAGGGGAAACTGAGGCCCAAAAAGGGGAAGCAACTTGACCATGGTCATGGGACAATTGGCAGAGTTCTTAAAGCTTGAACCCAGGTCTCTTTCTCTTTCCAATGTACCTTCTGACATCATTCTCAGTGAGCCCCTAACTCACCCACCTCAACGGAGGGACATTCATAAGGTTAAGCAATGTGTCCAAGGTTGCGCAGACTCAGGAAGGGCAGCATGGTGTTGTGGAAAGAACATTGAACTTGAAGTCAAATATCCCAACTCAGCTACCTGGATGGCCGTAAGCAAGCCACTAAAACTTTCTAGGCCTCAGTTTCCTCATCTGTAAAATGAAAGAGCTGGATTAGATCAGGGCTTCTTAACCTTTCTCTGTATCATGCAGCCTGCAGAAGTTTATGGACTGCTTCTCTGTTTCTAAATGCACAGGAGTACAAAGGAAACCCACTATATTGAAATACATGATCAACAGATTTTCTAAAACAAGTTCCTGGACCACAGATAAATCTGACATCTCTTCTAGCTCTAGATTCGTTTTCCTATATAATCTCCAAAGGCAAGAGATCCTGGACCCCCAGGGAAAAAACCACTTGGGTTATTAAATGCCAGGTTCTGGGTAAGGTGGGAGGAGTGTCAGGCAGTGGGAACGGGTAGAGTGGGAAGAGAGGCTTCCTTGATTGAGTCTTAGGACTGAAAGGAGCCACTTGGCAGTTAACAAAGCTCATTAGCTTTTGGCACTAAGTCTGGAGTTTGGAAGTCATAGGACCAAGGTTTGGGGTTGAAAGGTACCTCAGAGGCTGTAGAATTCATTCACAAATGAGAAAACTGAGGCACAGAGAGATGAAGTGAGTTGCCTGGGGATATGAATACTCAGTAGTATTTAAGGAAGGATTTGAATTCAGGTCTTTCTGACTCCAAGTCCAGAACTCACCCAACGAGTTATCCAGCTGCCTGGTCATCCATCCTTAACTGCCCCCTGGCAGGTTCATCATCCAACTCTCTCACCTGTCTGAGTGTTTCCTCCCCTATTCTCCCCATGCTTGGCAAGCTACTTCTCCACAATACCCCAATCTCTCCCACTGCTGCCCAGAAGGCCAACACCAAGTCCTTCATGGCAATGCTTTGAGAGCAAAGTAAGGCTTCCTTTGTACGTTGAAAATGGAGATCTGCCCCAGGCATAGGAAGGAGGGGAGAAGAGTTACAGGTCGCAGAGACCCAGAAGGGAGCCCTAATGAATCACCTTCTTTTCTCTGATTCTGCTGGAAGTCCCAGAGGGAATGAGTTTGAATTTGGCTCGGCTACTTTCTCCCCTTGTGACGTTGGGGGAGCCCCCGCGGGGCAGCAGCTTCCTCATTATGAAACGAGGGATTTGGATGCGATGGTTTCCAGCACTGGTAAAAGAGTCTGGCACAGAGGTACCATAGAAATGCTGATTTTCTTCTCTTTCAGCCTAAGATCCCAGGACCTTCCTCCTGCCGAGATCTCCCAACACACATGATCCCCCATCACCAACCCCCGGGGCGAGCATTCACTAAGTTTTATGATTATTTTTGTTCTCCATTATTACATAGTTATAGTATTATATCATGTTACATATTATATTGTTATTATATTATCATATTATCATGTTATTATATTATCATATTAATTATAATATATAATGATTATTGATATACCATATAATCATATCTGGCTTGTAATACATAATAATGTTATATGATAATCTTTGTATCATTATTTATTGTTTTATTAATACCAGTATCATTATTATCATTAATCACATTTCTGTAGTGACTCAAGGTGTATTTTTCTCACACGACCACTGTGCTGGAAGGTTGAGCAAATACGACTCCAGCTAGGTGGCTTAGTGGCTAGAGCACCAAGCCTGGTGTCAGGAGGAGCCCAGTTCAAATCTGACCTCAGACACTGACTAGCTGTGTAATCTTGGGCAAGTCACTTAACTGCCATCTGCCTCAGTTTCCTTCTCTACAAAATGGGGATAATAATGGCACCTATCTCAAAAGAGATACTTGTAAAGTGCTTAGCAAAATGCTGGCACCTAGTAGGTAAAAGTTTGTCCCTATCCTCGTTTTACAGACCAAGTCCATAAAACTTAGAGCTGGAAGGGACTGAGGGGATCTCATGTGTGGAGGGATGAGGGATTTAGTCCAATTCCTTTATTTGAGAGATGAGGTTTAGAGAGATTAAATGATCTCTCTCTGATACACGCTGAGTAAAATGTCACAAGCAGAACTTCCTGACTCCAAGGCTAGCACACAAGTCACTACAATATTGCCCTTCATTTTACAGGTGAGGAAACTGAGGTAGGTAGAGATTTAAGTGACTCGCCGAGAGTCACACAAGTAGTCAATGTTTTGGGTTTTCCTGGTTCCAAATCTAGTTCTCTTTCCCTCTAAAATAAGGTTTAGAAGGATGGTTAAGCAATCTGTCCAGTGTCACACAATTAGGATCCCAGGATTTTGAGCAGAAGAGACCTGAAAAAGCAACTAGTCCCACCCCCCACCTCAGTTTGTAGATGAGGAAACTGAGGCACAGAAGTTGAAGTGATTAGCCCCAGAGTAGGTCAGGATTTGAATTCAGAGCTTCTTGACTAAGAGTCTGGCACTTTCACCAGTAAGCAAGTGTTGGAGCAAAGAACGACCCCTGCTCGTCCAACTGTAAAACCTGAACTCCTCCAAAACCGAGTTCAAATAACCCAGCTGACGAGTCCGAGATCAGGGACTGAAGGTAACAAGCAGGGAGAGGCCCCAGCTCACACCCCAGTCTCACCCCAAGGATCCCATTGTTAATCCAAAATCTTCAACCTTTATAACACCTCTCAAACCCATCCCTTTCTTTCCATTCATACAAGCACCACCCTATGGGGGGGGGGGGGTGCGATGGCAGAATGAGGACAAGAGGGGTCTAGGGATAGGACAGTAAGAAAAAAGAAAGAAAGGGAAATAAGAGAAAGAGTAAAAGGAAGGGAGGGAGGGAAAAGAAAGAAGGAAAGAAAAGAAAAGAAATAAAAAGGGAGGGAGGGAAGAAGAGAAGGAGGGAAGGGAAAAAGAAAGAAAGAAAGAAAGAAAGAAAGAAAGAAAGAAAGAAAGAAAGAAAGAAAGAAAGAAAGAAAGAAAGAAAGAAAGAAAGAAAGAAAGGAAGGAAGGAAGGAAGAAAGACAGAAAGAAAGAAAGAAGAAATAGAAAAACAGTCCCTGACCTCCACCTGGGAAGCCCCTTGCAGACCAACTCTGAGAAGTCTGTGGTTGCTCATGCAGCCACACTGGGAGCAGAAAAGCTGCCTTTGGGCTGCTGGGCTTCCACACCTCAAAGGGCAGATGGAGGAGATGTCTGGAGCCCAAGTAGGGGTGGGGGAAGGCATCTCTCTTTCCAGACGTTCTTGGCTGAAAGACCACTGAGCAGAAAATAACCCCCTCCAACCTCAGGTGTCTTCTTGCAGTGGGCAGAAAAGAATTGGAAAGGGCAGAAATTTAAGGCTCTCAAAAAGGTCATCTAGTGGATAGATGGCTGGGCCTGGAGCAAAGACAGGCCTGAATTCTAATCTAGCTTCAGACACTTACTAGGTGTGTGACCTTAACTTAAGTGTGTGTCACTTAACCTTTGTCTGCCTCAGTTTCCTCAACTGTAAAATGAGGATAATAAGAGCACCTACTTCCCAAGGTTGTCATGAGGATTAAATCAAATAATATTGTAGTGTTTTTGCATACAATAAGCACTTAATAAACTTTTGTTCCCTTCCCCCTTTCTCTTTGAGGCTTAGTTGGCTTAGAAATCACAAGATTTGGTTGTAGTATTATCTCAGCTACTAATTCTGGGACTCAGTTTCCTCATCGGTCAAAGGATGGGTCTGAACTAGAGCCAATCCAATGTCACCCAACAGACATTTACTAAGCACTTACTACGTGCAAAGCAAGTATGCTGGGCAGTTAGGATATTAAATATTTCTCTGGGCCTTAATTTTCTAAACTCTAAAATCAAGGAGCTGAGTTTCAATGACTCCTAAGGGTATTTCCATTTCTAAGTCTACGAGCCAATAGATACTTCAAATTCTGGCAAAGACATTGCTAGCTACACAAATGACTTCCACTCTCAGACCCTTATCTTGTCCTGCAAGATGGGAACAATAAAACTTTCACTGCCTCCTTTGGTGGTGGGTGCGGGAGAAGTGCTCGAGAAACCTTAAGGCACTACAGCAGTAGGAGCTTTCCTACCATTTGCCTCCCTGCCTTCAAGGAGCGCATACTCTACAGCAGCTGATGGATAGATCATGGCCTAAGAGCTGAAAAGGACCTTGGAGGATATGGGAGCTTAGGTGTAGACCTAGAAGGTGCGTCCAAGGCCAATGGGTCCAAGCTCTCCAACTTACAAATGAGGAAGTTGAGACCTTGGGATGGGCACTTTAAGTGGCAGTATTAGAACGCTGGGGCTCTAACTCTCAATTCAACTGCTTTGCTCTACCCTGCTACTTCAACCATGATCTGAGGAGGCAGGAGAGAATGCCAACAATGAGGGGGAATGAGGAGACTCCCATTGGAGGCCATACCTGAGTTAATAAAAACAGTAAATCAATAATAATGATAATGATAATGGAATGCATATGTAATATTTTAAGGTTTGCAAGCACTTCACAAATATCACCATTTATCCTTCCAAAAACTCTGGGAGGTAGGTCCTACTATTATCACCCCCATTTTATAGATAAGAAAATTGAGACAGAAAGAGGTTAAATGGTTTGCTCGGGGCTGTGCAGGTAATAAATGTCTGAAGTCATATTTGAACTCAGGTCTTCCTGATTCTAGGCATAGTGCTCTATCCATTGGGCCATTCAGCTTGTAGGGATTGTATAAAGTGGAAGTGAAGAAGGAGGACATCCCAGGCAGGAGGCATGTTCCGCCTATGGAGCTTCACAGATGAATTCTAGGGTCTCTTCAGGTTCCAAATCTATGAGCTATACTTAATCTATATTTTAAGGTCTCTCTCAACTCTAAAATTAAAGGCTCACATAAAAACCAGGCAATGGTTCCAGATTCCTGCATCTGAGGGTACTTCGGGAAGTACAGTAAATAGTAAGGCATGAAGGTGCCCCTGGTGCGGTGACAGATGCTGCCACCCAGCACTATTACTTTAACACATACACACCTCTTCCTTCCTACTCCTCTGCTGTGTGCTTGCAACTGAAAGGGAAACTCCATATTCTGTCCAAGAAACAGTCTGAGGACCTGCCAAGCCAAGATAATCAGAGCATGGCTGTTTGGGGGCATCAGGGCAGAGGGGTCTGCTACCAGGTTAGAAAGGTAATGCTGAGCCCCAGGCTGGGGGAGGCTGTTTGGTGGTTTTCTGTGTGTGCCTGTATGGAATAGGGACTTGGGGGGGGGGGGGAGGGTTGGGAAAAGAGACAGAGAGAGAGAGAGAGAGAGAGAGAGGCAGAGAGACAGAGAGGAGAAAAGAGAGAGAAAGAGAGAATAGAGAGAAAGAGACAGAGATAAGAGAAGAGAGAGAGGGAGGGAGGAGGGAGAGAAGAGAGGGGGAGAGGAGAGAGAGAGAAGAGGAGAGAGAGAGAGAGAGAGAGAGAGAGAGAGAGAGAGAGAGAGAGAGAGAGAGAGAGAGAGAGAGAGAGAGAGAGAGAGAAGAGAACACAAGTACAGCAAGAAGCTTAGACTGGCATGCATGGCCCTTCCAGCTGGCAGGGGCCGCTTCCACTTCTCACACACCCGCCCCCGGATGGGAAATGATTCATGAAAATGTAGAGGGTAAAATTAGCCAGAAGGCAGCAAAATAATTTATGCGTCTCAACAGTCCCAAGCCGGCCAGCCCACGCTCCCAGCTCCACCTGGCATCTCCTGTGCCCATAAGGGATCTGCCCAGACGGTGCCTTCTGTCTCTGGACTCAGCCTCTTTAGGGAGATGGGAGGCAGGGCTTGAGAATAGGTCAGAAGGAGCAGGAATTAGGCAGCCGGCATTGATTCAGTAGGAAGAACCACTAGTTAGAGTCAGGAAACTAAGGTTCAAGGGATGACAGATCCTTGAAATCCTCTCACTGGATGCTACTACCCTCTCAGTCTATCAGGCTGTATCTCTGCTCCCTTTCAGGGTCAAACTCTCAGGATGGGGGGCAGGAAAGCAATCTGCTCCTGCCTCTTCCCTCACTAAATTGCCGACCTTTTGCCATCTGCTTCCAACTTCATCATTCAACTGAAAAGAATGTCCAAAGATACCAATGATGTCTTAATTGCTGAATCTGAAGACCTTTTCTCAGCCCTTGTTCTTCATCTCTTTGTAATATCTGATACCTCTGGACACAGTTTCCTCTTGCCTGCTCTCTTTTCTCTGGGACCATGGCTCTTTCTGGGTTCTCCTTTTACCTGTCTGACTATGCCACACTCTCCTCTGTGGTATCTTCATCCAGGTCAAGCCCACTGGCTGTAGGGTCCCCTCGAGCCTCAGTCCTGAGTCCCCTTCTCATCGATCTCATGCTCTCTCACTCGGTGATCTCCTCAGCTTCCATGGGTTAGCTTAGAGCATCTCTAAGCTAACATTGCCCAGATCCAAATATCCAGCCCTCATTTTTGTCAGAGGCTACAGTATCCAATCACCAACTGATTAATGGACATTTCCAAACTCATCCGGTCCAGAACAGAAATCATTCTATTTCTCCTCACACCTTCTTCTCTTTCTAACTTCTCCCTGTCTTCAACTTTAGCAACCCTTGCCTCCTTGTTTTCCCTCCACCCCATCTTTAATCACTTATTAAGGCTTTATCAGTTCTACCTCCATATCTATCCATTCTAAATTCAGAGCTCTTTCTACCCCAGAGACCGAAATTTTCAGATTGGACAGAAGGCAGTGCCCCAGGATGTATATCACAGGGATGTAGAACTCACAACCTTAACTCTATGAACAGCATAGCCTGACTCATCACACTAACTAGCCCCAGACACAGAAGATACTGCCTCCCTCCACTTCTTTCCTGCTGGTATTCTGACTCTTCATATTTTTCTAACTCCACCCCAGCTACCTTCTTACCCTTGAGATCCCCCTCCTCCAGTCGGGGAGTTCCTGTCTAGTTGGTATCCTCCCCAACCTCTCTTCTCAATGTCTCTACATGTTGCCTCACCCCCACTGGAATGCAAGCTTCTTGAGGGTAGGCACCACTGTCTTGGCTTGTAATTGCATTCCCAATGTTTAGCACAGTGCTAGAACATGGTAACTAAGTACTTGATAAATGCTCATTTACTCTATATCTATGTATCTATCCACCCTTTTTTCTATCATTCCTTCCTTTCTCCCCTCTCTTCCTTTCTTTTCTTCATCTTTCTTTTTTCTTTCTTTTTCACTTCTTCCTTCCTTCTTCCTTTCTTCCTTCTTTCCTTTCCCCTTTTCTCTTCTTTTCTCTCTCTTTTTAGTCTCTTTTCCTTCCTTCTTTATTCTTTCCTTCCTTCCTTTCTTTCCTTCTTTCCTTTTTATTTCCTTCTTTCTATACATCTATCTGTTTGTCTCTCTGTCTGTCTCCTAGACTTCAAGCCTGGGCCCATGCAAGTGGGCAGTGTGGAATTGAGGGGAAAAAAACCATTGGATTTAGAAGACCCATGTTCAGATCTCACTTCTGACATTTACTTCAGTGTGTGATGTGGCAAATTGGACACTACTCACAAGCTACTTATCCTCTCTAGGTCTCAGTCTCTTCTGTCAAATAAGGGGGTTTGTGTCATGGACCCCTTTGGTAGTCCGGTGAAGCCCATGGACTCCTCAGAATGTTTTTAAATGCAGAAAACAAATAGGGTTACAAAGGAAATTATATTGAGACAGTTATCAAAATATTTAATCACACATACACACACAGGCATACAATGCATACGTGCACACATATGCACAGACCCCAGGCCAAGAAGTCCAATCCCTAAGGGCCTGTCTAGCTCTAAATTCTCTAAGTTCATGACAAAGCAGGAGAACAGACCTGAACTCCTGCCACTGACAAGCTTTTAACCTATGGTGAGAGGCAGGTCCCCAGCCAGGGCAAGCCAAGGTTAGCAGAGGGAGACAGAGTGTCCTTCTCAGGCCATCCAGGAAAGAGGAGGGGATCCAGGTCTGGCCCATTTCTTCCCCAATGCACCTTACTTGTGGAAAGAGATAAAATCAGCTGGTACAACAGGCCCCATTCAAAGCCAGTAAATCTGTCTGCCAACCAGGATTCAGGTTACTGTACTCCAGTGACCAAGGCCAAGGGAGGGGGTCAGTTTGACCTGCTTCCCTTCCACTCACTGGGTACTGGCCTGGAATCTCCAGGGCTCAAACATGCCAGGAAATTCAATCTCTAATAACTGCATTCCCTGGGCAGCAGCCCTCCATGGGAACATTCCCTTCCCAGAACCCCCCAACAGAGGACAGGCATAGCTCAGACCCTGTGCTCTCCCTAAGTGATGGATTCTTTCCATTGGGTCATGGGTCTAAAGTTAGAATGAACCTTAGAGGTCATTTAATCCTACCCTTCGTTGGACAAATGAAGAAACTAAGGCTCGGATATGGGAAATTGGAAGATTTACAATTCAATTCAATTTGACAACATTTCCTAAGCACCTAATATGTAAAAATAAACATAGCTAGTATTTATATGGGGCTTACTATGTGCCTGGCACCGTGCTAAGTGCTTTACAATGATCTCATTTGATCCTCTCAACAACTCTGGTTGTCTGAAGGCGGGGAGGAGGGGAAGGGAGGGATGTATTTGATAATGAAAGGGATATAAAAACAAAAGACACATAGATATTGTATTATGGTGTGGCATATATTATGCTGTAGCTGTAATATAAAAAGTACATTATATTACAGTTTGTATTATATCTTATTAATTTTTGAATTTTGAAAGAAGCAAAGGATTAAAAACTACTGTATCCGGACAGTTCACCCAAATTCAGTCATTTTTCAGCTGTGACTGGCTCTTTGTGGTCCCATGTGAGATTTTCTTGTCAGATATACTGTAGTGGTTTGCCATTTCCTTCTCCAGCTCATTTAACATATGAAGAAACTGAGGCAAACAGGGTAAAGTGACTTGCTCAGGATCACACAGTTAGCAAGTGTCTGAGGTTAGATTTGAGATCAGAAAGATAAGTCTGCCTGATTCCAGGCCCTAGCCACTATGACACCGAGCTGTCATATCCAACCCATACACAACAAACATTTAATAAACGCACTTTCACTGACTAATTTAACCTCTCTGGGCCTCAGTTTTCCCATCCATAAGATGAGGGAACTGAACTAGGAAACCTCCCGGGTCTCTCCTAGCTAGATATCTATGATTCTGTCTAGTTCTCTGTGCCTCAGTGTTCTCATCTGCCAATTGGAGACAATACACTACAAACCCCATAAAGCTGTTTTCAGGGAAACCCTTTGTGAGCCTTCAAGTACTGTATGAACAGGTGTTCCTGCGGTTACAACAAGGTAACGAAACACTATGGGAAACAGAATTCGTTGGCTTTCCATACTGAGTTTTTTTCATGAAAAACTTGGATTTTATGAAACTTTAATGACCAAGCCCAGCCTCAATGAAGAGGAAAATGCACCATATTCCTTTCTTTGCAGAGCTGGGAGACCAGGGTGTGGAATTCTGCATAGAATGTTGAGAGTGGGCCCCTTGACTCGATGGCTCTTTTCACCTCTCTTTTATTCTTTGTTACAAAAAATGGTTTCCTGGGAGGGAGGTGAAGAGTGAGGAGTATATTGGGAAATGTACAAAAAACCCCAAGAAGATACCAGTAAAGACCATTTTTAAAAGAAAAAAAAGTAACCAAGAAATCTAGCTATAAACCACTTTCAATAAAAAATATTTCTAAGTCACTTTTCAGGAATTTGTTCCTCACTGTTGTGTAAAGGAAAGAGAACTCAATTCATTTCAATTCAATATGCATTTATTAAGTACCTACTGTGTTTAACTGGGAGTATGACAAAAGTAAAGAGTTCTAGGAAGCCAAGGTTAGGAAAAACGGTCAGGACTCCTCTTTTACTAGCAAGGATCATCACGACTCTGTATTTCTCTTTGAGCCTTACTTTCTTTATCCATAAAATGGAATAGTAATAAGATTTGCTTCTCCAACATCGTTAATAGGAGTGACAGATCTCTGGGGAAAAGTAAAGTGATCTACAGATACATAGAACCCAGGCACTAGAAGGGAATTCAGAGGTCTTTTGGTTCAAATTTGTACCTGAACAGGAACCTCCAAGACAAAGTCCCCAATAAGTCTGGAAGGAGTATTCCAGAGACAGGTGATCCACTACCTCCCAAGGGAATTCATTTCCTGTTTGGATGGCTCCAGCCCCGTCATGTGGAGATGACATGCAGGGAAGGTGTTCAGAGTAATAGATTTGATCGAACTGGGAAGCTTAAATAACCAGCTTAGCATCTTTTCCTGTCCCATTTAGGAGGCAAAGCAGGGCTTTTTCAGAGAAATGACCTTGTTTCACTCTCAATAGGAAGGAATATTTTCAAGCTAGAAGTACCCTCACAATTTATATTTCTGTCTTATTCATCTACTAGCCTACAGGACTTTATTTTATCTAAGTGTTCACTATTTCCCAGCAGGAATGCTTTATACACAGTAGACACTTAATATTTGCTTAAATGAGTCAAAAGAACTGAGTTCAGATTTGTCCTGCACACAGAAGGCACTTAATGTTTGCTTAATGAAACAAGTTGGGAAAATGAGTTCAGATGTGAGGATCAATGAGAAGATGTTTGTAAAGCACTTAGTATGATGCTTGGCACACAGTAGGTGATTAATAAATGCTTGTTTTCCCCCTTAATAAATGACTGGATAAATGAACAAAATCAGTATCTGGTTTTCAAGTCAGTTTTGTCAAGTCCCATGACTTAGTCCAGGGGTAGAGTACGACTGTAATAGCTAATAAATGCTTGTTGATTGATTGATAGCAAAGAACTTTCTCTTTTCCTAATAGCCAGTGAGATAGATGGTATCATTAAACCCATATTACAGATGAGGAAGCTGAGGGAGGTAGATGAGTTGACCTCTAAAGTCCCTTCCAGTTCGAAATAGATAAATCTGTGGGGCTCAAAGAGTTCATGTTCACCTGCTCAGAGTCACAAAGCTGGCAAGTCTCTGAGGTGGAATTTGAACTCAAGTCCTCCTAACTCCAAGTCTAACTATGCCACCATACTGCCTCTCTGCAAAACATTTCCCATGTAACAGCCCTGTGATGTAGATAGTGAAATCATTGTACCCATTTTACAGATGAAGAAACTAAGTCTCAGAGAAGCACCGTGACATGCTCAGGATCACACAGCCAAGAAGTAGCACTCTTTTCTGTAACATCACCCTGTATCTCCAAAGCTTTTCTATCCAGGTGAGAGGATGAAGAAGGCTTTTCCAATTGCCACTTCTCAGGCCTCCTTCAGCAGGGAAGGCAGCTGGACCTTGAACTTCCCTGGCTACCATTCTACCAGGGGCAGAGCTAGGACCTCTGTGGGGACCTAGTGGGGCTGCACTGAGGAGGAAACTATCCTACCTTCTAGCTTCATCCTTCAGGGAGTTCTTGGTACTCTGGAGATCAAGTTCAGAGGCTCTGTCCTCACATGGAAGAGTCCTATTGCTTGAGAGAGCAGCTTCCCAAGAAGTCCAGATGGTTCCTTTGACCACAGTCACAGATGTGTCCCTAACCCTCATGGTACACCCATGGCTTATCTCCCCCAGCTATCCCATGGACTCATGCTCTTGCTTACAAAAACAGACTGAGTAAGATAGTGGTAAAGCATTCTCATCTTGCTTTGGATTTTTGAAGGTCCCAAGCCTGATATTTCACTGGTATAGGGAGCTCCCAGGGATCCCAGTGACTCCTACCAAAGTTCCTGGGCACCTACTCTGCAACTTGGAGTCTTAAAAAACGTCCCTGGGAGAATTATGGAAAATCTGTGTCACAGGCGGGACTTGAACCCAGGTCTTCCTGGCTCCAAAGCTATCTACCCACTAAGAACCCTGTCTTTCATTTTAGATATCAGATAAAAAAATCATACAAGGTTAAGTCTGTGGGGGACCATATGATAAATAAGTCTCTACCCTTAACCACCATTCCCTGGTGTTCCTCAGTCATGCTCCCTTCATTCTTTATTTGACTCAATGACCAGATTTCTCTACCTCCTTTAAAACTACCTTGACCCTGCCCAGGGACCTCTTCCACCCACTTTCCAACTCCCCTTTATGTGCTGTAGTCCCTGGTTAGAATGTAATCTCCTTGACAGTAAGGATTGTTTTATATTTGTATAAGCTTGCAATTGTATCCCAAACACTTAGCTTGATGCCTGACACATAGTAAGAGCTTAAGAATACTTCACCTAGTCATCTATCTATCCAACCATCCTCCTATCCATCTACCTTATCATTTATCTATCCATCTATCTATGTATCTGTGTATCTATCTATCCCATCACCACTCTATATCTATCTTCATCATCACTGATCTATCCATGCATCTGTCTATTTATCTATGTCTCTCTCATCATCATCACTGAGTATCTTTATCATCATTGATCTATCTATCCATCCATCCATCTATCTATCTATCTGTCTGTCTGTCTGCCTATAAATATCTCATCATCATCACTCTATATCTTCATCATCATTGATCCATCCATCCGTCTGTCTATCTATATCTCATCAGCATCACTGGGTATCTATCTTCATCATCATTGATCTATCTATCTATCCATCAATCTATCCATCCATCCATTTGTCTAACTATCTACTATCTAGTCTAATTCTCTCATTTTATTGCTGAAAATATGGATGTGAAGTGATTTGCCCATGTGGACACAGTTAAAAAGTAGTAAAGCCAAGCCTTGATCTGAAGTCTTTTGATTTCCTATATGGTGCTATTTCTTGGATTCAAGAAACTAAAATTACATGGAAATGAGAAGATTTGGGATTTGGTCTTGGCTCTTCACTAACCATTACATGACCTTGGTCAAGTTTAGTTAATCCTTCTGGGCCTCAGTTTCCTTCTCTGTTAAATGCAGTCATTGGAGTAGATGATGTTACAATCTCCCTCCAGCACCAAAGACCTAAGAGCATGGACCTCAAGACCATTCTGTCCTGGGAAGGCCCTTCAAGGTCAAGTAGCATCATCTCCTCATTTAAGAGATGTAGAAATGGAGGCCTCGAGGTTCTTAGAAGGTAGGGGAGAATCACTAGTGTTAAAAAGAAAGGGTAGAGCAGGTAGGTGGTGCCATAGTGCTCAGAGTACCAGATCTGGAGCCAGGAAGACTCATCTTCCAAGTTCAAATCTAGCCTCAGATACTTCCCAGCTGTGTGACCCTGAGCATGTCACTTAATCCTGTTTGCCTCAGTTTCCTTATCTGTAAAATAAACTGGAAAAGGCAATGGCAAACCACTCCAGTATCTTTGCTAAGAAAGCCCCAAATGGGGTCAGAAAGAGTCAGATATGACTGAAAAAATGATTGAACAACAAAAAGCAAGGGTATGCCACTTGAGGAGATATAAAATGCACCTCCTTTCCTTCTTTTTTGGAAGTGGGGGACTATGGATATGGAATAGGACATATACTGACACTGGATTGACACGTTGGTTAGTTTTGTGGAATTGACCTTTTGTTTTTCTTTTAGTTACAGGAGATAGATAGCTGTATAGGGCAGGGAAAGGAATATACTCAGAAATGAGGATGATGTTAGAAAGACATCAATTTTTTTTAAATGTCAGCATTTAGAGATGCCTTGGGCCTGATTCATCAGAGTTTTATTGGACTTATCTTAAGCTGTCCTTAATCCTATCCTAGTCACCATATGATTTATTGCTGAAAGAGACCTTAGACAGGGTCAAGTCCCATTTTATAGCTCAGGAATCTGAGCCCAGAGAGGTAGATCTGGGACTCAGTTTCCCAACTCTCAGTCCACAGCAATCCCCATGATAACATTTTCCTTACGCTTGTCCTCTAGCTGGCCCCCACACTTGCCCCTCAGGAGAAAACCAGAAGGGCCTGGATCTGGCACCTGAACAGCATCTTTTGACACAACACAGTCAATAGAGAAGTAAGGTGGAGAATCCAGGTTCAAATACCAGCTCTGACTCTTCTCATTACAGAGTCCCAGGGTTTAGAGTACAACCCAAACTAGGTATGTGATCTCACAGGATTACTGTGAAGAAAGTACTCTGCAAATCTCAATAAAGCCAAATATGTAGGAGTTGGGGGAGGGGAGAGAAAAAGAGAAAAACTAGCCCCTCCCAGCTAGGAGAACCACCAGATTCTGAAGGCCCTGGAGCTCTGGGACAGTGTTCCCAGGAGATCTAGCCACCCCCTCACCTGCTGAATATCACACAGTCCTGGCAAAAGAGGTGAGATGGGGAATAGGAAGGTGTGGTTTACAAAATCCAAATGGGAAGGTCAGCTAACTTCCATTGTCTGCTCCCGAGGCAGAAAGAAAACAAGCTGAGGGAAAAGGGAGAGGAACAAGCACCCGCCTCCTCATCCTGAGTCGTGTGGATCACAAGGTCACAGAAACAGAGCTGGAGGGGACCTCATCCAGTCCAACTCCCTCGTTTTACAGTTGAGGAAACTGAGGCCAGGGGAAGTTAAGATGACTGGTGTGAGGTCACACAAGCAACAAATGCCCCTATCATTCTTACTTAGGTCTTACCACTCCAAATCTGGTGGATGCATGAAGCCCATTAGACAGCAGAATTCATAGTCTTCCAGGAGGAAGGGGAAAAGTACATATCTACCAAACCTAGAGAACTCTGGGGTTGACATTTTCCCACACAGACACATTGTTTCTCCCCTCCAAGGTCTTCCAAAGAAGTCTTGGAAAGAAGCTTAAAGATCAGATCAACATCCTTCTTTTAAAGATGAGAAAACTGAGTTTCAGAGAGGTCGAATGATTTACCCAAAGTTGCACAAGTTAGGGTTGAGATTTGAACCCAGGTTCCCTAACTCCAAAGGTGCTTCCCCAGATCTGTCAGCTACAATTACTCTGTTTTCATAAGTGATGATGGCCCCTAGATCATCAATGTCCTTGGGCTCCAGGGTCCGAAGCCCCAACCAAAGCCTGCAGGAAGACCAAGCTCGGCTAGGGAGGTGGGGGAAATCCATCAAAGGGTTCTTGGATCCAACTCTGCTCCCCAGCCACCCAAAGGGTTCCCCATCACCGTGGTGGAGTCCAAAGAGGCTAGAGTTCCAAATCAGGAGAACTGGGTTTAAATAATGCCTCCACTACTTATGGATGGAGTCATTTTGGGCAAGTCTCCTTGCCAACCTGGGCCTCAATTTCCTCTTTTATAAAAGGAGGAAAGTAGGTTAATTGACTTCTAAGTCTCTTTCACGTCTAAATCTTATCATAACTGATTCTAGAACTAGATGATACATTTGTGAATTTCCCTTCTCTGTCTCCTGCTTCTTACTTCACCAGACCCTGCCTCATCCAACACTGACAGCTCAAGCAATAACCGCTTGGTCCTCTGGACACACCCAAACCCCCCACCCCACACACACATATCTTCCCACCAGGAAAGCCTGACTCACCGACCCATGGGCCCAGAGACCTTCAATAGCGGCAGGGCCTGGAGGGAAGACCCTGTTGTGGCAGCTCCTGGCGCTCCCAGATGCCAATCCAGTGACCTGGATGGAATAGGGAATGCTGTGTGTCGCTCACACCCTGGGAGGCCCAACTGCCGAGGAATATTAGCTCACCGAATGACTCATTGGGCAGCAGGCGAGAAGCCGTCTGGCTTCATCAGAAAGAGCCCAGTTCTCAATAGGGGAAGAAGCAAACGACTCCGTTTGCTGACACAATCAAAACATGGAGCTTTGGGCAGTGAGTAACAGTAACTGCTAAATGGTAACAGCAATGACAACAACCCCATGCATATTGCCTCATCTGGAAAGTGAAGGGGTTGGCAGAGGGCAGCATGGCCCTCTGTGAGGAATGATAATGATGTTCAAGGTTGCCCTAACATGCAGTGCTCAAGGTTCCAAGGTTCCTCCCAGCTCTGACATTCTCCATTCTAAGATCCTTCCCAGCTCAGTCATTCCACATTCTAAGGTCCCTCCCATCTAAGATATTCCATGTTCTAAGGTCCCTCCACCTAAGACATTCTATGTTCTTAAGACCTTTCCAGCTCTGACATTCTCTCTTCTAAGGCCCGTCCCAGTTCTCACATTTTATGTTCTAAAGATCTTTCCACCTTTGATATTTCCTTTCCTAAGTATCCTCACATTTCTGACATTCTATGTTCAAAGATTCCTCCCTGCTCTGACATCCTGGGTTCTAAGGTCTCTCTCTCAGCTCTGATATTCTGTGTTCCAAGAATCTTTTCATCTCTGACATTCTCTGTTCTAAGATCCTTCCCAGCTCAGTCATTCTATGTTCTAAGGTCCCTCCCAGTTCTGACATTCTATGTTCTATGGTTCCTCCCAGCTCTGACATCTTCTGTTCTTCTAAGATCCTTCCCAGCTCAGTCATTCTATGTTCTAAAGTCCCTCTCAGCTCTGACATTCCACGTTCTTAAGACCTTTCCAGCTCTGACATTCTCTCTTCTAAGGCCCCTCACAGTTCTCACATTTTATGTTCTAAAATCTTTCCAGCTCTGACATTTCCTATCCTAAGAATCCTCCCACTTCTGACATTCTATGTTCAAAGACCCCCTCCCAGCTCTGACATCCTTGGTTGTAAGGTCTTTCTCTCAGCTCTGACATTCTATGTTCTAAGATCCCTCCTAGCTGTGATACTCTACATTCTATGGTCTTTCCCAGCTCTATCAGACCTTTCTAGCTTTCACAATTCTCTGTTCTAAAGTCCCTTCCAGTTCTGATAGTCTATGTTCTAACGATCTTTCTAGCTCTGACATTCCCTCTTCTAAAGTTCCTCCCAGCGCTGACATTGTATGTTTTAAGCTCCTCCCAGCTCTGACATTCTGTGTTCTAAGGTCCCTTCCAATTCTAACATTCTATTTTCTAAGAGCCCTCTCAGTTTTAACACTCTAGGTTCTGAAGTTGTTCTCTGCTCTGACACTGTTTTAAGGCCTCTTCCACCTCTGACATTCTGTGTTCTAAAGTCCTTCCCAGCTCTGACATTCTTTGATTATGTACCATCAGACTTTTAACTTTCCAAAACATTCTCTCATCCTTTCTCACCTTTGATCCTTACAATACCCTTACCAGTCAGATTGTCTAGATTCACCAACTCCATTAAATTAAATTCAACAAACATTTATTAAATATCTACACTGTGTTTGACAGAAACTAAAGCACCTTTCCTGTCAAGGTGACTACGTGGGAACTCTTATGATGGACCTGAAGTTAATTCCTGACTGACATTCTGAAACCACTCAGTAACCAAGTTACTGTACTTCTCTCTACCTCCGTCTCCTCATCTATAAAATGAAGAGGCTAGACTTCACGGCTTTTAAGGTCCCTTCCTGCTCTAAATCTACAATCCTAAGACTCTACTAAAGGAGGAAACTGAGGCACAGAGACTGTTAGTGACTTATTTACCTAAACAACTACCTTGTTAGTGGGCAGACTCCCAGCCCAGGTGGACTAACTCCTTAGCCCTGTCTTCCCTTTCCTTTAAATCTCACTGTGATTGTAAAGTAATCAGAGAATTAGTCCAGAATTTCTGAGTTTGAATGGAATTATAAAATGACTTCTATTCCAACCTCCCTCACCCTACTCTCAAGACAGAATCCCTTCTATATTCAAATCAACAATTACAAAAACCTTGGGATGATTTATAAGATGGATATGGCTATTATCTATCTATCTATCTTTCTGTCTGTCTGTCTATCTGTCTATGTATGTATCTATCTATCCATTTTATACTGAGTTGTCAATTTCTCATTTTTGTTCCCCCAAGAATCTGTCTTCTTACAGGCTTTGGGATTAAAAAGTATTTTATATATTCTCTAGTCTTGCCCACTCATTTTGAAAATAAGGACCAGATTATAGGAACCTAGATTTAGAAGGGGAAGGCATCTTAAAGGTCAGTTAGCCCAAACTCCTCTTTTTACAGATGAGAAAGTTGAGGCACAGATAAGTAGTAGAGGCAGGACTCAAACCCAGATCCTCTAATGCCTAAGATAGTATGTCCTTTCCATTATACCGCATCCTCTTCCACATGTGCTTTTCCCCTTTTCTTGTTTCCTTCTTTTCCTGGAAGACATCCACACACTTATCTCCATCTCCTTAATCTCTCCCCAAGTTCCCCCACACATCCTTCTTCCAAGCCTCCTCTGTTTCTTCCCTTTCCCTAACTCTTCCATCCATCATCTTCCAGAGATGATGCCCTCCGAACTGGGTTCTCTGCCATGCAGCTGGCTCTGGGGAGCAGAAGGGAACTCAGCCAGCCTTGACAAAAAAACAGCACAGACTTGGGGGCTGGAGGAGCTCTGCTTTCTCCCTTCTTTCTCTAGGGTGAAGTCTGGAAATATCCATCCTAAACCAAGAGGAGCTAGACTTCCTCAATCTCCCCCTTTAGCCCACCCTTCTCACCCAATCTGCCAACCCTGGCATACCAGGGCACCCAAGATTCTGTACCTTGGAATGAGGTAAGGCTGAACCAATCCCAGGAGGATCCTAACTGGGGCTCCCCCAGGTGCTTCATCCAAGCCAGGGACTGGAGCTGCCCCTCTTCAGGCAGCAGTGGGTGCTCCCCAATCCACGACAGTAGGTCCATCTGCCTGTTCTCAAGCCCTCAGCTTCCTTCCCCCTACCCTCCCCCCTTCCCCCCATCCCTCTCCTTTTGTTAAAGTGCAGAGATAGTCAGAGGAGCCGCTTGGGGAAAAATGACATTGTGGGGGCGGATCCATATATATTCCCTCAGTGACGTCCAAACCAGCCCTGCTCAGGCTCCCAAGTCAAAAGTTAATCTGCCCGGCGACTGGTACCACACACCCCACCTGGGCGCTGGGCAGCCTGGGAGCTGGCTGACTCTCCCACCTGGGAGGAAGACTGGCCAGGGGCTGGGAAGAAGGTTCTATGGAGAGTCTCTAGGATTGGGGATGGGCGGCGGGGGGTGGGGGTGGGGGGGCGACAGGAGGCTTAAAACCTGACTCCAGGAAAGGATGACCCAGGTGTGATGGGTAGCCTGTTGGGCTGGGGGTCAAGGGATTCAGATTCAATCTCAGCTCTGCTATTGATACCCTAGGAGAATCCCAGGCAAACCAACCAGGCAGTCTAGGCTTCCCATCCAGAAAGGGAGGAGAGGGAATGGTATGGTCTTTAACATACCTCCCAGTTCTGACATTTAGAATTCTAAGGGCTTTCCAAGTTCTGGCATTTTTGTTCTAAGATCCCCCTCAGCTGTGACATTCTATGGTCTGATGTCCTTCCCAGCTCTGGTATTCTGTGTTCTAATATCCTTCCCAGCTCTGCTGTTCTCTGTTCTAAGGTCCGTCTCCTCCCAATCTGGCAGTAAGTGTTCTAAGGTCCCTCTCAGACGTGACATTCTATGTTCTAAAGTCCTTCCCAGCTCTGATGTTCTGTGTTCCCATGTGCTCTAGGTCAACTAGATTGGTTCTCATGATACTTAACTTTATTTTTTAATTAAGGTTTTGTTCATGGTTTTTATTTTTATGTCATATCTCTTCGAAATATTCCCCCATGAACTTTGTGCCCATTGAGTTTTCCCTTGAAGCAAAGAAAAGCACTTAATCAAAACTAACCACCCTAGTAATAATGCCTGATAAGATACGGAAAGGTCTGCATCCATGGGCCCCCCACCTCTACAAGGACAGAGGAAGAGAAATGTATTTTCTCTTGTCTATCACCAAGACTGGCCATTACAGAGCAGTCAGCTTCACTCCTTTCCATGACCATAATCATTCTGTGTATATGCTGTTTTCCTGGTTTATTATGAGTGTATTTTACAAACTACAGTGGGATATCCCAGTGACCTAAATTTTAGTTTACTTAAGTTTTTTCCCTCTTACATAAAGGTGTAATCTGTCTCTTTTCCCTATTGGTGTCAGCTCTGCTCTTTGGGACCAAAAAGCACCCAATTTCCAAAGCAGGTCATCTGAACCTTTCCTACTGAACCCGGATGCCCAGCACTGTCCAGACCTCTACCATTTCCCCAGTGTCTTTCCTTCAGTTATCCCTTGTCAGGATTTTCACTCCACCTCCAGCACAGAATTCACCCTCCAGGGATGAATGCTCTTGCCAAGAGATGGGGAGGGATGGTGCTAGGGATAGACTTTTTCCCAGTGGAACCTGCCCAGCTACTACTATGGGGTCTGGGAGCCCTACAGGATGACATCTGCTGGGAAGAGAAGAGGTTGAAAGGTTACACAGAAAAAGGAAGGGACAGAGTGGAGGAGTACTGAGGGACAGGGTAAGATGTGGCTATGCTAGAGAAAGACCCAAAGAGTGGTTATTGCAGCAAGGGTGGGATACGATAGTCTAACACTCAGAGTGGTCATCCCCTTGAGGTCAATCCACCCCACCCCACCCCCTTCTGGGGTACAGCTAGCCTGTCTCTTAAGATCATAGGAGTCTAGATTTATAATGAGGAGGGTCTTAAAAACTCTTAGATCTTCCCAATGACACTAAGGGAAAAAAAAAAGTCTACTCCCTTTCCTGGAAAGCAAGTCTTCCAAACTCTGGACAGAATAATCTGAATACTTAAATCTTCTCTCCTCCAGGTTAAACATTGTCAGCTCCTTCAAGCTCATGTGCCTATTCCCTAGCCTATTCTCAGCTACAAAATAAGAAGGATTGTACTCTATGTTCTCTAACCCCGAATTTATGATGCTGGGACTGGGGGTGGGGAAGGTGGAAGACAGAAAATAAATGCATGTTAATAGAAAAAAAGTTAATTAAAAATTCTCTGATGCTACAACTCAAAACCAAGTCCTCCAGATAGAAACACTGTGCTCTTCCACTAAGCCATGGGCCCTGACGATCTCTAGCCTGTCTAAATACAGCCTAAGGGCCAATTCCTTGATATCTAAGAAGAAAGGCTGCCTCTCATTTGGAATCCAGGACTTGCTGGGTGAGCTCCCTCCATTTCCCCCTCCACCCCCTCCCCAATCCCTTTTCCTGTTAGTCCCAAGATCACCTTGGCATTTCCAAATTGGGTGGCACCAGCGGCTGCTCCAATGACCCCAATACCGGTGGACACCAAAACGGGGTTCTACAATGTTAGGGGGGGCCCTGCCTCCCTCCTCTAACAGGTGCCCAGCCTGGAGGTCAGTTCCAGTTGCCTCTCCCCACTCTTAGCTGTTTATCCCCAACCATACATGCCACATGCCCTCCTCCCAAGGTCAACATTTGCCAGGAGCTTTTGCCTGGGAAGTCACCTTTATTATAATTGCTTTTTTTTGGTTAACATTCTCATTTGTGCCTTTCAATGCAGATGTAAATTTGTTGGGGGAAAGATGCTTCTTCGACACAGCAGCATTTCCAAAAGTTGGATTTGTGTGTGTGTCTGTTTCAAACAAACCAGTTTGTTCCTACAGCAGCCTCTGGTACTGCTTTGAAGATGGTCCCCATTTGGCCTCCTTTTTAAAACTCCCACAATTCAGGTGGACAGGGTTCCAGGAAACCAAAAGAGAGCAAGAGAAAGACAGGAAGAAGGGAAGAAAATAATAATGGCTCAAACTGGTAAAGCACCTTGCTGTTTCCAAAGTACATTCTCTCACTTGATTCTCACAAGTCCGTGACATGGACACTCCAGGGGTCATTATCTCCATCTGCCAGCTGAGGGAGGTTAGATGACTTGGCCAGGACCACATAGTTTGTACGCAGCAACAAACTGAATGCACATTTTTCAGGTGCCTGTTTTTTTTTCCAGGCAAGAGACAATTTGGTGCCATGGAAAAAGGAGCAACCCTGAGAATGAGGGTGACTGGGGTCCAAATTCCGCCTCAGACACATACTGCTTTTGTAACCAAGAACAAATTGCTTAACTCTTTCATGCAAGACAACGCCGAACTAAGCTGCAGATGAGAAGAAACTGCAGGACCTAGTAGAGATGGGAGCGCTGGATTTGGAACTGGAAAGATCTGAGTCTTAATCTCACCTTAGACGCTAAATCATTATGGGACCCTTTGTGAGAAATGGGATCTCTTAGAAAATCTAGATTTTGATTTAGAGTTGGAAGGAATCTTAGAGGCCAACCTTCTCCTTTTGAAAATGAGGAAACTGAGGTTCAGAGGAGATAAGTGATTGCCCAAGATTACAGAGAGTGCAAACGACAGAGGTTTCAGCGTGGGGGTACGCTGGATAAAGTTTAACAACTGCTCTCCCCCTACAAAAGTATGCAGATACATCTTTCAATTTAATCCAAATTATTAACATTTTCTCCATCACATTCTAAAGTCTAGGTAAGCAATAAAACAATAAATCCAGCCTGGATTTGTAGGATTTGCCAATTTCCGAAGCATAAATTCTCACACTGAAAATTTAACTATCAGTTCTCAGTCTGAGCTGGTTCCAGCACTCTACTGCCTCAGCCTCAGTTTCCTTCATAGCACCCACCTGACGGGGCTATGGCAAGCATCAGACAGAAAACATAAGGAAATCTCTTGAAGTGCTATATGAAATCAGCTACTTTTTATGAGTTGGTGATTAACAAATGCTCCTGGATTAATTAGGATCAAAGATTTAAAGCTGGAAGAGCCTAAAGCGCCCCCATCTATGGTTTACCCAGACCCTTGGAGGGTGCTTCTTTGTTACTTATACCAAAAGGTCAGGACCAAGGAATGAAGGAGACACGGAGCTAAGGACTCTGGATACAAAGTCAGAGATACAAAAGCAGACCCTGAGCTCAGGAAGCTTACCTTCCTCTAGGAAACATGTTAGTTTCTTAGTACAAAACATACCCAAAAAAGTTTGAAGAAGAGCTGAGAAATGGGGACATCAGAAAAGGTCTCATGGAGAAGGAAACCCCTGAGCTTTGAAGGAAGCCAGCGATTCTAAGAGATGATGGTGTGGAAGGAGTGGATTCCAGGCACTAGGGGAAGAGACACAGTGAGAGCCAGTGCCAAGGCAAAGAATCTTCCTGACTCAAACTCTGCCTACTATTAATCAACCAATCACTAAACATTTATTAAGTGCCTACTATGTGCCAGGAACTGGGCTATGTATTATGATACGCTGCCTCTGCAAGAACAACAGACTTGTTAAACATTGATTGTATGCAAGGCTGTGAATTAGAAGCTGGAGATACTAAGAAGGAGACAACTCACAAATAACAGTGATCTTAGAGGAGGTGTGCTAGAAGCCACAGACTTGCTGTATCACTTTAGCCACGTCCTAATCCGTCTGGAACTTAATTTCCTCCTTTGTGGAATGAGGTTTGGGCTCATTCTTGGGCTAGACCTCTAGAAAAGATGTATTGGTAAATGTTTAACCACCAGTTCTCCCTAAAAAAGTATATGGTCTTCTTTAAGCTTAAAGTATATTTTTTAACATTTTCTCCATCACTAGACAATCCACAGTCAACAAATAAAACCCTAATTTGTAGCGTTTGCCGATTCTCAAGGTGTAAATGCTGACAATAAACATTTAGCAAGAGGCTTGACCTCCTAGCTTGTCCCAGCAAAGCACTGTCTCTAAATGCCTTTTCCAGACCTGCAACTGTATGAAATCATTACGATAAAGCAGAGGGGGCAAGGATCACTTTCAGTAGGGAAGGTAAAGAAGGTTAGGAGAGAAGGAAAAGAGGGAGCTAATCTAGTATGTAATTCTATAATGTACATGTTGTCACTTTTGCCTTTGTGTGCCCAGTGCCTGGAACATAGTAGGTATTTAATAAAGACTTACTGATTAATTGATTGAATTCGATGGATCACCTGAGGGAGTCCATTCTACCATGCTCCAAGGCTCTTTCTGGCTCAAACGTTCTGTGTTGTAAGAGCCCTTCCAGCTCTGACATTCTATCAATCAATCAATATGCATTTGTGTGTGTATTATGTGCCAGGCACTGTGTTCACCTTGGGGGTGTGTATGTATGTATGTATGTAAATATGCATGGATTGCTTCATTCTTTGTGTGTATGTATACATGTGTATAACACATACACACACACAAAATGAAACAATCCCTACTCATAATGACCTTGCTTTCTAAGGGGGGGGGAGACAATACGTACATACGTATAAGTATATGCAGAATAAACACAAAGAGGAGAAATACAAATCAATACAAAGTCATGATATACAAGGTTATCTGGGATGCAAGGCACAGTGGGGGGGGTGGGGTAAAGACAGAGAGAAGGAAAGGCTTAATCTGGAAATGCAGGTTTTAAGGCTCTTTCCTGCTCAGATATTCTGTTCCAAGGTCCTTTCTGGTTCTACAGTTTATAATTCCTCCAACATCACTAGGTTGTAAGCTCTGTGAGGTCAGAGACTATGCCTTCTTTAATTGGATAGCTCCCCTAGTGAGCACAGCTATTGTCTCTTTGATCCTAAGTTTCTACATCTGTAAAGCAAGAGTAACTGCTTTCTTCACAGGGCACTGCAAGGAAGAGACATACTTTGCAAACTATCAGAGCCTGAAGTAATATGAATTGATTTTAGGAGTCCTTGAAATAGTTCTGCATAAACAGTCAACTCTCCACTCAGCACCTTAAGGAAGGCAGTAGCCTGGGTAAATCAAGCAAGTCTATTCAGAAGGCCAGTGGATATCTTAGGTCTGGACAAATGACCCTGATGAAATGACCCTGCTGATAAGCCTTCCTTCTGTTACTAATGTTGGATTCCATCTAACCTGACCAGTCTATTTTTCATGATATAGCCTCCTTCCCACCCACCAAGACTTCCTAGAAAGAGAATGTCAGAACAGGAAGGGAGCTCTGAACATACATTGTCAGATCTTGGAGAGATATTAGAACCTAAGATGTCAGAGCTGGAAGGGATCTTAGAACACATAATATCAGATCTGGGAAAGATATTAGAACATATGTCAGAGCTTGGAGGGACTTTAGAACAGAGAATGTCAGATCTAGGAGGACCAGAATATGGGATGTCAGAGCTGGAAAGGAGCGCAGAACAAAGCATGCCAGAGCTGGGAGAGACCTCAGAGCACAGGCATCCGAACTAGAAGGGAACCTTAGAACCTAGAATTTCAGAGGAGGGAGGGAATTTAGAAATCTAATCTAATTCTTTCATGTTATAGATAAGGAAACAGAGACTAAGACATGATAAAAGACTTGCCCAAGGTCAGTTGCACAGCTAATTATTAGCTGAAGATTCATCTCTTTGCTTTTGGTGATGGCCTTTACAGATGCCACTTTAATTGCATAAATCTCCCTCAGGAGAGCTCAGAACACACTTAGTAGGGGCTCTTTACCTACCTAGGACCCCTGAACTTGATTTTAACTTGACTTTTAACACCTTGATGACTTAAGTTCAATAAAATTGGGTTTCCTTTGCAAGCCTATAGGTTTTATTTTATGCATTTAAAAACATTGTTCTGAAAAGAGGCCCGTAGGTTTCACCAGACTGCCCACAGGGACCAGGACACAAATAAAATTAGGGTTAATGAGTTGATTAGATTCCTCAGTGCCAAGAGAGAAGAATAGTAGGAAAGCAGTGCCCAAGACAGAGCAATAAAAATGAAGGCAGGAAGGGGTGCCGAAGCTTTGCTCAAGACCAATTGCCTATTTGACAATCCTGCCAAGGGCTGGTCCTGCCAGAAACCCTTGTAATGGCCTGTGAAGGCCTCTAGTCTGCCTGCCAATGATCCTTGGGAAGTCATACCACTATTATGATGCCAAGTCCTTGGTCTGATCACACACACACACACAAAACCCAGCCCCCTCCCCCTAAAAAAACCAAACGATTGCTACGATTCAGATTGCCCTGCTCTGCTCAGAGTTTGGGACTGTTCAAAGATTCAGTGAAATGCCCTCAGAGGTCATGAGCTCCCTCCCTGTCACTGAGGATATTCACGAAGGAGTTGGGTGACCACCAAGGATTCTTATATTTCTAAATCTATGATTTTTGTTGTCTCCTGAGTTGTGAGGATAAAATATTTGGAAAATATTTAGCACCATGCCTGGCATGTAAGTGCTTAATAAACATTTCCTTCCTTCCTTCCTTCCTTCCTTCCTTCCTTCCTTCCTTCCTTCCTTCCTTCCTTCCGTCCTTCCTTCCTTCCATGACTTGAAATCAAGTGGTTTTTTCACTGTAACACCCTCTCTTCCTATGAGGAAACAGCTCTGTAAACCATAGATCTATGGCCATGGTAGGGGTGAGGAACCTGCAGCCTGAGGCCACATGTGGTCCTCTAGGTACTTAAATGTGGCCCTGTGACCTTCAGGCCAATGGTTCCCCACCCCTGGATCCTGTTTGTGTGCATTTATCTGCATGTGGGGGGTGGGGGGAGTGTGCATGTGTGTGCACGTGCACATGCTGTGCTTTGACATTTTTTGAGATTACTGTCCACTACAATCCTCCTTTGGCTCACTAGATAGAGAGGCAGTATGATGCAATTGAATGATGTCCTGGATTTGAATTCTGCCTACTTCCCACCTATATGACCTTGGGCAAGTCACAAAGTTTGGGGGCTTCATTTACTTTACTGGTAAAATCAGAGTGTTAGAAGAGATGCCCTCCAAAGTTCTTCCCAGCCTGAAGCCTCCCCTGAATCCCAGTCTCATATCAGTCACTACCTACTGGACAGGATGAACTGGATATCCCAGAGATATCTCAGCCTCAGTATGTTCAAAACAGAACTCCTCACCTTTCACCCTGAACCTTCCCCTCTTCAGAGCCTCCCCATGACTGTTAAAGATATAACTTCTCCTTGGAGTCATCCCTGCTTCTCACTCTCATTCACCCCACCTTTCCAATCTGTGCCCAGATCTGCTTGTTTCTTTCTCCAACGGCTCCTTTAATGTCCTACATTTTCTCTCTACTCCTATCACTGACCTTCACCCTAGTGAAGGTCCACAGCATTTCTTACCTGGATTATTTCAAGAGACTCCTAGTCGGATGCCATGTCTCAAGCCTCTTCTTTTCTAATCCATCCATTTAGGTATTCCTAAAGCCCACTAGGTGGTGCAGTGGATAAAGCACTGGGCCTGGAGTCAGGAAACCTGAGTTCAAATCTGACCTCAGACACTTACTAGCTGGATGACCCTGTGCAAGTCACTTAACTCAACTTGCCTCAGTTCCCTCATCTGTAAAATGAGATGGAAATGGCAAAACGATTCCAGTATCTTGGCCAAGAAAACCCCAAATGAGCTCATGAAGAGTGAGACAAGACTCAACAACAACTAAACAAGACTCAACATCTCAGGCAATGTTACCCTTTGACTCAATAAACTGTGGCGGACAAGCACTAGGCTCAGAGACAACTGCTGGGCACCTTAAAGTCCTGAGCCTTAATTATCTTAATTACACACTACTCCCTTTCACATTCTACATTCAGGCCAGACCTTCTAACTTGTCCTTGTCCTCCATGCCCTGACTGCACTCCCTCCTCACCTCCAACTCTTAGATTCCTTCCCAGAGATTCCTTCAAAATGTAGCTCAGGAGCCACCTCCCAAAGGAGGCAAAAACCCAATTCCTGTGCTGATTGCTCATGCCTCCTTCCTGATTTTACACTGCATTTGTGTTGTGTGTGCTTGTAGTGGATGTGCTGTGTCTCCCAATAGACTGGAAACTCCATTTTTGTTTTGTTATCCCATGTTGTTGTTCAGGTGCTTTCAGTTGTGTCTGACACTCTGTGAACCCAATTGGGGTTTTCTTGGCAAAAACACTAGAGTGGTTTGTCATTTCTTTCTCCAGCTCATTTTACAGATGAGGAAACTGAAGCAAACAGGGTGAAGTGACTTGTTCAGAGTCATGAAACTAGTAAGAGTCTGAGGCTGGATTTGAACTCTTCCTGAGTGCCAGACCCAGGGTTTATCTGCTGATAAACCTTCAAGCTGCCTCTGGCACATATGAACACTTAATAATCACTTTTAGATTGAGTGATCCTATGCAGTAGTGTGCCAGTAAATGTTTAACAACCGGCTCTATAGAAAATTCCAAGCTGTTTTTAAACTTAATCTGAATTATTAACATTTCCTTAATCACTTTCTTAAATCCAGGCAATAAAAAAAACCCAGTAAATCGAACTCTGATTTGTAGCTTTGTAAGTGTAACTGCTTACACTGAAAATGTAAAACTCACTGGAGGGCTGCTTTAAGTGGGCTCCAACATACCCCTGTATGTGTCATTGGGGTTATTCTGGATTTCCAAAGACTATCAGCAGAGTATCACTGTCAGATTCTACAAACCTGGAAAGGCTTTGGGTGTGGACCCAGAAAGGCACAGAATACAAGACTCTGAGGACCAGCTTAGCTAAGCTGGAAGAGGGTCACCTGGTTGGCCAAGGCATGATGAATGTTTCTGTCCAAAGCAAGTGGTGATAATGATCTACAAAAGAACAAGTTGGAAGAAAGGGTTGGGATCTTCATCGATAGACTGAGTACCCTCAACGAATAAGTCATTAATCCTTGAAATAGCACATGCATTGACTGCACATGTATAATCTATATCAGATTGCTTGCCTTCTCAAGAAAAGGACAGGGGACAATTTACAACTCAAAATTTTAAAAAATGTTAAAAATTGTTTTTACATTTAATTGGGGAAATATAAAATATAAAAATTTTCTTTAAAAAAGAGTGTATGAGAACTTATGGGTGTGTGACTGGAGGCAGTTTGTGCATGTCCTGCTTCTGGCTCATGCCAGCTGTGTGACCCTGATCAAGTCACCTCACCTTTTAATGCTCTAGTCAGCTCTCTGAATGGTAAAGCTACCTGCTTTGGTAGAAGGTTTTTCTCACTTGAGAGTTCCCTAGACTGATCATATATGAACTATCACTTTACAGACATGCCAGTCAAGTTTTATTGCCCCTAGCAGGGCTATCAGGGAAAAGAAGGGTCTCTCAGTTACTGATAAGAGTGTACGCAGGTGCACGGAGACAGCCAGAGACTGCCTGTGGACCTCCTTTTGGGAATCTCCATATTTATTGACTAAGCGATGTTGGGTGAATCTCCATCTTCCCTAGGCTCTGATTCTCATCTGCAAAATGGGAAGTTGAACCAGAACGCCTCTGAGGGTCTCTTCTAATCATAGATCTTATCATCAGAGAAGTTTTAACTCCTCTGAATCTCAGTTTTCTCATTTGTAAAATAAGGGGATTAGTCTAGATCACAGCTGCCAAACTCACAAACCTCCCCAGCAGTGGCCCTAACCATATGAAAATGTAATTGGGAAATGTTTAACAAAGTAAATAAAAATATGACCCAAGACAATATTAATTTGTGGTTTTTCTAAGTCAATATGAAGCCCCAAAATATTCCTTCCTATTTGAGTTTGACACTAATGAACCAAATGACCTTGGAGATCGTTTCCAGAAGTTTGAGGCCATGATCCAGGCAAAACACAGGTTTCTCCAAATGCTCTGTATGTAGTGCAGTATTTCATTTCCTCACCATTTTGGCTGGGCTTCTTGAGATGGTCAAATTTGTCCATATACTTCCTAATGTGATTGACAAAACTGGACATAATACACCAGCAGGTTGAGGTTTTCTGTTACTCAACCCGGAGATTCCCACCCTTCACATCTCTTCCTCAGCTCTTCCTAGCTGAGTCCTGGGAATGGTCACAACTATGACCTAACTCTAAAAAACAAAAGGCCTCCCTCCAACAGGCCACTCTGCCACCGCCCTGATGGAGTACCAAGCACATTCTCCACTACCTACCCCAGTGGACCACGGGGTACTTTTTTTTTTTTTATCAATATGGGAATTCTATGCCCAATCCATCATACATTAAAGTCTTCCTTAATATAGCCCAAGGAAAGTGGTGAATACTCAGGACACCAAAATCCATGGAATGTTCTCTCAGCCAAGTTCAGGCAAAACTTGTTAATGTGTTTCTGAACATCAAGAGAAAGCTCTCATTATTACTCCTCTAGTATAGTAGGCAGAGAATTGGGTGTATTCCATGTCACCCACTTGAAATTATACATCATTGTCCATGTAGACTTGAAGCAAACACTGAAACAAATGCCAGTGGAGGTATGATGCTTCCCCAGGCTGTTTGAGGGCAGGAAAAAAGAATGCCTAGATTTCTAGTCTGAGGCTCCACGCAGGGAGCCAGGAGCACCTGGGTTTAAATCACACCCCTGATTCCTACTAGCTGTATGACCCTGGGCAAGTCCACTTCTTACTGCTGTGGGTTCTCTAAGACTATAAATTTCTGAAGTGGTGACCTGAATTGTATAAGAAGTATGCTCACCTGAGAGTTCCCAAGGCCAGCAAAATCATAGGCCCAATCTATACGCTTATCTATTTTGTATCTATTTATATGTGCATATGCTGTCTTCCAGTGTAGAATATATGCTCCTTGAGGACAGGGGCTAAGTCACTTTGGCTCCATATCCCTATTGTGGATAGCACAGTGCCTGGCACATTTCATAGACACTTAATAAAGGCTGGGTGGTTACTTGACTGACCAGGGTTAGAACGTGAGCTCAGCTACCTGCTACCTGTGTGACCTTGGGGTACTGGGCAAACAGCACTGGCTTTGGAGTCTGAGGACCTTGGTTCAAATACTTCTGTGTGACCTTGGGCAAGTCACTTAGCCTGTCAGCCTCAGTTTCCTCATTGGTCAAATAAGGAGGTAGAGCTACCTCTCTTTCCAAGGACTTCTCTGATTTTCTTTTCACTTCTAAATCCAAAATCTCAGGATCCCAGTTACTTTTCCTTCCCTGGGCCCCCGGTTTCTTTCTCTGTAAAACGAGGGAACCAGAGTAGATAGTCATGCCAGCTGTCTCAGATGACCAGCCGGACTTTAAAGGGGCTGAGCCCCTCTCCCCCACCCCCAGCCTAAGCCCCAAGGGGCTCCCCAACTTTCCCATCTGTGTATCACACCAGTGACATCTGCATTCTCCTGGAACCAACCTGCATACATGGCTTCCTGGGCTGGAGAGGAAGGTCACCCTATGACAAAGTTTCTGCAGTTTCTGCATTAGAAAGTACCTTGGGGCCTTAGGGAGAGGCAGGAGAAGGAGGGGTGTGTGTCAGTTCAGGAGGGGGAGATTTCCTGAAGACCCAAGACTCGCAAGTACGCCCAAGATGAGAAACACCGCCTGCTGGTTTAGCTACAGTAAGCGGGAGAGGCCGCGTTACAGTTCCCAGCGAGTCCCGAGTCCCCAAGGCCAAGTGCAAGCACCAGCCGAGCCAAGAAGTGAAACTGACCAGCAGAACTAGGCCAGCCGCAGCTGCGATCCCTCCGACATTCCAAGCTCCGCCCAGCTCATGTCACTGCGTTCTAATTCCGAACGCTCGGCCCGGGACCGCCTCTGCCATTGGTCGGTGGCTACGTCCGTCAGAGCAAAGAACGCGAGGGGGGGAAGGGGAAGGCTACATTGTAACAAGGAGAGAGCGAGAGTGGAAGAAGGAGGCGGAGGCAGCTGCCGCCCCGAATCCCGCAGCGGTAGCAGCTACCTGCCGAGGGTTAACCCACCTCGGAGCGGGGGCCAGCCTCCTCCCCCCCGCCTTAGCCCGATCCCAGTCCCCTTCCCCATCCCGGGCCCCCGGCCACCCCTGAGCCCGCCGGAACCAGCCCCGCGCTGCCCCCGCCAGCGATCCAGCCCCGCGGCCTCTGCACCACCGGCCCCGTCTCTCGCTGGCAAACTGCCGAGCGCTCTTCGAAGCCATTTTCATTGGCCACATTGGCGACCAGAGGGGCTGAGCTGACTCACCTTCCCCGAGAATCCGGCGGCAGCCCGGCTTGGTGGACGCGGGAGCGGGGGCGGAGGGGCGCGCGGGGACGGCTCGCCCCCCCTGGATGGCAGCCCCCAGCGGCCGCGGGGAGCGCCCCGGCTGCCGGCTCCCTAGTCCCAGGCGAGGGAAACTTTCACAGCCAGCCTGGGAGCGGCGGCGGCGGCGGCGACTCGCTGCTTCTCTCCCTCCCAGCTTTGACCACCATCTTATTAGTACAGGAAATGACATGGAAAACGGAAGAAAGCGGCGTTTGGGGCCGACGCGGACCCCCCAAATCAGGGGCCGGAGCTGGGACACACCAGTCACTTCCCAACTTGGCCCAGAAGGCGCCTCCCGAGTTCCCCGGGCTCCCACCCGGCGCCCTCGCGAGCCGGGGGGGAAGAAACTCTCCGATTCTGGGGTGGGCAGCCTTGGATGCTGGCCCAGCCCGGGGGGGCCGGGGAGTCCGCGGTGGGGGCTGGGAGGGGGGCACCCCGGGGAAAAAAAAAGAGGTGAGCACAGCCCTGGGATCGGGGCACATCTCCCGGAACGCAAAGTTATTACAGAAATGTGTATTTTAAAAAGTCATTCGGACAGGGGCTCCCCTCCATCCCGGGCTGCCCTTTTGGGGAAAGCAACCTCAAGACCTTGGAGGAAGAATGAACACGTTTAGATTTTTAACCCTTTCGAGACCCGAGCCAGAACACCTGTGTTCCCAACCCCTTTACCATCACCCTCCACTTTCCCTTAACCCGTGAGGTGCTGGGCCGCTTGGGGAGCAAATGCAATTTTGGGGGCTCTCCTGCGGAGAACCGGGGGGCGGAAAGTACAGAGAATTAACTATTCAGAGGGGGCGAGAGGGCAGAGCGGCAAAATCGTAAGCTTCCTCCTCTCCCTTTTTGCCACTCACTGAAATCCTTCCAAAGAGTTTGATTTTTAGCCTGACTTAGATAAACTGTTAAGTCATTTATCCGTCCTGTGCCTCGGTTTCTCCCAAGTGCAAATTAAGACCCGGTAACTTGGGGGAGGGGTGGACTGCTTGGATGGGAGCAGTTACCGAGCATTTCTACAGCTTTGGCGTGTACAAAGGGCTTTCCTCACAACCCTATTAGGGTGAGACAGGAATTGTCAGACACACCCCCGACCCTCCCGCCCCGCACTGAGCAGATGGGGCAACCGATGCAAGGAGAGGTGAGGTGACTTTCCCCGACTCCTACTGGGACTCGGTTTTTCTGACTCTAAATTAATTGTTGCATTCGATGAACTCCGAAGTTCCTTCCAGAGTTAAAAATGCTGCGATCTTAATCAAGGGTCCGAGCCAGAGCCGAGGAGCAAACAAAACCAACAGCTTTCATAAAGTTCAAAACTCGTCCTTGCCAATTATAAAAAGATGGATAGGAAAGGGAAATGGGTCCAATTTAGTAAAAGACAACAATTTTTTTTCTAAGAAAATAAATTTCGCTTGGAGCTACCCACCGATTATGTAGCCAATAATAGATCGGATTCTGTTGCTGCTGCTGTGTGTGTGTGTGCGTTTTCCTCCCAAGCGACTGAATGATCTTTATCCACGTTTGATGTTAGAGGTTATGTAGAGTGCATTAAAGTAATTAGAATGGAAAGGGAGCATAGAATATAGAAGTCGGAGCTGGAAAGCACCTTGGAAGTCCGTTAGCCTAAGACCTTATTTTTATTTTTAAAAAGAAAAATGGTGAAATGAATTACACAAGCTCACAGGACTGGCTAGCCTGGGTACGATTGGGTAGCTCTGATGAACTGGGGTCCTGGGAGATCAGTGCCAACTTTACAGGGTGATGGTGGCAAACCCCTTAATCTCCCTGAGCCTTAATTTCCTCCCTCCGAGGTGGGATGATGGTGGAAAGAACACAATTTGGAGACAGAGTATAAGATTTTGAACTGAGAGATGGAAGGACGGGACTTTAGAGGTCATCTAATCCAACCTGCTTTTTTTACAGATTGCAACTTGTCCAAATACACCTGGGTATTATTAATAGAGGCCAGATTTGAACACAGGTCTTTTCAAGACAGAATCAGTCAATGCTCATTCTGTGGCATCATAAGAGAGACCCAGATTTAGGTAGCAGCTGGACACTAGCTGATTAGGTGACTTAGGGCGCTCCACTTCATTCCTTTGTGCCTCAGTTTCCTCATTGGTGATTTAGGGATAATGATGCTTACACTGCTTATTCAACAGGTATGTTGGGAGGGTGCCATTTGCCATACCTTAAGGTACTATAGAAACGAGAGTGATTATTACAATCTGTAAAATTAAGGTAATAGTTCTTGCACCACAGACCTCATAGGGATAGCTGGGAGATCAATTAAGATAATGGCCTTGGAATTATCTAGTAACCATAAAATGCTATGTAAACATAAGCTAGGAGGTGAATGGTTCCAGTTAGAAGTAGCTGAGCTGGGACTAGGAAGTAGGTGGTGATTTCTATTGTTGTCCATGCTGACAGTCCTGTCCAATTGGTGCCTCCCCCATCTACCCAAGAAACTTCTTAAGTGGAATTAGGGACATTTGGCACATCTCACAGGGAGCCACTGTCAGGATACCAGCAGTCTATTGGCACCAATCGGTCCTGTGTAATGAGAGAAACAGAGAAGCTTGGGAGAAACTTGTAATGGATGGCTTTGGATATTTGGCTTTGAATAAATGGAAACATGGTTGCCGAATCACTTCATTTGTTTTCTTGGCTCCTGGCAAGAAAGGCATACGTTAATTCGGGATCTTTAAAATGAAACCGTAGAACATGGAATGTCTGAACTGGAAATGAGAGCATGTCAGAGCTAGGAGGGACCTCTGTGCTAACACAGAATGTCAGAACTGAGAGCAACCTTAGAACATAGAATTCCAGAACTGGTTGGAATTTCTTAGTATCTGGAATTTCAGAGCTGGGAGGAGCTTCCTAGAACGTGGAATTTCATGGAGGGACCTTGGTTCATGCCGAAAAAGATGGGTTAATGCTTCCTAAGGACAAAAGAGGATATTAAAAAGTTTCAAGGGATTGAAAAGTGGTCAGAGAGTGAGGTCCATGACTTCCATGGCTCAGGAGGCTTATTGATCTCCCATAGCATTTTGTTTATAACTTTTTCATGCATTACAAGTATTATGGCCATCACACCCTCACCTGCCATGTCCAATCAGTTTCTAAGTCTGGTAAATTCTTGATCCATCACACCTGTTTTGTCTGTCCCCTCCACTTCAATGACAAAGGTACTACCTTGTCATCTTTCAATCCCCTCCTCCCACTTCCTACCTCTCCCCCTCCCAAAAGTTCTTTATAATTTGATTACAGTGCGCTACTAAGCTTTCTGCCCCTCATCCCTCTTTCTACTCTCCCCTCACAAACAATGTTTTTCTCTAAACTTGGCATACTACATCCCACTGTGCCTTTGCATAGGCTTTCAAGGTTGATCAGACCTTACCCAATCCACATTCCCAGATACCAAATCCTCTAACCTCTATCCTGATGCCAGTGCTCTCCTCCTCTTCAAAATTTCAAATAGTATCCTTTTTACTCCTCAGAGTAAATGTAGCATCCTCTCCCTTCCATTCCTGTCTCCCCCTCAACTTCTTCATCAATTCTTTCAGAGCCCTGACTCCTTTTCCTTTACTTTCTAGCCCTTGTGCCTAGCATAGCACTTGGCATATAGTAAATGCTTAATAAATGTTGATTGAATTGAGTATGGAATATCCTTTCCTCCTTCCATTAACCACTATTGAGCGCTTATATTCAAGAGAAAATGGTGTTGCTTAGTGACCAGAGGGCCAGCTTTGGAGTCTGGAAAACCCTGGCTCAAGTCTTGCCTTTGATCCATACTGGCTTTATGAATATGGGCAAGTCACCTAAATACACTCTCTAGGACTGTCATTTTTACAAATAAGCAGATAAAAGAAAATTTTATCCACACTGAGCTAGTCCCCTACTCTAAAGTAGTTACAGGTGTTAAGAAACAAATGTTCAAGTTACCATACATTGTACCCTTTGCTGTGAAAACAAAGATAGAAAAGACCCAGAATCTGCTCTTGAGGAGCATATAGCCTGATAGGAGATGAAGATATGTAGCAAAACACTATAAGGGAGAGTGAAAGAAGTACAGGGAGGTCCAGACAAAGATCTACAAGTTTCAAGAGGAAGGGATATTAAAGCACAGAATATCAGAACTGGTTTAGAGAATGTTAAGATATTCCACTGGGCAGCTGGGGGTGCCATAGTGCATAGAGCACCAGACCTGGAGTCAGGCCTGTTTATCAACCTGAGTTCAAATCTGACCTCAGATACTACCTACCCTTGTGACTCTGGACAAGTCACTTACCCCTTGTTTGCCTCAGTTTCCTCATCTGGAAAATGATCTGGAGAAGGAAATGGCAAACTACTGTAGTTTCTTTGCCAAGAAAACCTCAATTGGGACCATGAAGAGTTGGACAAGATAGTCAGCTAATCTTTTTAAGGGAGGAGTCAAGGCTAGATCCCTTCTTTCTCCCATCCCCAACAAATTTTTTCTATAGTTTTATGAGGTGGATTGGCATAGAGCACTGGATTTGGAGTGAAGACCTGTGTTCAAATCCTGCCTCAGATACTTGCTATGTGACCCTCAGCCTTTCTGAGCCTCAGTTCTCTCATCTGTAAAATGAGGATGGGTAGTAACACCTATCACAAAGGGGGCTCTTGTGAGAATCAAATGAGATATTAGAGGTAAACTACTTTGTGAACCTTAAAAAGCTCATATGAATATGACTGTTAGTATAATTTCCAGTGTTTGGCATCATTTTTTCCAGTGAGATTCTGGCTTTGGGATATAACCAGGCAGAATGGGACTTCAGTGTGAGAAGATTCATTTCATTTCAATTCAATTAAATAAATGTGCTTTGAACACTTACTAGGTTCAGAGACCCATAGGTAGGGTGAAGTGATCTCTCCTGTACTACCCCACCCACCCCCAAGCTTACCGTCTAGCTTAGGGGTCTTCAGTCTTTTTTTTGGGTCCTGGCTCCCTTGGTCAGTCCATCTGGTAAAGCCTATGGACCCTTTCTCAGAATCATTTTTATAAGTGTATAAAATAAAAAAGTAGAATTCCCAAAGAGACCAATTATATTGCAGTGCAGTTATCAAAAATATTTACTAAGCAAGTTCATGGACCTCCAGGTTAAGGTTCAGTGATCTGGTCAGAAACCAGACTAACAAGCAGGAAACAGTTACTTAAGACAAGATAGTTGTTATCTGCCTTCTTTTTCAGAGAGGACCAATGACATGATGGGGTAATGTCTTGGCTTGTGAGTGAATTAGATTTAAGTAGGCAGAGCTGTACAAAGTCATCAGCCTTACTCTCTCTTCCAGAGTCATCAAAGTCCAGTAGCAGGACAAATGACAAGATGGCTGGTGATGACCTCATGTGCAGTGGGTGACCTTGGCATCTTCAGTATCTGACCAAGCTCTAAAGCTTGTCTGTCTTCATGGCCTTTGGAACAAAGTATTCCTCATTTGTCCACTCTTCCAGGGGAAGACTTCACATGCTTGGGTTCGACAGTCCCTTAACTCACAGGTTTTAGGTTCCTCAGTTACCCTCAACCTGATTTAGCCCATTTGTTTTACTGGGGTGAGGCCAATGCATAGGCTACAGCTTCTTGGAGCCACAGGTGAGAGATGGGTAACAAGTAGACACCAAAGATCGATGAACAGCCCTGAAAAAGGCTTGGCAAGCCTTCATCCCAGAGGTACTAGTCCTTCCTGAACAGCCCATACACACCAAGACAGGACAGTATATGATCAATCAATGAAACAAAAATATATTAAGCATCTATCATGTGAGTACAAGGGATATAAATAAAAAAGGAAACTACTTACTTTCAGGAAGTTTACATTTGATTAGAGGAAACACACACATGTGTATATATATACATATGTATAATAGATATATTTTATATATATGTACCCATACACATGTGTGTATATATGTATACACACACATATGAATATATAAAACACATAAGGGTGAGAGGAAGCATCTACAGCTGGGGAAAAAGAGGAAAGTGGTTCAAGAAGGGCCTTATTAAAGAAAAGGGGCTTAAGCTGAGGTTTGAAAGAAGTCAGAAATGAGAAGAGAAAGAGGTGAGGAGTGACACCATTCTAGCATGCTTATGCAAAGAGTGATCAAATGAGAGAATGAATCTTAAGGCAATTCAAGAATTGTCAAACTTAGCCTGGGTCATCAAGGACTAGATGTGGAGAGCTGAGTCATTTATCTAACCTTGATTATTGTAGAGGAGTGATATGAATAATGAGAGCCTCCCTCGAGATTGCTCCAGCTCCCTTCCATGAGAATGGAAAATCTAGGCTGTATGACAATGTCACCATTTTATATTACTCAGCCTCCTCACAACTGTGGTAAGCTGTGCAAATATTATTGTCCTTACATTTGTTTGTTTTGTTTTGTTTAGATTTCTGATTTTATAAGTTTAGTGACCCTTCCTGGTTTGGGAATTCTGGCCACCTGAGGCATCTTAGCATCTTATCTGTTGATAGCTTTAGAAAGTCTCTTCCTCCCCACTCCACCACCGAGATGTTGAATGACTTGCCCAAGATCACATAGTCAGTACATACCAGAACTAGAACTTGAACCCAGCTTCTTCTTGACTGAGCTCAGCCTCCCTTCTTATGTTACACAGCACCTCTCACTCCCATTTTAGAGAGAAGGAAAGAATCAGAGAAATGATTTGTTCAAAGTTAAAGATCTGAGACTCAGCACCTGAGTTTTCCTACTCTCTTCTGGGCTTCACTTTCTTCATTTGTAAAGTGAGAGAATTAGACCATCAGATGACCTCCCAGGTCCCTCCCAGTTCTCACTCTGTTCCAAGGTTCCTCACAGCTCTGACATTCTATGTTCTAAGTTCTGTCCTAGCTCTGACATTCTTAGTTCAAAGATCCCTTCCAACTCTGACATTCTATGGTCTAAAATGTAAATCTAAGTCGTCCCCCCCCCACCCCCAGCTCTCACACAGTTCTGAGGTTCCTCTCAATTCTGGCATTCTATGTTCTGCATTCTAATGCCTCTCACGGCTCTGGCATTGTGTCCTATGATGTAATGTGCCTTCCAGCACTGAGTCCTCCGCATTGCCATCAGCTGTAAGATCCTCAAGGACACTCTCAGACTTTCAGATCCACTTCCTTCCCTCCCTCCAACAGTGTCTGTAACAATTCTGCGAACTCATATCAGCTACTTGAGAAATACTGATTGAATGGAATTGACTTCCATTTCTAGGTAATTCTCACCTCAGTAACTGCTTGACTGTGGCTGCAGTACTTCCCCAGCTTTTCTCTTCAGCTGAAGGACCCCAGGGGCTATCACACAAAAGGTGCTGGACTCTCTCCAATTTGGGGGAACCTCATAAAAACAAATGCTGAGATACTTGATCAAAAATGTAGACATGGTCTGAGAGGTCATCAAGGACAAACTATCCTTTTCATAGATGAGATAAATGAGGCTCCGACAAGGAAATTACTTGCTCTAGATCAGTGTCTGTCAAAGTCTGCTCTGGGAACTCCTGGAGGTCCCCAAGAGCCTTTTGCAGGTGGGGGAATGTTCATGAGGTCAAAACTATTTTCATAAAAATACTAAGACATTTTTGTTTCCAATATGACGGATATTAATAGATATAATTTTCAATAATTTGTAAGAGTGTAAAGGGATCCTGAGACTAAGAAGCTTGAGAGCACAGCTACTCACTAATAGTAGGACCTAGAACAGCTCCTGGATCTCCAGGTAGAATCTGAAAGGTCATTTTAGGTTGTCTTGTCCAACAATTCTTGAGGGCTATATGATAGCCTAGAGAAAGAGAGGCTGTTGGGTGCAGAGTGGGGGGAAGGGGTGAATTTTGGTGGAGGTGGAAGGGAACATTGGATAGAAAAGCTGTGGGACCAACTTCCTACCCCCAAAGAACTTAGAACCTACTTTCAGAGAAAGGACAAATAAACCTGGGACAGAAGCAAATCATACTAGACCATAAATCAGGGCATGTTGAACCAGGTAGTTGAGGCTTTGAGTGTCATAGGTCATTGGAAGGTGAAAGGTCAAAGAGAACTTCTTGGAGGAGGTGACATATAAAGGTTGGCAGGATTTGGATCATTGAAGGAGAAGCATCCTAGGCAGGGAGAGATATACTCTGGAAAGCAAACAGCATAGAGAGTTGCTGTATAAACATACCCATGGAATCATGGCTTTGGGAGGAGCAAGGTAAAGGTCTGGAAAAATGGCTTTTCCTTGAGGGAATTCAGAAAGGCATGAACCAAGTTCAGGGAAGCAAAAATAATAATAATAATTCTCTCTATCTCTGTCTCTCTCGCCCTCTCTGTTTCTCTGTGTGTCTCTCTCTGTGTATCTCTTTTTCTCTCTGATACTTTCTGCTCTGTTTCTACACACACACACACACACACACACACACACACACACACACACACATATCAGGCACCGTGTTACAAATATTATCTCATTTGATCCTCACAGCAACTGTGGGAAGGAGGTGCTATTGTTACCCTCATTTTATAGATGAAGAAACTGAGGCAGACAGAGGTTAAGTAATCTAGCCAGTAAGTATCAAAAGCTGGATTTGAACTCAATTTTTCTTGACTCTCAACCTGGGCACTCTATCCATTGTGCCACCTAGCTGCCCCATGTGACCAGAGCTGAGGATTCATGTTGGGGAGCATAGGAGATCAGACCAGGATAGGGAAACGGAGATGGGTTTTCATGGGCTTAGAGGATCTACAACTTAAAAGGATCTGAGATCATGTCTGGTCCAAGCCCCTTATTTTGCCAAAGAGGAAACTGAACCTAGAGAAGTTAAATGACGATAGGATGGTAGAGCCAAGATTCTAAAGCTGACTGCTCTGACTCCAAATCCATCCCTTTTTCCATTGTTTCATGTTACTTTTCCACACTCAGCCTACAACCAGGAAATTTTCATTAGCTCTGTAACCATGTGAAGGTAAATGTAAGGTAATAATCATTGTCATTATTTATGGTATAATAACTGACTCTGATACATAGGTTTAGTCAATAATGTTTATTATTATTATAATAATCACTCCCATTATTATTAATAGATGGAGACAGCAAGACATACTGGGTAGGATATTGGCTTGAAGTCAGGAATTCTTGGCTTCTGATTTTGCCTCTGACATTAGATGTGTGAACTTAGTGGCTTCCGTAGATGAGGAAACATGTTTGTAGGCTGCAAATGATGCAATTTCAGAAATCAGCAAGATCCACACTTGGAAGTGAACCTCTGATACTCCTTATATGCTGCTATGGTTTCTGTAGCCATCTACTCTCAGAACTACAACTAGGCAAATCTAGCTCAGAGAAGGAAGGAGAGAATAGGAATGGGAGAGGAATCCCCCACAGAGTTTAGCCCCAGTCATTGGGTACAAAATCCCCAGATGAGAATCTCCATAGCCAGGGAGAAGAGTTTGGAAGTAAGGGACCCTGCAAACAAGGGCTTGGTAGTAAGAGAATGTGACCCAGTAGATAGTCAGGACCCTCAGTCGTGATGGATGATTAATTAGACCCCTTTTTAATTCCAATCTGTTGTGGTCAATTTTATATCATTACAAAGGAGTGGTGACTAAAAGTTCTGTATATTAGGGCCCAGAGTTGTGAACTGCAAATTGTAAGTTCACTTGCTTAATCATAGGATGCTAACCAGAGAACCTCCCCCCTTGTTTTTGCCTTGTTGTGGTGACCAAGTCCAGCATTGAAGAGATGTCTTAATGATATAGAAAGTCCCCCTGCTTTATTTTTTTGGTTGTTGTCCCTCCATCTCTCATCATCCCTCTATTGCCCAACATAGGGAGATGGCCATGAGCACTTGACCAACAAATGGCCTTGTTTTCTGGCCTGTGGGCTGCCTTTCTACTGGCCCATGTAGATGTTTTGACATCTGCTTATCAGCCCAACCCATGAGTCTGCTCATCAGCTTGGTAGGACCTTCTGAAAGATCAAGATAGGTCTGTCAAGGTCTGCTCATCAGCTGGTTTGTCAGCCAGTGGGATTCTGTATTTTTGACCCTCTTGGAGGATCAAGGTCAATGGTTATCAACCAATGAGGCTATATATTTTATGGCACCTTTTCTATATTATCTGGGTAGCAAGCACTAATAAAACCAAGGCCCTAGAGGAATGGGGCATCTCATATTGTGAGGAAGATAATATAGCGCTAATGGCTTAGAGTTCAGCCTCAACTGTTTTTATTATAGGTTGGGCAATTTTGGACCCCACACAGGGGTGAATGGTAGGTAGTAGACAGTAGACTTCGGGCGGTCATTCCACTAGTGGCAAGGTGGTAGACCAGAAGACTAGTGCCAAGGATGTCAGCACTAGGGGCAAAGCCCTGTTAGCCTCATCCTAGCTATGGCTCTGTCTCCTTTGTCTGTGTATAGGTAGAAAATGTTGACTTTTTACATGTGGATATTTTGGTCACTGAAAGGGGCAGAAATGTGTGCAAGGAAAATGTTAAAAATCAACTCAAGAAGAAACAACTTCTCATATAAAATGCTGAGGAGAGATATGGACTGTTCAGAGGACCTAAAAGGAATCGCTCCTCAGATAAAAGTACTGAGGGGATTTATTTGAAGACTTACCATTGCCTGAAGTCATGATATCTGCACAGCATTGTGGTCCATTAGCTCATATGCATATTGTAAAATAAGAGGTTTTAAAGGTTATAACATAAATTATAAATCCAATTGCTCTATGGGTTCCATGTAGAGGTTATATAAGGACCATTGGGTCATACCTGAAGGAAAGATAAAATAGTTGAGATTCACATCACAGGTTAGAAATGGGTAAGAGCTTATGGAGAGGAACTGATCTGAAGCTTTAAAAATAACAGAACAAAGAAAAGGAGACTGGGGAAAGGGCAGTCATGCCCTTTAGTCATGCAGCAGAACATTTAGGGAACTGGATTTGTAGTCAGCAAGCCCTGAGCTTGAATCCTATCTCAAACATTTACTAGCTCTATGACTCTGGGCAAGTCACTTAATTTCTGTCTGCCTTATTTTCCTCATCTACAAAATGGGTATAACAGTATTACCTACCTCCCAGACTTATTGTGAGGATGAAATGAAAAAACATTTTAAAAGTGGTTCACAAACCTTAAAGTGATATACAAATATCAGTTGTTGTTGTTATTATTATTATTAGATACTCCCTCAGCCATAACTGCCTTGTCATGGTGGGAGGGCTTTCATAGCTCAATGAAACTGTGAGCTGTGCCGTGTACCAGGACAAATCATGGTAGAGAGTTCTGACAAGGAAATGGCAAACCATTCCATGTTTTTGTAAAGAAAATCCCATGGGCAGAATCAAAATGATAAAAGAGAACGACACTGGAAGATGAGCCCCTCTGGTCAGAAGGTGTCTAACACCCTCTAGAGAAGAGCTAAAGACAGCCACAAATAGCTACTGTACTAAGGAAGCAGCTGGGCCAAAGCCGAAAGGTAGCTCAGCTGAGGATGTCTGGTGAAGAAAGGAAGGTCTAATGCTATAAAAATCAATATTGCATAGGAAGCTGGAATGTAAGATCTATGAACCAAGCTAAGCTGGATGTGGTCAAACAAGAGATGCAAAGATTAAATACTGACATCTTGGGTGTCAGTGAAGTTAAATAGACAGGAATGGGTGAACTTAATTCAGGTGATCACTACACAGACTTCTGTGGGAAAGAATCTCTTAGAAGAAATGGGGTAGCCCTCATTGTCAATAAAAGAGTGAGAACCTCAAAAATGACAGCATCTGTTCAAATCCAAGGCAAATCTTTATACATCACAATAATACAAGTCTATGCTCCAACCACTGATACTGGAGGTCAAAGTTGATCAGTTCTATGGAGATCAACAACACCTTCTAGAAATAACACCTCAAAAGGACATCATATTCATCATAGGGGATTGGAATGTTAAAGGAAGAAATCAAAAGATATTGGAATAACAGACAAACTTCACCTTGGAGTACAAAATGAAACAGGGCAGCATTTCATCAAGATAGCACACTGGTCATAGCAAACATCCTTTTTCAACAGCCCAAAAGGTGACTCTACGCATAGACCTCACCAGGTGGCAATAGCAAAATAAGATTGATTGTATTCTTTGCAGACAAAGGTGGAGCTGCTCTAACCAAACAAAACCTGGAGCTGACCATGACTCAGATCATGAGTTTCTTATTGTGAAATTCAGACTGAAATTGAAGAAAGAAGGAAAAATCATCAGATCATATAGGTGTGACCTAAATAACATTCCTTATGAATATAAAGTGGCAGTGAGGAATAGATTTAAAGGATTAGAACTGGTTGATAGAGTGCCTGAAGAACTATGGACAGAGGTTTGCAATATTGTGTAGGAGTTAGCAACAAGAAACATTCCAAAGAAAAAGAAGAGAAAGAAAGCAAAATGGTTGTCTGATGAGGACTTACAAATAACTGAGGAAAGAAAAAAAAGGGAAAGAGAAAAGACAAAGATATGACCAATTGAATTCAGAATTTCAGAGAATGGCAAGGAGAGATAAGGTTTTCTTAAATAAGCAATGCAAAGAAATAGAAGAAAACAATAGAATGAAAAAGACAAGAAAGTTAGAGATCTCAAGGGAACATTTTATGCATGACAAAAGACAAAAATGGGAGGGACTTAGCAGAAATAGAAGAGATTGAGGAAGTCAGCAGGAATATACAGAGCTATACAAGAAAGATCTTAACATCAGTAGTAACGCAATGATGGGGTTACGGATCTAGAACCAGACATCCTGGAGAATGAAGTCAGGTGGGTCTTATGAAGCATACCTAACAATAAGACTAATTGAGGTGATGGAGCTCCAGGTGCACTCTTTAAAATCTTAAAAGATGATTCTGTTAAAGTGCTGCACTCAATAATATACCAGCAATTTTGGAAAATGTAACAGTGGCCATGAGATCGGAAAAGATCAGTTTACACCCCAATGGTAAAGAAAGGTCAAAGAGTATTGAAATTACTGAACAATTGCACTCATTTAGAATGCTAGCTAGCTAAACCTAAGATTCCGTAAGTAGGTTTCAGCAATATGTGAACCAAGAATTACCAGAAGAGCAGGCTGTTTTTCTACGAGGCAGAAGACCTAAAGACTAAATTGCCAACATTCACCGGATTATGGAATGAGTATGCAAGGGTGTTCCAGAAAAGTGTCTGCTTCATTGACTACACTGAAGCCGTTGACTGTGTGGATCACAGCAAAATGTGGCAACTCTTCAAAGAGATGGGAGGGCCAGATCATCTTACTTGTGTCTTAAGGAACCTATATGCAGGCCAAGAAGCAACAGTTAGAACCCAAAGTAGCATAACTGATTGGTTTAAGATTTGAAAAGGAGTAGACCAAGGCTGTATATTGCCACCTTATCTATCTATCTATCCATCTATCTATCTATCTATCTATCTATCTATCTATCTATCTATCTATCTATCTATCTATCATCTATCTGTCTGTCTGTCTGTCTGTCTATCTCTCTCTATCAATCTATCTATCTAGAGTACAACTTGTGAAATGCTAGGTTGGATGAATCAAAACCTGGAATTAAGGTTGCTGGGAGAAACGTCGACAATCTTAGGTATGCAGATGATACCACTCTGCTGGCAGAAAGTAAAGAATTAAGCCTCTTGATAAGGATGAAAGAGGAGGGTAAAAACTGGTTTGGAGCTTAACATCAGAACAGTGAAGATCTTGGCAATGAGTCCCATCATTTCCTGGCAAACAGAGGGAGAAAAAAACAGAAGCAATGTCATATTTTATATTCTTGGCCTCAAAGATCACTGTAGATGGTGACTACAGCCATGAAATTAAAAGACACTTGCTCCTTGGAAGCAAGGCTATGGCAAATCTGGATAGCATACTAAAAAGCAGAGACATCACCTTGCTGACAAAGGTTTGTAGTCAAAGCTATGGCTTTTCCAGTAGCAATGTACAGCTATGAGAGTTGGATTTTAAGGAAAGCTGAGCACTGCAGAATTAACACATTTGAATTGCCCTGCCCAAGAAGACTTCTGAGAGTCCCCTGGACAGCAAAAAGGTCAAATCAGTCAATACTTTAATTAGTTCAGGTTATTCACTTAGCTACTGAAGCTTAGCTACTTTGGTCACATAATGAGAAGATAGGACTCACTGGAAAAGACAGAAACTGGGAAATATTGAAGACAAAAGGAAAGAGGGACAGAAGAGGATGAGATGGATAGATAGTGTCTTGGAAGCAATGGCCATGAGCTTGGACAGACCTCAAGACAGTAAAGAATAGAAGGGGCTGGAGCGCTACCATTCATGGGGTCATGAAGAGGCAGACGCATGGAATGACAGAACAGTTATCAGGAAGAAGATATTAAAAGGGGAAGATGATCAGGTGAAGCTAGAAGCAAGAGAGAGAGTGAGGCAAGGTGAGAAGTCACAGAAAGTGGAATGGGTTAGGGGATTGGTGAAAGGAGCTCTTAGCAGAAGCCAGAATACTACAGCCTGAGAAGGGCTCAGGTAGTAGAGAGAATTCACTAAAGCCTCATAGATTCTGGAGCTGCTGGAAACCCATGAGCAGAGACCTGAATTTTGTGGCTTTTTGGGCTCGTTTATCTCCAGCACTGTTATCTGTAGCCTCAGAGAGAGGAAACTTCTCAAGGATGTCTTCACTGCTCTCTACTTTCCTTTTTGGTTTAAGAGGAAGAGCAGGGAGGGAGGGTGTTGGGGGTGGCGTGGGGAACAAGGGCTTTGCGTTTACTACTGTGAGAAGGGGCTGGGCATTGCTGAGAGCTGATTGGGCAAAACACAATCCCATTTGAAGAACTGGCTAGAGATAGTCTACTTGGCTTAATCACGTTCTTTATCTTGTTAAAAGGGAGAACTCTTTAGATCACAGAGCAAATCTGAAGAGTTTTTTCAATTTAAGGGAATTGTTAAGATCTTAACACTTTCTCAGCACCTTGACAATAGTGACTTTGTACTAAGAGCTTGTTCTGTTTCAGTGGCCCTAAATTAGCTGAGAAGTGACTTTTTTAGTAGGAGAGAGAGAGAGCTGTGAGGGCCAGAAGGAGAACAGAAATCAGAGAAAATGTTTTGTTCAGTAGGTGACACGCGGTGTAGACTGTCATGCAGTTACTAATTGCCCCAACACATGGGTCTCCCTGTTCATGGGTTTCTCTACTAGTATACTAGCATACGAAAAGAGGTAATGATCGTCCTTGTCCTCAGTTACGGGCAATTACAGTCTACACACTGGAGCCTCCCTTCTCTTCCTCCCCCCATCCTTCAAAAATCATCTCATTGCCTTTTGTGTTATGTTTCCTGATGCATTTCTTGCTGTGGTTGTTTATACAGCTGCTATGTCATATTCCAGAAGGGGCATCTTTTCACTAATAGATAAAGCTTCTCTCAGATGCAGAACTCAGGATACACAAGAGTTTCTCCCCTTATCACTGTCCTCCACACCCAACCTATTTCAAGTATGTATGTGCAGATCAGAGATTCCCAGAATTTTAGGCTTCAAAAATCATCAAGTCATTCCCTTACTAAAAAACTGGAAGCACACTTCACCATGCCTGATACATTGTCATCCAGTTACCTTATTTATTTAATTTTTACGCAGAGTACATTTTATGAAATTCCAAGCTGGATGAATCCAAAGCCAGAATTAAGGTTGCCAGGAGAAATATCAGCAGCCTCAGATATGTAGATAATATCACACGTAGATAATATCATGTAGATGTCAGAATATGAAAAAGAATTAAGAAGTCTCTTGATGAGGGTGAAAGAGGAGGGTATAAAAGTTAGCTTGAGGCTTAATATAAAAAAAATGAAGATTTTGGTGATTGATCCCATCACTTCTTGGCAAATAGAGGGAGAAGAAATGGAGGTGATGTAGTTCAGGGGCACCAGGAACCCCAAAATGCAAGGGTACAGGGGGAGGGTCTGACTAGAAAGAATTCAACCACTCAAGCCTTCTTTCAGTTCAAGTAGTGAGTTTATTAAGACACTGTTTGGGATTGGCGAGTTTCTTAGTGAGTCTGCTCTATTTGTGATGCCAAAACAAGTGTGCCAGATTCTAAGAATCTGAACAATTTAATGGGGGCAAGATTGATGTTTCATACAGAATGAGTGTGGGAAAAGCTGGATGGGATCTAGGAGTGGCAAGTAGCCTGGCATGGTCCAGAGGTAACAGAGATAAGGGCCTAGATGGGATTAAGGAGTGTAAAGTAAGCTAATTAAATAATCATGGTGGGCTGGGGTGGGCCAGATGCCCTGGGTGGAGGCACCAGTGATATAGGCTATTGAAATGTATGGGAAAATTCAGGGACTAGGTTGCTTTCAAAGACATGGTGTTTTTCTTTCAGGGGTTCAGATCCCATCCCTGTCAGAGGCAGTGTCAGATTTTATCATCTTGGCCCCAAAGATCACTGTAGATGGTGACTACAGCTATGAAATTAAAATATGCTTGCTCCTTGGAGGGAAAGCTATGGCAAATCTGGATAGCATACTAAAAAGCAGAGATAATACCTTGCCAACAAAGGTCTGTATAGTCAAAGCTATGGTTTTTCCAGTCACAATGTATGGCTGTGAGAGCTGGATTGCAAGGCAAGTTTAGCACCCCAGAATCAATGCTTTTGACGGGGGTGCTGGATAAGACTTTTGAGAATCCCTTGGACAGCAAAGAGATCAAATCAGTCAATACTTGAAGAAATTAATTCAGGTTATTTATTAAAAGATCAAATACCAAAGATGAATCTTAAATACTTTGGTCACATAATGAGAAGACAGGATTCATTGGAAAAAGACCCCAATTTGGGGAAAGATTAAAGGCAAAAGGAGAAGGCGATGGCAAAGGATGAGATGGACAGAGAGTGTCTTGGGACATGGGCAGACTTCAAGAGATAGTGGAAGACAGAAGGTCCTGGCCTGCTATGGTCCATGGGCTCACGAAGAGTCGGGCATGACTGAACAATGACAACAAAGCTTTAGTTAGGGAATTTTTTTTGCCATATTGCCTGAATTTGCCTCTTACGACCACCACCTGTTCTTCCTGATTCTGCCCTTTGTGGTCAAATAAAATAATCTGAATCCCTTTTCCACATGATATACCTTCAGGTACTGGAAGACTTACAGAGTTCCCTGTATCTTCTTTCTCTGACTGGTGTGAAAGGCTGGGAAGAGTTTAGGGCTTGGAGTCAGGGCACCTGGATTTGAAGTTCTGTCTCTCATACTTACTAGCTCTCTGTCCCTGGGCAAGTCTCTTTAATGAGCCCTCAGTTTCCTCTTCTTAAGCTTTTTTTTTTTCTCAAAAAGCTGGGACAACCTATTTTTTATCCCATGCAGTTTTCATATAGGATTTCTTGAGATACAGCTCTTAAAAAACAGGCTTTACAAGAGCCCATTTGATTTCAAGTAGAGCTACTTGATTAAGCCTTTAAACCCAAATCACTTTAGCTTTCATTAAATGTCTAATAATAGCTCCCAACCCTAGCCTCTGTGGCTCATAGTTTAGATTTTGATGGCTTAGAATAAGTGTAAATAGCAACTGTTTTCTGTTCTGTCCAGAAACTTTGAGGGTCTTCCCCTCCCAAACCAATATTGTTGTGATGGTAAATTAGGCCATGTTTTGTCACAATTCTTACCTAGCCTTTAGTCATTGAGTATGAGTTGCCTTAGACAAACTGGGAACGGGGAAAGACCTTAATTTAGAAAGGCCAAGGTCACCCACTGCATCCCAGGCCACAGCCATCACCAGTCCTCTTGAGCTTTGATGACTCTGGAGGAGAGATCGAGGCTGATGATTTAGCTTAACTTCACTTCAGTCCAGTTCACAAGCACAACACCATAAGCACCTCATGTTGTCGTTGATCCTCTTGGAGAATGAAAGGTGAACCAACAATAACAGTTTCCTCATCTGTATAATGGTGAAAATTATACTGGAACTGTAGCTCTTCCACAGAGTTGTTGCGAGAAAAGTGTTCCATAAACCTTAATGCCATAAAACTCCACAGACCAAAGTCCCCCACCGCTGCTTGAAACTCACTAGCTGTGGGACCTAAAGCTGTGGGATCTGGAGATAAAATAGACTCATTTGTTTTACCTGCAAAAATGCAGATGATAGGCATTCGAAGTCAGGGAACTATAATAAATGTCTCTGAGGGCCATTTCCTCCTCTCTAAATTCAATGATTCTGCGATTGTCAATTATCCAAGTGATCCATTCATCCACCACCCTACAGACTGTTAAGGTCCCTTGCTTTCTTCTCCTTCTCAGTGCTTGATTTCAGTCCTCCTCACTGTCATGGTGCCTCCACCTGGAATGATGAAATCACAAAAGATGACTCCCAAGGATTCATTTATGTAATCCTTGTGAACCTCTAAACCTTTGTCTAGAGTTGGGTATTTGGGAGTGGTTATTATTACCTCATGTGGCTTGAACTCTCATTTTACTTTGAATGTGAAAATTTTTCAAATCAAATGCAGGTCCAGAAAGTCAAATTGCTATTCTTTCAAATTTCATTTAATTTTGTCAATGAGCAAAATTATTTTTTCTCTCTTTGATGAACACATAGTATGTGCTTTATAGATGCTTGATGAGTTGAGTTGAACCAAAGATGAGCATGTACCCATTTGGGCAGCACGATGCAGTAGAAAGGGAAAAGAAAAAAACAAGAAAAAGCAAACCTTTGTAACAAATATTTATAGTCAGGCAAAACAAATCCATGTATTGGCTATATTTTCAAAAAGTCTCATTTTGCATTTTGAGTACATTCCCTCACTTTTGGGAGATGGTAAGTATGCTTCATCATTAGTCCTCAGATCATTATATCAATCAGTATTCTTAAGTCTTTCAAAGTTGCTTTACAATTTAGTTGTTATTTTATAAACTATTCTGTGGGTTCTGTTTACTCTGCATCAGTTTATACAAATCTTCTCAGGTTTCTCTAAAATAACCCCCTTTTCAAAAAAAATTTCTTATGACACGATAGTATTCCATTGCATTCATACACCACAATTTCTTCAGCCATTCTCCAAATGATAATCACCCCCTTATTTTCCAGTTCTTTACCCCTAGAAAAAAGAGCTGCTACAAAAATTTTTTGCACATAGGTTCTTTTCCTCTTTCTCTGATCTCTTTGGAGTATAGTATATACTCTTTGGAGTAGTGGGTATTAATGGGTCAAAGGATTTGTACAAAGTTGCAAATGGTTTCCCGAATGGCCATGCCAATCCATAGCTCCACCAACAGTCCATTAATATGCCTGCTTTCCTGTGGCCCCACCCACATTTTTCATTTTCCCTTATTATATTCCCTATTATGTTCCAAACATTTGCTCAGCACTTCACAAATATTATCTCATTTGAGCCCCACAGCAACCCTGAGAGGTAGGTGCTATCATCATCCCCTTTTTACAGTTGAGGAAAATGAGGCAAGCAAAGATTAAGTGACTTACTCAGGGTCACACAAGTAGTAAGTGTCTGAGGTTGGACTGGAACTCCAGGTCTTCCTGACTTCAGGCCCATTGGTCTACCCACTTCACCACCTAGGTGCCTGCAGGTCTCCCGCTCCTATTGCCTCTACTTCCTATGTCCATTAGTCCTCTGCTATATGGTGGAGAAATTGCCTTCTTAGCTCTTTCATTGAGTGGAAGGTGGTGAGAGGGGAGACTCTGCCTCTGTTGTCAGAAGAATTATGGAACTAGAGATAGAAAGGAACTTTTCATGGAACCATAAATATAGAGCTAGAAGGATCTTAGAGTTTGGCTAGTCCAGCCTTCAGGGCAGCTATGTTGCACAATGGACAGAGTGCTGAGTCTGGGCTCAGAAAGACTCATCTTCCTGAGTTCAAATCTGGCTTCAGATACTTACTAGCTGTGTGAACTTGAATACTTCACTTAACCCTGGTTGCCTCAGTTACCCTGTCTGTAAAATGAACTAGACAAGGAAATGACAAAACACTCCAGTATGTTTGTCAATAAAACCCCAAACAGGGTCATGGAGAGTCAGACATGACTGAAACAACTCAATAACAACAGAAATCCAATCCCCCAAACAAAGGGAAATGAAGTTTTTTGGTTCATGTCACAAAGTGAGTAAGCAATAGAACTGAGGTTACAAGGGATTAAGAAGGGGATTGGGTCGTCAGGAGGTGTAGACAATTCTTTCTTGGAGTTTGGCAGTTAGAAAGAGACTAGCTCTATGGCAATAGCTTGAGAGGGTGACAGTTTTTCATTTGTTTGAATCTGTGTTTGAGGATAGATGAGATCTGAGAAGGTTTGTAAGTATCAGGGATGGAACAATTAGCAGACATGAAAAGATTGATGGAGAGAGAGGGAGAGAGAGACACACACACACAGAGAAACAGAGAGAGACAGAGAGAGACAGAGAGAGGCAGAGACAGAGATGGATAGACAGAGACAGAGAGAGAAAGGTAGAGATAGAGAGAGACAGAGACAGAGAGACAGAGACAGAGGGAGACAGTGAATGATCAAATGGCACCTGAAGGAGACAGAAGGGAATGGGATCAAAGCTACAAATGAAATATTCATCATCCCATTCTCTGTTGTAGTTCACCCTCCCTTCTCAAAGAGGACCAGTGATATGAGGAGGGTGATGTCTTCACTTGCAAATGAATTGGATATAAGTGAAGCAGGACTGCGCAAAGTCCTCATCCTCAATCTCTCCTCCAGAGTCATTAGAGTCCAGTGATAAGACATAGGCCAGGATGACTGGAGATGACCCCCTCCCATTCTCTAAGATAGACCTAAAGGAGGAGAGGATGGATGGAAAGGAGTTTTGAAACGTAGAGAAGGAAGACAAGGTAGCTCATGGAGGCTGCCCTTAATCTTCCCAGTAAATTATGAGGTAAGGTCACCTGTTTAGGAGTTAGTTTGGGAGTAGAGTTGGAGGCTTGAGGGGAGAGGAAGTTTAGAAGAGACCTTGGAGAGAGTGTCATGGGAATTCATCAGAGATAAAGAAGGCATTTCCTACATCAATGAGAGCCCATTTCATACTAGATTACTCAAATTTGTCTCCAGTAAGTATATTTCTGAGACTTTCTCCACTTGTATTCAAGTCTTTCAAGAGGAGCAGAGAAGGTAGATTGGGGGTGTGTGGATGATAAAGGGTTGAGAATTAGCAAGGAGCAAACAGCAGAAGGACAAAGAAACAAAGTATTTAAGGGTGAAGGCCAATGTAAGCTAGAAATACTTGGCTATGAGATTGAGGTTAAAGGGTTGTTAAGAAAGTGAAACTTGGACAGGTGTGCTGGACTGGGGAAATGGGAATTCAAGGAGGGAATGAACACTGATTTAGGAGACAGTATATGGGACAAAAAATGGTGTGATTGTTGGCAGCAAGCACCACCAGCAGCAGCTGCAACAAGAATTCAAGTTTCAGAGTCCAAGATCTTGAAGGTGAAAAGTTTGGAGGTGACAGTGAGGTTGAAAGTATGATCCAGTCTGTGTGGAACTGAGGTAGATGAGCCAATGTGACCATGGGGAGTGGAAAGGTTGCTGAATTAGGACTTGTTAAAAGGGTTATGAAGATGACAGTGGCAATTACCAAGACCAAGGGCAGGGTTTGTGATACTGAGGAAGACATTGATCCAGGCACTGAATTGCAATACTGGTTTAAATTGTGTGACAAGATGGAGTCAGCCTCAAAGAAGGAGACTTGACTGAATGGTTGTGGCAGAGAAAGAATATGGAAGCAATGGTGGGGAGCAATAGTGAGAAGCAAGAAATATGCCAAATCGTCTTCCTGGCCAAGTGTGTCAGAGTGTTTGCCAGGAAGGGTGGCCAACATTGGAGTGGGTGGCAGGGAGATGGCATCTTCAGCAGGAAGCCAGTTTTCAGTGATTTCCAGAACCTGAGAGTTTGGAAAGAGGAGATCTATGATGGAGAACAGTTTATTAGCAGCAGAACAGGAGCTCTAAAGTACACAGTGGACATCAGGGCACAGAAGGATAGGACCTAGGGAAGGTAGGAGAGGAAAGACAATTAAATATAGGAGGAGAGGTAGCCCTTCTGGGCAGACCTTATTCTGGAATTACTTGGATTAAAAGAGGAGGAGCAATAGTTTTGCTAATTTTAGGGTAGGGGAAAGACCAAATAAGGGAAAGTCTGTAAAATGAATCAGCCTTGAGACTGCAGTTGGAATTTTGGTATAAAGGTGACCCTGCTGCTGGTGTCTACCTTTGCACTGGGTGAGCAGGAGAAGATAACTGTGATATCTTCTAGGGTACAGAATGTCGAAGGTGGAAAGGACTGTAAAACCTAGAGTGCCAACTCTAGAGGAAGCTAGTTAATACCGTAGTACCTGATAAAATCTGGGAATGTTTACTGGCTTTCTGTCATTCTGTTCTCCCTGGCTCCCACAGCTTCCTAGACCCAGATTTGGGTCAGACTCGACATTCTGACCTACAGCCCTAACTATACCTATCTCCTTCTCCCTCAGTGTCAAACAATCTGAATTTAGTTTAACCTGATTCGGTAAGATTATTCAACAGAATATTTCCACTTCTCCTTGGGAAGAGAAGGTCCTGGAACATTGGGGGTTATGGGGTAAGGAGAGCCTGCAAGGCAGTGTGGCATCATGGAAAGACACCTGTAGGGGCTGGAAAATCTCAGTTCTACTTATAACTTTGTCACTGTAACTGACTGGTACTTGTTTCTTTCTCTGTAAAAATGAGGATATTGGACAAGAACAAGTCAAGTCAACAAGCATTTGTTAATACCTCCTATATGCCAGGCATTGTGCTAAGTGCTGGCGATACCAAGAAAGTGAAAGAAAATAAAACTAGTACCTCCACCCCTACCCCCCGGTCCTGCCCTCAAGACAACAAGCAAACAACCCTGTAGAAACAAGATACGGATGGAGTAAAGAGGAGATGATCTAGGGGCAGATGTGAAGGAAGAATGAAGAAGAGCTTTTTGCAGAAGGCTGGGCTGGGTTATCTGGGACCTGAAAGAAGCCAGGCATTCAGGAAAGCACACCTGAGAGTTCTTAAAACAGCTTGAATGGCCTGGGGCCTGAAAATCAGGGCCTAGGAAGGTTGGGAAAAGGAATTTTACAAATTTGCTTTACTATTATGAAGGGTGTGGTCAATCCGAAGTGGAATGGAATGCTCTGAGAGATAGTAACTGTGTCCACCTGTCTTCCCCTCCCCACTAGAGGAATTCAGTTAAAGCCCGGTGACCACTTGTTGAGGATGCTAAGTCTAGAGGGGATGATTGCTCCACTATGAATCACTGATGATCTCCATTAAGGGCTGGATTATCTGATTTTGGAGGTTTCTTCCATATTGCCTAGTCTATGACTTAGTGATTCCATGACTAGACAATCTACAAAGTCCCTCCCAACTTCAAGATTCTGTGTTCTCTCAGTCAGCTCTGACCTCCTGTATTCTAAGGTCCCTCCTAGCTCCTATATTCTGGGTCCTAAGATCCCTCCTAGCTGTGACATTTTATAATAGTAGTAGATGCCTTTTATATAGCCCTTTCCAATTTGCAAAGCCCTTTCCATTTGTTATTTCATTTAAGCCAAAGCATAAACCTGTTACTAGATATTTTTTAAAGCCAGACCTATGATTTTATTGGTATAAAGAACTTTTGGTTAGGAAACTCTGTTGGCACTTGGATTTGAATCCAAGTCTTCCTGACTGAGGTCAACTCTCTATCCAATTCTACCTGCACAAGGGATCGATCTCATCCTGTCTTCTCCAGAAGCTTGCCCCTTCTATCATCTCCACCTTCCCTGCCTACTGGCTGCTTCCCTGAGATCTAGAAACACTCTCATGTCTCTTTCATCCTCAAACAACTCTTACTTGATCCGTCTCCCTGGCCAGCTCTCATCCAGTGTTTCTCATCTTATCTCATCCTCTGTTCTATCTCTATAATTCCTTGAGGAGGTCACCTATAGCCGATGCCCCCACATCGTGTCCTTTCAGAGTCTTCTTTGCTCCCTCATCCCCCTGCTGGGGTTGGAAGCTCAATTCCATGTGGACAGTCTCGGGCAGGTAAAGGTGGGAACTTCTAAATCTTAGAGTTCTCATGAGACCCCCCAGGAAACGACTGGGAATCGAGGTGAACCGAGCTATCTCGTGTATTTCCGCCTCTTCCCGTGAGAGACGTGATGGGAGAGAGCTCTCCCCGCCCTCGAGATTGTCCCGGATCTGGGCACACCTAACAGGCACGGTATTCAGATGCAAACTATGCGACTGGAGAGCTTAAGTAGGATCAGGAAAGCCTGAAAGTGCTCTTGGGCGGAGGGGCGCGGAGCGGACAGGACACAAGGCTCCGCTTTCCCTCTTTCTTCTCTCCCCTCCCCCTCTCTCCCCACTTATACTTCTACTTCCAATCTCTTATTGTAAGATCTTTGCCTCCTTGGGAGATTTTTCGCTCCCTCCTAAGGAAGAATTCCCCTGCACTTGTAACTAGACCCTGAAATAAAGCTCAACCCTTGTTCAACTCTGGAACGTCCTTTCTCTCATATGAGCATCTGGTTTGGCCAACCGAAGACCTCCGATAGAGGTAAGGGAAGACTCGGGTAGCCCTCAGGCCTCTAGGCCTGGCATCCCCCGAATGAAAGTGATCTTTCAGAAGTTAGCATCGATCTCTTAATTGCCAAATTGTGTGTTCTTTTCTCAGTCCTTATCCTTTCCATCCTTAACCTATCTCCAATCTTACTGCTAGATCCTTGAATCAGATGTCTCGTAGATATCTAAAGTCCAACAAGTCCAAAACTAAACTCATTCTCTTTCCTCCAAAACTCACACCTCTTGCTAGCTCCCCTATTGCTATGGAGGCTACTATATCCTTCCTGTCACTTAGCCCTGAAACCTAGATGTTATCCTCAACTGTTCTCCCTTTTTTACTCCCCATATTCAATCAGTTGCCAAGTCTTGTCCTTTTAACCTTTGTAACACTTCTCCTAGAAGCCCTCTTCTCTCCTCTGATTCTGCCATCACCCCCAGGTGGGCCCTCATCCCTTCATGGTTAGTTTATCTCTTCCCACTCTAGTATATTTTTCATTCAGCTCTGAAATTAATCTTTCCAGAGAGCATGTCTTTTCAGACAACTCCAGTGGCTCTTCCAGGATCAAATAGAAAATCCTCTAACTGACTTATAAAGATTTCTGTTACCTGCTCCTTCCCTCACTTTATCAGTCTTTATATAGCTGGGTGGCTCATTGGGTAGAGCACAAAGTTGGGAATCAGGAACACCTGAGTTCAAATCCAGCCTCAGACACTAGCTATATGACCAAGTCATTTAGCCCTGTTTGCCTCAGTTTTCTCATCTGTAAAATGAACTGGAGAAGGAAATGGCAAACCACTCCAGAGTCTCTGCCAAGAAAATCCCAAATGGGGCCACAAGGAGTCAGACAGAACGAAACATGACTGAATAACAACAACAGCATCCTTCCCACTTCCCCGGGCACTCTGCAATCCAGTGACATTGGTCTCCTTATTGTCCCACACACAAAACTCTATGTCTCACCTTTAAGCATTTCACCAGCCCATCTCTTAATAATTAGAACTCTCTCCCTTCTTATCTCTGCCTCTTGGTTTTCTCAGTTTTCTTCAAGTCTCAGCTAAAGTACCACCTTCTAGAGAATACCTTCCCCAGTCTCCCTCGTTGCTGGTGTCTTTCCTCGGATTATCTCCAGTTTATCCCATCTATCTTGTTTGTACATAGTTGGTTACATGTTGTCTCCCCTCATTAACTCCTTGAAGGCAGGTACTGGTTTTTTTAAACCCCTTTCAGTACAGTCCCTGGGCACATAGAAGGCACTTAATAAATGCTTGTTGATTTGACTTCTTGACTCCAAGTCTGTACCCTGTCCACTGGGCTATGTTGCCTCTTTATATCCTGAGTCTCCTTTTAACCGTCATTCTGTATTCTATGAAGAGAAGCATTGGCATGGGTTGAAAGAACAGGGCTCTGCCCGTCATGCTGGGAGTACCCACATTCTGCTGGCCAGTCTTGCTTCCAGCCCCACTGCTAGAGAGTGGAGTCCGACCTCTAAGAGCTTTTACTGGTGGAGAGTTTGTTTTTCTAATGTTCAGCCAACATTTGCCAGGCTTTAATTACATCCCATTAGCCTTGATTACACGTCTCTGCCAGCCTAAACCATTCTTTTCCTTCCTAGATATTTACACTTCTCAGTTCTCCTGGGGATGCTCTGGGCACACATTTGGGTTTACACACGACTGTTTCTCTCTCTTGTTCTGTCACTATTTTTGTCCATGTCTCTCCCTATGTCTCCCTCTGTAACTGTCTCTTTGTATCTCCGTCTCAGTCTCTCTGTCTCAGTCTCTCTCTCTGTCTCTGTCTCTCTCTCTGTCTCCGTCTCTTGCTCTGATCAGAGCCATGACATTGACAAGGCAGTTGGATGCTGGCCCCATGACACCAAAGGAGGTATACTAGAAGAGCACTTGCTGTTTTTCAGCAACATGGAAACCCCAGAAGCTAACACTGTGTTAGAGAAATAATAGTTGAAACAAGAAGCTATTAAATGATGTGAGCCCCTTCTCATCTTTGCCCCCCCCAGGATCAGTCTTGTGCTAACATCCTGAAGTTTCTCTTCTCTCGGCATCTTTATACTCAAGGCAGCATTGCCCCTGCTCACCTGAAGTTGAAGACTTGATGCTGCTTACCTTGGACCTGGTCTGTGCTTACTTGCCCAGGCTAAAACATGTCCAACTTATGGCTCTGCTCCTGGTCTTTCTTGGCCTAGACAGAGTTAACCAAAAGGGGTAAGATGGCAACCCAGTCCAACCCTAATTCCTGATGTTGGGCTCTCCTCTAAGGCTCCTAAGTTATTTTTGGGGAACTGTGGGAATCATAGGAAGGTACAGTAATGAAAGAAGAGAAATAGCAGTTGAGACTTTTAAAGGCTCAGTGGAGACCAAATTCGTAAAAGGAGACAGAAGAAAACCTCTCTCCTCAGCTTTGATATACACAATGCTAAAAGCTTAAATAATATGAGAAGAGCTAGGTGTCCTAACACAAGGAGGAGAATTTGACTTTTCAGGAATCCTTGAGACTTGATGATTGGGCAGCTAGGTGGTACAGTGGATAGAGTATCAGTCCTAGAGTCATGAAGACTCATCTTCCTGAGTTCAAATCTGGACTCAGACACTTCCCAGTTGTGTGACCTCAGGCAAATCTCTCAGTTCTGTTTGTCTCAGTTTCTCATCTATCCAATGAGCTAGAGAAGGAGATGGCAGATCACTCTAGTATCTTGGCCAAGAAGTCCCCAGATGGGGTTGCGAAGATTCAGACATGACTGAAAAGACTGAATAACAGCAACAAATGAGATTTGATGGGACAAAACCTATGACTAGAATGTGGTTCAGGATGGGCATATACCTTATTAAAAAGATTCAGGACAGCTAGATGGAATGAAGGGGAATGGTTAGAAGGTCTTTTGTATATTAAGGAGGCATACCATTGTAACCTGGGCATAGTGCTACATTCACTCGAATCATGTAGCCAAGCTCCCTAGTGTCAGATTGGCCTGCCTAGCTCAACCTGGCACCAGCTGTCCAATGGGAGAGTGTCCTGATCATCCCAGTCTGGAATTGTCCAGCAACTACTCAGCAGTAGAACAGCCTACCCAGCATAGCCCAGCTGTTGTGGATCCTGGTGAAGAGACAGTATAACCACCAAATGACCTTCCCAGCCTTAGATTGTCCAGATAAGACAGAACCCCAGGAGAAGCAAGCCCAAGTGAGCAATGGACTGACTTATATCAGACTTTGTGAGGACCCTCTGGAGAGACAAAGGATTTCAAGACCCTGAGGATCAAGAGTCACAAGTTGCCTTGGCAATATGTGTTCTCTACATTACATTACCATTATACTTTGGGTTTCTGCTTTCTTTTCTACTTTCGTAGATTCTGGGTATATTTGTGGTCAAAATTGTGCTTGGTATTGAGGAAAATTGTTTGTAATTACTATTCGTGAGATACCACTTGAGTAGATGCCTTTGCTAAAGATCTAACTGGATGATTGTCAAGAGGAAACTCACCTGCAGGGGCTCATGAGCTAATCTTTGAGACCATAACTACTCACGTAATTACTGCCTCCTAGAACCCCTCTTCTGGGGACCCAGTGATTCACTGGGGGCATGAGTTGGATGAGTGAGCCCTAGTGGGTTTAAACGTAATTGCTTTTTTCTACTCTTTTCAGCAACCAAATCATTTACACACAAAAAGATTAGTACTTTATGCTCACATGAGGAAATCTATGAATTAGGTACATAGTAGAAAGCATATGGATGAAAATTAATAAAGGGGAAAATAGAAGCAATTTTGTCTTTGGAGTATGTTTCAAAACACCCAAACAGAAAGAAAAAATAGGGTTTAAGTTTTGGAAAGAGAGCATAAGCCTTCAGTTATCTGGATGTCTGCTAGAACTCTCTGGAAGAAGAGTAACTAGCAACTTCTGGATATCCTTTAATGATAATTGCGTTCTTCAAATGGAGTCACCAGCAAGGGTTAATTCGTTCTGGATCTGATTCTCACCAATAAGGAGAATCTGGATATTAGAGTGGAAATGATGAGAGCCCTGGGGAGAAGGGACCACTCCCTGCTAGAGTTTACAATAGAAAAGGTGAGGAAATCTGAGCATAGACTGGCATCCACTCTAAATTTGAGGAGAGCAGATTTTTTTTAATGAAGAAGCATTTATTAAGTGACTCCTCTAAGCAAAGGAAGCACTGTGCTAAGCTTTGGGTATACAAAGACAAGAATAGTTACTATCCTCCAGGAGCTTACGTTCTTTTACAAAAAAAAAAAAAAACAAAAACCAAAAAAACCCCCCCAAAAACCTATTGATATATCTTAGTTTTTTGTATCACCACAACTTCTCCATCATCTCCCCATCCTGAAAACCACCCCATATAACAAATATTTTGAAAGAACAAAAAAAAAAAAAAAGAAGGAAAAACCCCAGTAATTGTCACCAACACATTGAAAATGTCTGAAAATAAATGCAATCTACTACAAGTGTAGACTTCCATCTTTTACAGTGGAGTATGCCTAGGTATCTTCTCATGTTTCTTCTTTGGGGCCATGATTTTCTTTGTAATTTTGCAACATTTACTTTTGGGTGTTTTGTCGCAGCAGTTCTTTCTAGTTTTGTTTTGTAGTCATTGTGTAGACTGATGTTTTGAGGGTTTTTTTTTTTATTCTTCCTCACATTGTATCTGATTATGAAAACTTTCCATGTTTCCCAATTCATCATATTCATTGTTTTTTTTATACCTTAGTAATGTTCCATTATACTTACATACCAAAATCTGCTTAACCATCCCCCTGTTGATGGACATCTACTTTGCTTTTATGTCTATGCCACCACAAAAGTATGAAAAATATTTTAGTGTAAATGACATTCTTGGGGAATTAGTGGGAGTTCTGAGTCAAAGTGTATGGACATTTTAGTTACTTCATTTACATAATACCAAATTCTCCACAAAATTGTTGTGCTAATTCAGAGCACCATCATCAATGTACGAATTGTATCTATCTTCACACAACCTCTCTAACGTTGACTATTCCCGTTCGGTGTCATCTTTGACAATTTGCAGGATCTGAGGTGAAAGTAAATACAGGCATGTTTTCACTTACATTTCTTTTAGTTTTAATGATCTGGAGATTCATTATAGTTGCAGTTCTTTTCAATTCTTCTTTTTTGGCTCTTGTATCTTTTGAGCACTTAGCTACTGGGGAATGGTTTTTGGTCCAGTCCGTTAGTTGTTTATTTTTACCAAATTCTTAAATGTGAAATTTGACACAAAAATTTCCCCCTCGCTCTATTGCTCTCCTTCACGTACTAGAAGCATTAATTTTGTTTGAGAAGAAGCTTGTCAGTTTCATGTAATCAAACTTATTTATAGGTTGTAATTGTCTCTATCTTTTTTTTTTTTTGGTTAAGAATTTATCTTCTACCCAGAGCTGTGAATGGTAATCTCCTTTTCTAATTTTTTTAATGGTATGATTTTGAATATTAAGATTATATATCCATTTAGAAAGTATTGTGGGATATGTAAGAAGTTGGTCTAAGACAGTCTTCTAGTCTGCTTTCCATTTTTCTCAGCAGGACTTTCCCTCCCAAATAACTTGTGTTTTCTGGATTGTTGAACATCAGAGTACTGGTTTCCATTGGTTCTGATTCTCCCCTGGCTAGTCTGTTCCATTGAACCTCTTCTCTACATTTTTATCCAAATAGTTTTGATGATTGCTACTTATAATATGGTTTGAGGTCTGAAAGTGCCAGTCCACTTCATCCTTACTATTCTTCATTATTTCCCTTGAAATTCTAGGTATTTTTCCAAACAAGGTTTGTTATTATTTTATAGAATTAAATAAAGTTTCCCTTTGATAGTTGGATTGATAGAGCATTGAAACTGTAAATCACCTATTAAAATTGTCATTTGTAATACATTGGTATGACTCAGTTGCGAATACTATTTCTTTAGCTATTTAACTGTTCTTTATTTCTTTAAGGCACACTTTATGATAGAATCTATCCAAATATTTTGGTAAATTGGTCCTCACATATTAAATATATTATCATGGTCATTTTGAGTAGAATATCCTTTTCCATTATTGCCTCCTGAATTTTGTTATTTTTTTTTTGTACTGTTGATTTTTGTGGGTTTATTTTCTACTCTGAAAGTTTGCTGAAACTATTAATAATCACAATTAGTGATTTGGGATTTTAGTCCTTGGAATTTTCTAAATCAATGATTATAGCATTATTAAATGGGAATAGTTTTATTTCCTCTTTGCCTATCTTTGAGCCTTAAATTTTTGTCTTGTCTTATTTCTATTGTTAGACTTTGTAAGACTGTTTCAAATAATAGTTGGGATATTAAGCATCTTAATTTACTTTTGCATTTATTGGGAGAATAGTGTATTCCTATTACATATGATATTTGCTTATTTTTTCATTTTTTGATAGATAATTTTTTATTATATTAAGAGGGCCATTTTTTTGCCTATGCTTTGTAGATTAATTTTTTAAAAATGAGTAAGTTGTACTTTGGCAGAGACTTTTTCTGTAACTGGGGTTGGATATTTTTATTTTAATATGATTCATCATGTTGATGGTTTTCCTAATGTTGAGCCATCCTTGCACTTCAGGTATAAATCCAAACGAGTCATAATGAATGATTTCTTGGATGAATGGCTGGGATCTGTTTTATAGATCTGTGGATAGATATTTATTAATTACATAGCTCAATAGATTTCCTTCTTGCTTTATCTTTTCCTGAATGAGGTACTATTTGTTCTATAAATAGTAAAGTGCTTTCTTTCTCAATTTTTGAGAATAATTTGTTGATTATTATTACTAATATTTCTTTAAAACTTTGATAGAATTTTGCTGTGAATCCATAATGAAAAGTTTTTCCTTTGGTAGTTTTATTTCCTTTTCTCGTACTAGATTATGAAGATCTCTACTCGGTCTTCTATTAGTCTGGGTCCTTTATATTTTTAAAAGTATTCATTTATTACTCTTGTATACTCAGCTTTGTTAGCATGTTGCTGCTAAGTAAGTTCTAAGAATTTTTAATTCTCTGGATTTTGTTGCGATGCCACACTGTTAATTTGCTGTTTTGTTAATTTGCTTTTAAGCTCTCTTCTTTTTAATCAAGTGGGTTAAAGTTTTATCAATTTTGTTGGTCTTTTCAAAAATCCAGTGTTATATTTTATCATTTCAACAATCTTTTTGATTTCCAATTTCTCTCTCTAATTTTTTTATCCTTTCTTTTGTACTTATTTTGACTTTAATTATTGGCTTTTCATTTTGAAAAACCCTATGTTTGTTTTCGGAAGTTCATTAATTCTCTGCTTTTTTGTTTTGTTAATCCACATTTTAGGGATATAATTTTCCTCTTGAGGATTGTTTTAACTTTATCACATAAATTGTGGTATATTGTTTCATCATTATAATTTTCTTTCACGTAATTGTTAATAATTTCTCTGATTTGTTCTGACCCATTTATTATTTAGTGTGTCATTGTTATTTCTTCATTTGAGTCTGTCTTTTGTTTGTGCTTCCTCAACTTACTATTTTTATTATATTATGCTCTGTAAATAGTGTTTATTATTTATGCACTATAACATTATTTGTAATATCCCTGTGCCCTAATACATACTCAATTTTTGTGCAAGCTCCACATAATACTGAGAAATAGGTATATTCTTTACCATTCCTATTTAGAAGTGCCACAAGTCATTTAGCTCTAGTATCTTTACCAGTTTGTTTAAATCTTCATTTTTCTTTGTATTTAGCTTTCTGTTCAGAAGACTTTAAAGTCTTTTAATACTAGTATATTACTATGTATGTTACTTGTTTACTACTAGTATATTACTTGAAATTCAGTCATCTATTTCCTTTATACATGTTAAGACATTTAAAGCATTAATTTAATTTTGATACTGGTTTCTTGGTGTCTATGGTTCCATTCAGTAAAATGTAGTTTCTTGTCTATGTTGTGAATGTTCGTTTTTGCTTCATTGGATAACATGATTGCAACTCATGCTTTTTTAGATTCTCCTGATAAATAGTGAATTTTATTCTCCTCATTTTTATTCTACGCATGTCTTTGCCTTCCAGGTGTTTCTTATGAGCTATTGATTGTACAATTTTATTTTCTTATCCAATCGCTCTTTTATTTAATTGGATTGTTAAATCCATTCAAATTTAAAGTTATGAGAGTTAGGTTTATTTCCTATTTGATTTTCATTTTTTTTCCCTAAATTAAATTTTTTTTTGTTTCTCTTCCACCAAAAAGACAGTACTTATTCTTTTCAATTATGTTTGATTAATTGACTTTAAGACAATACCATACTCATAGGCTCTTCTCCTCTTGTCTTAAAGCCTCCTGCCCATTCGTCATTGCTTTCCTTAATTTCAGACTTTTCTTTAACTCATCAAATCCTTTTTCCTTCTTCCTTTTATCTAGTTACATAATTATTTTACTTTTTCTTATCTCAGTTATGTGGTTAAATAAAATTCACCTCCCCTCCCCTCCTATAAACTTCTCTTTTGTGTTTCTTTCATTTTTTGTGCCTTTTCAAAAAAGATGTTTTTTTCTCTTCATTAATTCACTTCCAGTTCTGTCTATTCTAGATGTATCTTCTCTGGCAGAATGTGAGAAAGAATTTAGAAGCCTCTTGGTTAGTGTGAAAGAGGAGAGTGTAAAAGTTGGCTTTAAGTTTAACATTAATAGAAAAAAAAACCCTAAGATCATGACATCTGGTCCCATCTCTTCTTGGCAAATAGTGAAAGAAGAAATGGAAGTAGTTTCAGATTTTAAATTTTTAGGCTCATAGATCACTGTAGAAGGTGACCGTAGCCATGAAATTAAATGACATTTGTTTGTTGGAAGGAAAGATATGGCAAATCTGGACATCATCCTAAAAAGCAAAGACACAGGTTTATATAGTCAAAGGTATGATATTTCCAGTAGCAATGTATGACTATGAGAGTTGGACTATAAAGAAAGCTGAGTGCTGCAGAATTAACAGTTTTGAATTGTGATGCTGGAGAGACTTTTGACAGTTCCTTAGCTATCAAGGAAGTCAAATTAGTCAATACTTAAAGAAATTAACTGTGACTATTCATTTGGAAGGGCAAATACTGAAGCTGAAGTTTAATACTTTGGCCACATAATGAAAAGACAGGATTCACTGGAAAACACTCATATTGGGAAAGATTGAAAGCAAATGGAGAAGGGGACAACAGAGGATGAGATGGATAGTCATAGAAATAATGAACAGGAACTTGGGTAGACTTTAGGAGATAGTGGAGGACAGAAGGGCTTGGTGTGCTCTGGTCCATGGGGTCATGAAGAATCAGACACAACTGAATGACTGATCAACAACTCTGATTCATGTCCCTTATGTGTGTCCACAGCTTCTGGAGTCTGTATTTCTCATGGAAATAAACTCCTAAGGTACCTATTTTGCATTCCCTCTTTTAGGCAGTTTCTATATATTGCAATGTAGGTTTTGCTCCCACAAGTCTTTTTTTCTCTTCTCTTGTACCTCATCACCCTTAGAAGTATCAGGTCCTACAGAAATAGGATAGAAATATACTCAACAGTAAAAATGTTCTTGTGTCCCTGATCATGTGGTTCATTACTACCTACTACCCTCCCCATGATAATTTCCCCATTTGCCATTGCATTTGCTCTCTGGGTTTATTTCCTCCCACCTTTTTGGTTGTCAGTTTTCCCCAGGAACTTCAACTTTCATTTTCTCCAAAGGCTGGATGCTGGCCATAGTGGCACCGAACTCTCTCAGAGGTGATGTTTTCTCTGAGCACCAAAATCCCTGAAGATTATGCCCATTGTAAGGCCATCATGTCCTAGTACAGAATATCAGTTTTTACTATGGGAGTGTTCCTTAGTAGGACCCCACTTCTAACACCAAATTAAGGTAGTTAGGTATTGTAGTGGATAGAATGCTGAACCTGGAATCAGGAGGACCTGAGTTCAAACCTTGCCTCGGAAACTTTCTAGCTGTGGGATCCTGGGCAAGTCACTTTACCTCTGATGCCTCAGTTTCTTTGTCTGTGAAATGGAGATAATGATAGTACCTACATTCCAGGGTTTTTGTAAGAAGAAGATGTTTGCATTTTCCTAAACCTTCATGTCTTCCACACAGGTTAGGGCACAATTGAGTTCTATTTCTTGTTGGCACAGAAAGGTAAAGTGAGGGCAGGGGCAAGAGGTGTCTGGCAGAGACTATAACAACAAAGAAATTTCTGAGTAGATCCCAAAGAACAAATCCAGGAGTGACATTGTGAAGCCCGTCAGAGTGTGGTGGCTCATGGGGCGAGGGGAGCAGGTGCTAAGTGACTGAGTTGTGGATTAGAAGTTAGTCTTCTCTACTGTTAATTCATTAAGCTGTTACATCCTTAGGATTCTTGGGGATCTTAACCTATTGAGGAAAGCTGTAATGACTTTACTTATTACAAATAACTTTTATTTAGGGGGAGATTTTAGAATAAATGAGGATTACAGAAAATGTCTAGTCCTTCATTTTGTTGCCTATCTGACCCATATGACCTGGAGGAGATGAGATTTCAAAGAATTCATAGGAGAGAAAGGTAGGATCTCCTGGACTAAAATTTTACAGGGTAATCAGCCAAAAAGTGATGAGAAATCCAAGACACAAAGAGAACAATAATTTTCTGAAGAGACCAGTGTGAATGTACAAAGAACTCTTCAATTAAATTAGCTGACCCATTCACTGCATCACTATGAATGGGAACTATTTGTGTGAGGTCTAGGAAATTTTAAACAAGGAAGAGGCTTCACTGGTTTCTCCATCCATTTCAATTGCTATATTTGGTAGCAAGGGCTTCTGTACATGAGTGACTATGTTAAAAATTAAAATTCTCCCTAGGGAAGGAAAAAAAGAAGAAAAATCCTTGTATAAGATTTACTTGGACAAATGACATTTCTTCATGGGTATTTGGTGCAGCCAACAATGACCTCTGGGAGGGCTGGAGATAGGCTCTGGTTCTGCAAGTTTACATTCAGATTGGAGTGATGATGTGGCAGTTACCAGGACAACATGTCAACTTCCTCCTTTTGTATGGGGGAGGGGGAATGTGTGTGAAATGAAGATAATAATAGCACCTACTTCCCATGGTTGTTGTAAAGATCTGATGAGTTAGTAACTATAAAGAGCTTGGCACATAGTAAGCACTATGTAAACATGAATTCTTCTTAAATTATATCATGTTGTATTATTATATAGTTAATAAATATTAGTTACTATAATTCTATAATGTGTTTAGCAATGCTCCTTGGAACTTTGGGGACCCTGGATGTGGTTAGTGGGGAGGTATCATGTTATCTGTTGCTATGGATTCCATATCTATGCTTTGGAGTCTTTGAATATTCGTTGAGGGGGTAAAGGAGGAAGAGAAGTGGGAGAATCTGACTCTTCGCATGACTGAGTTCGAGCCTTTGCTCATAGAAATAGGAGACTCCTCTGCATGGCTTGGCTGGCCTTCTGAGAAACTCTCCTTGGCAAACGTGCTCATGAGATCATAGAAAGAACTAAGATGTCAAAGGTCATTCATTGCCTGAATTTTTAATTTAATGCAGCTCTCTTGTGCAAGTGAGTTCTTCAGGGAACAGGTTAATATTCATTCAGGCACTTTTCCGGTTTTTCATATATTGTGGGGCTTTGCATCAATGAGTTTGGCAAGCAGGTAATTGCTATTGGCCAGAACAGTTCCTAATGCTGCCACTTAGATTAAAAAAAAATTGCAGAAGTGGAACTGAGAGGAGCTCATAGAGGGTGAATAGAAAGGCATAGCACAAGATGGGAAATTGGTTTCAGCTCAAAACAAGCTGAGGCTGGTGTGGAAAGCAAAGGTCACCAAAAAGGACTTTTAAAAAAAATCTGTATTGGAGGAAAGAGGATGATCTAAGGAGGGTGGATGGGGTGATGATAACTGATGGCAGGGAAAATATTCAGTGCAAAGATGCTTTTCAAATGGACAGTTATCCTTTTTTTCCCCAAAATATTCAATTTTATGTTGTTGAAATTGTCTATTTTATTTCTGGGGCCTCTTTTTTCCTTTGTTTGACTAAGAATTCTCCCTGTAATCCTAGTTGTGAAAAGGACCTTCATCAATTTTTCTCTGTTGAAGAAAACGATGCTACCTTAAATATTTATGTCACAACCATTTGGAACTCAGAAGTATATGGTACAAGATTTTAATCTAAACCTTAGTTTTTAAAATTTATTTTTTTTATTCAACTGCTTTCCAGTTTTTCCTAGCTGGCCTTGTTAGAAATGCTTTGCTCCATATTGCTCTGTGTTCCTAGGTTTGTCTAACAGTAGACTATATAGTTGAATTGCTTTCAATTTTGGCTTATCCAGTCTGTTCAACTGATTTAGTTTTCTATTTTTAAAACTAGTATCAAATAGTTTTGCTAGCTACTGATTTATAAAATACTTTGAGGTCTGGAAGTGCTATTCACTCTTTCTTCCTACTTTTTATTATTTTTCTTGAGGTTTTTTCCTTCCTTCCTTCCTTCCTTCCTTCCTTCCTTCCTTCCTTCCTTCCTTCCTTCCTTCCTTCCTTCCTTCTTTCCTTCCTCCCTCCCTCCCTCCCTTCCTTTCTTCCTTCCTTCTTTCCAAATACATTTAGGTACCATTGCTTAAACCACTGCTTGTAGCTGAGCTTGATTCATAAGACTTACCCCAGAGAAACACAAAATGAAAGGCTAATACTGGCATACAGGAAAAGTCATGTAGGTACAAACTTCTTGGACCTTTATTCTATGCCACAAGCAGGCCTCTCCTGGCTCTCTCGCTCTCCCTTCTATCAAAGTTCTTAGCTCAATTCTGTGGTCACAGCATAGGGGCTGCTAAAGGAACGAGAGGGTAGAGGCGTCTCTGAGTTTTCTCTGCTTCTAGAAACTGGCTATGAGAAGTCCCAGTGTAGAAGAAAGACCATTGCCCATGCAGGGACCATCCTTTTCCTGCCCAGCTATTTATGCTCCCTGTAGTAACAATCTGGCTAATCCACATCACAGGAGCATAGATTTACAGCTAGAAGGTATGTGGGAAGTGATCTGATTCTACCCCTTCGTTTTCAGATAAGGAAACCAGGGTATAGCCAGGTATCATCATTTACCTGAGGTCACAGAAGTAGTAAGTGGCAGAGCCCAGAACCAACCCCATGCCCTGACTCCAAATACCCTGTGCTTACCACTGCAAAACTTTGTTTATAGGAAGGATCACAAAAGCTCACAAGGGCTCACAAATCTAGTCCAACCCAAACTCGGAATATGAATATTTTCAACATGGTCCTTTAAGTCATTCCATTACCTTCCATTTCAGGATAACTAATCATTGTTAGAAAGTTTTCTCTACATTCCTCTTCCCCTGACAAGCCTGCAATTGAAACATGATGGTTCTAACAGTGTTGTTCATTCTTCATTCTCGAAGAGGACCAGTGATATCATGTGGGTGATGTCTTGACTTGTGAGTGAACCGGATTTAAGGGAAGCAAAGTTGCAATCGTCAGCCTGACTCTTTCTTCCTGAGTCATCCAAGGCCAGTGTCAGGACAAATGTCCAAATGACTGGGTGATGGCCCGGGATGCAGTGGATGACTGGCATCTTTGATGTGTGGCCAAGGTCTAAGTGCTCCATATCACCTGCTCCAGCTGCCTTCTTGGCTGATGGAACAAATTCTTCTCATTGTCCATTTGGTCAGGGAAATGTTCACATGCTTGAGTAGACACCACATCCCTCTCCCCTAACTCCCGTACAGGTTTGAAGCCTATTGGTTTCACTCAATCTGGTTTAGCCTGCCTGCCCAAGACAGTTTGCCAGGGTGTGGCTGCTCCACAAGCTACAGCTTCTCCGAACCACAGTGAAAGTTCGGTGGATCGGATCAACACCAAAAGTAGTAGCTGTCCTGAAAAGGGCAGGCAAGCCTTCACCCCAGAGATGCTAGTTCTCTGAATACCCCATACACCCTGGGGCTATTATTGGCCATTCAGTGAAAGCTAGAGTGATCTGGGTTTAAAAGTATAGGTCAAGTAGCTCCATTTGAAATACATTGGGCTAATCTAGAAAAATCACTGGACTCTTTTAAAACCTTTTCCAGAGCTACATTTCAAGAACTCATAAATGAAAAATATAGAAAACAAAAAGTCCCAGCTTTTAGAGAAAAATCTAGCCCTCAAACATCTTAGAAAATAAAAGCAACCAAAAATTATATTCCTACAGACAGGGAATTCACATGTAAGAGTATGGTGCCCCAAGTGGAGAGACAGACCACATGTGGTGAGGGGCTATAGTTGTGTGTGGCTGCAGGGGAGGCAGAACCGATGTCTCCAGCCTCAACTTCCCTCACTGTTCTCCAAGAGACCTTTGCGTTTCTGCCAGGCAGTTTTTTTCAGAGCTAGTTCTGGGCATCTGCAAGCCCTCAGTTCTTCCAAGGTGGCATTATTCTAGGAGAGGTGTGGTCATCTCTCTCTTTGTCTATGCTCTGGTCTATGAGTGACCACAAGCACTCTTCTTGGCCTGAAACTGTGACCAGGGTTCCTGTACACCACCTATAAAATGTGGATAATAATAGCACCTACTTCCCAGGGCTGACTGAATCAGAGCTCTGTTTGAAGACGTCCAAAGCAGGAGAAACCACCACTCCTCCAGTAGCTTTAAACAACTCTACCTCAAATGATCCTCTGACTTAACACTGTTTATTGATCAATTCCTTTGGTTAGATCATTTTAGCATCCATGTTCCTATATGGCATACTAGGAAGCATGGTCAATTTGAAGTTAGAGGAACAGCATTAGAATCTCAGCTCTGACACTCCCTATGGAACTTTTGGACTTCAATTTGCTCTACTGGGAAATGATGAAGTTGGCTCAGATGACCTCTAAGACCCATTCCCATTCTAAATATGTGCTTCTAGGAAACCACAGAAGTCCCTACATATTCTTGCCATATCCACTTTTCATAATTAATATGCTGCTACAGCTAAAAACTGAGAGGACTCTTCTTTTTTTAAATTTAATTTTATTATTATTATTTTTTAATGTTTTACAATCACTGCCATAAAATTAAGATTTTATCCCCCCCCACACCTACCCCCCACTACCCCCCTCCTACCCCCTCCCTCCCCACGACCGCATACAATTCTGTATAGGTTCTACATATACTTTCCTATTGAGTACATTTTCACTGTAGTCATGCTATGTAGTCAAACTAAAATAAATGGAAGAAATCATATAACAAATCAAAACATGATACACACACACACACACACACAAACATGATCTGCTACATTCTCTGAATGACTTCCATATTTCTTTCTCTGAGTGTGGAAGACATTTTGCCTTAGAAAACCACCATTGGGATTTTTTTTCTTTTAATAAATTCTTGCGTTATTACGAAATTCCAAGTCTACCAGAAAAAACTCTCGCACACTGTGGTCGTTGCTGTGCACAAAGTTCTCCTGGTTCTCCTCCTTTCACTTAGCATCAGATCATATAAGTCCTTCCAGGCCTCTCTGAAGTCTTCTTGTTCATCATTTCTTATGGCACAATAGTACTCCATTACATTCATATACCATAATTTATTCAGCCATTCCCCAATTGATGGGCATCCCCTTGACTTCCAGTTTTTGGCAGCTACAAAGAGTGCTGCTGTAAATATTTTTGTACATGTGGGACCCTTTCCTATTTTTATGATCTCTTGGGGATACAGTCCTAGTAGCGATATTGCTGGGTCAAAGGGTATGCACATTTTTGTAGCCCTTTGGGCATAGTTCCAAATTGCTCTCCAGAATGGTTGGATGAGCTCACAGCTCCACCAACAATGAATTAGTGTTCCAACTCTCCCACATCCTCTCCAGCATTTATCATTTTCTTGTTCTGTCATGTTTGCCAATCTTATAAGTGTGATGCGGTACCTCAGAGTTGTTTTGATTTGCATCTCTCTAATCAAAAGTGATTCAGAGCATTTTTTCATATGATTATAGATATCTTTAATTTCTTCTTCCAAAAATTGCCTGTTCATATCCTTTGACCATTTATCAACTGGGGAATGACTGAGAGGACTCTTCTTGATGTACATAAGGACTTTGTAGGGCTCTTGCAAAAATGCCATAGATTTCCTAAGGTGGTCACCAAGCTTACTATGGGCACTCACCACTTCTCTCTCTCGTCTGAACTGTTGGGAAGATCTCCTGATTGGAAACCTGGCTTTCAGGATTGCTCCTCTCCAATCCATCTCTGCACAGTAAACAAATTAAAGTTCACATCTGGACATGTCATTCCCCTATTAAAAAACGTTCAATTATTGCCTGTTGCTTCCAGGATAAAACAGAAACTCTGAAGCATCACCACAATCTGTCTTCTTTTTGATCCTACTTTTTTTTTTTTTTTAGTATTGCCCTTTTGAGATGTTGCATTCTAGCTAAAAACACAAATAGAATACTAGATTTAGGACCTAAAGAACTTTAGAAGTCATTGAGTCTAATGCCCTCATTGTAGAGAAAAAGAAAATGGTTCCCAAAGAAGTTAAGTGCCCTGCCCAGGTTCACACAACTAGTGAATGTCTGAGGGAGGGTGGGAGTCCAAAATCTGAGCCCACTGCTGCATTTATTATACCTTAATGCTTCTCAGTTCGGTTATTAGTCAGTCCTGAGCTTGAGTCTTCAGCTCTCTCCTCTGTGAATTTACATAAGACCTCTCCTCATGCCTGGAATACTCTTCTTTCTCATCCACTCAGCTCAGGTGCCATCTCTTCATGGAATGCACCATGACCCTCCCTTTCTCCGTTCACTCATTTCATGCTTATTAAGCACTTACTATATACGAGGCTCTGTACTAGGCACAGGAAAGCCAAGAAAAAAGTAATGTCCTCAAGTCCCTAATATTCTATTGTATGGAAACAATATGTATCCCAAAGTAAATAAGTGTATACACACATTTATATACTGTATAACTATGATGATACGTATTGCAAATATGGATATATTGTACGTACATACATACATATTCAAAATAAATACAAGGCTTTTTTGGGGGGGGGATTGTTTTGTTTTGGTTCTGGAAGGTAGACATGAGCAACTAGAGAGAATAGGAAATATCTCCTGGAAGACAAGCCTGAGCGCCCCCCCCCCCCCCCCCCCCCCCCAGTATTCCTTGTACTGTGATTTTGCATAAATATGTAAAAGTCTTGAAGAAGTTGAGATTTTAGCTGGGACTTCAAGGAGACCAGGGAAAGAAGGAAGAGATAAATAAAGAATGACAGGCATGGGCAACAGCCAGACCCATAGGAAGGCATGCTCTAGAAACAGCACAGAAGCCAGTGTCAATGGATCACAGATTATGGGAGGGGATACTCCCCCTGCGGAGGGACAGGGAGCAAGGTTAGTTTGTTTGCTTTTTTTGTAAATTTTATAATTTATTTTAAACTTAAATACAAAAGAAGAAAAGAAGGAAAACATTGCCATGTTCACCGCAGAACATAAGAAAGAATTCAATATACAACAATAAATTTTTATTTCAAGAAAACCCCTAATAAATACTATGCATTGCTTTCAAAGCTGTCCAGCTTTTCTTTTCTTCCTTATGGGTTTTCTTTTGTTTTCTGCTCTCTCCTCCCTACTCCTACCCTAAAGAAGGCTACAATTAAGTGTAGAGATATACATATACATATAAACAGATACATATGCAAATACATGTATATATACACATATACATACATACATACACACATATATGTAGATACACACACACATATATACTTATACACATATATGTAAGACCATACTATGTCTACTTCCACTCATCCTCTGTTTCTTTGAAGGCAGATAGCATCATCCTTCCTAGGTGCAAGTCTTTCCAAGCTTTTTCTAAGTCAACCAGATCTTCGATTGTGTTCATCCTTCGTTGCCAAAGAAGACCCTGCCATCAGAGAAATGATGACATGACTTGTACGTGACTTTGTTTTGAGTGAGGGAGGGCTGTGCAGGTCACCAGCCTCACTTCTCCTCCAGAGCCATCTGAATCCAGTGACCAGATATTCCTCAGGATGACTGGAGATGACCCAGGATGCACTGGGAGACCTTGAGCCCTTTAGGCAGAGGTCTTTGCAGGTACTCACTTAGGTTGAGGCAACACCCATTCATTGAATAGGCCTGTTTAAGAAGTAGCCAGGACATGGAAAGTGCAGAATCAAGGATGATACAGAGATTGCAAGCCTGGGTGAATGGGAGGATGGTAGTGTACTGGATAGTAATGCGGAAAATGAGGAAGAGGAAACAGCCTCCTTTCAGATGACCTCCTTTTACCAGTACAACTTTTAGGATCTGTATTGTCTCTCCTATTGACTTGAAAGGCCCTTGAAAAACTAGTGGATGAACCTTGGGGAAAGAGAATTAGCATTTGAACATGGTCAGGAATTATTACTGAAATTAGAAATCATACCAAACCATGCTCCTCCATGTGGTCACAATGGACATTACAGTCTTAGATACAGATTCAGAAAATGATGACGGTCGTAGATTAGTTTTTGCATTAGTACTAAGTGGACTTTTGGTACGAAACACCACAGGTAGATCCAGGGAGGAGGGGGGACCAGTAGAAATTTTACGTATATATACACATTATATATATATGTATATACATTTCAGAACATAGCCACCTCAGTTGGGGACTGAGTCAGAGTTAATCAATATTTATTAAGCTCCTACTGTGTTCTAGGCAGCAGATGTGAGTTTCCAGGTTTATTTCATCTTATAGAATGATGAGGATTGCCTATTGTCCCTCTGTAGGTGATTTGCTCAGTGAAGGTTGGGGGAATATTCCATAAATGGAGAACTCAGATGACTAGAGATGTAATCTATAATAATCTACTGAGTCACTCCCCCAAATCTCAAACACAAGCTAAGAATTTCATTGGATTCTTCATGTTTTGAAGAATTGATATTCCACACTGGGCTATTTGAAAGACCGTCATTTGCTACATCACTCACAAATCCACTTCTGTCCAAAGTGGGATCCAGAAAAGCCCTAGAAGATATAACATGGACTATCTAGCAGTCTCTTTCCTGGAGTCCTTGTGATACAGGGGGTGCCTGTGTTTTTGGAATTCTCTCTTCCTAAAAACAAGTCTTAGTGGAGCATTGGGCAGGAGTTGAGACCACCTGAATCAATGATCATAAGGCTTCTGGAGCTGTGAGCTCCCAGAGGCAACCATTGTCTAATCAATTGCTTGCTGGTGATTGGACCCCAGTTGTTACTGAACAGATGACGCACAGTTGTAACATTTCCCATTCTCCAGAGTTGTCCATTAGGAGTTGAATGATGCAAGATGGTTTCTCTAATGAGATGGGCAAGGCACAGCAGACTTCCACTGTTAAATAGAAATGGTACATTCAAGACTGTACGTGCCCAAGTCCTTCTGGTGTTATTTGCATTTATGAACAGGTTTTAACTTAGCTGGAGTCTCAGACATTCAGTTCCCATCCCAATGTTTGGACCTTTCCATTAGCCCAATTGGCCCCACTGCCTGTAAGGACTTGGCTCTCAAGGAATGTGATTTTCCTGGTTTACTGACAGCTCCACCCACTATGAGAAAGATTATACAAAACAATTGGAGTTCAGTGGCCATTAATTCAGTAGCTGGGGATGCCCTGAGGGATGAGGGCCTTGGCAAGTCCTCCTAACAGTCTAAGCTGTAATCTGTATGGCTGGCATGTGAGAAGATTTTGAGGGATGGTACAGACAGGATTTATATTTATGCCAGTTCCTTGGATATAGGTATGAGTTTAGTTGAGCAGTCTGGAGCCTAGAGAAAAGAGAACTAGACAATTAAAGATTTTCTTCTTTGGAGTCAGGATCAATGGAGGAATTTTGCTGATGCCTCCCACCTCACACAACTAGTACCCATTAGAAGTATCATACACTTTCTGCTGAACTGAATAATAAGGCTGATACCCTTATGAAAATGGTAAAGATTTGGGCATGGATGACAATGGGTACATATGATTCCATTTAACTAAGGACAATGAAATTACTTCTGCTGAAATGAATTCTTCTTCATGCTCCACTTTTGAGGGATCAGTATGGTCCTCCATGGTGCTCAATCTGTTTCTGACCAATTGACTATAGTGAATCACTTCCTCCATTTGCCCTCACTGCAGTTGACATATATTCAGGATATGGAATTGCAGAGCCAATGAAATCCATCACTATGGCAGTTACCATCAACATCCCCACAAAACAATGCCTGCCTCTCCCCTGACTTTACCATTACTCTACCCCTGACTGTACTATGCAATTTGTTGAAAAAAAGGATTCAAGACTGGATCCAACTCCATCATGTTCCCCAGGTTTTCCATCTTTTGTATCATTTACAAGCAACTAATATCTATCACTGAACACTAGCATGGACTTTTAAAATAACAGCTTCATCATCACATCCTGATTACTGTGGCTGGTTGTATCACCCCCTAGAGTGTGGAGCCTTTGGTAATCAATGCTACCCTAAGAAGAGGAAGGGCTCTCCAGCTCAGTGATTTGTTGGACCTGATCTTTAGGAAGTCTCCTGATAAAGAGATGTTCTTGACAAAGTCCCAGTTAGTCCTTGGCCTAGAATACCTGTGATAAAATACTTTGAAAAGCTTAAAATGCTATACAATATGATTACTAATAAGAATAACAACCTTTCTTTGTTTGGCATAGGGGAACTCCCCTTATATGTAGAGTAGGAAACCTTCTAGTCTTAGAGAGTCACCTTTGAGAGGCACTGAGGGGTTGGGGGGCTTGTCCAGATAGGACATAAACCCAAGCCTTCCTCACTCAGAGGCTGGATCTCTATCTCGTACCCGATGCTTCCTCTGATGTTGACAGTGACAGTTATGATAATGGTGTATTCCGTGGTGTTATTCTCCTCTCATCTTAGTAGATGTGGTTAAATAGAAAGAGTCCTGGGACAAGTCACTACTGTGCTATTTTTAAAATCTTGACTTTTTTTTTTGCAGACTCTCATGCAGGTGGACAAATTATCTTTTGCCGTTACAGTGATGTGAGCTCATCTTCTGTAGGCTCACTTTGGGACAAGCATCTTTGGGACAAAGGATGATGGAAATACAACAACAAATGTTTATAGAGAACTTATCATGTGCCAGGCACTATATACATGCTGAGCACTTTTGCAAATATCATTTCATTTGAACTTCACAATAGTCCTGGGAGGTAGGTGCTATTATTATCCTCATTTTACAAATGAGGAAACTGAGGCAAACAGAGGTTAAGTGAATTGCCCAGGGTTACACAGCTGACAAGTTTCTGAGACTGAATTTGAATTCAGGTCTTCCTCTCTCCAGGCTCGGTGCTCCATCCATTATGGCGCCACCTCGTGGCCCCATTACTGGTACTTCATCAGCTTCCCAGTTGACTTATTTTCTTCCCATCAGTCTCTTCTATTTTTTAAACTCTTTTAATTTCACAGAGTTTGGAGATGGTGAATATTTAGTATAGCTACATTTATTTATAACGTTCTTAATTTTTTTATTGATTAAGATTATATCCAAGGGATTGTGAGCTATAGTTTCACTCACGGGATTCAGACCCAGTAGAGTTTATTTGTTGAATTTTCAAGGATATGTTGGGATCTATGTTTGAAGTATGGAGATTTATCATCTGTTTGTTTATTAAGGATGGTGAGCTTCCAGTGAACAGTTCTGCCCTCCCCATCCCAGATTAAGTCTCTCTAGGAATTTAAGAAATGTTCATATATTTATTTGCAATTTGAAGAATATGTTGTACAGTTTCTACTTCTTCTTTGCATAATTTTCAGAGTCATAAATCTGGGCTCCTTAAGGTTGACCTTTCTTTTATTTCTGCTGGTGACAGTCTTGTTGTGAATTATCAGCACAGATTTCTGTTTTTCTACCATAACGTGTAAGAAGTCAAATGAGGGGAAGAGTCCCCAGACAGAGGAGCGCTTGCTAATTGCTTGACTGAGAGGCTAGAAGCCCCATTCATCCTCCAGAGGCTGTTTGATGTTATAACTTTTCTCCCAAGTGCTCCCAGGAAATGGCTGCTCCTCCCCCCCAGTTAAAGGAAGTTCAGACTTCAGAAAGCTAAGGGAGCTAGTGGTGTGTGTGTGTGTGTGTGTGTGTGTGTGTGTGTGTGTGTGTGTGTATGTGTGTGTGCTCATGTGTTTGCAGAGACCATTATAAATGTGCAGGTTTTCTGGCATGCCCCTAGATCCAATGATTGTCTCTGAAGTTTAACCTATCAGGAAGTAGCTAGGTGGTATAGTGATAAAATGCTGTACTTGGGGTCAGAAAGAACTGGGGTCTAGCTGTGTTATCTTGGGCAAGTCATTTAATTTCTGTCTGCCTTAGTTTCCTAATCTGCAAAATGGGGATGATAATAATAGTACTTACCTCCCAGGGTTGTGGTCTGGATAAAATGAAATAATTGTAAAATGCTATCAAAATTTTTAAAGTGCCACATAAATGTGATTTTTAAAAACAATAATAGGCATTTATATTGGGATTGAAAAAGACTTGAGTTTAAATCCTTCCTTAATTACTAGGTAGCTGTGTGACCTGGAAAAAGTCACTTAGCCTCTCTCAGCCTCAATTTCCTTATCTGTAAAATGTAGATGATAATAGTATCCACCTCACAGGGTTGTTTTGAGGACCAGACCATATGTCGAGCCCTTAAAATGCTATACAAATGTTTATTAGCTATCACCGTCATTATTAGTTCACACTGCTCTTACCTTGGGTTGTTAACCCTTCCTCACTGATCCTCCCAATCCTTGACCTATTTGAGTGCACACTGGCTGGCCTTCCCAGGTCTCTAACCTGAACTCAACCCTAGGCTCCCTCTTTCTCTTCCCAGACTCCTGTAGACATGTTTTATGTTCCTTAGTACAATGACTGTGAGCATCTGAAGGTGTATGGCTACTCCATTCTTTCCTAGTTGATGCTCTTACACATCCTTCTGCAGTATCCTTCCCCCTCCATTATATATATATATATACACATACATACACATACACACACACACATATAAAGAAGAAAAATCAGGCAAAACCAACCAACGCATTGTAAAAGTCTGAAAAGTCATGCAGTGTTCTATACTGATGCACCCCTTACCTTTGCAAAGGTCTGGGGGTGGTCTAGTCTTCTCCCGTCTCTTTTTCGGAGCCCCATTGGTTCTCTGTCATTTTGCCACACTGACTGTTGATTATTTCCTAGTTGTTTTTCCATTTGCATTGCTGACATTGTCATCATGTGTATTGTTTTCTTGACTCTGCTTACTTAACTCTGCCTCAGTTGCCTCTTTTTATTTCTTTAGAACTTCACCTAAATGTCCTATCAGCATCTCAAACTCATTGTTTTCAAAATGGAGCTCATTTTAAATAAAAATAACCCACCATATTTCTTTGGAGAGCACCACCATTCTTCCATTTACCCAGATTCAAATTTAAGAGTGATTCTCAGCTCTTCTTTCTCCTTTATCCCCTGTATTCAGTCACAGCACAGAACCTGGACCATGGTGGCCATTTCATAAATGCTTCTTGGACTGAATTAATGCTACTAGTTAGATCTATGGATAGAAGAAAAGTTCATCAAGCTAGGAGTACAAGGCCATGAAAGATTAAATGATAATTTTAATTACACAAAGTTTAAAAGTTTTTGCACAAACAGATCCAATGAAGCTAAAAGCAAAAGAGAAGAAAAATTCATTAGGGAAAAAAATCATTGTAGCAAGTTTTTCTGATAAAAGTCTCATTTCCAAGGTATGCAAAGAATGGATTCAAATTGATACGGATAAAAGCTTGTCCCCAGTTAATAAATGGGCAAACCCCCAAGCTATCTGTAGGTATTTAAAAATACTCCATATCACTAATAATGAAATTAAAATAATTCTGAGGTTCCATCTCATATCCATCAGATTGCAAAGATGGCCAGAAAAGAAAAGAAAATGACAAATACTAAAGGGACTGTGGGGAAAAACAGCATGTTTTTGCACTCTTGGTAAAGCTGTGAATAGGTTCAACCATTCTGGAAAGCAATTTTGAAACTATACACAAAAACATACTGAACAATGCATTGCTTGGCTTATACCCAAAGAGATCAAAGAAAGAGGAAAATGTCTTCTATGTGTAAAAAACACTTGAAGCAGCCCTTTTTATGAGGGCAAAACTGTTCACTGAGGGACTGTCCATCAATTGGGAAATGCTGAACAAGTTAAAGTATATTATAAGAATGTAATGGCACAGCTAGGTGGCAAAGTGAGCAGAGCCCTGGGCTTGGAATCAGGAAGACTCTTCTTCATGAATTCAAATATGGGCTTAGATATTGACTAGCTGTGTGACCTTGGGTAAGTCACTTAACTCTGTTTGCCTCAATTCCTCTTCTGTAAAATGGGCTGGAAAAGAAAATGACAAGTCACTCTAATATCCTTGCCAAGAAAACCCCAAAAGGGGTCACGAAGAGTCGGTGGGACACAACTGAAATGACTCAACAACAAATATGATTGTAATGGAAATCTATAGTGTTGTAAGAAATAACATAAACTATAAAAAGGTTTTCAACAAAGATTAAAAGAAAAAGGGAGGGACCTCCTTATCCTGGAGTTTGTAACCTCTATATCTCTTCCAATTCCATTTAATAAGCATTAACGCAGATCCTGCTGTATGCCAGGCACCATATTAGTTGATAGGGATAAAGAGACAAAAAGGAAGTAGTTCTTGCCTTTGAGGAATTTGATTCTGCCACTGGGAAATAACCTGTAACTAGATATAGATCTCTCCTGGTCATTCTCCCTCTTTTCCAGATGAATTTACTTCTTGTCTCCCCATTGTCAGCTACATTCCAGTTCTGATCTTTATTCTAACAGACCTTGCTCACCAAGTTGATGACTTTCAAATATCTTGTGCTTCAAGTTCTTCAGTCTTCTTAATACCTATGCCCATTTGCTCCCCTCTACCCCAACCACCTCCTATCCCCAGGGTTTGAAATCCTTGCTTTTCCTTTGGACTTCCTTCTCCATAACAACTCATCCAATCAGTGGCCAGGTCCTGGTGATTCTCCCTCCACCACACATCTTTCCTTTATCTACTTGTCTTCACTTACACTCGTATCCTTCTAGTTTAGTCAAAGAGAGTGAGAGTTTCCTCTCCTACTTCTAAGATAGTGGACTGAATTTCCCTTCTCTGTTCATAATCTCCTTTTCTTCTACCTCCGCCACTGCCTCAAACCTCATAAATGTGTCCTCCATCCTTACCATCACCTCTGGTCCCAAATCTTTCACTGCTGCTCTGGCTTCATTATGACCCCATTAATGCCCAAACTTCGGCCAGTTCCTCCATTTGTCCTTCAGTTTATCAATATCCTTGCTGAAATATAGTGCCTGAAACTAAGGACAGGACTCCATGTGTGACACAAACAAGGCTGGACACATCAAGGCTAACATCTCAAGTCCCGAACATTATACTTCTCTTAGTACAGTGTAATATAACACTGTTGACTCATATTGACCCTGCAGTCTTTGAAAACACACAAATTTTTCCAGAGAAGTTTCTGTCTAGCCATGCCAACCCTGTCTTGAATCTGTGAAATTGTTTTTACTTTTTTCTTTATTTTAAACAATAGTTTTTTATTTTTTCCAATTACGTGCCAAGACAGAAATTGATTTTTTTGAATCTAAGTATAAGACAACATTTTTCCTTTAGGTAAAGTCCTCCTTCATGTCTCTGCCAATTTGAGAAGCTTGGCACCTATGACTTCATCCAAGTCATTGATAAAAGTGCTCTTGCAAAACCTTCATTTTCTCCCTATACCTTTTCCCTTTGGGATCTCATTGACTCCCAAAGATTCAAGTATAATCTTGTGCAGATGTCTCCCAGACATAGAAAGCTAGCTAATCTCTCTCTCCTGAGCTGCAGTCCTCTATAGGAGATGTACCTTCCATACCTCATTTGCAAATATGTCCAAAATTGAACCAGTCTTCTTCTATCTAAAACCATCTTTCCTTCCAAGTCTCCCATATCCATTGACTCTCACAGTCTTCTCCTATCCCTAGGACCTGAAATTCTTGATTTGCCTTCTGACTCTTCCTTCTCCATCACCAACTCATCCAGTCAGTGATGAGGTCCTGGTGATTCTACCTCCACCACAGATCTTTCCTTCATCTTGTCTTCACTCACACTATTATCCCTCTGGTTTAGGTTTCTTATCACCTCTTTCCTGGACTATTTAAGAGCCTTTAAATTGCTCTCCCTGCTTCCAATCTCTCTCCTTTCCAATCTTGCCTTATCCTTCAAACATCAGCTATCACTATAATATTCCTTAGTGAGGTATAGATCTGACCATTCCACTGCCCTTTTCAAAAGGTTTCTATATCTCCCTATTGTTCTGGGGCCATAGCATTAAATATCAACTATTTAAGATGCCATTTCACAATCTACCTCTATTTTCCCTTTCTAGATTTATTTCACATTTCACCCTTCTTCCCCACCCCTCATCTCCTTTTATACTTTCTATGTCTCATCCAGATTAGACCACTAGCTTTTCCCCAATCTTGACAGGCCATCTCTAGTGTCCACACATTCATACAATTCCCTACCAGCCCACTGCACACACACACACACGCGCGCGCACACACACACACACGCAGACACACACGCGCACACACACACGCACACACACACGCACACACACACGTGCGCACATACACGCACACACACGCACACGCACACACGCACACACACACTCACACACGCGCGCGCGCACGCACACACACGCGCGCACACACACACGCACACTCACACTCACATACACACACGCACACACGCGCACACACACACACTCACTCACATACACACACACGCGTACACACACACGCGCACACACGCACACACACACACACTCACACTTACATACACACACACGCGTACACACGCGCACACACACACGCACACACACGCGCACACACGCACACGCACACACACTCACACTCACTCACATACACACACGCACACACACACGCGCACACGCGCACACACACACACTCACACTCACATACACACACACGCGTACACACGCGCACACACACACGCACACACACACGCACACACACGCGCACACACACTCACACTCACACTCACATACACACACACACGCGTACACACGCGCACACACACACGCACATGCACACACACTCACACTCACACTCACATACACACACGCACACACACACACGCACACACGCGCACACACACACACTCACACTCACATACACACACGCGCACACACACGCACACACGCACACACACACACACACACGCGTACACACGCACATGCACACACACTCACACTCACACTCACATACACACACACACACAGACACACACACACACACTCACACTCACATACACACACGCGCACACACACACGCACACACGCACACACACACACTCACACTCACACTCACATACACACACACGCGTACACACACGCGCACACACACGTACACACACACGCACACACACTCACACTCACACTCACATACACACACGCGCACACACACACACTCACACTCACACTCACATACACACACGCGTACACACGCGCACACACACACGCACACACGCACGCACACACACGCGCACACACGCGCACACACACACACTCACACTCACACTCACATACACACACGCGCACACACACGCACACACACACGTACACACACACACACAATTTTAATAGTAACCTTAAGCAGATGACTCCTCTTCATCCTCATTCCGCCATCCAGCAGCTCCTGCTACTGTCCCCTCCTCTCCACTCCCCTTCTCCACACTTCTGACCTGCTGCTCTGGGGAGGAAGGGTGCAGTGATCAAATATAACAAATAACACAATAAAATGGTCATTTGCGGTTTACCAAGCACTTTATGCACAATACTCAGTATGACCACCAGATGGCAGAGTAGGGCCAGGTCTGGGCTGCGGGGCAGACCAGGCTCATTAATTCCATGAGAGAGTTCTCCAGGACCAGGACTTAAAGCAACTTTCTACTGCTCCTTCACAAGACTACATGGGACAGCAGGTTATTTAATGGGAGATTTAACAGTGTGCTATAATGGAACGAGCACAAGATTTGGATTCAAAGGAAGTAGGTTCAAATCCCACCTTTGATGCTAATTAGCTGTCACCTCTTAACTTTCCTGAGCCTCAGTTTCTTCAAATGCAAAATGAAGGGGCTGGATTACCTGGACTCTGAGCTCCTTTCAGCTCTTCATTGAAGATCCCTAAATGCAATCTCTCTTTTGCCCATTAGGAGATGATAGGACTGGGAAAATATGAGTTCTAGCCTTTGATTTGGCTGTGTGGTCTGAGGCAAACTATTCTCCTATGATCCATCTGAGCTTCTAATTCTCTACCATTAATGAGGATAAGTGCTGTCCATCCCTCCTGTACTGAGGGTGATACATAAGCACAGCCAGGACAGACCTATGAACTCTTTGGAGGAAAAAAGTCTAGGAAATTTAGGTCTAGTCATTATTATGGATCATTTTGGAAACCAAGGAGAGTCTTTCTGAGGTCTCTGATTTGGACAGACCTCAATAAAGGCAAGAGTGGGTAAGTGGGCCATATGTGCTAGTGGTAAATAATTGATGTCCTGACTCTTCCACTTCCACTTCAGTAACCTTGGGCAAGTCACTGAAGTTCTTTGGGTCTCAGTTTCCTTATCTGTCCAATGGAGGGACACTGCCTCGCACAGAGACAAGATGAGATAAGACATATGAAAGTGCTTTGGAAAAAAATGCCATTGCACAACTAATTAAAGCTAACTGTCCCTGTGACTCCACTCTCTAGATCCTGACTTTACTGTCCTAGACAGGTCTCGGCAGCAGCTCTGGATTGGGGTTCCTATGAATTCTTCTGAGCAATGTTCCTTCCAGCTATTTGCCACTTTTCTTTCTCACCTCTCTTTGGCAAGGATGCCCCCTCTTGATCTTCAAGGAATAATTTGACTTGATGTGCAGTAGAGTCTGGTTGGGGACTGGGATAGGAAGATCCATATGAAGCAAGGATAAGTAAATGAGACCAGAGGAGTGTACAGTTACAGACTCACTGAAGGATCTTAGAACACGGGAAAGAAAGTGACAGCTGGTCCTAGAACATATAACGGCACAGTTGGAATGGATCTTTAAAGATCGTCTTTCCTGTTCTAGTAACTGGATAGAACAAAATCTCCTTTAGAGCTGGGACTGTTCTGTTTTTGTCTCAGTAACCTGAGCACTGAGTATGGTGTCTAGTGCACTGTGTTGTTGGTCAGTTATGTCCAATACTTTATGACTCCACGGACTGTCCATGGGTCTTTCTTGACCAAGATACTGGAGTGGTTTGCCATTTCCTCCTCTACTGAGTTAAGGCCAGTGGAGGTTAAGTGACTTGCCCAGGGTCACATAGTTAATAAGTGTTTCAGGCTGGATTCGAACTCAGGTCTTCCTGACTCAAGGCCCAATGATCTATCCACTGAGCCATCTAGCCATTTCCTAGGCAAAGAGAGGTTTAGTGATTTGCTCAGTCACACAGTTAATAAGTGTCTGAGTTTGGATTTGAACTTAGATCTTTCTGAGTCCAAACACAGCTCCCTAGCCACAGAGCCACCTATTGCCTAAGCACATAATAGGTGCTTAATAAAAGTATTTATGTATTGATTTCTCTGTGTGCCACATCCTTCTTTTGATTTTAAATTCCATTCTGCCTCTGATACTAGTATTCAATCTTCATCCTCCAGTTTCTCCATGAGTATTTATTAAGCACCTCCTCTATGATCTTGGTTCAGTAGACACAATGCTAGGTCTGGAGTCAGAAAATCTGAGTTCAAATCTAGTTTCCCAAACTTATTAACTGTATAACCCTGGGGAAACCTCTTAATCCACTGGAGAAGGAAATGTCAAAACATTCTAGTATCTTTGCCAAGTAACCCCATGGACAATATTGGTGTGATATGGTTCATGAGGTCACCAAGAGTTGGATAGGAGTGAACAACACATAGAATCCTAGCAATAATCCAGGATTTTTTTATTGGACGTGAAATTTCACTGGCTTATGGAGCTCTGAGTAAGGAATTCCTTCTCCCAAGGCACACAAGCAAGTGCTCTGCAAATTATAGTTTTAAAGTGTTAATAGGGGACTCTGAAAGTTTGGGTTCCTTGCTCATAGTTACACAGCCAACTTACCCAGGTTCATCCAATCTGCTAATACTCATGCTAATCATGATGACTACTTTTGAGTATCACAACCCCACCCCCACCTAAGTGTATTGCAATTATCTTGAGGGATAGGGGCTAAGATAACCTAGAGACTGCTGAGAGCCAACTGTCCCTGGTGAGATGTTTCTCTCTCCTTCATTATCTCATCTCACTACCAAATAGTTCATTTACTCCTGTATAGTCATTCATTTGGCTAGCCTGTTCTGTGTAGCTTTTCTGCTTTCTCTTTATTGCTTGATTTGAGAAAGATATTGCCTATTCACAATGGTCTTCTGTGAGCCAAGTGTTTGATGGGAGAATGCTATGTTGGAGACAGTAAAGCTATGTTGTTTCCCTGCCCCCTTCAGAGAGCCAAGAGAAAGCCGACTGTCCTCTGAATCCCTAAACAGAGAGTATTTTACCCTTCGACCACAAATGTTTGAAGTGTGGTAGATAGATGGAATTAGGAGAGAGGAGGGGCAATCTCCAGCTTCAGCTGAGAGAGATCTTGCTCTAATGGTCTGCTTGCTACTGGCTGTGAAGCGACCTCCCTCATACAGTTCTCCATAAATGTAGACTCATTCTCCCTTTGGATATATGGAATGGAATTTTCAGATCCTAGTTCATATCGCTGTCCATACCACACATGGGCCAGCCATTTTGTGATGGATGCATTTACATGTATGTATATGTGTACACAAACACATTTCAACAAGCTAGCAAACATTTATTAAGCACTTACTATGTGCCAGGCACTTACTAAACACTGGGGATATATAAGTAGGAATTTACTGTAGGAATTGAAACTTCCCCAATTCGTTGAAGGTGAAGAAACTGAGAGGCACTGAAAAGAAATGGTTGGTCATGTATCATGTGATGAATAGTACAGGCCCTGGGTCTGAGGCTTCCAAACTCTTGTTCCAGGGCTTTCCCCAGGTGCTCTTACTTTCAGGAGTTATTTGGAGGCATGAATGAGTAACACTTGTCTGCTTACTTGGTTTTGTTTTCCATCCCTTGCCTATCACCTCCCCACAAGAGTTTCTGTCTCTGTGTCTGGCAGATTAGAAAGTCCTTGTTCCAGGACAAGAACTCAGCTCATCACCTCGACCACAGAGAGCATCCTGATGAGGCCAAAGCTTTCCTTCCTGAGAGCCAAGTGGGAGGCTGCCATGGACACTTTCTCCACCAGGTGCCGCCAGAGGACTTCTTGCAAAGAGCTGACCCTCCCTGTTGCCTTGGGCTGCCCTATAGCAGACAATGATTTATATTATTGGGTTTATAGGATATCGAATCATAGTGTATTGGATGATTCCTGAGATCCCTTCTAGCCTGAACTCCCTCATGTTCTAGATGTTCTAAGCTCTCCAAGTGCCCCGAGATAGGCTATGAAGAAGCTTCATGTGAGGAGGAAGCATTTGACCCAAGAAGTATGGGCAGAATTTTAAAGGGAAGTGATAGGGAAAGAGGATGACCAGTGGGAGGAGCCCAGGACAGACAAAGGCCCTTTGGGAGCAGAGGTCAAGGTATATTTACAGCAGAGGGTGCCACTGAGCTGAGGGAGTAGTGCAGAAGCTAGGGCAGTGTTGGTGCGGTCAGATTGTGGAGAGACTTGATCACTGAGCAAAGGAGCTTGAGTCAGAATAAAACAGGGCAGGACAGAGATTGGCTTGAATACATGTGAGACTGAGGGCAGGGAGACTAGTCAGGATGCTTATGTAATAGTGGGAATCAGCAGACACCTGACTTTTGAACCAGATTTTGCCACTTACTCATAATGTGACTAGGGGAATCCTCTTAATTTCTCTGCCCCTCGGTGTTCTCATCTGCAAAATGGAGATAGTTGTAGCCCTTGCCTCATGAGACTGTGAGGATTCAATGCAAACCTTACTGCACTGTTGCTCTAGTCTGATCAAAAAGGGCTTAGTGTCAGGGCTTAGCACCATACCTGGCACATAGCGGGCACTTAATGAATGTTTATTGGATTGAATTGAAAAGGTAATAAGAGATCATAGAACTAAGATAAAAAGGGATCTTAGAGGTCATCTGGACCAATCCCTTCATGTCACAAGTGAAGAAACTGAAACCCAGAGAAATGAGGTGTCCAGGGTTCCCTAGGAGTAGCATCAAGATTTGAACACGTTCAAGTCCAGTGACCTCAGAGCCAGTGGCCGCTCCTCTGCACTCCATTGCCTTAGTTTGAGGTAGAGGAGTGGAGTGAGGCATAGAGAGGAGTGGCCACATGGGAGAGATTCCAGAGTCGCTAAGTAGGCTTGGATTCAAGCCTCAGCTCGGCTACTTCACATTTATATGATCTGAGAGACTTAGGTTTTATCTCTTTTTTTAAATCTGTAAAATGAGAGTATTGAACTACAGGCTCTCTAAGGTCCCTTCCAGCTCCAAGTCTATTATCTAATGACCCTGTAGATGGGGTCTGGTTACTGATTTTAAGGACAGGGATGTGGAAAGGAGAGCCTGAAAGAAAGCAATGCTAGAGAATAAAGGATGGGATCTGGAGAATGTATAAATGTGATGGGTGAATGGAAGAGGGGTTTGGTGACTGATTGCTTGTGGGGAGAGAGGATAAGGAAGGAAAAAAGCCCATGTTACTAGCTTTTGATAATGTTTAATATAAAATTTTGGAATAATCTCTTTGTTCTCTCTGAAGCAAACTCAGAGAATGCCTCTTTCTATGTCAACAAAAGCCAGCCAAGGCTGACTTAACATTCCTTAAGACACCTTTAACCTAAGACACTATCTTGAATAATGGGACTTTTTCCATATCTTAATATCTATAGACATAAACTGTGTTATGGCATATTAATGTAAAGAAAATACAGACATCTTAGGTCGTAATTTCTATTTGAACTTTGTTTACCCTTTCCTATGTCAGCTATTTCAAATATCTGTTTAGGACAGGAAGCCTGCCACTCACTAGTGGTGGGATTTCCTTTCTTGTTGTATGTCACCAAGACATATGTTTACCCAGCCTGGAATTGCAAGGCTCAACTGATATTGCTCTATTAATCATCTTGTCTTAATGAATTTATGATTTGTTCAACTAAGAGAATTCCTTTCTCACGGCAAAATCTATATAAGCCAGAAGATTTCTGTACTTGGTAGCCAGAACATTTTCTGGCTCCATAATGCATTATGTTACCGTTTTCTTTAATAGGGAATTGATTAATTAATTAATTAAATCATAAAATGTATGCATTTAGCCTGTTGCCTTTTCTTTAACAAAGTTTTCAGGTCAACACTTTCAAACTTGGGGGGCTAGAAGGAAGGTTATTCATTGGCAAATATAGGAAAGCTGGGAGGAGGGGTAGAGTGGGGGAAGGAGATGAGAAGGGTTCAGCTTAGAACATTTTGAATTTGAGGTTTTAGGGAGACATCCAGGCTGAGATTTCCAGAAAGGAGCTGGAGATGCTAGACTCAAGTTTGGGAGAAATTTTGCTGGCTCTGTTGATGGGGAGAAGATAATTGAAGTTTTGAGGGTTGGTGAGATAACCAAAGGGGAGAATAAAGAAAGAGAACAGAGTATGCCCCAGGGCAAAGCCTTGTAGGGCAACCAAACTTGGAGGGTGGGAGAAGGATGATCCAGTGAAAGAGACAGAGAAAGAACAGTTAGAGAGGAAGGATAAGAACCAAGAGAGCATTATTCTGGAAATATTCAGTGTGGAGTTGGAAATGTGGGGCTGGAGCTCAGCAGAGAGGTCAAGGGTGAAGATACAAGAAGTCAAGGGTGAAAATGTGCTTCTGAGAGTCATGTCTCACACCTTTCTAGCTAGTACCCTGAACTCCAAGCTTTCTCTTGGTTCTAATAAATATCTGTTGAATTGTATTAATATGAATTTTCCATATTATGGATTTTTCTATAAGTGGGGAAGTCAATCATGGATCTAGCTTTGGTCTTGGCTCAGGTACTTTCTTAGGTCCTGGGAGAGCACCCCACCCCCCTTCATTCTGCCCCAACAATTCCTACTCACCCCTCAAGACTCAGTTCATACCCTACCATTTACTAACTTTCCCTGTTCCCTTCAGGTTTAGCAATCTCTTTCCTCCCTCAACTTCACAAACTCCTTTATACAGAAACCTATATACAAAGGCAACTAGGGGACTAGGGTGCTGGGCCTGGAGTCAGGAAGACCTGAGTTCAAATCTGACCTCAAGCTATGTGACACTTGTCAGATTACTTAATCCATCTTCCTCAGTTTCTTCAACCATAAAATGTAGACAATAATGGCTCCTACCTCACAGGGATGTTATGAGGAGTAAATGAAAAAATATCTGTAAAACATTTAGTGCAATGCCTGGCACATAGCAAGTGATTAATAAATGCTTCCTTACCTTCTTTCCTTCCTTCCCTCCATCATTTTTTCCTGTCCTTTCCTTTCTTTTTTCTGTCCTTCTTTTTCACTGTCCTTCCCTCCCTCCCTCCCTTTCTTCCTTCCTTCCTCCTTTCCTTTCCTTTCACATAGTTACAGCATGTTAGTCTTGTGAGCTCCTCTCACTCCCACCCAAGGAAGAGCATAATCTTCCCAAAGGCAGAGTTCTGCCAGTCAAGATGCAGGTTTTGGCCCATAGTAAGCTCTGAATGCACACTTGTTGAATACAAACCAATGGAAGGATTGAGGCTGAGGCTGAGGCTGAGGCTGAGGCTGAGACAAAGGCTGAAACAGCCGTGGAGTGTTAGCCAATAGCTCAGGGCTGTGCACGGTTATCTCAGCAGGGGAGCTGTCCGATGGCTGGTCAGCAGCTCCCTCTCCAGTGTGAGGGCAAATGGACTGGAGCAGCAATCATCTGTCTCCTCTGCAAGGGCTAGAGGCCCTAGAGCTCTGCCTTCTCTCTCTGGACTCTGGGGCTGGGGAGGAAGGTTGGGAAAGGTGAGGAGAAAAGGGAAGAAGAAAGGAGAGGGAGGAGACGCAAGAAGGGAATAGGAAAGGAGGGAGAAAGGAGGGGAGGGGTAAGAGAAGGAGGGATGAGAAGAAAGGGGGAGGAAGAGGGAAGAAGGAAGGCAAAGGGAAAAGGAGATAGGAAAGGATGGAGAGGAGAGACTGCAAGAAGGAAGAGAGGAGAGAAGAAGGGAAGGAGGAAAAATCAAGAAGGAGAAAAGAAAAAGGCCAGTAAGCATCAGGGTAGGCCAGGGAGGGAGGAGTGTGAATAATTTCTTTTATCCTTCAAGACTGCCTTTGAAGCTGATGAAATGTGCTTGCCTCCTGCTTCATGGGCTGGCTGAGGAGCATCTCTATCTGCCATAGCCGATAATCCTGGCTTTCCTCATCACCCTCTAGGGAACTGCTTCAGGCTGTTGCCTCACCCTGCTGCTACTACTGCTGAGAGCATCCATGTAGCCATGGACAGGAAGCCTCTTTCTAGCTGTTCCTTCCCACTTCCTCCAGCAGCTCCCAGCCTCCCAGCTGGGCATTGGTAGCAGGAACACATATATGTGCTTATTTGCATGTATATGTATATGCAATATGTGTGTATGATATGTATATTTGTATGTACATGTTATGACCCCTGCAGAAGTTCCTTGATTATAAAGAGAATGACAACCCTGTAGACACTCCCACCATTGTGTACCATGTTCCCACCCCCTAACCCCACCCAGGCTTTAGTTGATAGACATCCTGAGTTACTGTGATTTAAAAAGTCACAATCTACTTGGCCAAACACATACTGTGAACTGCAGAATAACAGAAGGGACTGCGTCCTCTGTCTTCCCTCCCCCTAACCTTTGGGTTTCCTGCCTTTAGTGCAGGGGCTGCTTGGGCAGGATTTATTCCTCTGTGGAATGAATACCACATGCAAATGAGTGCTGACTATATTCTATGTGAATCAGTGGTTTCAGCATCTTGGTGAGAGGATAAGATATTGACTCAACTTCCTTTTCTGTCAAAAGGGGGGTTGTGCTCCCTCCAAGGTCCCCTCTTGGTCCAACATTCTATATTCTATATTTTAGACTCCACTGTAACATTCCATATTCTAAGGAGCCTTCTAACTTGACTCTAAGATGTTCTAAGATTCCTTTCATCTGTGACATTCTATTTTGTGAGTTCAAATCCTCCCTCAGACGCTTACAAGATACACTAGGCAAGACACTTAACCCCTCAGTTTCCTCATCTGTAAAATAGCGATAATAATGGCACCCGCATCTTGAGTTTGTTTTGGAGATAAAGGAAGATAATATCTGTAAAGGGCTTTGTAAATATGAAAGAAGTACATAAATGCTAGTTATTTATTATCGTTGTTGTATTCTCAGAGTCCTCCATTTCTGATGTTCTATATTCCAAGGCCCCTTTTAGCTCTGATATTTTAAGTTTTAGCTTCTAAACATCTTCCACCTCTGATGTTCTGTGTTCTGAGACCTCTTACACTTTTGACAATCTATATTCTAGGGTTCATCCCAGTTCTAATATTCTATGTTCTAAGATTTCTTCTAGCTCTAAGATGAATACATTCCAAGGTCCTTTCTTGCTCTGACATTCTCTGTTCAGAGTCCCAGGATCCATTCCAATTCTAGCATACTATGGTTCTAAGATTCTACAAAAAGAAGTTGCCCTTCAAAGGTATCAGAGTATAAATGCCCGTGGTAAATTTTTAGACATCTGTTACTGGGCAGGGGAGGACTGAGGAGGGGGGTTGTGAAACTTTCCAAACCTCCAGAATCACACTAGTAGCTGAGATCTACTACCACCTGGACCTAAAGTCACCCCTGGCAAGAAAATGAGCTAAGGATGACAGCAAACCAGTTTGTACTTCGAAAGACCCTTGTATGTCCCCTATAACCCAACCCTGTCTAGCCTTTATAGCCTACTTCCTTAACCTGAGTCCTCATTCATGTTCTTTTCCCTGTTCCCAGATCATTCCATATCAGTAGGGCCAACAATAAGAGCTGGAGAGTGGGGATGGGTTGACCTGAGAGAGCCATCTATACGTTCTTATCAGTTCACCCTGGTGTCACATTCTGGCTAGTACCCTCCTCTCTCCCCAGCCCCGCCCCCAGTAAATGCTTGTTGATGGATTAATTGGGGTTAGTTTGATGCTTTTTAACAACACTGTCTTGCATTGAGCTCCAGGGAGAGTCAAGATTTTCTATACTCTGTCCTTTGACCCCAGGATGACCAAAAGAATGGCACTGAAATGCCCCTCACCCAGGACAAATCACTGGACCTTTCTTGGTCTCAGTTTCCTCTCCTGTAAATTGAGGAGGTTACATGGCCTCTAAGGTCTTTTCTAACTCTCCACTCATATTCTGTAATCTATGACAGTTCATATGTATATATGGATATATACACATGTACACAAGTGCATATACACATAATCACACAATATACATACATGAGTACGCATGTGCATGAGTTGGATGTTGGTCAAAGTCTGGTTCCCTCAGTAACATGACCAAATGACCAATGCTCAGATTGGCAGTTAGATCCTTTCTGACCTGGACCTATCAATTGACCCCTTTCTCAACATGTGCCTAGTTGACATACACCAACTCTTAGAACTGAGGAAAGGATTCTTCCCCCTCCAATTCCTTGGCTGCTCACCATGACAGACTGGGATCTCAAACTGATCTTTTTGTTTCTATTCAACACAAATTCACAAAATCACCGAATCTCAGCCTTGGCAAGGAGCTTAGGTGCCATCTCATGCCACTGATACCCAAACAAGAATTTTCTATCCATTGTGCCTCTTAAATGACCTCCATGAGGGTCTATCCACGCATCCAGAAACAGGCACTCTGGGGCAGCTGTAACTTTCATTCAATGATTCAGGAAATCATTGAACTCAAATTGGCATCTTGGCAGCTTCATAGGATCATAGATCTAGATCCAGAAGAAATCTTAAAGGCCAGCGAGTCCAAGCCCCTCATCTGACAGATGAGGAAACAGGCCCTGGGAGGTGAAGCCACTTGCTCAAGGTCACACAATCTTCTGACTTCAGAGACAGAAGATGTCCATCGCGCTATCTCCCACCATTGCTATCCTTCTTCTATGCGACGGAACAACTTGAAAATAGCTGTCTTGTCCCTCCTGCTTTAGTGACATTAATCTTATCCCTGCCCCCAATTTCTTGCTTATACTTGTCTCCATGATTTTTCTGATACCAGCTCTTACTGTCTGAGAACCCTCCCTCCACTCTTGCTGTATATCTAAACTTCAGGAAGACAAGCCCTATCTCCTTCCATGAATCCTTCCCAGACATCTATGGAAAACTAGGTACTACAATGGATAGATTTCCAGACTTGGAGTCAAGAAGACATGAGTTCTAAACCTGGATTAGATACTTCCTAGTTTTGGGACCTTGGGGAAGTCAGCTGACCTTTCTCAGTCTTAGTTTTCCTTATCTGTAAAACGCAGATAAAAATAATAACTATCCTCCCCACTCTGGTTGTTGTGAGGATCGAATAAGTTAACATACATAAAGTGCCTCACAAACCCTGGAATGCTTTACACATTACAGTTATCATCATCCTCAGCATCATCTCCGACTCCAGTGACACCTCACTCCTCATAGATGCTAGATGTACCCTCAAATCTTCTTGGTATTGTTACATTTTTACATGGGTGATACAATTCCTTTAGAGATAGTCTTGTCTGTTATCTCGTGACTGTGTGAAGGTGACCCTGGGTCCTTGTAGCTGATGCCAATAGAGCACAATCTTTGGAAGTTCTTATCAAGCCATAAAGGCCTCAGTTAAGGGTCTAGTTATGGGCTGGGTATCTGCTGCCCCAGACCAATATGTGAGGAAAAAAGGTCCTTGTAGGAATTTGAGATCTAGGAACTGAAATTCCAGTGCAACCATTCATTTGACAAATGAATTAACCAAAGCCTAGAGATACAAAAAGATTGGCTATATCTTTTCTTTCTTTTTGGATTCACAGCAGCTTGTACAATAATAGTTCTAGGGCTTGAAGGGACCATATAGTTTCTAGTTCAGTCTCCTCATTTTATAGATGAAGCAACCAAAACTCAAAGAGATAAAATGACTTGTTCAAAGTTCTACAGGAGGTAATATTCAGAGGTGAGATTTGAAATCTGACTTCTAGGACATCATGAATTCCACTATATTACACAGCTTCCCATGAACAAGAAACATGATTAAGACCATTGACTACTAGGACATGGAGGCAATGCAATCTGCCTTGATGGAAGGAATACCTTCTCTAATGAAATCATGAATTTGAAGTACTGAAGGAGTGTTCCCATTAGACATAAGATCCATGAGGTCAGGGACCATATTATGTCCTCCAAAAGCATAGTCTAGAATAAAACTGAGAAGACAGTAGGTGCTTCATACATCTTTGATGGCATTCATAGGTTTGTGTCCTGTCCAAGGTTCTGAAAGGTATGAGGTCATTGGAAAGTGGTGGGGATAATGACAAGGATGAGGATGGGAGATGGTCACTCTAGGGTAGATGAGTGTAGGGATCCAGTTCAGAACATCATGTAGTACACAGTGTGCTGTCCTTTTCTGGATACTTTGTCAACTAGGAAATTTGCTGTCTCTTTTCCAGTCCCCCAAACTCTGAGCAGAGTTGACTTTCTCCTCCTGTTCCTCCTCCTCCCCTTCCTTCTTCTTTTTCCTTGTCTTTCTCCTTCTCCTACTACTTTTCCTCCTCCCTTCCTATTTTTCATTTCCTCTTTCCTTTACCTTCTTCCTTGTCTCTGACTCTCTATATCTATTTATTTGTGTCTCTATGCTTATCTTATGATGGTCTCTATCAATTATACACAAATACACAATCTCTCTCTCTCTCTCTCTCTCTCTCTCTCTCTCTCTCTCTCTCTCTCTCTCACACACACACACACACACACACACGCACACACACACACACAGACTTTGGAATTATTTAAAGAGTTGTTCTGAAATGCTATTAATGCCTCAGAATGGGGCAAGAAGACAATTTATTATGTTCTGACTCTCTGGACAACATGACCTGCTCTCCTCCTGCTCTTCATGATCTGGCCTGGATCAAATGATTCAAGGACATTTATTATTTGTCTCACCTCCATGTGGCACTGAACAGTGCCCAGACAGTCTTTTCTCTCAAAGACTCTATAAAGCGAGGGGACAAAGTCACAGGCAAACATAGGAGAGAAAACTCCAACAAGGAATGCGCAAAGGAAGGGTAGGGATCATGAAGAAGCAGTTAATATGCTCATATTTCATCCAGGTATTCATTAAGAGGTTGGAGAGCATCAGGGAGCACCATGGTTAGTTGGGATGGCAGTCAGGATAGAGTAGGAAGGGATTCATGTATCCTAGATGCCCTGGGAAGATTAGTAGATTTGAAATCAGAAAACTGAGATTCAAGTCTTGACTGAACTCTTTACTCTCTGACCTATGACAAAGTATACCATATCCCTTGGGCCTCAGTGTTCTCATCTATTTATTACGCAAGATGGTTTTAAGGCACTCTCCAGTTCTAATTCCTGTGCTCCTGTAATAAAGCAGCATGAGTTTAATGTCTAGGGGACACTTCAGGTTGTTTAATCAAGGAACTATGGAAAATAAGGTAAGAAATGACTCTAAATATACTTCAAACTGAGATCCCATCAGCAATAAGCATCAAAGGAAGAGGGTAGACTGTTCTTACTTCCATGACTCAGTGGAATTATGGAGAACAAGGGCATCCAATTGAAATGAACAACCTGCATTTGTTCCTTGAAGAAGTGGGGAACTATGGGTGGATAATGGTGCACACACAATTACTTCTGTACTTGCAGCATTGACTAGTTTTGCTTTTACTATTTTTCTTTGTTAAAGGGGAGAGCTCACTAGGTGAATAGGATGGAGTAAGGAGTTGTGATGTAAAAACAAAAGCCATTAATAAACTTTGAAAAATAAATGTGGAGACAAATAGCCTTGGAGTACATAGGGTGATAAGTAATTAAAAATATTTTTAGAGAAAGAATTTTTACAACCAATGTCTCTGATAAAGGTCTTATTTCTAAATTAAATGGAGAACTGAGTCAAATTTATAAGAATACAAATCATTCCCCAATAGATAAATGGCCAAAGGATATGAACAGACAGTTTTCAGATGAAGAAATTAAAGCTAAAGTCATATGAAAAATGCTCTAAATTGCTGTTGATTAGAGAAATGCAAATCAAAACAGCTCTGAGGTACCATATCAGACCTATCAGATTGGCTAACATGACAAAACAGGAAAGTGATAAATACTGGAGAAGATGTGGGAAAATTAGAACACTAATGCATTGTTGGTGGAGTTGTGAACTGATCCAACCATATGACTAAAGGGCTATAAAAATGTGTATACCCTTTGACTCAGCAATACTACTTCTAGATCTGTATCCCAAAGAGATCATACAAATGGGAAAAGGACCCACAAGTATAAAAATATTTATAGCAATTCTTTTTGTGGTGGCTGGAAATTGAAGAGATGCCCATTGATTGAGGAATAGTTGAACAAGTTGTGCCATATGAATGTAATGGAGCACTATTGTGCTATAAGAAATGATGAATAGACAGACTTCAGAAAAACCTGGGAAGACTTACATGAACTGGCTGAAGGAAGTGAGCAGAACCAGGAGAACATTGTACACAGTAACAGCCACATGGTGTGATGACTAACTTTGATAGACTTAGATTTTCTTGACAATGCAAGGATCTGAGACAATTTGAAAAGACTCATGATGGAAAGTGCTGTCCACACCCAGAAAAAGCACCACGGAGTCTGAATGCAGATTGAAGCGTGCCATTTGCTCTCTCTTTTTTTGTTTGTTTCTTCTTTCTCATGGTTTCTCCCATTGCTTCTAATTCTTCTTTAAAACATGACTAATATGAAAATAGGTTTAATATGAAAGTATATGTACATGATATATGTATATATTAAGTTACTCACTGTCTTGTGGTAGGGGGAGGGTAGAGAAGGGGAGAAATTTTGGAACTCAAAATCTTATGGAAGTGAATGTTGAAAACTAAAAATAAATAAATTTTTAAAAATTATTTGTATTTTCAGTTTCAAATTCTCTCTTTCCATCCTTCCCCCACTCATTAAGAAAGCGAGAAATATATTAATTGTGCATATGAAGCCATTCAAAATACATTTCCACATTAGCCATGTTTTGAAAGAAAAGCAAGAAAAATGAAGAAAGGAAAGAATATATTTCAATTTGCTCCCTGAGTTTATCAGTTCTCTGTTAAGAAGTAGATAGCATTTTACAACCTGGGTCCTTTGGAACTGTCATGGATCATTGTTTTGAAAAGTTACTATGTCTTTATCGTATAGATTGTGCTCTGGTTCTTCTCACTTCACTTTGCATCAGTTCATATAAGCCTTCCCAGGTTTTTCTGAAACCATTTTCTTTATAATTTCTTATAGTACAATAGTATTCCATCACATTCACATACCATAACTCATTCAGCCATTCCCCAATTGATAAACATTCCCTCACTTTCCTTTTCTTTGGCACTACAAAGAGAGCTCTTATAAATATTTTTGTACATAAGTGTCCTTCTTTTTCTTTGTTCTCCTTAGGGTATAGAACTTGTCATGGTATTGCTGGATCAAAGGGTATGCAGTTTTTAAACTCTCAGACATAATTCCAAACTCTTGTCCGGAATGATTGAACTAGTTCACAACTAATATTTAATTATCAAAGCTTGATATACTATCTTCTCTCCAGTAAGGCTTCAAACTGAGATCTGGCCCTTGTCAGCAGTATGAGAAGATCCCTAAAGATCATTAACTCTCAAGACTTGCAAGGAGCACCTAGTCCAACTGCTACATAAAACAGATTCCTCTCTAGGACATCCCCCCAGGTGTTCCTCATTCAAAGTCTGCTAGAATAATTCTTGCTTTGGGGAATGCACTATCTTACAAGGCAGCACATGCCACTTTTAAACAGCACTAACTGTTGGGAAGTTCTTTCTAGTACTGATCCCAAGCCTTCCTCCCAGTAATTTGCATCCTAGTTGGTCCTCAATGAACATTTTATAAATGGTCATTTTTACATCACAGCTATTGCTGCACTCTGGAGAAGACCAGATTCTTTCTTCCCCATTACCGTCCTTTATATCTGTCCATGTTCACACTGCTATAAATACCCTTGTACAAATAGATCCCTCCCCCCTTTTTGTGGATCAATGAAGAATATTCTTCCTCAGGTGCAAGTTGGATGAGGCAATTTCTGAGGCCCCTTCCGGCTCTGAGATTCTCTGGGAAGATTTAATGCCTGCCTATGAAGAACTCTGGTGCTTGATTTAAGCTTTTAGGAAGCTTCTCTGTCTTGTGAAGCAGGACTGTGGCTCATTGGCCCTCAATTCCTCTCTCTTCAACTTCAAGAGGGACCCTCCTGACTCCTCATTGCAGCACTCCAGGTTTTGAGGAACAAGTATGTACTTATCTCATCCATGGGGCTCATGATTTTACAGATACTGAGCACAATTTCCTAGGAAGGATGGATAATAAGGAGAGAACAACTTGGAGAAACTAAATGGGTCCATTTGGCCCCCTGCTCAGAGAGCTCCTTGGGTGACCTGAGTGACATTATCATCTAAAAGAAAGGTTTGGAATTGCGCTGGGGATCTGGGATTCCTCCTGCCTAGCAGCAAAATATAACCCATATATAACGAAGGGTCTTAGGCAATCTTCCTGAGGCTCAGTGAAGTGAGGTGATTTGTCTCAGGTCAATCAATTAATCAGTCAGCTAGCATTTGTTAAGTGCTTACCATGCCTACATACGATGCTAGGTATTAGATCATAATAATAATTGTGATAATAAGGGTTCCCCGCCCCCCCTCCCCTCCCATCTCCTCCCCCCCCCCTCCTGTCCTCCTCTCCCCTCCCTCTTTGAAGACCTTCCTCTCATCTGGTTACCAAACAGAATTTCTCTCTCTGGCTCTCTCTAATTCTGGCTCCCTTAGTTCATCTGGGTTCAGTTCTGCCTTGGGAAATCCATGACCATACCCTGTGAGTAGAGGGCTACTGATGGAGAAGAGAGGAAAAACCAAGGCCCAACCTCTGCCTTCACAGCTTTGAGAAGAAGAGTGGGGGCATCCGTCCTGTCAGTACCTGTTCTGCAGCTCGGAGCCTTTGAGGTCCTTGGGGCACTGACAATTTCAGTGACTGTCACAGGGCCACACAATCGGTAGCAGAGGTAGCATTTGGACTTTTTTTTTTTTCCAATTCAAAGACCCTTTATCCACCAAGCCAAGGCTGCCTGAGGCTGGCACGTTGTAAAGAGAGTTGGACTGGGAGTTACAGCACCTGACTTCCAGCCTCCTTTTGTAGTGAAATCACTCTAAGACCTTAAGCACATATTTACCCCTCCTGGGACTCAGTTTCCTTATCTGCTGGACAGCAATAGGGTTGCTTCCGTTCTGTCCTCCTGTCAGGGCCAAGAAAGCAGGTGGAGGCTGGCTAAAGTGGCCCAGCTGCTCCACCCTCTCTTGGCTGCCCACGCCCCCAGTCCTTCTCCTCAGGAAGGGTTAATGGCCCAGTCCCAGAGAGGGCTGTCCCAATGACAGATAGTTTCTGGGGGCTGACAGCTGGGAGGGAGGAATCACAGGCTCTGTCACTTCCCTTTGTCAAGGGAAGCAGCTGGGGACACATCTTCCCGACAGCTCCTGCATTGTTTCCAATGTAGAATGTCAGGTCTGAAGACCTGGATCCTGTTGAAATGGAAATGAAGCCAGCTGGCAGTGCCTGGTGCCTGGACCCTCCCCCTCCCACCGCCCTCTCCATTCATGACTGTGCAGAAGTCATCAGCTGCCTCCTGGGCCTCTGCCCTCTGTTCTTTGGGATTCATGTTTGCACTTTTTCCAAAAACTCTTGCCTCAAAATAGATTCCTCAAGTTCCTTCCCTTCTCCTTCCTTCCTTCCTTCCTTCCTTCCTTCCTTCCTTCCTTCCTTCCTTCCTTCCTTCCTTCCCTCCCTCCCTCCCTCCCTCCCTCCCTCCTTCCTTCCTTCCTTCCTTCCTTCCTTCCTTCCTTCCTTCCTTCCTTCCTTCCTTCCTTCCTTCCTTCCTTCCTTCCTTCCTCCCTTTCTTCTCCCTTCTTTCTTTCCTTTCCTCCTCCTAATTTGCTTTCCCTCCATCCCCTCTTTCCTTTCTTCCTCTTTGCTTATTTCCCTGCCCTCTCCTTCTCCTCCAGCCTCAGCCGTGAATGTGGTTTGCATGCATTATTATCAACCTCTTTCCCTATGCAGCTGTGGGTTGTTGTTTGAAGACTGGATAATTAACAGAAGAAATGAATGAGCCAGCTCTGCAGAAGCCACACCCACACCTCCTCTGGGAGCCCAAGCAGCTCCCTTGCCCCAAAGCTTTTTGGCCCTGGGGTCGTGGTCTGGGGGTGGGGGTGAGGTGTAGATCCTGATTTATTGTTAGGGAACTGGAGGGAGAATTTCTTCCTCTCAACTCTCTTCTCATTAAATTACTCCATAGGTTTAGGGTCATTTCCCTTCCTCTGATGGATTGACAATGGAGGGGGATGAAAGCAATCAAACATACCCTAGACTAGGGGTTGGGAGCTGGGGTTAATAGTCTGAGCTTTAGGATCAGGTTCAGTGGAAAGCATGTTCTAGTCTGTTCCATCTTTGTCTTAGTGTATCTATTGCCTGGCACTGCCCCACATATAGAACAAGTACTTAAGAAATGTTTGCTTGATCAACTTACATTGGGTAGGAGTCAGAAGACTTGGATGTAAGTCTTAACTCTCATACTTACTATGTGGCCTTAGTGAAGTCACAACTTCTCTGAGATTCGATTTCCCCTTAAGTAAATTGAAGGCTTGGGACTAGATGATCTCTAAGGGTCCTTCCAACATTAGACCATAAAAATTATTAAGTATCAGTGAATTGCCGTATGACCTTGGACAAACCATTTTACCTTTCTCTATTTACAATTTGTGTTGAAATACGGGGGGGGGGGGGGGGGGGGGGGGCAGGGAGGGAGAGAGAGAGAGAGAGAGAGAGAGGTGGTGTAGTGGATAGAGTGCACTGAGGCTCAGGGAAGTCCAGTGACTTGCTCATATTGAGTGCTTTGCGAACTTTGAAGTGCTGGATTAAGTGTTACTTATTATCATGACATCTTTCTTAGGGTACCTGAACTTGTGTTTCTGCTTCAAGAATAGCTTTCTCTGTTCACTCTGTGTGTGTGTGTGTGTGTGTGTGTTGTGTATATACACACACAAATATATATACTATATATGTGCATATATGTATATGTGCATGTGTACACATATACTATACTATTTATAGTACTATATGTGTGTGCATAGTACTACATATGTGTATATATATTTTGTGCATACACATATACTATACTATATATAGTACTATATATGTGTATATATACATACACACATGTATATGGATATATATTGTCAACCTGAAAGTTTGGTCAAGAAAAAGGCAAACAGGCTAAATGCATACAGTTTATTCCCTTAAAGCTAGCAGTTACATGATCATGGAGCCAGAAAAACTTCCAGCTGCCTGATGGAAGAATGACCAGGCTTAAATACACTTCATCGTGAGAAAGGAGCTTTCTTCGTTGAATAAGTTGTAAATTCAATGAGACAAGACAATTAACAAAGTAGTGTCAGTTGAAATTTATGATTCTAGAATGTCTGAATTTCCTCTATATAGCATATGTCTCTGTGATACAAGATAAGGAAAAATTCCACTACTCTGGTCACAGGCATCCTGTCACAAACAGGTCTTTGAAACTGCTGATGCAGAAAAGGGCACTTTTAGAACAAAGCAAAGCAGTTCAGGCTTGGGCCCTTATTAAAGTCCAAAATTTATATTAAATGATTATCAATATGTATACAGATATACACATACATATACATATACACATATATACATATACACATATGTATATGTGTGTATATACGTATGTGTATATATATATATATACAGCCCCAGTGTCTTGCCACTGGATTCTGATGAGTCTTGAGGAGAGACGGACAGCTCACTTCAATCTAATTCACTTGCAAGTCAAGCTATTGTTCTTTGTTCTCATTGACCCTCTGAGAGTCAATGATGAACAACAGTAAGAACAACAATCCCCTCAAGGTCCATTTGGACAGTATTATTGTCTCATTTTGCAGATAAGGACACTGAGGATCAGAGATGGCAAACGACTTGCCCAAAGTGACCTCAGTGCCAATATCAGGAGTAGCAACCTGACTCCCATTCCTGACTCCCAGGCTAGGGATTTTTCCAGGATCCTACTCCACCTACTTCCGGGTTCCCTCTCTGTGTAGGGCAGGGATAAGAGTGACAACAGCTGACCCCATGAATTCTGAGCCTTCCAGCCCAATCAGAGAAGTTAAGTGACTTGACTAAGGTCACATAAGTAGTAAATATGAGAGTCGAGACTTAAATGCAGGTCTTCTGACTCCTGCTCAGAGAAAGTTGATCAAACAAGCATTTATTAAGCACTTACTCTATATGTGGCCCAGAGGTAGGCAACAGATGCTCTTAGACAAGCCGGGTGATTTTTTTCTCCACCCCCTGAGGTGTAACTACTGATTAGGTATTTCAGCTGGAAGTAAAGAGAAAAATTACCTGAAATCAATCCCAATCAAGGCATGCCAGGCTCCTCGGAGAGTCTCGTTAGCCCTTTCTTCTCTTCATCCCATCGCCCACTCCTGCAGTCATAACAATAAGAGCAGACATTTAGCGAGAGCTTGAAAGGTTGGCGAAGTGCTTCACATATCTGCTATCACTTGGGCCTTACCGTAAGCCTGTCAGGAAGGTTCTACAAGGGATTATTTGTCCCCATTTTCTAGATGAGGAAACTGAGACTCAAGTAAATGTTTGAAGCAGGATTTGAACCTGAGTCTAAATCCAGTGTTCTACCCCCATATCAGGCTGTGCGATCTTAGGAAAAAAGAAAAAGTGTGGGAGATAAGTGGACTCTTTCCAACAACCAGGTTTCTGAAAGCCCACAGGAGAGGTAGGGATAGGAAGACACCAGCCTTTAGTAGAATGGAAGGTCCTTGAAGGCAGGGTCTGTTTCACTCTTGGCTTTGTGTCTCCAGCATCTAGACCAGTGCCTGGCACATAGGAGAACCTTAATAAATGATTGTTATAGAGCATTGAATTGAACTGAATTGAATTGAATTAAATAACGCTGGGTTATTTGGGTTGTGGGACTCTGGGAGATCTCCATTCCAGCCTTCATTCAATTTAAAATTTCATTTTAAAAATTATTTCTTACATCTTCTAATAGTTACAGAAATTGGAAGGGTGGGTCTACGTCAAAGGGCAAGTGGATGTCTGGGAGTTCTCAATTTAGATCCAACACTTTCAGGGCCCTGAAAGTGATGCTTGATTCCTCTGGTTTGTAGCTCAGCCTCTAAAGTGGGATTTCCCTGGGTTCATTCTCTCCCTAGGTAGAGTAGTCATTTTGGCTTTGAGATGCTCTCATACAGAACTAACTGATGGCATGCTAGACTGGAAAGGGGGCCAAGAGGCAGGTCTCACCTCCTGAGTTGTCTTTCCATGCTCCTGGCTTTGGGTACCTTCCTCCAGAACCCCCAACCCACCTTGTAAATATTCTCAGGATGCCTCTCCGCTTCTGCTCTCAGGGTGAAAGTCATGCCAAGGCCTTAGACTTTCATTGGTACTGGCCTGGGAGCCAGGAGCCCAAATGTTGAGTCCCAACACTATAACTAATTTCTTGAGTGACTAAGTCACTTTTCCCATTAGGGCCTCAGTATTTGTATTGATTATGAAGAGATTAGGCTAGATGATCCCAAAGATCCTCTCCAGTTCTAGCATTCAATGACTTTGAGCTTTACTTTTCATATCTCTACAATGGGAATAAGAGCCCTGACCTGCTTATCCCATAACGGTTATCAAGAGGATTTTATGGGACAAGATATTTCATGTACTTGGGCAGTTAGAGTACTGGGCCTGGAGTAAGGAAGATCTGAGTTGAAATCCGGCCTCAGACGTTTACTAGCTGTGTGACCCTGAACAAGTCACTTCACCCTGTTTGTCTCAGTTTCCTCATCTGTAAAATGAGCTAGGAAGGAAATGACAAATCACTCCAATATCTTTCCAAGAAAACTCAAAATGGGGTCATGAAGAGTCAGACATGACTGAAACAACTGAATAACAACGTGTGAAATATTTGAAAAATGATGAATCTTTGTAAAAATACCAGATCTGGTTACTGGATTATTTTTTTCCCTGTGGCATCTGTTTTCTAACAGAGAATCATAGGGCAAGGGAAATGTTTAACCCAAAGGAATGAATCATTAATGGTAGCACTTCAGGCAAAGTGACATTAGGCGGGGAAAGGGCTGAGAGATGGACCTAGGAAGGAGACATTTGTAAGTAGCCGTTAAATGATACCAAATAAGCAAGCATTAGACAGCTCCTAAGCCACGAGGAAGATGGAGGCCAAAACAAATAGGCCAGATGACATCCCCTTTAGTTTGTTAGTCACTGCCTTTTCTGAGGAAATGGTCCCTCGGGAACAGAACTATAACTAGGGTGAGGCAAACAGGCCTTTGGCATAGGACACACACATGGCAGGGGTCATGTTTCTTCTCCAGCTTGACCTTAATCTCTGCCTTTAGCCTACTTGTCTGTGTGCTAATTGTCCCTCCTCTATTAGGCAACAAACTGCACAAGTGAAGTAAGTCCAGTTGTTTTTAATCTTTACATGCCCAGCTCTAAGCTGAAGGTCTGGCACCCAACAGGCATTTAATAAATGTTTGTCAGTTGAATCAAAGGGCCAGGAATGGTTAATAGGCCAGGCTTCTGGGAGCAGAAAGACAATGATTTCTAGAGACAGGGATTTCTAGTATTCTTTCTCTAGGCCTTTCTAGGTCACAGGACTTCAAAGGAAATATCCATCAACAACACTGGCAGGCTGCTAAATCCATTCTTCTTATCTAGAGTAAACAGTACAGATCTCATTGGCTGCTGCTTGGAACTAGAGAGAGAGAGAGAGAGAGAGAGAGAGAGAGAGAGAGAGAGAGAGAGAGAGAGAGAGACAAAGAGAGAGAGAGACAGAGAGACAGAGATAGACAGAGAGAGACAGAGAGAGAGAGATAGACAGAGACAGAGAGAGAGATAGAGAGACAGGAACACAGAGACAGAGACAAAGAGACAGAGACACAGAGACAGAGAGAGAGAAAGAGAGACAGAGAGACAGAGAGACAAGGACAGAGACAGAGAGACAGAGAGAGAGAGAGAGCCAGAGACACAGAGACAGAGACAGAGACAGACAGAGACACAGAGGGAGACACACAGAGAGAGACATAGACAGACAGACAGAGACAAAGACAGGGAGACAAAAAGACAGGGACCTCCTCTCTGCTTCTCTCCTCCTTCCTATTCCTATCTCCTCCCCTCTTTGCTCCTCCTTCCTTTGAATCACAGATTTAGAGCTAGAAGGACACTTAAAAGCTATTGAGTCAAACCTTCTCATTTTACAGATGAGGAAACTGAGGTCAAGAGGTCAGCCAAGCAACTTGCCCAAGGTCACACAACTGGTAAGTGTTTGGGGCAAAATTTGAATTCAGATCCTCCTAGCTTCTAGTTTAATACTCTATCCAGAATGCCACCTGGCTTTTTCTTCCTTCTCTCCCTTTTCTACCTCTTCTTCCTTTCCTTTCCTGGTGTTTTCCCTTAAATACCCTGTTTTCATAAAATCTGGAATGATGTCACTGGAAGGGACCTCAGAAGGCATTTCATTTAATCCTTAGGAGCATTTTTACAACCTCCCTGAGAAGTCATTTAATCTCTGGACCCCATAGTGACGGGGAGAACATTACATTCATCAATACATTTTTGGATAGTTCTATTTCTTGGGACATTACATATGTTTCAGCCCCAGGTCACACTTGGAGAGGAATAGGGAGAGAATTTGAGACCCACAACAGAAAAGACCCTTGTCTCATAACTACTTTAGTTCACCCTTTAGAAAGAGTTGGTGTAACGTAGAATATTACCCATGGGACAGCTAGGTGGCGCCATAGTGTATATAGAATGGAGCTTGGAATCAAGAAGACCTGAGTTGAAATATGACCTCAGACAATTAGTAGCTATGTGACCCTGGGCAAGTCACTTTACCCTGTTTGCCTCAGTTTCCTCATCTTTAAAATGAGCTGAAGAAGGAAACAGTCAACTACTTCAGCAACTGTGTGACCCTGGATAAGTCATTTAGCCCTGTTTGCCTCACTTTCCTCATCTGTAAAATGAGCTGGAGAAGGAAATGCAAACCACTCCAGTATCTTTGCCAAGAAAACCCCATAAAGAGTTGGACATGACTGAAAAATGACTCAACAAAAACACTCATTTTATCTTCCCCTCTCCTAGCCTTGCTTTGACATCATTTCAACTGCTCTTTCTCCACAGCTTTAGCAGAGAGAAGCTCCATCCTGAGAGAGGGACTATATCTTATTCATCTCTGCATCTCCCTTGGTGCCCAACTGCTGCAAGTGTTTGTTAAATCAATGCTGAGTAAATTAACTGAGCTTAACCATAATGAAATTCAGAGACTGAGGGAGCAGCCATCCTGAAGTCAATCAAAGGTCGCCTCTGAGTCTTTGCCTTCCTGCTCCTGCTGGATTCAAGTTTTGTTAACAAGATCATAGGAAAAGCAAACTAGGGTTGTTGGCTCCTCATGGTTGGTGAGTCAAGAAGCACTTATTAAGTGCTCACCACGTGTTAACTGCTGAGAATGTAAAGAAAGGAAAAACCAACTCCTGCCTTGGAGAAGCTCCCATTTTAATGAGGGAGAAGATGGGCCAGCATCTTTGGACATGAAGATATAGACAGTGTAAGTACGAACACATCCTTCATCCTTCCTGCTACTCAGAACAGGACTGATCTCACACAGTAGGGTCTATAGGAATTGCCTGTTGACTAATGAGAGCATTAGAATCATAGAATGTCAGAACCAGAAAGCACTTTAGAACATGGAACGTTTGAGCTATACGGGGGCAAGAACATGACTTCTTATTGAGAGCCGAAAAGTAACCTTAGAGCAACAATCAGAGAATGTTAGCACTACAAGAGAATGTAGGAACCCTGGGAATTTAGAATTAGAAGGAACCCCAAGGCCATCTAGCCCAAACCTCCATCATTTTATAGATTAAGAAACTGAATCCCAGTGAAGTCAAGTGATTAACTGTAAATCCTATCAGTGGGATTTGAACTCAGGTCATCTGATCCTAGAATAAATGTTTTGAACCTTTTTTATGTCATGGACACTTTTGGCAGTCCAGTGAAACCTATTGCTCTCATCTCAGAATAAGGTTTTCAAATGCACAAAAATCAATTAATAGATTACACAGGAAATCAATTATGTTGAAATATAGTCTCTAAAATGTTTTTAGAAGTTTAAGTATGCCAGGTTAACAATTCTTGCTCTAGAACCCTTGCTATTTTCACTGTAACAAGCTGAATGTCTTGAGCGAAGAAATGGAAAGAATGAGGATGAAGAGACTTCGTTCCCCTCTCCTCTCAGAAAATCTAGGGAAGTGTGGGTGAATATGGGAGGAGGAGGAGAGGGGGAACCTAGGAGAAGGGTGTGAGGAGGAGTCTGGCAGCTGCTCCCTCACAAAACTAGAAGGTGTGAAGCACGAAGAATTACACTTAGTTGGAGAGGAACCACAAGAAATTTAAGGGAGGTTGGAATTACAAAGTCTTGTAGTTTTTAGGGTTGGGGGATAGGGAAGAGGTGGGAAGTTTGGGGGAAGTGTAAGAGGCAGCATCTGTGATGTGGAGGGACCCCTTCCCCTCTCCATCACATCCAGTTTCCCTGTAGACACAGAAATGCCAGGGGAGATCCTAGAGACTCAACCTCTCAATAGTCTCCATGTTGTACATTTGTTGAGCTTTTGCCCAGAAAGCTCAGATAATTGTTTTTGGAATCCCTGCGCTGACCCTTCTGAGCCTTTGGGCTCAGTTTCCCTCACCTATAAGATACTAATAATTGACATTATACAGGGCATTGGTGAAGTTTGCAAAGCACTTTGCTCACATGATCTCACTGGAGTTTCACAATTATCCCCCTGTAAAGTAAGTATCAAAGTATTATTCCCATGGTGTGATAGTTGAGGATAATAGGATTATAGACCCAGAGCCAGAAGGGACCTTGGAGGTGCTAGAATTCAACCCACCTCATATTATACATGAGGAAGTTGAGGAAGAAAGGTCAAGTGACTTAGCCAGCTAGTAAGTATATTAGATGCTATTTGATCCTAGGTCACCCTAGGTTCTAGTCCAGCCTCCAGGACTAGAAATTCTTTCATCAATGCATATTCCATCTCTGAACCTCAATTTCTTCAACTCAAGAAAGAGCAAGAAGGGTTAGATGCTGTTTGAGGTCTCTTTCAACTCTAAAATCCTATGACTCATCCAATCACCAATCCATCCATTCCTCCTTATAGCCTTCCATTCTGTAAATTGGCTTATCTTTCTTGCTTCCTCCCTCCTTTTCCCTTCCCTTCCCTTCTCTTTTCTCTCTCTCTCCTTCCCTTTATCCTCTCCTCCTCTCTCTCTTTCTTCCTCTGTTTTTCTCTCTTCCCCCCTTGTTTCTTTCATTCCCTGTTTCTCTCTACTTAGCTTCTTCCTGTCATCCCCTATTTGCATTTGTTTAGGACTGGACCTAAACAAATTTGATATTGAGCCCTTTATGGAGAATTTTCTGCCTCACATTTATATGCTCCTTTCCTATCCCAATCCCCATTCCCTTTCCCACTGCCCCTTCCCCAGAGGCCCATTGTATTCTGTCTGCCCTAGCTTGCTTTCCATGTCCAGGAAAGAAAGCTCTTGGAACATAGAGCTGGGAGGGACCTTAGACCATGGAGCATTTAATTTTAGAACATAGATAGACCTTAGAGCTCATTAAGTCTAACCCTTTAGGATTATAGGATAATTGATTTAGAGCTAGAAGGAATCTTCCATCTCCTAACTCCAGGCATTGTCATTGGCTCTCTTCCACATGTGGAACTCTCTTCCTCCTCATCTCTACCTCCTGGCTTCTTTGACTTCCTTTAAGTCTTTTCTAAAGTCCTGCCTTGTGCGTGAAGCCTTCCCCAATCCCTCTTGATGCTAACACCTTCCATATATCTCATTTGTGCCATAGCTGCCACGTTCTTTCTCCCACTAGAACCTCCTTGAGGGCAGGATCAATACTTTTGCCTTTTTTCTATTTCTCAGCACTTAGCTCAGTCCCTGGCACATGGTAAACACAATAAATTTTAGCTGCCCCCAAAAGGTGAAGACTTTAAATTAGTTGCTGCAATCCTCTTTTTCACTTCAAAGAGCTTTCATTTTAGTAATGGGGCATACATATCTTAGAGCTGGACCATAATTACCTTCTCTAATACAAGCTTCACTTCTTCCATCCTATGTATGTCTTTCACTACCATGCAAAGTGAGCGCAAACATCCGTGCTCCTCTTGCTGGGGCTGTTAGATACAGGTGGAGTAGGTATCTCCTTAAATATTCTGGGGTCACAGGGCCATGGGCCACAGATCTAAATCTTGAAGGGACCTCAGAGGGCATTCGATTCAATCACCTTGCCTGACTGCTGAGAGAACTGTGAAGCCCAGAAAGGTTGAGGGACCTGCCCATGGTCACCAGCAAGTGGAGGAGCTGGGATTTGAATCCAAGTCTTTGGACTCCAAATCCTATGCTGTTTACACCATAGCCTGCTACTTCTTGAAGATGCTTCCTCCCCCAAAGACATCACCCATTTTGGCCTGTATGAAATCAATCAATACATCAATCAAAAAGTATTAATTATTTATTATTAGCACTCAGTATGTTCCTGGCACTCTCCAAGGTGCTGGCAATGCAAATACAGAGAATAAAGCAATTCCAGCTTACAAGGGGCAGGCTCCAAGGACATATGGATATATGGTGTGTATGTATGTATGTATGTATGTATGTATATGTGTATGTGTGTTCAGCACACGTAGAAAATGAGTAAAAACATATGTATACAAAGTAAATGAATATAATGTAGTTTGGGAAAGAGAGTCCTAGCAATTGGGGTGAACAGAAAAGGCTTCATATAGATGATAACACCTGAGCTACATCTTAAAGAAAGAGAGGGACTCGATGATGCAGAGGTAAGGAGGAAGCAAATTCCAGGCATGGAGGGTAGCCAGTGCAAAGGCATGGAGGTGGGAGATGAAGAACAGAGGAAGGTAATTTTGGCTGGATTTCAGAGTGTAGGGGAAGGATGTAATGTCTAAAGAGTCTGAAAAGATAGGAGTCAGGCTGTATAGGATTGTAAAAGCTAAAAAAAAAAAACCCTTTTTAAGGAAAAAAAGCTTTTCTATCCTAAGGTCATTAGGAAGCCACTGGAGCTGATTTTGAGTAGACGAGTTACACTGGTCTAACCTGTACTTAGGAAATCTCTTTGTCAGCAATATGTAGGGTGGGCTAGAATGGGGAAGAATCTGAAAGAAGGAAGCACAATTAGGAGTCAGCCATACAAATCCAAATGAGAGGTGATGGGGGCCTAAGTTTAGATGGTAGGTATATGATTGTAGAGATGGGATCTGATGTTAGAGAGGAGAAGGTAGAAGTGATAAAGATTTGACAGCTGATGAGATGAGAGTGAAGAGTCCAGGATAATTCTTGGTAGCTCTGAATGAGAATATAAAGCAAGGGTTCTTAACTTCAGATCCATAAACCCCTAAGGCTCTGTGGACTTGGATAGGAAAAAAAAATTATATCTTTATTTTTTACCAATGTCTAATTGAAAATTGGCATTTTCTTTAATAATTAATGTAGATAACAAACATTATTTCTGAGAAGAGGTTCCTAGGCTTCACAAGCTTTTCAAGAGGTCTCTGACACATACACAAACACACACATACAGTACTAAAAACTTCTAGGAAAGGGAAAGAGAGAGAGAGAGAGAGAGACAGAGAGAGACAGAGAGAGAGAGAGACAGAGAGAGAAACAGAGAGACAGAGAGGAAGAAGAAGAAGAAGAAGAGGAAGAAGAAGAAGAAGAAGAAGAAGAAGGAAAAGGAGGAGGAGGAGAGTATGCAGGAGGAGAAAGTGATCTATAGTGTCCAATGTGGCTGATATGTTAGATTTGGAAATTAAGAGGTCACTGGCAACTTTGGAAATAATAGTCTTGCAGTTGAATGATGAGTTCAGAAGATAGGTTACACAACTTCATGTGAATGATTTCAGGTGAATGATGAGGTCTGGAACCAGATTGCAAATGGCTGAGGAATAAATGAGAGGAAAGGGTATGGAGGCAATTGAATGTGTGTAGACAGATTTTTTTCCAGAAGTTTAGAATGAGAAAGGGAAGAAGGCTATAGAACGATAGTTTGAGGGGATGGCTAAATTTTGGGCACCACATTTTGGAAAGGCCATTGATAAAATGGAGTATAGAAGAAGGTGGCTAGGGTGGTGAAGGACCTTGGATTCACACATGAGGATCACTTGAAGGGAAATGGTTGTTTAGCCTGAAGAGGAGAAAGCCCAGGTCCAACAAAATGGTTATCTGTCTCCAGGTACTTGAAAGGTGGAAGAGGTTTTAAATATTCTGCTTGTTTCTTGAGGGTAATACAAGGGGCAATGGGTATAGATAGCAGAAAGAGACAGATCTGTGCTTTATGTAGAGAAAAACTTCCAACAATTCCTAACTCTCCTAAAGTGGGATGGGCAGTCTCTGGATGCAGTGGGTTCTTCTTAAAGTGGATGGACATTTGTTGGGCAGGTTGTTAGAGTGGATTCCTGTCCAGGTATTGTTTAGAACAGCAGCCTCTGAGGTCTCTTCCAATTCTAAATCCTATGATCTATGACTGCAAAGAGTTTTGACTGAAAGTCAGGACACTTGGGTTCTTCCTTCCTTCCAGTTTTTCCATCTAAATAAAGGCTGACATTTTGTATTATATGATTGCTCCCAGCTCTAACATTCTATGCTCCCAAATCTAAGGGCACTCCTAATTCTGTCTTTAAAAGTGACCTTGGGTATGTTGTTCCGTGCCTCAATTTTCATATGATAGGGTTGAACTAAATGAACTCTGAGATGCCTGCCGGGTGGGCTGGGAGCATAGTGGACCCAGCAAGAACCATAGAAGATTATTTAAGGATGAAAGGCACCTTAGGGATCATCTAGTGCAATTCACTCACTTGACCGAAGAAGAACCACTACCTAGAGACAGTAACTTCCCCAGGGTCAGACAGGAGCTAAATGTCAGAGGCAGACTCCAGAACCAGCCCTCTTTCCACTATAGAAGCCCCCTCACATTAATGAAATGCTTCAAATCTTCCACCTCCAAGGAGTTGTCCCCAGGGTGTGATTACCTATGCAGGTTGTTGGACGTGAAGGAGGTAATAAAAGGCAAATTGTCTTAAGCAAGATAATCAGGTTTAGAAAGGAGAAAAATACTTTATTGAGAGATGGGGCAGCAGCAGGAGGAACTCAGAGAGAAGTGGGAACATCTAGATGCTGATGAATACACAGGCTGAGCAGTGGACTGACCAATCAGGGCAGGGCAGAGAGCCTGGGGCAGCTGCTCTCCAGCCTGTTTCAGCCCAGTGGGGGTGGGGGAGGGGAAGATGCATACCTCTCCCAGCCCATGGCTCACCACAGGGCTGTGGATTTGTTAAGGGAGAAATCCCACAGAGCTTGATTCTGAGCAGTCATAATGATAATCGACAATAGAGCCTTCTATTTCCACTGAGCTTTTCCCTTTTTTTCCAAAGCCTCACAAATATATTACGCCATTTTGATCATTACCAGAGCAGCCCCATGAGGTAGGGTCAGTGGCCACTGGGACTCTGACTCTGACAGACCATGGTATCTTGGGCAGCTCATATCTCTTTCATCGTTTCCTACCTGTGTAAAAAAAAAAAAAAATGTGTGTGTGTGTGTATTCTAAGGCTGCTTCCAGCTCCAAAATCCCATGTTCCATGCTTTAAAAGTCCTCCTAGCTGCAACATCCTATGTTTTAAGCCCTAATCTCCCTTCCAACTCTATTTGTTTTGGTTCCAAGGTACTTTCCAATGCAGCCGTGAGGTGGCACAGTGGATAGAGTACCAGACCTGCAGCCAGGAGGACTATCTTCCTGAGTGCAAATCTGGCCTCAGACGCTTAGCAGCTATGTGACCCTGGGCAAGTCACTTAACCCTGTTTGCCTCAATTCCTGATCTGTAAAATGAGTTGAAGAAGGAAATGGCAAATCACTCTCGTCTCTCTGCCAAGAAACCCCTAAGTGGGGTCATGAAGAGTGAGACACAACTATTTACCATGCCTTTTTTGAAGGTCATCTAGTGGTTCAGTGGATAGAGCTCTGGGGCTAGAGTCAGGAAGACTTGAGTTCAAATCCAGCCTCAGACACTTGCTACCTGTGTGACCCTGGGCAAGTCACCTCAACTTGTTTGCCTCAGTTTCCTCACCTGTAAAATGAACTGGAGAAGGAAATACCACACTAGTATCTCTATCAAGAAAACCCCAAATAGAGCCACAAAGAGTTGGATATGACCGAACACCACAATAACAATCAATTCTAACATTTTACATTTTCAGGTCATTTTCGCTCTGATGTTCCATGTTCCATTCTCTAAGATCCCTTTGAGTTGTAAAGTTCTGTATTTCAGTGTTCTCTGTCTTAATAAGGGTTTGTTGAATTAAACTGAAACCCATGACCTCTGCAAGCTCTTGAATTTTTATGACTGGATGGCTAGAAAGGGATCAACAGTGGCACAAACGTTATTCCCATCTTTTATAGGTCAGTAAAAAAATGAGACCCAGAGAATAACTGAGGAGTGACCCCCTCCCCAAATGTATGGGGGTGATGGTCATACCTTGTTGTGTTTTAAACAAGAGATACTTGAAATGGCCCCAGAATTCTAATGATGTGGGAACTCCCACTATGGAAACTCCTTTCATTGAGGTGGATGGCCAATTTACTGGTTGTAATTGATTGGTTTAGAGGGTTGATTGAGTACTGAGTGATCAATACTCCCAGGTACTCAGCCAATACGTCAGAGGCAGAGCTTGAACCCAAATGTTCCTGATTCCAGGGCAGCTCTCTATGACATCATGCTGTTTCTCAAGAAATACTTATATAGGCAGAAATTAATGGGCAGGAGAAAACATAATTGAGCATTTAGCTCTTAAGGAGCTCTTCTGATTCCTATTTATGATCATGTATTAAGCAAGAAGAATAATGATTTCAAATAATACATTTGTATAACACTTTTCACTCATTATTGTATGTTCATGACTCTTCTTCTCCCATGTTCCTGTGGAGGAATAAGGTAGGTCTTCCCATTTCCCTCTCATAGAAACTGAGGCCCAAGATGGTGCCATCTCTATAGTGAGGCTAGAACTATGGGGGAATGCCCAGAGAGATTGAGGAGTGGTAAGTAGTCTGGGGTGGGCCAAGAGGATGGTGGAAGGAGTGCCAAGTAAGCTCATTAGGTGATCTAGGTAGGCTGGGGTGAGCTGAGTGACTTGGGCTCAGATGCCAGTGATCTGGGCTGCTGAAATGTATGGGGAAACTCAGGGACTGGGTTGCTTTTAAAGATCTAGTCTTTTCTTTTTAGGGGTCCAGGTCCCATCAACCCTTCAGAAATTACAGAACATAAAAAGGGCCTTCCCAAGATAAGGGATCCTTCCCCAAGGGGTACTTTTCCAAGATAAGAGTCTTACTATCCAGGACTTGGGAAGAGATACTCCCACTCTCCCCTATAAACCAACATTTGGAGTACTGAGGTCATTTCTGGGCACCATATTCGTGCGTGTGTGTGTGTGTGTGTGTGTGTGTGTGTGTGTGTGTGTATGTGTGTGTGTGTGTGCATATAACAGTCCCTGGCCTTTGACTTCTCTTGATTTCTGCCCCCCTCCATCACAGATAACAAGGTGTTAACAATTTTACACAATATGAACACATTTTCTCTGACTGAATCAGAAGGGTAAAATTGACTCTACCTCTGGAGGCTTTTAAAGAGCTAGATCTTCAGGACCTGACACGGTAGCCCAGTGAGTCTAAACCCAGAACACCTTTGTGGAGTATGCCCTCTGCAGAGGAGAGGAAAGATTTCTCTCCCCCCCCTCCCATTGTCCTCACACGTGGTAGCAGAACTATTTTCCTAGAAGAGCACACACCACCCAACAAGGATGAGAGAAACATGTTCTAGATAGACACTGAGAAGCAGTACTCAACAAAAAGAGAACTGGCTGTGAACTGGAGAGAGCTAACCCAGGTAATTGAGAGTAGACAGAGAGAGAGTAGAAGATTCTTCTAACAGAAGCTCTGGACGCAGAGCGGGGTTTCCTGAGGAGCATGAGGAGAGAAAGGACATTAAGACCCTAGAGTTCAACAAGACTGAGTTACTTTGGCCACGCAGTCCCTACATGTGTGCCTTACTACCACTGTATTCTAAATTTGTATCCAGTCTTCCACTAGTTGTTGGGTATCTTTTCAGGAAACAACTGCCTTCTATGTGGTCCACACCATTTTGAGGGAAGGTTTTCCTCTCATTTAGGAGAGTTCTGTCTTTTGGCAGTATCCATTCAGTGCTCCCAGTTCTGAGCCCTAGGGCAAGCACAAAAACTTGTCTTTCTTCTTGATATTCTTACAGATGCTTAAATGAGGCCCAGGTTTCAGAGAAGGGAAGGTTTTTGTAACTATTATTCTTACTTTGCTACTTTAGCAGCTTTGAACAAAGTCTATTGGCTGATTGTTAATAGAAGCACTCTGGTGGGGGCTCATGAGGCATAATTGTAGGAGTTTGGATTCACAATGTCCTTTAGAACCTGGGAGCAGCAGCCACTTTTTTGGGATTCATCCTTCAAGTGCGAGTTAAAAGTGGCCCTGTGAGGATGCTACATTAGGAAGAACATTGAGAAGCTGGAGAGCATCCAGACAACCATATGGTACCATACAATATTGTTGGAAGGAATTGAAGGTGTTTAGCCTCAAGAAGAAAAGATTTAGGCGCTGGGCAGAGAGTGTGAGCATGACGGATGCCTTGAAGCATTTGTAAGGCTATCTGGTAGAACAAAGATTAGTGTTCTGTATGCCTCCAGTGGTGGGAAATGGAAGCAACATTTGAATGTTGCTAAAAGGCAGAATTTAGCTAAATAGAAGAAAACCTTTTAAATTGTGCTGTCTCAAAATGGGATGGGTCAGAATAAGTCCTTGAGTTAAGGGGACCTGAGTTCAAATCTCACCTCTGATCCTTACTAGCTGTGTGACCCTGGGCAAGTCACTTAACCTCCTTTTCACCTTCCTCCCATCATACAACAATAACAACACCAGATTGATGTGGGCCACATGGAAGGTAGTAAGTAGTTTCCTCCTTAATGGAACTTTTCACTGAAAAAAATTGTATGGTGCCTTGACATGTACATTAGTAAAAGGATCCTCTCTGAGGTGTGTGTTGTACTAGTTGGCCTTTGAGACTCCATCCACCTCTATGAAGCCCACCTAGCCAAAGGAATCATACAGTCACTCCAGGCTTATTCTAGCAGCACATTGAGATTGATGACTGCCATTTGGGAAGGAGTACATTGTTACTATAGAATTGATCCCCGTCTCCAGTCATCTGGTAATTGGGTCCAGTGTTCCCTGTCAGTTAGTCAGGGAACATTTATTAAGTGCCTGCTATGTGCTAGGTACTGTGCTAAGTTCTGAAGATACAAAAAAAAAAGCAAAAGACAGTCCATGGTCTTAAGGTGCTCACCATCTACTAGGGGAAGACAAAATACAAAGGAAGCTGGAAATGGGGGAGGGGAACGGAGGAGAGGTACCCAGGATAGTGACATGATGATGTCCAGATAGTGCCTCTGGGTGGGTAATGAAGGGACTGACTGAAGCTTCCTCCTTAAATGAAGGTTGTGGGGAGAAGAGATCTCTGCCCTCCAAACAATTGCCCTCTCTTGGTAATCTCTTCCACTCCACCAGACTGGAGCGCCATATTGTACTTTCAGATCTGGGTGATATGCTCCATGTGCAGTTAGGCATTTCCCTGGTCAAGATTGGAAAGTACCTTTAAGATCATCCAGTCCAAGTCTCTTATTTTTCAGTTGAGAGTTACAGAATACAAGTGACTTCTCCAGGGTCACACAATTAGACAGTGGAAGGGGCAGGCTTCAAGCTTTAGTGCTCTGACGCCGAATCAACTGCAATTGAGAATGGCCATTCTGTGGTGTTGCTTCTTTGGCCTTCCTTGCTTCTGATGCAGCTCCTTTCCTCAGTGTCTGCCGACTGTGTAACTCCCTTCTCTTCCCGTGGTCGGCTATCCTTAGGCAGTCAGTAAACATTTAATAAACACTTCTTATGTCCCAGGTGCTAAGCTAAGCTCTGGGGACACAGAGAAAGGTAGAAACACAGTCTCTGTCTTGATCACATTTTAATGGGGGAGTCAAAAATGCAAACAACTGAGCAAAATGTACAGGGGAAATTGGAGGTAATTTCAGAGACAGGGAAGGAAACATTTATTAAACACTACTATTCACCAGGAACTATACTAAGCATTTTACCAATATTATCTCATTTAATGGGGCAAGTAGGTGGTGCAGTGGATAGAGCACTGGGCTTGGAATCAGGAAGATTCATCTACCTGAGTTCAAATCTGGCTTCAGATACTTTTTAGCTGTGAATCCCTGGGCAAGTCACTATGTCTCAGTTTCCTCATCTGTAAAATGAGCTGGAGAAGGAAATGGCTAACCACTCCAGTCAAGAAAACCCCAAAAGGGAGAGTTAGACATGACTGAAAACTGGCTGAGCATCTCATCTATTCTTTGCAACAACCCCAGGAGGCAGATATTATTATCCCCTTTTACAGTTGAGGAAACTGAAGCAAGCAGAGGGTAAGTGACTTGCCCAAAGTTACACTAAGTACCTGAGGTCAGATTTGAATTTAGGTCTTCTTGACCTTAGGCTCAGTACTTTATCCACCCAATCACCTAGCTGCCTAGGAATAGTGCTACAGATCTCATTAGGAAATACCTAGGGTTATAATAGGTTAGTTAAAGCATTTTTAGCTCTTTTGTGAATCAGGCCCATAGTTCTGCCAGGCTGACACATAGAATGGCCTTGTCAGAATGCTGTAAGACTTCTTGGCCTTTCTCTCTTACCTAGGGGTCTCCAGTCTTCACTCCTGGTGAATTTAGGATGATTTCATCCTCTCAACTTCTTTTCCACAGACAATTGGTACTCCACCCCCCCACCCCCCACCATGGTCAGCGCTTCTTACTAAGCATTTTTGATGGTGGTGGTGGGTACATTTTCCCTCCTTTCTACTCTCTATCCTAAAACTTCTCCCCCACTGGCCCTGCTCTTTTCCTTATTCCCACTTTCTTATGCTGTCACAATGGCATTGCAGAAAGAAGATTGAAATTGGAGTCACAGGATATGGGTTCAAATTCTAGCCTCAAAAAAAAGGAAAAAAGAAATTTACATGATAACTTTACTATTATATATTTTTAAAGAACAGCAAGTTATACATAATAGATTTGCAGTTTCAACTATGATCATCTTTCTAAAAATTATATTATGTTATGGAAATACTTGTTTTATTCCATAAATTTAAAATAAATACAAAATTTTAAAAAAACCTTTTTTTTTTTTTTTTAGTTCATCACTATATGACCCTGGGCAAATCACGTCAATGCTCTGAGCCTCAGTTTCCTCTTTTGTCTCATAGGGTTAACATGAAGAAGACTCTGGGAAACTTCTATGCGCTATAGAAATGTGAGCTCTTGGTGTTAGTCTCCCAGACCCCCTGGATCACAGCCAGCACTCCTGGCACCTTCCTTGCCTGTTCTACATAAGAGCTATTTCATGGGGTGGGGGCAGGGCAGCTGGCGCTGTGGCCTTTGCCAACTAAGGGGTTCACATGCCAGGCTCCCTGAGGAGGTGAAATATTCCTCAGGGTGAATTTGTGCATGTCAGGGCTGCAAAGAGGACAAAATAACACAAAAGGAAATGCCAGGGAGTTGGAAGGCAATTATCCCCGGCTTCTTTGCCTATCAAGTTCAAGTTCAAAGCTAATTAGACAAGGAGCGAACTTTCAGCTTTGAGAAGCCTGAGATAAGGAGCAGCCACGGGGAGGATCAGGTCTTGAATGGGCTTTAAATAGGGTGGGAGACACAAAGCCTTCTGTCTTAGACCAGCCTGGCACCGCACCCATCAGCCCATGCCCTCCAGCCCTGCCCTAAACCTGGTTGTTGTTTTTTCCTCCTCCTACCTGCTTCTGCAGTTCAACAAGAGATTTGCTCCCCTCTAAGGCCCTGTAGGCTATACATCCCTATATATTTATATATTCTTATTTAGCTCATCTACGCTACATTCCTGAACTGAAGTGTTTGGTGTTGGAATGAGAATCAGATTCAAATCCAATTTAATATGTTGTGCAGTGCTTAGAGTGATGGTAGGGGTGGGCCATGGTTTCTGGAATCTGGAGTTTGGGGAGGATCTGGACTCAAATCCTGCCACTGATGCTTACTGTTTGTGTGACCTTGGATAATTCGTGGTCTCCTGATATGAAAAAAAGAAGGAATTAAACTAGGTAGCCTCCAAGGTCCCTTCCAGTTCTAAGTCTTTTGACAACAGCTTTCCCAAACCCTTCTTAATTCTAGTGCTTTCCCTCTGTTAATTATTTCCTATTTATCCTATATACATCTTGCTTTGCATATATTCATTTGCAGGTTGTAAGGTCCTTGAGGTCAGGGGCTGTCTTTAGCCTGTTTCTGTGTTTCCAGCACTTAGTACATGGTGCCTGGAACATAGTAGGGCTTAATAAATATTTATTGATCGATTGATTAAACTTATGATTCTGTGAGCCAGTATTCATGAGGTTATTACTACCTGCCTTCAGGGAACTTCCATATGACATGGACACCGATAAATACATACAAAGTGATTTAAAGAGGGAGAAGGCTTTGATTAGGAGGTGGCACCTGAGCTGTGCTTTGGGAAAGCTAGGGATTATATAAGGTGGAGGTGAGGAGAGAGAACATCCTGGAGCTGGGCACTGGGACATCTTGCAGGAGGAATGTTTGGAGACAGGAACAAAGCACAGAGTGATATGAAGTGAGAGGATCTGAGGACAGTTTTAGATGCCAGGCTGAGGACTTTATGTCTTATCCTGCAGGTGATAGCGAGCCACTGAATATTTTGATCAGGAGAGAGACATGGTCAATCCTATGCTTTCGGAAGATAAATCTGGAAGCTGTGTGGAAGATGAATTGGAGAAGGGGTAGACTAGAAGCAGAGAGCCCAATTAGGAGGCTGTTACAAAGTTCAATGAATTCGATAAGCATTTATTAAGTGTCTACCAGACACCAGACACTGGACTAGATGCTATGGTAGGATTATGTTAGTCCAGGCAAGAGGTGTGTCTAGGTGTAGCTGAGCTAGGGTGATGACTGAGTGGAGAGAACAGGTCCAAAGTGAGAGATTATAAAGGCAGATATTATACAAGCAAAATCAACAGCACTTTTTAACAGATGGAAGATGGCTGAAGTCAGGGAGGACTTCAAGGCTGTAAATCTGGGTTGTTAGAGAAACCGGCAAGCCCTTGCTAGCAAGAGGGAAGTCTGGAGGAAGGGATGAGTTTTGAGGAAAGTGGGCTGGGTTTGGGCAGGTGGTGGTCCCATCCAGCTGTTTTTTGTTTGGATTGAAGGAGGAGCTAGCCACCAGCAGCAGCCTGGGGAAAACAGACCCAGCTGGAAGAGCTGAGGGAAGTCCCTGGACGGGCAAGCATCCTATTCAGATAGACAGGAAGTGAGAGCTCCACCTAGTTCATGGGAACAGATGGATTATTGGATGTGTGGAAGGTGGGGTAGAGGTTGTTCCTCATTATGAAGATGGCTGGAGTCTGGTTTTGAATGTCTGTCTGGGGAGAAAATTTCCAGCTTTGTAACCCTGTTAATTGAAATGAACTGGTCTTCTGATCACTGGACTCCCTCCAAAGGTCCAGGCAGGTATTCTCATCAGGGCCTAGAGCGGGGTATTATTAGGAGGGATGTGACCTATTTTCCTTGATCCCTTTTTAAAAGGCTGTCTCTCAAGGAAGAGGAAAGTAGAACTGTGGACTTCTGCGGCCCCTAGCAGGCACAGCAGAAACTGCTCTGGTTTATTAAATCCTCATATCACCTGCTCCCTGCCCTCTGCTCTCCCCATGCTCTGTTTGAGACCAGAGAATGACCTTTAAATGTTATCTAGACACCTCAATCTCTGCCTCTTAAACCACTTTGTACAGGGGACAAATTCAGGTAAGGGTCCGAGAAGCCTTCCCTGCTGCTACTTCTCCCCCTCCACACTGATCTCCTAAGTCTCTGTATTATAAACAGTCCTTTGTGTAAGGCACTACCTGGGCTCCTCTTGTCAAATAACCCTGGCAGATTGTGGTTCAAATTCCTCCTCAAATACTTACTAGCTGTGTGACCCTGGGAGAGACCTTAACTGCTGTCAATCCACCTCCTTCTCTGTTACATGTAAATAAAACTCTCTGTCCATTGACCTCAGGGGGTAGCAGTATGACTCCAAAGAGATGTCTACAGTGCCACCTAAACCTGAAAGTGCTGGATGTTCCTTACTTGTTTAAGATAATGATGGAGTGCATCATTATCCCATCAGTGCAAAGACATGGAGTTGGGAAATGGAGAGATTATACCTTGAGATGTAACTCTGGTTCAAGTCTATTCACAAGTTAAGTGATTTTCATAGTCTCTCAGAGATGATTTAGTTCAAACCACATTTGGACAAGGGTCTCTGCTATACATCCAGTCTTTGCTCCAACACTTCTCATGGGAGGGACCTCACAGCCTCCTAAAGTGGAGAGAAGATTCAAAAGAAGTCAGAGAATCTCAGGGCTGGGATGGTGCTCAGAGACCCTCATATATGAATTTCCTGACTACTGTATGCTAAGTAGTGGTCATCCATCATATTCTTGAAGATTTCCCTGGCTGGGATGTGTGTGTGTGGGGGGTGGGGTGTGTGGGTGTGTGCGTGCATGAATCTACTACCTCTCAAGGCATTTTCCCTCCCATTCTATTTTGAGATGGCTGTAATTGTTAAGACTGTTTTTCTTATGTTAATCTCATATTTGCCTTCTGGTAATGTTCACCTGTCCTTCCCACTTATGTTTCTGGGGTCAAGTACAGAATCAATTCACTCCACTGTGAGGCAGGTTTTATGGCTTTACTTCTAAGTCTTTCCTCCCACTGATCTGAAATTCACCTCTCAATCCAGATCAACAAAGGTTTACTACTGCTCACTACTGGTCACTGTACACAAAGACAACAAGGTAAAAGAGTTCCTTCCCCCATGAAGTTTATGTTGTATTTGAGGGATAAATACAGCAAAGCAAGATACAAGGTAGGAAGGGAAGGGGGGGGCAAAGCGTGGTTCAGGGAACTAGGGAGTGTTAGCTTTGAAAAGAGAAGCAAGCCTGTGCCTTCAGGTCTGACACTAAAGGTTATGTGGAAAAAGGTGTAGCCTTGTTCTTCATGGCCCTGGTGGGAGGGCAGAATGAGGAATGATGGGCAAAACTTATGGCATGCATTTTCCCATCTAAAAATTTCCGAGAACACATCTGTTTTCTTTTCCAAGAAGAATGATGTTTGGTCTTGAATAGACAGGAAAAAAAAGTTGGTAAGTAGTTGATACCCAAGATAATTAGTGAAATAATAGGACAATCTAATGCTTACCAAATTCCCTACACCATGCCCCTGTGAGCTGTAAACCAGAGGGCTGAAAGAACTTGTGGATTTGATTGGGGAACCACTACGGGTGAGCTTTGAAACATCTGCGGGAAGCAGAGGGAGAGAAAGGTAAGTGTCTGAATGTTTTTTAAAGAAAAAGAGTGGAGTTTGTAATCTGACTGATCCCTGATAAAACTCTAGCATTTGTTACTGAATGGTGGTTAGTGATGGTCTAGAAGAGGAGAAACAATCCAAGTGGCTGTAGGGTTTCATCAAGAGCAGGGCGGGCCAGATTAAAATGCTTATTTCTGGACAGGATCACTCAACTGGCAGGTAGGGTAACGTAGCAGACATCATTTACTTAGATTTAGCTAGATATTTGATCACCTAAGATTGAACCCATATCCACATGATCCAGGACTTCATCTCCTTGCTGCAAAGAGGGTGACTCTCAGCTCAAAGCTTATAGTCCTAAAGAAATACCTGGAATATTGAGAGGTTATGTGACCATCGACCATCATACAGCTCATGTCAGAAACAAGACCTAAATCTAGATTTTTCTGGTGTCTATCAACTACTCCATGCTATGTCTCATAGGATTAAAGGATCATAGATTTTAAGCTGGAACTAGTCCAACCCCCTCATTTCACGAGACAGAAACTGAGGCCGAAAGAGTATAAATAACCCACCCAAGGTCACAGAGGCAGAAAATAGCACTACTGAACCTCAAACTCAGGTCTTTGGACTGTAAATCACATCATTTCAGAGCTAAAAGAGACTAATTAGACTTTCTATTCTAATTTATATCTGAACAACAACCCTATTTCCAACACCATCTTCAGCTTCAGTTTAAAGATTTGTATTGTGGAGAATGTCACTCCTTTCCAAAGCAGCACATTCCACTTTTGACTACTTCTCAAAATGTAGGGTGTAGGGTGTGTTCAGGGAGTACCTTTGGTGTGATGGCTGCCAAGCCCTTTTGGGGGCTCTTTCCACCTTTGGTGTCCACCTGTTCCAACTAACTCTCACCTGTGGCTCCAAGAAACTCCAGCATGCGCAGTGGCCACATCCTGGTAAACCATTTCAGTAGATGGGCCAAACCAGGTTGAGGGTAACCAAGCATTCTCAAACCCATTGGTGATTTAGGGGGGTGTCTGCCCCAAGTGTGTGAAGACTTCCTTTGGTGGAACGGGTGGATGAGAACAATTTGTTCCAACGGACATGAAGGCAGATGAAGCAGGCCATGTGGAGCGCTTAAAGCTTGGTTAGATGCCGAAGATTCCAAGGTCATCCACTGCATCCTGAGCCATCGCCAGCTGTCTTGACTCTGTCCTGTCACTGGACTATGATGACTCTGGAGGAGAGAGTGAGGCTGACGACTTTGTACAACTCTGCCTCACTCAAATCCAATTTCTGCATGAATTCAAAGACATCACCCATGCCATTTCCCTATTATGCCTCGAAGTCCTGTGGTGACAGGCAAGTGATGAAGCAGCAGGTGCAGAGTCACTGGGAGCTGTAGTCACAACCCTGCACACAGGCGGCCCAGGCCATAGGGTCTTTTCTCACTGGAAGCAGCCATGGGACTTGGCAACCCCCCTGCGTATCTGAGCAGCCTTTTAAGGATTGCACTGCTTACCTCTTGGTATGAGGAAGGGGGCTAGAAAAAGGTGCCTTAAACATTGCCTGCTTACCCAACTCTAGCCTGATTATGGCAGCAGGCAGGGAATCAATCCCACTCTGTCATCGAAAAACAAAAAAATGTACAAAATGTACAAAATGTATGAAAACATCTGCAAAGATGATTTCACTGGCACATGGAATTTATACACACTAATAGACAACATAAAATCCAGTAGACCTGAAAGAAGAACTACTCTTGTTGCAAGAGAACTCAACAGATATTGCATCCAAATGGCAGTCCTGAGTGAAACAAGGTTGGCCAAATAAAGTTGGAGCTGGATACACCTTTTTCTGTAGTGGGTGCAGTGAAGGGGAGGGTCATGAAACTGGCATAGGTTTTGCAATCAAAATTAATCTAGTCAGCAAACTGGTATGCCTGCCAAAAGGAGTGAATGAGACTCTCATGACAATGCAATTGCCAGTCATAGGAAAACACCACGCCACCATCATCAGTGCCTATACTTCCACCATGACAAACCCTGACAAAGTCAAAGAAAAATTTTATGAAGACCTAGAGACCTTTATTGTCAATGTGCCAAAAGAGGACAAGCTTATAATTCTGGGCGAATTTAATGCTAGAGTAGGCTCACACTATCAGACTTGAGAGGAAGTCCTAGGGAGGAATGGAGTTGGAAACAGCAACAGCAATGGTCATTTACTGCTGAAAACTTCTGTATCACATCACCTTCTCATCACCAACACTGTCTTCTGTTTACCTAAATGCAATAAAACTTCATGGATTCACTCTCGCAGCAAACATTGGCATCTAATAGACTATGTGATTGTAAGGAGAAGAGACAGACAAGATGTGAGAGTGACAAAGGCAATGTGTGGTGCACAGTGCTGGACTGATCATAGACTTATCATTTCCAAGCTTAATATTCACATTCATCAAAAAGCAAAGTGACTACCAGAAGAATTAATGTCAACAAATTAGAGCTCTTCTCTGAGCTTGAACTGTTTTTTTGCTGACTTGGAGGGAAAGTTGAGCCAACACACAGTTGGCAACAGTGGAGCAGAAAAGGAGTATGCAGCTCTCAGAGATTTGGTGTACAGCACTGCATTTGCTCATCTGGGTCAGAACATTTGCAAACACCAAGACTGGTTTGATGAAAATGATGGGGAAATTCAGAAGCTGCTAATGAAAAATGAGAACTCCATAGGATTTACCAGTAGGATAGTTCATCCACCTCTAAGAAGGCAGCATTTAATTCCATCAAAAGCAAAGTACAAGCAAAGCTTAGAGAGATGCAGGACTCCCAGCTCAGTAAGAAGGCAGACGAAATTCAGTTTTATGCTGATAGTAACAATCCAAAACACTTTTATGATTCCCTGAAAGCTATTTATGGACCAAAACCCTCTGGTGCATCACAACTACTCAGGGCTGATGGAGTCACATTGATTAGTGATAAGGACACAATCTTAGAGAGATGGGCTGAACACTTCCATAGTGTTCTCAACAGACCATCATCTATCAATGCTGAGACCACTGACCGTTTACCTCAGGTTGAAGTCAATCCCCCCTTAGCTGCAGTTCCAACTGAAGAAGAGGTTTTGAGGGCTATTAGACTCCTTTCATGTGGCAAAACACCTGGTACTGATTCTATTCCAGCTGAGATTTACAAGGTAGAGGGACCATTGCTCAAACAAAAGCTGACTGAAGTTTTCCAGTTTACATGGCAAGAGGAGGTTATCCTCCAGAAGTTCAACGATGCCTCCATTATCTATCTCTATAAGGGTAAAGGGAATAGATTGTCCTGCGACAATCACAGGGGAAATCTCTCTCTTAGTCATTGCTGGCAAAGTTCTTGCTAGAGTCCTCCTTAATAGGCTGATCCTGCATGTGAAAGATGGTCATATACTTGAGAGCCAGTGTGGCTTCAGAAAGGGCTGAGGAACAGTCGATATGATGTTTGCTGCCTGACAACACCAGGAGAAGTGCCAGGAGCAGAACAGAGGCCAGTACACAACATTTGTAGATCTGATCAAGGCCTTTGACACTGTTAGTCATGAGGGCTTATGGAAAATTATGTCAAAATTTGGTTGCCCAGAGAAGTTCATCAATATTGTATGTCAGTTTCATGATGGCATGTTTGCCTAGGTTCTGGATAATGGACAATACTCTCATGCCTTCTCAGTCACCAATGGAGTGAAAGAGGGTTGTATACTTGCTCCCATGCTTTTTTAGCATGACATTTTCAGCCACTTTGACAAATGCTTTCAATGATGTTGAATATGGCATCAAGGTCAACTACTGTACTGATGGTAAGTTCTTCACTTTGAAAAGGCTACAAGCCAAGACCAAAGTGGAGGGAGTGTTGGTGCATGATTTTCTGTTTGCAGATGATTGTACACTCAACGCAGCCTCTGAAGCTGAGATGCTACAAAGTATGGCTCAGTTCTCTGCTGCCTGTGCTAATTTTGGCCTAATAATTAACACTAAGAAAACACAGGTGCTCCATCAGCCACCACCACACAATCCATATGTGGAACCGTTGGTTACAACAAATGGAAAAGTTGTGAATGCTGTGGAGATAAGTACAATTACCTTGGTAGTGTACTTTCCAGGGATGTACACATTGACAATGAGGTTGATGAATGCATTGCCAGAGCTAGCTCAGTGTTTGGGAGGCTCTGAAGAAAAGTTTGGGAGAGAAAGGGTATCAGACTGACTATCAAACTGAAGGTCTACAGAGCCATTGTGCTGACCTTATTGTTATATGCTTGTGAAACATGGACAGTCTACCAGTACAATGCCAGGAAACTGAATTGCTTCCATTTGAACTATCTTAGGAAGATTCTGGGAATCACCTGGCAGGATAAGGTACCAGACACTGAAGTCCTTGCTCAAGCTGAACTGCCAAGTATTCAAATTATGCTTCAGAGAGTGCAACTCCAGTGCGTTGGCCACGTTGTTCAAATGCAAAATATACGCTTGCCAAAAAGACTATTTTATGGAGAACTCGCATGGGGCAGGTGATCAGAAAAAGCAATACAAGGACACTTTTAAGGTCTCTCTCAAGAACTTTGAATTTGACTGTGCAACATGGGAGACACTGGCACAGGACCACTCAGCATGACGTGTGGACATCAGAAAGGGTGCTGTGCTCTTTGAGCAAAGCAGAATCAAGATAGCACAAAGTAAACACAGGATGCACAAATTTGGGATATCCACCCCAAATATTCATACATGCTATCTGTGTCCAACCAGTAGAGCATTCTGAGCTCATATTGGTCTGATTAGCCACAGCTGGACACACTGAAATTTCACTTTATCATGGTGATGTCATTTTGGTTCTCTTCGAAAATGAAGGACAACAACCAAAACTTCTCAAAATGAAGATGTTTTCCCTTCCCTTTTTTTTTTAGTACACAAGTCTGAACCAAGCAGTTTATCCTTTATAACATCATGAGCATATTTGTGTAGTACTTGATGTTTATAAAACATTTCATACTCCTCACCTTTCAGGCCCTTATTGCTTCTTTCCTGAATAATTCTGACAGGTCTCTCTACCTCTGAGCTCCTCTGTCTCCATCTTCCAATAGCTTTTAAAGTGACAGACTCTTAAAGTACAGACTCCATCACTCCATTGTTCAAAAAGGGCCAGTGGCTCCCATTTCCTTCTGGGATCAAATGCAAGCACCTCTGTTTAGTATTTAAAACCCTTCACAGTCTGCCTCTTGCTTACTTTCCCAGACTTACTACACATTATTTTCCTCTCCACATGGTCTGTCTTGCTTTTCCTTACCCCCAGCACTCTATTCCCCATCTTCGCATAGATTCTCCTACACTCATGGAAAGGACTCCTTCCTCACCTTCATCCTTTAGAATTTCTTCAGAGTTCTACTCTTCCAGATGAAACTTCCTGATCCCCTCCAACCTCATCTGCCAGTGCCCCTTTCAGCCAGTCCAAGGTCACACAAGTATCATCTAATAGAACCATGGCCTGAGACCAGGTTTTCCGACTCCCAACTCTGAAGTCTTCATTCATCAAAGCACTTTCACATATGTTCTCTTATTGGTTCTCTTTCAGAACAACACTGTAAGGGGATTGTTAATTTCTCCTCACGTTCTCCTTCTCCATAGTAGCTGAGGAAACAAAGGTGAGATGACTTGTCTATGGTCACCCAGCTAGTGAGTGGTGCTTACCCTAGAGCCTGCATATAGTAGGTGCTTAAAAAATATTTATCGATTGACTGACTGGCTGACTTATAGAGCTGAATCATACTTTCCACCCTTTGCTCCCTGTTCTCTCTGTCTCTGTCCGTCTCCTTCTCTGTGTGTGTGTGTGTGTTTCTCTCTCCCTCCTTTCCACCTCCCTCCCCCCTTAATTCCCCTCTCCTCCTTTTCCCTGTGAGTTTCTAGACTTTGCTACCTATATGTGGACTGTCAGGAGAATAGGGTATGATGGAAGGGCAGAATGTGTGGAAGTAGCTCTTCTAACTCTGGCCTGACCTCTGAGGAGGACTTCATTGGGTCCCCAGCTGGTGTGGGGGGTGGATCTGCCACCTACTCTGGCCTCGACAGATGGTCTTAGCTTTTCTCCTTTCAAGCAAGGGCTGAACATTTGCTGAACACCTGCTGTGTGCAGAGCTCTGTCCTAGGTACTGGAAGGGGAGGATGGGGGTGAACAAAACCTGGGGAGGCCTGTGGTAGCAAAGAAGGTTGGAGGAGGAGAAGGAGAAGCCCTATTCAGGGGCCCAGAACAGTTATAAAGCTGTCTACTCTTTTGGAGAAAAGTTTCTGATGCCCGTGGGACCAAGGGCTCTCTCACTCTGCTGCCATGACTCCAGGGATCTAGGGGTCCCTTCCTAGGACATCAGACTGAACCATTAGCGTGATTTCCTCATCTTTCCCTTTGTCTTTCTACTGCTTCCTGTTTGACATCTGCTGTTCAGGTATTTCAGTTGTGTCTTGACTCTCTGTGTCCCCTTTGGGGTTTCTGAGGCAAAGATACTGTAATGGCTTGCCATTTCCTTCTGCATGTTATTTTACAGATAAGGAACTGAGGCAACCAGGATGAAGTGACTTGACCAGAGTCACACAGCTAGTAAGTGTCTCAGGCCAGATTTGAACTCAGGAAAATGAATCTTCCTGACTCCAAATCTCATGCTCTAGCCACTACCCCAACTTCCAGTCTTATAGAATAGCAGAATTTTAGAAATTATTATCTAGTCCAGTCTTGATAAAGATCCTAAATTTCCACCTACAGCCTCATTGATAAGCAGATGACTTCCAGTGGATGGGGATCTCATTACCTTCTGTGGTAGCCCGTTCCATTTTGGAAAAGCTCTTCAATTTTTTGCCTACATAACTTTCATCCCTTGGTTCTCATTCTGCCCTTCTGGGTCAAGAAGAACAAAGCAAATCCCTCTTTTCCATGGCAGTCCTAATCTTTGAAGGCCATGAACCTACCCTCAGATAAATCTTCTCTTATGCAATCTAAATCCCTAGTTCCTTCAGTTTTTCTATCCCCTTATGATATGAAAAGCATCCTGGAATAGTGAATAGATAGTTGGCCTTTTAAACCAGGAAGACATGGGTTCAAGTCTTGACACATACTGATTGTGTGACCTTGGGTAAGTGACAACTCTTTAAGTTTGGAAATAATAGAGAAAGCACTGACCAGCATTAATAGGAGGGATTTATTCATCTCCAGTTCCCGATATCAGTGAAATTCCAGGTCTAGTCCCTGTGGCATGGGTTCAGGTCCCGCTGACCCTCCTGGCCACTCTTTTCTTTATATTCTCCATTTGTCAATTTCTTGCCTAAAGCTGAATTATTATAACTGTGGAGATTGATCAGGCGACAGGTTAGACACACAGGTAGGGAGGCTTAGCATTAAGTTTGCCTTAATGTACCTTAGAAGTTAAATCTGTTTTAGGGACCTGTCAGAACTAGATTCCTTTGCTCAGTTAAATGAGTGAAGTCTAGTTCTTTCTCTTCTTGCCTTTATTTCTCTTCTTAGATCTAATTCATTGGAAAGAAGATTGGGCTACAAGTTTGGAAAATCTGCTCTCTGTTTGTAGGCACGTCCCTGAGCCTCGATTTCCTCAAATGTAAAATGAGAGAATTAGTTAAACTGATGTCTCAGGTTTCTTTGCCACTGTCTGATCCTATCCCCAACTCAAGCTGGAATGCTTTTTCCTCTCTCTGCTCTCCTTCTTGCCAAGGAAGCAGTTCTCCTCCTTTCTCATTGTACTATGACCTTCTCAGGCTTAGAAGGAATGACTCTCCAAGCCTTAATCCCCTGAGACTGGCCTTTAAAGGTCAATCTAATGTTTAGCTCAAGTTTACTAACTTCTTTGGTATTTTCTAATGATTCCAGTTTTTCTTAATAAGTACCTCCTGTTCATCAGTGCTGTTTTGTATGTATCACAGGTCCCTCTGTCAGTCTGATGAAACGGATGGACCTTTCTTCAGAACGATGTTTTTTAAATGCATGAGATAAAATACATGGGATTATAATGAAAACCAATTATACTGAAATAAAGACAGCATTTTTTTCCTCCAAGTAAACAGATGCCTTGAAATCCATCTTCAGATCCCTGGGCTAAGAACCCTTGCTGTAGCATCTCAATCTAGAGTTTTTTCACCCTTTTTCATCTTCCAACCTGCCTCAATGTACAACTCTCTTTGCTTCAGTCTTTGAGGATGCCAGGTTCTTTCTGGCTGAGTTGTAGGTGCAATGCACAACTCTAAATTGATGGTATATGAAAAATATCCATTCCAAGAGCACAATCTTCTTACTCATTTCAGCTTGGCAGTTTATCAAGCATCCATCCTTTATTTCACATGTTTATCTTGCTTTTGCTTCTTCCTCTTGCTCAAGGGAACTCAAGTGGTAAAGCTTCCCAGGTTTTGGGGAAGTGTCCTTGGTCCTGTCTACCTTGGAATTGTAAAAACCTTTACAACATAGCTTGGGATGTAGATTGAGAAAGGACCTAAGCCTCAAGTGCTCTGGGAATTATAAGGAACCTCAGAAATCACACAGCTCAATGTGAAGTTGGTCAATGAGTGACTAACAGGCTCCATTTGAAGCCCTTCACTAGTGGGGGAGCTCACTACCTTCACAGGCAGCTGGTCCATTTTTAGACAGCTCCACTGTTAGGAAGGGTTTTCTTATATCAAACTGAAATTGCTTTCTCTAGCTTTCACCTGGGGTTCCTTGCTCTGTCCTGTGGAATCAGGCTTAACCTTCCTTCTGGACCCTGCACAATTATGAGTGTTATGTCACGTGCTGACCAGCCTAATACAGCCCATTAACCATCTCTCTCACCACTATTTACCACTGGCCTAGCTATCAGACATTACACTGTATTCCTCTAGTACAGTGTAATTTTTTAATCCAAGTATTGAACTTGACATTTACCCTTGTTTACTTTCATCTTTTTGGAATTAATACGTTGTTACAGCCTAAAGTGATCTTTTAAAATTTACAATTCTGTCATATGATATGGATTAATTGTTCCCTTGGGCTTTGTATCATCCACGAATTTGATCAGGGTACTGTCCACGTCTTCCTCCAAGTAATCAACAAAGATGTAGAACAGATCTTTTCTATACACTGATCAGTTTGACTATTTTATACCATTTCTTCCTTTTGAAAAAAAGTTCTTTATTTTAGGATTGGAGGGGAAGAAGGAGGGATACAGGAGCAAATCTAGATGGCAGAAAAAAAGATACCAAAAAGGAGGGGAAGGGAATAAGTATTTATTTTGGTGGCACCGATTACGTGCCAGACAGCACAAGGCACTTAATATTTCTGCATCTGATCTTCACAACAACCGTACAAGATAGATGCTGTTATTATCCCTATTTTACAGTTTAGGAAACTGAGGCAGGCAATGTTGCCCAGGGTCACACAACAAATAGGTGTCTTCAAATTCAGGTCTTCCTGACTCCAGACTCTAACCAATGAGCCACCTAGAGTGACAGGAGCCAATGGAAGACCTGGAAAGCTCCCTCCAGGGTGACATCAGTCCACTAACCACCACTTTGGAGAACTATTCTTTCAAATTATCTAGTTCCATCTAACTATATCCAGCATGCATGCCTCTAGCTTGTTCGTATGGATATCATGAGAAAAAATGACAAATGCCTAGCAAAAATTCCAAGTCTCCTTTGTCTTATCCCTATTGGCTCTCCGTGTTCACTATTTCATTTTCCCTTTTAAAAGACTCATGAGGACACACATATATTATATGTTATATAATATATCCTATATCCCATATGACGTATATAGGATAACAAGACTGCAAGTGCCCTCTCTAGTGTCTGACATTATTTCAAAAATTCCAATCTCTCCTAAGGAGTCCTTAGGAGTATAAACATACTGCTTCTGAACCTCAGAGCCATAGACAGATATTAGCCAGAGCTATAGATATTAAATGTAACCTGTTAAAATGAGAGTTTGGGGGATGATCTTCTAACTTGAAATCCTGTGACCCTGGCTTCACTAACACAGTGCTCTTTGTCCCCTTTGCCTGGGAAGGATTTTCAAGGGTGTCACATGAGAAGAGCCCTCAGTCTCCCAAGGAGAGCTGAGCCAGGGGCCAAGGTGGGGCCAACCTCCACAGGAGACTGTTAGTGGAGATGCCTTGCCTCCCAAGATGCTGGGGAATGGATGTTTTGATTTCTGGGCTTCAGCATCTCTGGCAGCTCAGCCCAAGTCACTTGACATGCTACCCCTGTGCCAGTATTGATGCAGCTGGGGAGGCTGATCCCACAAAGCCAGGACCAGTCTTGTTCTGCCAGCAATTCTAAGGATCCTGGCCCTCTGGCTGGGAGCAGACTCCAGGCCTGCTGGCCCCTCTGAGGGATGATCATTAGTCTTTCTGTCTCATAATTGGGCTGTAAACACCCAGCAGAATAAGAGACCCAGGAGCTATAATTATGAGCTATTAGCCACGTGGGCCAGAATTGCTGACTCCACACAGTGTCTCCTCCCTCTTCCCAGCAGGACCTCAGTCTCCCAAACTTCATATCTGCCAGCTTTTGGGAAGAATTCCAAACAGACGGCTCATTCCCCAACTCCTCTCAGTGGGAGAATAGAATTAGTTCCATCTCCCAGGATTCCAAGAAGTTGTAGTCAAGAGACATGAGTTCTAATCCTGGTTCTGCCATTTATAGACATATAATCATAGGCAAGTCAATTCCTGTCTTAGAAGTTGTTTCCTCCTCTGCAAAATGGGGTGGAGTGGGATGGTGCAATCAATGTCATTATAAGAAAAACACTTTTTAATCATGAAGTTCAATAGAAATTTGAGGTTTTGAAATGGTGTCAGACACCAGACACTGCTATATTCTGCCCTGTTCAGACTACATCTGGTATAGTGGGTGTAGGTCTGGGCTGTCACCTTTATTATTCTCCACCTGGAGAATTTCCAGTGGAGATAAATCAGGGTCATATAGACGAGAAAGTTTGATCTGGAAGTTGCTTCAGTGACCTGAGCTCTGACCTGCTCTATCACACAGCTAACATGTCAGAAGCAGGGCTTGCTGATCCTTAAACTAGTACTCTATTTATAAAACCACATAGTTCAAGGTAATGCCTCAAGAATCAGTTCAAGGAACTGGTAGATATTTAGCTCAGACAAAAAAATAGTTTTAGTGGGGACTCAATGGTTGGTTCCCTATTCACTACTCAGTGTTCTTAGAGGATCCTAACTTTAGATCTGGGAGAGACCTTAGAGATGACCTAGTCTGACCCTCCCCCCCCCACCTGTTTTGCAGATAAGGAAACTGAGTTGGAGTGAGCTTAATTAACTACTAGCCACATGGCACATAGCTGACATGTGCCAAAAGCGGGACTTGAACCCAGGTCTTCCTAACTCCAAGTCTTTTATTGTACTGGGATTGCAAAGGGCAGTCACTTCCAGTCATGTCCAACTCTTTGTGATCCCTTTGGAGTTTTCTTGCCACAGATACTGGAGTGGTTATCCATTTCCTTCTCCAGCTCTTTTTACAGATGAGCAAACTGAGGCAAACAGGGAGGAGTGACTTGCCCAATGTCACACAACTAGTAAGTGTCTGAGGTGGAATTTGAACTCAGGTCTTCCAGATTCCAGGTTCAGAGTTCTAATCACCCAACTGCCACCTAACTGCCCCAACTCCAAGTTTATGTCTTGAATATCAGTTGAAGGAAGGGGTGTGTGCGTGCGTGCGTGCATGCGTGCGTGTGTGTATGAGAGAGAGAGAGAGAGATTGATTTAGCCTGGCAGAGAGATTAAAAATGGGATGGGGAGATGGCAACCTTTAACTCTTTGAGAAACAGTCACATGAAAGAGGAACTGGAGTGGTCTACTTGGCCCCTGAGGGTAGGAAGTAGGAACAATGGGGGAAAGTTGTGAAAAGTGAATTTAGGCTTGAATTTTGAGGTAAATAAAACTTTTCTAACAATGAGTGCTACTCCAAGTGCAATCCCCCTTAAAAAAGACATTCACACAGAAACCTCTTCTCTCCTCTGACACCGTCCCTACCTAGGTATGGGTCCCCCTCACGTCAAGCTTGGACTAATCCTATAGTCTGCATATTTCTGTTTTTATTATGGATCTTTGGATGGAGACAACACTCTTTTTCTTGGAATTCAATAAGACATGTATAGCTAAGTTTGTGTATATCTTTATAATACTTGTGGAAAGTCTACGTAAATTTTTTTCTGTTATTAGAACTACAGAAAGGTTTCTCTCATCGAAGTAGATCAGTGATGAAAACTAGCCAAATATGAGAATCAGGAGACCTTGTGGTCCTTGTGGTGTGTGATCTGTATGTTCTTCTGAGAAGCAACAGAATTTCGAATGATTTGTGGGTAGAGTGAGGGTTGGAGGGGTGAGGGAGAACGTAGTTAGAGGAGGACAAGTGAGAATGGGAGATTTGTGGAGTAATGTGTGTGTGTGTGTGTGTGTGTGTGTGTGTGTGCACGTACGCGTGTGTGTGTTCTGCGTAGAGAAGAAAATGTCTTTTCTGCTGAACTTTAATTGTGAAGGTTTTTACAGTTGAATGGAGTGAAAGAAGGAAAGGAAGAAAGGAAGAAGGAAGAAAGAAAACGAAAGAAAGGAAGACAGAAAGACAAAGAAAGACAGAAAGAAAGACAGACAAAGAGGAAGCTGTGGAGTGAGAGTATTGACAACAGGGCCAAAGGGATTCATGTGCTTTCCTTAGAACACCCCTGATTACTCCTCCACTCAAGGATCTTCAGTAGCTCCCTATCAGGTTAATTATAAACTCCTCTGCCTGGCATTTAAAATCCTCCACAGTCTGGCACCCACATGCCTTTCCAGATATTTCCCATTATCCCCCATATGCTCATTCCAGTCATACTGGGCTAACTCCTTTGTCCAAACTTGTAATGCCATCCCCCATCTCTGTCTTTGCACAGACATGTTGCTCATGTTCTCCTGGATTCCATGCACTCCCTCCTGATGACTCTCAGAATCTTCAGCTTCCTCTAAGGACAGGCTCAGTTCTCCAGTATTTGATGTCTGCACTGATGCCTTTCTGACTTGCAGCCATCTGGTGATTTCCAATAATGGCTCATTGATCAGGCTGAGTAGACTCCCTAATTCATGTTGGTAGTCACTGATAGATGGGAATCTGGGGAATTCCAGGAAGGAGCTAGATTCATCAGTCATGGATAGAGAGGACAGATCAGGGAACAGAACCCTGGCTCTTCCACGTTTTCCCATTTTCCAGAAGAAATAAATCATGACTTTAGAATAAAGGTGAAAGATGGTTTATCCTGGCAAGATTAGAAATGGAGACAACATAGTAGGATAGAAAGAAGACTGGACTTTGGAGTCAGAGATGGAATCACATAATCTCAGAGTTAGAAGGGAGATCAAGTCAGTCTATGCATGAAAACAGTCTGTGTTAATAATGGATTTGAATCCAGCTCTTAAAGATTAGTTCTTTATCTGTTGTGCCATAATTCCTTTCTTATCAATATCCTTCCTAAAATATGTGGTGCCCTCGAGCTGAATATACTACTCCAGGTTGTGGTGTGGCTAGAACAGAGTATTTTGGGACGATTAGCCCCTTCAATCTGGATGCTAAGTACTTTTAATGCAATGCTACACTGTTTGAGGCATAGTGAACTTGTGGTCCACTGAGACTCCCAGATCTTTTCCCGAGTAGTTATGCTTCCTCCACTCCACAGTGAATCCTGAGTAGTCATCATCAACAAGTTGACAATAGGGTGGGAGAACTCATCTCCTCTCCCCTACAGGGTGTGTGTGGGGAACTTCTCATTCCATTTGATTCCAGGAAACACTTGGTACCCCTCTTCCAAGAGAATGTATGGGGGGAGATTAACTCATGGCTTCTCTCTGAAGCTGTCAAAGGACCCTAAGCCCCTCTACTCTCTATCCTTTCCATCATTATGCCTGCAAGGTCTCCTTGCTTCCCTTCCCCCATACCATCCGCCTCCAATGGGCAAAAAATAGCAGAGCACGAAAAAGCTTTTTAAATTCTCTTTTGTTGCATCTGCTTCCTTGGGTCTCAATGCCCTGCTTTGTGCGTCCCGGCTGATCCATCTGTCTGGGATTATAAACTCTAGGAGGCAGGGACCAGGCCTTTATTTGATTAGTCTCGGAACAATTCTTCCCAAGGCACACATAGCTCAGGCTGAGCTCTCTGTGTGGGAGGGGAAGGAGACCACAGCTGATTGATATAGGGGTGGGGGAGGTTATGTACCCTCACCCTCTACACCCTCCTCCTCCATCCTGGGTCCAATGGGATGAGGGGAGACAGATGTCTTTCTCTTCTCTCTCATTACTGCTAGAGCGACTGATGGCTCTCGGGAGAGATTTCAAGAAGCAGGACTCAGATTTGTGTGGCCTGGACAAGATTAGAAAATCAAGCCTTCTTTGTGTCGCTGCCCACCCCAGGCTTGGAGCCTTCCTTAACAACTGAAATATTTTTGAAAAGTGTCCCTCACTGAGCTCTTCCTCCTCCCTCTCCTCCCCTCTTACCAAAGACCACCCCTTGGGCCATGGGCACCGCCAGGGGAGGACCTGATAATAATACTAGCTGGCACTTAGAGAGAGCTCCCTATGTGCCAAACTTTGTGCTAAGTGCTTTACAATTGTTATCTCATTACTAACACATGTGACTTAACTTGTTATAGAGTAAATGCCTATGGACCAATAGGCCAGTCATTGAAAATACATGCACACACACATGTACAGGAACACATATATGTGCACACAGGTACACATAGAGACACATGCATACATAATATATGCCAGAACTTAGGCTATTCCAAAGTGGTATATGCATATACACATACATATATATGTGTGTGCATGTATGCATATGTATATATACATACACATGTGTATATATGTACATACAATATGGATATGCATATATACTATATGTGTATATATGTGCACACATGTATGTGTGATATGATGTATAATTATATATGCATGTATAATATGTGCATATATACATATATACAAATATCAGGATTGTAGGGTATCATATATACATATACCTGCACATGCATGTATATATACATGCATATATACAGCACATATGTATATGATACCCTATGATCCTGAGGCAGATGGTGACTTAATGACCCACCCAAGATGCATACCGAATGACCACTGACTTGATTTGACAATGATCTTTGTGTCTCTGTGGCTGAGCTTCTCTGAAGGTGGGTAGACCTGTTCTGAGATTCCAAAGCAGCCACTAGCCCCTGCTAGAACCTTCGCAGTGTGGCAGTCACTCCCTATCCCATTGGGCCCAGGATAGAGCAGTACATTAGAATCAAGTCATCGGCTGGTTCTTTCTTAGCTTTTGATCCAATGAAATTCAGGCAAGAGAGTATCTTCTGTCTATTTTTATTGGAAAAGTGGGCATCTCTGGGTGTTTTATGGATTTACAAGAGTAGTGTCCCAGTTTATTATTTAACTGATCACCACTGACCTATTTTCATTTAATCAAGGATGGCTTACTGGAGAAAACGGAGTTCGATTCCATTCAGCTCAATTAACAAGCATTTCTGAAGGGTCTGCTATATGCCAGGTGTTGGGTGAGGTGCTAATGATAGGAAGAAATAGCAGGGATGATTTAGGCCCTCAAGAAGCTCACATTCAAGGAGGAAATAGCACAAGTGAGTTAGAGTTGAATTCTACAAGCAGCTATTAAGGGATAACCTTGTATGAGCAAGGTGTTGTACTAGGCCTTGAGAATAAAGCTATCAAGCTGAAATAGCCCCTGTCCTCAAGGATCTTAGATTTTATTCCTCCTTTCTTCTCCTCAGTTTCCTTCCCTGTAAAATGGCAGGTGGGCTCTATATCCCTTCTAGGTCTAACATACTGTACTATGATTCCTTTAGTATATTTTACCATAGGGCATGTGAAGCCAAATTGGTCAAAAAAGTGCCTCAAGGCCCCATTTTTTAGAAACACAATTGTTAAGTGAAGGGGGTCCTTAGGAAGAGGGGAGATTGGGGAGTGAGCCTGGGATCCAGGGTACATAAGATCTTCAGAGGTGGCTGTTGACAAACTAACAGGAATAAAGATCTTGGAACATGCTTGTGGTCCCAAGATGATTCTGACCTACATGTGTTTCTGGGAAAGGCAGCATCAGAGCCTTAGCCAACATATTTTATGCCCAAAGCAAGCGGTCTGAAGCAGGAGCTGGGATGCTGCTGGCGAGAGCTCCCTGGCAGCCTGGGGATGGAGCTCACCTGGGCTGGAGCATGGCTGGCTCCCAGAAGGAGGAAGCGCGCACCATCTGTCAGCTTCCCATTTTAACTAATTATTCTTGTTACTGGAGAGGCAGTGTGGGGTGAAGTGGATAGAGAGCTGCCCGTGGAGTCTGGAAAATCTCTGTTCAAGCCCCATTTCGGACACATGCAGACCGTGTGACCCTAGGCAAGTCATTTTACTTCTAGTGAGTCAGGGAACTTTCTAAGACTAGAAATCTATATTAGTATAAGAAATTTTCTCATTAAGGGTCCCCTATTCCAATGAAATCCCAGCTTTTGTTCTGCCAGATGGATGCTAAGCTCGGTTGTTTCTAGACACTATGAGCACTCTTTACATCTGAGGGCCTTGGTGTAAAGCTTCAGCCACTCTGCCCTAGTTACAGCATCATGGAACGCAAAGAGGTTTGTGGCTGGCGGGGCACAGTGGAGAGAGCGTTGGATCTGAAAGGGAATAAGCATTTATATAGTCCGTGACAGGCACTGTGCTAGGTACTTTTTACAAGTATTTTCTCATTTGATCCTCCAATCCTAGGCGCTGTTATTTGCAGTTGAGGAAACTGAGTCAGACAAAGTAAGTGCCTTGTCTAGGGTCCTACAGCTAGTGAGAGTCTGAGGTCAGATTTGAACTCAGTTTCCTGACTCCAGGCTCAACACTCTATGTGCTGTGTCAGAGTCAGGGAATCTGATTTTAAATCTCGACTCTATAACTTAAAACTCTGGCTTCAGGGAAGCGACTTTCCCTTTGTTAAAATGACTTGAGTTCGAGGATTGGTTCTGTTACTTTCTCCCCATGAGACCTTTTACTTCTGTGTTTTAGACTAGATCCTAATTTAACAACGTTGGGTAGTATGTGGGGCCAGCCTTACTATCTCCATTTTACAGATGAGGACATCGAGGCATGAAGTGACCTAAGGTCACTTATCTACTGCTGGAGTTGGAGCTTACGCCCAGTTCTGTGATGAAGTCCTGTGCTCATCCCACCAAATTAGGCTGTCTCTAAGGTGACAGGACAGTTACTGAGTCTTTTTTCCTTGGCTGCTTTATAAAATTGGGCCAACCACAACCTCTCTGTTCATGTGAAGCCCTTTAGTGAAGGAAGGATAAGAGACATTCTTTCTTCAGCAATGTCCTCCCTCCCTCCCAATTACCAGCTTCTGGGGAAGTGGATTGAATAAATATCTGCAAATTATTCTAAGTATCTGGGATGAAGGTGCTAATAGAAAGTGGGATGATTGTATCAGGAAAGGCTTTCACAATGCTCAAATTTCATTTCAAAGACACACAAACCTAATGAATGCAATGAATAGAGGTTTGCCCAAGGACTTTGCAAATATAAGGTTCTCTGTAAATGCTGGAAATTAAGAAAAGTCACAGGAAGAGCACTGGATGCACACAATAGACAATTAGCCTTGTAACGTCAGCTCATAAAGGCAGCTCTGGATCAGGCCTTCATTCTGCTGCTCTGCCTAGTGGGCTGATGCTAGGGATTCCTCATTATACAAAGAAAGTAGTGTCTAGTGTTTGGGCCAAGTTATTGGGGTACCAGTATTGAGGTCAGCAGGGCATCCTTGTATAGCGGACAAAGCTCTGAACTTGTGAACTTGTGGGCAGGAAGACCTGGCTTTGAATCCAGCCTTGGACACTTGCTAAACTGTGACCATGGACAAGTCACTTAAGCTTTATATGCCTCAACTTCCTCTCTTGTAAAATGGACTAATAGTGCCTGTATTATTTACTTCACCGTTGGGGGCTAGGAAGAGATAATGTATGGGAACTATTGGTAGATTTCATCCACGCACCGAAAGCCTTGACGATTTGTCTTTCCAGGGTGGCAAAGACTGGTCAAATACCCTCATGGGAGGCAGGGTTGTGATTGCCTCCGAGACACAAGACCCAGCTCACTCCAAATAAGGGGACAGCCCCTAGAGAGTGAGAGAGAGCCTTAGAATAAAAGGCAGGATCCACCCAGGGGAAATGGGCAAGTGGCAGTAGATAGCCTACTTTTCTTCCCTTGAGAATGACCAGAATATATTCTTAAACCACTTGTCAATTGGAGAATGACTCCTATTCTTATAAATTCAAATCAGCTCCTTATATTTTGGAAACTAGACCTTGTAAGTTTTTTTCCCCTCAGTTATTTGTTTCTCTTTTAATTTTAGTTTTTATTAGATTTATTTTGTAAAACCTTTTTAATTTGTTGTAATTAAAATTATCCATTCTATCTTCTGTGGTTCTCTTTATTCATTGGTTGGTCCCAGCACAGATCAGAGCAGGCCTGAGGAATTGTCCAGAAGGTAGCTGAAGAGGCAGTGTGTGCAGTCGGAATATATACAGGTAACAAGTGGAATATTCACACAAATTTCTGGTGTTCAGACATCAATTGTCTCACAAAAACCCTGTGAAGTACCTGATGTGAGTGTTGTTATGAAGAAAACTGAGACTCAGAGAAGGGAATTGGCTTTGTCTATGAAAATTCAGCTAGTCAGCAGAGGCAAAAACTTGAATCCGTGTTTTAGGACTATGAGTCCTGTGCAGAAACCAGACAGAGTCAGGAGACAGGCTTTGTAGCAGAGGAGAAGCAAGTCCCTCCTTCTAGGTAAAAGGAAGAGCTTGGAACTTGTGTCCAGCTTGGACATTCTATGTCCTGTTGTTCTAAGATGACGTTCTGCTCCAGTGTTCCATGGTTTCTATTTTTAGGTCCCTTTCTACTCTAACACTATATATTCGAAAATCACTTCCAGCTTTGACATTCCTTGTTCTATGTTCTAAGGGCCCTTCCAGGGCTAATTTGACATTCTGTGCTTTATGGTTCTCAGGTCACTTTCGAGTATGACACTCTATCCTATTGTTCTATGTATCCCTCTAGCTCTGAGATTCTGTGCTCTATATTCTCGGTTCCTTTCCAAAGTTGAGATTTTTGGACCCTGGATGTAGATAGATGGATAAATCTATAGATATATGATATGTATCTGTATGAGTATCTATACATACACACATTTACACACACACACACACACACACACACACACACATATATATATACACATATACCCATATGGAGGCAAGATATTGGCCAGAACCTAGGCTATCTCAAAGTGGACCAGGATGCCTCAGAGAGTACCAGGTAACATCACTGGAGCTCTTCCAGAAGAAGCTGTAAGGTCACTCTTCAGGGATGCTGTGAAAGACATCCTGTTGAAGTATTTTTTGCCGTTGATGCCTTCAGAGGTCCCTTCTGACCCTTGGGTTCTGCACGGGATCATATGTAGTGGGGTAAGAGGGAAAGAGGGGACTGTCAGGGAAGGTCATTGTGGCCTGAAGTGGATAGTTAGATCTCCCAGTGATTCTTTCCCCTAAGAATTAGGAGTGGGTGGGTGCTGAATTGAGCTGATCTAGCTCTCCTGGGGTAGAGAAGGAAAGAAGAGGGAGGGCTAACTGATCACAACTGAGAAGTATGATTTCTATCTGAGTTGAAACAAAGCTCACGCAGATGCCAGGTTGAGAATCTGTTCACTGGCCTACCTGGCTGACATTGCACAGCTGGAGCAATTGGATAGTTGGTATCTTCATCATGGCCAGCTTCGAGTGTTGCCTTTGAGTGACTGATAGCAGAGAAAGAGCAGATTTAAAGATGAGAAATGTTTTTTCCCCCTGAGTGGGGGCAGCACCAAACACCAAATAGCATGTTCTGTGGGGAGTCCCTAGAGCTTTTGGCAAAGGCTGTCGCCTAAGCAATGAATCATCAGTGTTTGGTTGGCCCCACTTTGCCCTCCCTTTGGCTTTCTCATGCTGTCAGTGGATCTTGACAGGCCGATGCATTTGTGATGAATGTGAATCTTATGGGGAGGTCAGTGTCAGTGTGTGGGGGAAGTTTTGAGTTTATTGCGTAGTAGTGAAAGATGTGCTTGTGCACCCGCCGGGGGGTGAGTAGAAACAAGGTTTATAGTAGAGAAGGGGATTATTGTTCAGTTCTAAGAGATAAATCCCATTCCTAAAATGAGAGCTCTTTGAAATGGAAGAGAAAAAAAAGGACTGTAGCGACTGGGACCATCCCTCTTTTTTTAGTGCGCAATCAACAAGCATTGATTAAACTCTAAGCTCCAGGGACTGGGCTAAGGGTTGGAGAAACAAAGAAAGGCAAAGGTAGTCTTTACCTTCAAGGAGCTGCTATTCTAATGGAAAAGAGAATAGGTAAGCAATGACATACATACATTACATATGCAGGGTCAGTTATAAGAGATCTCAAAGGGAAAGGGCTGGTGTTGGGCAGGGAGGAGGAAGGCCTCTGGCAGAAGATGTTGAGCCCTCAGAAAGGGAACCTGATTTCAGTCCTACAAAGCATTTTCATCCGCTCACAAGAATACCTCATGAAACCCTACAATACGCTTACTTTTAGTTAGTCAATAAACATTGATTAAGCTCCTACTACGTGCCAGAGTGTTAAGGGAGGACTAGCACCTCTGGTGTGAGGGTTTGCTGAGCCTTTTTCAGGGTTGCTCATCCACCTTCGCTGTCCAACTGGTCACCTATGACTCCAAGAAGCTAGAGCATGTGCAGCAGTCACACCCCGGTAAAACTGTCTTAGCAGATGGGCTAAGCCAGAGTAAGAGGAACTGAGAGACCTCAGACAGATGGGTGAGTTAGGGGGGTGTCTATCTCGAACATGTGAAGACTTCTTCCTGGTGGAATAGGTGGATGAGAACAATTTGTTCCAATGGCCATGAAGATGACTGAACAAGGTTCTGCGAAGGGCTGAGAGCTTGGTGAGACATCGAAGATGCCAATGCCACCCATTACATCCATCGCCAATTGTCCTGACTTTTATCTTGCCCCTGGACTTTGATGACTCTAGAAGAGAAAATGAGGCTGATGACTTTCTGCAAGTCTGCCTCACTTAAATCCAATTTATGTACAAGTCAAGAATCATCCCATGATGTCACTGATCCTCTTTGAAAATGAAGGGCAACAATCAAGCAACACCTACCACTTGTACATGCCAGCCACCGTGTTCAGTCCTGGGGATACAAAGAAATTCAAATGACAAGCCCAGCTCTCAAGGATCTCACATTGTAATGGGGGAAGCAACCTGCAAACACTTCAGTACAAACAAGCTACTTACTGGATTAATTGGAAATAATCAACAAAGGGAAGGCACCAGGATATTATTATTCTACACTTTTTACTAGCTGGCATACCCACCCCCGCTCTATGCTAGTCAGTCAGAACAATTAGTTCAATAAAATAGCATTGAATGAAATCGCATAATAGGAAAACAGCAATTAAACATTTCCCAGTGGGACATGCTCTTCCACACATATATGAACCATGAGTGGAAAAAATATACCTAGGGTGCACCTGAGGAAGGAAAACATGTGACCAGGGGACTTCCATGGATGGGTTCACACATAGAGGAAAACGTAACCAAGGCACGTGTATGGAGGGACCTGCACAGCCAGGGCATATGTGTGGTGGGCAATGCATGTCTCCGGTACTCCAGAGGCCATCCATGCCTTGTGAGGATGCCTTTGGGTGGTTGGTCTGGCTCTCCTACATTTGGATTGGAGTTTCTACCAGGCTTTGCTCCTCTGGTCTTGCTCAGCTAGGCATATCATCTCCTATCAGCTTCAGGTCTTCAGCCAGGATCCCCATTGGAGATGCTTTTTCTTCTTACCCAGAAGAGTGGACTCCACCATCTCTCTTTTTAACTAAGATCAGAGAGTTCTTTTAGTGAAAGGGGCAGGTCCAACCACAACTGACTATCAGACTAGCAAGAAACTCTTAGTTACCCTCTCCTACCCTTGGGCTCCCACTCAATATTTTCTCTTCTGATTGAGGTACTGCCCCACCAGGGCAATTATTACCTAACTTCAATTCTTGATACCTGTTGTGCCAATGGGAAAATCTTTTCCTGTCTCCACTGTATTGATGCCATATTCCTCCAGATCACTGCAGCATTCACTCCATGGCTGGCTCTATGATTTGTGGCAATGAATGGTAAGTAAAAGCCCTGTTGCCCCTCTTGTTTTGGGTGAGAAAGAGTGGGTCCCACTGAATGAGAAGGGGTGATCTGCATTGAGGAGCTCATGTCTTTCTTCCCAAATCCACCATTCTTCTGAACTTTCCTGTTATTGCTAAGGGCTTCATTATCCTGCCACTGTCTCAGGTTCAGTTGTCCTTGACTTCTCATTATCCCTTACTTCATATATTCAATCACTTGACAAATCTCTGTATTGACACAACCATCACCCCAGTTCAGAACCTCAGCACTTACAACCTACACAACTGTCATAGCCTCTGAGCTACTCTCCCTGGTTCCAGTCCATACTCCACACAGGTGCCAAAGTGATTTTCCTGAAGTACAGGTCTCATCATGTCACTGTGTCTGTTCAGTCATTTCAGTTGTGTCCGACCCTTTGTGACCCCATTTGGGGTTTTCTTTGCAAAGATTCTGGAGTGGTTTGCCGTTTCCTTCTCCAGATCATTTCACAGATAAGGAAACTGAGGCAAATGGGGTGAAGTGACTCGCCCAGGGTCACACAGCTAGTAAGTGTCCTAGGCCATATTTGAACTCAGGACAATGAGTCTTCCTGACTTCCTGCCTGGCAGAAGCACTCTGTCCTCTTTGCTACTTAGCTGACCCCAGGGTAGTGATCATATTACTTACTACCTTACTCAATAAACACCAATAGCTTCCTATTTTCTTTAGGATTAAAAAAAAAACAAAACCCAGCCCCTTTGGTATTTAAAAGCGTTCACAATCTGATCCCAACAGCTTCCAGCTTTGTCATATGTTACTCTTCCTTACGTACTCCGTGGTCCAGCCAAATCGCTGTTCCTTACAGGCAATACTAGAGTTCTCACCTCTTAGCCTTTGCCCTGGCTGTCTCCAAAGGAATGTGTTGTTGTTGAGTGCAGTGATTATCTATACACAGAGAAACATGACCTGCTGGACAGCTATTGGGCTGCTCACAGATGACAGAGCTTTGCTGGAGCGCATTCGGACTGGCTCAGAGACGGTTAAATTTTCAGTACTAGCACTTGCACCTTAGAAATCAGCAAATGTTACAAAATCAGCCTTGATTTATGGATCTGTTGATTGTCTGGACTTTAGAAAATGAGGGGGAAAAGTTAATGCATTTTAAACTCAAGTGTGTCATGTGCTTTTGTTGGAAGGGGTTAAACACTGATCAGCACACCAGTACTGAATATTAATATTTGATTATTATATTATTTATCTTTCAACAAAAATGGCATAAAATAGAAATTGATAAAATGATCAGATTAACTGAGTAAGAAATAATACCCAATGATCATTTACAGGTCCCGTCCTATCTCTCAGGATATTCACTGGGATTCCTAAAAAGTGAAATGCTCTTGCTTGCTAGTTAATTCACCCTGGTTTGTAGCACTTGCAAATGAGATAGAGAATGCCCACCAAGGCCTCTTGTACCACAAGGAAATTTCCTTAAAAATCATCAAACTTAAAGATGTTATGAATCCTTTTTGTTTACCAAGAGATCAGTATTCTAGAATTCCCAATCTTTTCTCTGATAAATAACTGTCAGTAGTATGCTACCTTAAAAATAATTAAATAACATATCTCTTTGAGGTAGATTTGATACTAATTTTTATATCATTAGCTTTTACATCACCTTCATTTCCCACTATATCCCTTCTTATCCTTAACCTAGAGCATTTTCTTATAACAAAGAATTTAAAAAATTGGAAAAATCAGTTCAGCAAAACTAATCAACATATTCATCAAATGTGACTGTACATACAGTGCTCTGCATCCATCTATAGTTCCTCTCTCCCCTCCCCAAAAGAAGAGAGAGAGAGGTAAATTCTCGTATTTCTTTTCTGATGCCAAGCATGGTCATTATAACGTATATTGCTGCTGGTGTCTCGGCTTGGATTGTTGTTGTCATGGTGTATATTATTCTCCTAGTTCCATTGACTTCCCTTTCAATTTGTTCCTATGTCTTTTCAAACTTCTTTAAATTCTGCACATTAATTAATTCTTACCATACAATCACATTAATGTATCAAAACCTACTTAACCGCTTCTCATCGATGGGCATCCGCTTTGTTTCCAGTTCTTTGCTACTATAGGAATGTTCTAGTGTTGATCGGACCTTTCTCTCCTTCTTTGGGGCATGTACCTAGAAGTCGAACCTTTGAATCAGTCAGTAAAGAGATTTTTAGTTAATTTCTTTTCGTAGTTTCTAACTGCTTTCCAGAATGTTTGGATTAATTAGCAGTTCCACCAACATCACTTTGACTATCTTTCCACAATCCTTCCAACACTGACTTTCCATCCTTTTATCCTATTTGTTAATTTTCTGAGTTTGAAGTGAAACCTCAGGATTGATATAATTTGCTTTTCTCTTACTATTAGAGCAATCTTTCATAGAGTTGTTAATAGTTCAACATTCTTTTGAGAACTATTTGTTTAACAGCTCTGAACATTTATTCATTGGGAAATGTCTTACAGCGATATACGCTGGTGTTAGACAGGTGGGTGGAACAGTGGATAGGGTACAAGCCCTGGAGTGGGGACAACTTGATTTCAAATCCAACCTCACACGTTTACTAGCCATATGACCCTGGGCAAGTCCCTTAACCCTGTTTGACTAGGTTTCCTTATCTGTAAAATGATGCGGAGAAGGAAATTGCAAACTATTCCAGTGTCTTTACCAAGAAAACCCCAAACAGGGTCTTGAAGAGTCAGACATGACCAAAACAACTCAACAGCAAGAATATTGGTGTTAACTCCCGATGCATCTAAGTCAGTAGACAAAGGCACCACTTTAACCATGAGTGAGGAAGTAACTGCTTTTTGAAAGAAACTTGTGCTATGGTAAGCACATTCAGAAAATGGATATTTGGAAATGTTTCTATTGTGTGATTTTGTCACCAAAAATGATATGTTTGTCACTTACAGAAACTCTCCTATCTGCATACTCTAAAAACCTGGAAACAGAATTTTCAAGTCTGTTAAAAAAATCTTCCTTATGATGAGTTTCAGTGAGTTTGGTATCCATTTGTTAAAATATGAAAATGTAACACCATCTGATTAGTTTGTAAGTGCAACTTATTGGCATTAAGGAGAATAAAATTTCACTAGCCAAATTTCAACCAAAAAATGTGCGTAATTGGTGAATAGGATTAAAAATGTGCATAATAATGTAGTGTGCACTACCAACAATGCATTTCTTCCATTTGGATCCATGTGTCCATCCATCCTTGAAAAGGCAAGATATGTTTTTTCAGCTATGACAGTCATTAAGACCAAGAGAATTTAGAAGCATCCATGTCTATATTATTTATATATAAATGAATATTCCAAGATTAGGGGTGAATGCTCAATATTATTTAAATGATGGGGTATATGATCAAAAATGTTTGGAGACCATTGCCTCTAGTTCTCTAGACATGGGGTGGGCCAATGAAACATATAAGCTGCCCATTGGTTGCTTATTCCATGCCCTTCCTCAATATGTGACTGGCCATGCTTCTTTTCCAGCCATACATCTCTCTAATGACATCTATTGTATCATTTCCTCCTGTACAATTTACTGTTTGTCATTCCTGGGCCTGCCACACTGAGCTCCACTGGTACTTGGATGACTTTCATTTTAATTTCTTGGAGACAGAGGTATTCTGTGATGTGCAGCTATCCAGGGTCCCTAGAAGGTCGCTGACATAAAAAAAAAAAATACAAGTTTTTGTTCAGGGTAAATAGAAACCTGTGGGGAGATAGATATAGCCTGAAAAATAACACCAATTATAAGCCATATTTGAGTTTTATACAAATTAGATTTGTGGAGAAAATGTGACTGTTATTCAGGTCAGTTCTGTGGAAGGGACTGATGAAATTCACTAAGAAAAGATTGATGCCTCTATTCTCAGGGGACAGCTCACAAAAAAGTAGATGCTGGGGGTGGAGGGGTGGGATAGGGACAAGAATAGAAAGCTAGGGGGTAGGATGTGAGCTGTACAATCCACTAGGAAGGATTACACAAGGAGCCTGGGACGCCCTCCTAGACAGAAATCCAAGGGTGGGAGGTAAACTCAAGCCTTGTGGATCCTTAGGAAACTGCCTGGAAAAGGAGGGAGCAGCTAAGCCATGAATAAAGAGAATGCTCAGTTACAGCTGGCATTTAGTTGAGGAGAATGGGCAGGGGTCATGGTGGGGAGGGTTTTTCTTAAACTGCCCTTATTCCCTGACTTAGGAAGTCAGCTTTCCTGTTTGAGTCATTGTGAACTGGGATAGAGGAGGATCTAAGAAAGCATTGATACTTACTTGAACCAATATAAGGGAAGTGAATTCCTGTACCTCTTCTTCTTCACTGGTCTCATCTTCCATCTACCTGTTCAAGTGGATCCTTGTTAGAAGACCAGAGTTTGAATTACTAGCTTTTTGACCTAGGATAGATAATTTCTTTTTATCTGTGCCTCTGTTTTCTCATTTGTAAAATTAGGCTATTGGATTGCATGATTTCTAAGTTCCTTTTCAATATAAGACTTTACGTTCTATGTTCTAAGTTTTCTTCTAGTTTTAATATTCTGTGCACTATACTCTAAAGTCCCTTACAGCTGGAAAGGACCATGAATATCATCTATCAATTCTCATTATGGTCCAGATGAAGAAACTGGGGCCCAGAGAGGTTAAATAACTTTCCCAATATCACACAGCTCATAAGTAGCAAAGCTTTTTAACATTCTGTAGTTCTCTATGAAAAGTAGAGAATTCACAAGGAAGCTCTGCTCACATATTAATTCTTGGTCCCAGAGTGAGTCACTCCACTCTTCCAGAACACCAGCACACATATTTGGCCTCTGGTCATGGACATATTGACCGAACCATCTGTAGAAGCCTGACTTGCACATTATGTGGAGGGTAAAGGGCAAAGGGTGAACAGCAAGCTTGGCTTGAATGAGTTTCTCTGAGGACGATGAGGGTTTGGACATCTTGTGTAAAGCCTCTCCGAAGGACAAGGAGGGAATTGATGAGTTGTCTGTTCTTTTTGTAGGGAATATTTGGCCTCAATTAAGTGGGTGGGGTGGTAGGAGGGAAAAAGAAAGGAAAGAACGTGAGACTTATGAAAATGAAGACTGTATATGGAAGAGGAGAGGCACAGAGTGGGGAGCCCTGTTTTTCCCACTGCCTCCCTGGCCCCTTCTTCTAATCCTGCTAGATGCTTTATCATACAGAATGTGTCTGACCCAGTCAGAGACCAGGGACCCTGCCCACCAGAGCAGTGTCAGAGAGCTACAGGGTTTTGATGATAATTCTTATCAATGCAGGGTGGCAGAAAGCAGGCTGTGTTTGGTGTCAGGATATGTGGATTTAAATCCCAGCTCTGCTAATGACTTGCTGTGCAACCGTTGAGTCTATCACTTGCTCTCTGAACGTGGAAAATGGAGATGATAATGCTTGTACTTTCTTCAGAGGGGTGTTAGGAAGAAAATGTGCTGAAATGAATCCTCCTTCTTCCTCTTCTTTTTCTCTTTTTCCTCTTTTCCTTCTTCCTCTTCGTCTTCATCATCATCATTGCTATGTCCTTATCCTTTTCAATAGGTATCAAATGGAAATAACGCTCGGATAAGTCACCATCTTATTATTCCTTTATATTCAATATTCCACAGACACTTCCATGAGTGGGTAAAGTAACTGCTTTTTCTAGTTGAATGTGGGTTAGGATATAAGCACACTTGGTAGACTCTATAAGCAAATCTTCAGTGTGTCTCCAGTAGCAGGTAGGATGTTGGGGATGAATGCACCCAATCCTACTCCCATATGATTTTGAACTCCTTAGACAGCTAAGTACACTTTGAAAGCTTGTTGTTCCAAGTAACTTGGGGTCTTTGAATTAGTGACATCTTCTAAAAAATATTAAGTTATTTATTGTTGTTTATAAAACAATATCATGGCTGGCCAGTTGTGGGCAATGGTTTGATCTGTGACCATGACCTGTTCTAGTAGTTTATTGGTCGAGTTCTTTAGAACATTTTGCGGTCCATATATATAGGCTGGAGACTTGTCATTTGATCATTATATCATAGATGGTGAGCTTCTGATGTATAATTCAAGCCAGAGGTATGCTGGTAAATGTCTAACAATAAGTTCTCCAGAAAGAAAAAAAGGTATTACAACACATTTTGAAGGTTAATCTGAATGATTAACATTTTCTCCATGACTTTCTCAAGTCTAAACACTAAAAAGTAAAATAGTAGATCAGTCCCTGATTTGTAGTGTTTATAGATTTCACAGGTATAAAATACTCACACTGAAAATTTTACAAGCTGGCTCCAGTCCATACTCAATCCTATCCACCAGTTTCTGTCTAGCTAGAAATTTGAAAGATGCTAAACTTTCTTTGATAAATGTGCAGCAATGCATTGCTAAGTCTCTTCTTTTTCCTTCTATGATTTATACGTATCATTAAGTCCAGGCTCCTAGAGAGTAATCCTTGTATAGTCTCTGGTAGCAATGACCAAGTCTTTCATTTCTATCATAATCCACAGTGTTTCCACAAACAAATCTGCACAATTCAGCCATTTATTTAATACATTTTTTGTTGACATTCTGTTGGCTGAGTTCATCGGGTGTGTGTGTGTGTGTGTGTGTGTGTGTGTGTGTGTGTGTGTGTGTGTGTGTGAGGAGGGGTTGCCCCCCAAGGCTTTCTAATGCTGTTCTTGGATTGTATGCATTTCAGAAATGCCATCCAGAGGCAAAATGCTTTCAGTTATGGTAGATAAACCCACTGGTGTATGCCAGCTATAGGGGCAGCTTGGTACTGCAATGAATACTGGATTTGGAATCAAAAAGACTCATCTTTATGAGTTCAAATCCAGCCTCAGGCACTTAACTGACTGTGTGACCCTAGCTAAGTCATTTAACCCCATTTGCCTCGGTTTCCTCATCTGTAAAATGATCTGGAGAAAGAAATGGTAAACCACTCTAGGATCTCTGCCAAGAAAACCCCAAATGGGATCAAGAAGAGTCAGACAAAGCTGAACAGCAATACCAGCATGCTAGTTATTAGCCTTTACTATTATTTGATGAAGTTGTGTAGGTTTTTGTGGGTTTTAAACTGTTCATCATGTACGTTTGCTGTTGTCCTCTTTAAATGAGGTGTTTGGACAGGATGATCTCCATCTCTGAAATCCTGTGATCTGTGGAAGGCAGCTGAGTGTGGGAAGTCAGCTTGCTCATAGTTGGGCAGCTGGGTTTTATATTGGTCTGCCCACTCCTGCAGGTACAGGGAAATTAGTCAGTTTGGCACTAACAGCCTGGTGCCCAGGCAGACTGCAACTTGCTTTTTTTTTTTTATTTTTATTAGAAACAAGTGTCTCAAACAAGCCAGGGAAGGATGAGGATGACTCTGAAATGGTTGCCAAACTCCTAGGTTTTGTGGTGAACTGAATGAAGGAGCCCTCAGAGGGAGTGTCCGACCCATCTGGCCTGGGAGCTAAGTGGAAGGAGCCAACCCTAACTCAGATCCCAAAGCTGGGTGGTACCATTAGGGATTTTGCTTAACAGGCTTTGTCAGTGCAAAAGACAAAGCCTTCATCTGTCTTAATCAGTAAGTTAACAAGCATTTATTAAGCACCTACTAGATACCCTGCACTATGCTAATCATTGAGAATACAAAGAAAAGTCCAAGACAATCCCTGCCCTCAAGATACTTAGAGTCTAAAGCTGGAGACAATGTACAATAGTCCTGGCATGGGACGATGAGGACCTGCCTCAGGTTGAGGAAAGAAGGCATAGATACTAAAGATATTTACAAAGGTAGAAATGACAAGATGTTTCAACAGATACAAAGGTAAACTAGATTTTGCCTTTGACAAATTGTTTCAACACATTGAAGGTGGGAGATGGTGAAGAGTTGAGGCTGGGTAACTGTCCCCTTTTCAGTAATGGACAAGTTAGGAAGAGGAGAAAGGTGTTTGCTTGGTTTTCTTTGGGGAGGGGAAGATAATTCCTTAATGTCTCCTCATGTCCTTCATTTCTTTCACCCATCTTCACATGTAAGAGATCTTAGAACATAGAATATCTATGTGCTATCAAATATCTAGTCTATCAAAAATGGAAGGGAGCTTAGAACATGGAATGTCAGAGCTAAAGGGATCTTAACACATAGAACATAAAATGTCAGAGCTGGAAAGGAACTTAGGACATTGAACATAGAATATCAGAACTGGAAAAAGGCCTTAAACACAGAACATAGAATGTTAATGTTGAAAAGGACTTTGGAACATAGGATTTGAGTGTAGGAAGGGACCTTAGTACACAGAACACAGAATGAAACAGCAGCAGAAAAGGGTCTTAAAACATAAATCATAAAATACTATAGTTGAGAGGGACCTTTTACTTCACCCAATCCACTCCTTTCTTTTTACAGATAAGATAACTGAGGTTCAAGACAGGAAGTAATTACAGTTCTTAAAACAAATATCAAGAAATTCTCTATGTTGAGTTTTCTTTTTCTATAAAGGAAAAAAAATATTGCCCTGGCCTCATGTAGTCATTGAGTGAGTGCTCTCTACTTTCACCCCCTTTAAAAAACGGCCCTAGGCACTAATGTCTGAAAGGCCCCCATTGTGCTGGGTTAGGCAAGCAGGGGTGGGGAACCTTTGGTCTCAAGGCCACATGTGACCCTCTGAGTCCTCAAGTGTGGCCACTTGACTGAATCTAAACTTCACAGAATAAATCCCCTTAATAAAAGGATTTGATCTGTAAAACTTGGACTTAATCAAAAGACCACACCCAAGGACCTAGAAGGCCACATATGGCTTTGAGAGACCTGCAAGTTCTCTACCCTGTAAGACTCTCTCATACTTCTGCAAAGAGCCATCCTTCCCCAGTACCTATCTACCATCTTTGTGAGACTGAATGCAGTAAATACTTTACACAGTTGCTAAGCCTCTGAAGTACAAAGGGAGAGACCGCTGGGACATGCGTGTCTGAGGAAAGCCTGCAGGAAGATTGTAGGCTCGGACTTCCCTTCATCTACTTCTCAGTTTTTCTGAGGGGAGCTCCTGCGTATCAAGATTAATCTCCAGGGTCTTGTGCCAATAAGAACAACAACTCTTGTCTCCTCAACACTTGAGTTTTCAAAATGTTTCTCTCACTACAGTGAGGTAGAAAGTCAAAGTCTTAGTGGCATTATGCCCATTTTTCAGATGGTGAAAAAAGATCAGAGAAGTTACAGTGGTCCACCTGAATCCACACGTCTAGCCAGCAGGGGTGAGCTGCAGCTAACGTACCCTGAACCAATTGTTAAATTACCCACATGAGCATTTGTATCTCTGAAATCCGTAAAGGCTACAAGTGGGTGCTTGATTCATTGTTCTGAACATTGACCAGACTTCAGAAATGAATGCAGAGGAGCAGATGGAAGCTACTGACTTCATGAAAAATCAAGAAATTATAAATCAAAACCAAAAGAATGAAAAAATAGAAGACAATGTAAAATATGTCATTGGAAAAACAGCTGACCTGGAAAATAGATCCAGGAGAGATAATTTAAAAATTATTGGACTACTTGAAAGTCTTGATCAAAAAAAGAACCTAGACATTATCTTTCAAGAAATTATCAAAGAAAACTCTCTTGATATTCTAGAACCAGAGGGTAAAATAGATATTGAAAGAACCCACTGATTGTCTCCTGAAAGAGATCCCAAAAGGAAAACTCCTAGGAATATTGTAGTCAAATTCCAGAGTTCCCAGATCAAGGAGAAAATATTGCAAACAGCTAGAAAGAAACAATTTGAGTATTATGGAAACACAATCAGGATAACACAAGATTTAGCAGTTTCTACATTAAGGGATCTGAGGGTTTAGAATATGATCTTCCACAGGTCAAAGGAGCTAGAATTAAAACCAAGAATCACCTACCCAGCAAAACTGAGTATAATATTTCAGGAGAAAAAATGGACCTTCAATGAAATAGAGGACTTTTAAGAATTATTGATGACAAGACCAGAGCTGAACAGAAATTTGACTTTCAGATACAAGAATTAAGAGAAGCATGGAAAGGTAAAACAGGAAAGAGGGACTTACTAAAGTTGAATGGTTTACATTCCTACAGGGAAAGATAATATTTGTACCCCTTGAGAATTTTCAGTTTTCTCAATAGTAGGGTAGTTGGAGGGAATGTGTGGGTACATATATATACATATATGGTATACATACACACAAACACACATATATGTATATATGTGTGTATATATGTATATGTATATGCATGTGTGTATATGTATATATACACACATGCACACACACACATACATGTGTGTGTATATATACACACATACATATACACACGTGTGTGTATATATATACACACATTCCCTCCAAGTACCCATATATATGTATATATGTATGTATGTATGCATGTATGTATGTATGGAGAGAAAGAGAGAAAGAGCATAGGGTGAGTTGAATATGAAGAATGATATCTAAAAATACAATTAAAGGGTGAGAGAGGAATATATCGAGAGAAGGAGAAAGGAAGAGATAGAATGAGGTAAATTATCTCACATAAAAGAGGCAAGAGAAAGCTTTTTCATTGGAGGGGAACAGGGGGAAGGTGAGAGGGAATGAGTGAACCTTACTCTCACTGGATTTGGCTTAAGGAGGGAATAATATGCACACTCAATCAGGTATGAAAATCTATCTTACCCTACAGGAAAGTAGGGCAGAAGGAGATAAGATGGAGGAGGGAATGATAAAAGGGAGGGCAAATGGAAGGATGGGGTAATCAGAAGTAAACACTTTTGAGGAGGGTCAGGGTCAAAAGAGAGAATAGAATGAATGGGGGGCAGGATTGGATGGATGGAAATATAGTTAGTCTTTCACCACATGACTGTTACAGAAGTGTTTTGCATAACTATAAATATATAACCTATATTGAATTGCTTGCCTTCTCAGTGGGGGTGGGTGGTGATGGAGGAAGGGAGAGAATTTGGAAAATTCAAAGTTTTAAAAACGAACATTAAAAATTGTTTTTACATGCAACTGGAAAATGAGACATATAGGCAATGGGGTATAGAAATCTGTCTTGCCCTACAAGAAAATAGAATGTAAGGGGATAAGAGAAGGGGTCTGTGAGTGATAGAAGGGAGGGAAGATTGGGGCAATGGGTAATCAGAAAGTGCAGTGTCTTGGGGTAGGGACTCAGAGGGGAGAGATGGAGAGAAAATTTGGAATTCAAAATCTTGTGGAAGTGAATGTTGAAAACTAAAACTAAATTAACTAATTAAAAAACTAAACAATTAAAAAAAGAATGGAATGGAAAAATGTTTTTAATTATTCATTCATTCATTTATTTATAGCATTTATTTTAAAAAAATTTGAGTTCCAAATTCCCTCCTAGCCCTTCCCTACCCATTGAAAAGGCAAGTGACATGATATCAATCATATATGTGAAGCCATGAAAGACATATTTCCATATTAGCCATGTTGAAAAAAGAAAAAGAAAAGAATATTAGGAAAGTGAAAAAAAGTATGCTTCCACATGCACTCAGAGTTCTTCTGTCCTCCTCTAGTGGTAGAGAACAGTTTTCATCATGAGTCCTTTGGAACTGTCTTGCATCATTATATTGATCAGAGTAGCCAAGTCTTTCACATTTGATCATCATTACAATATTGCTCTTACTGTACACAGTGTTCTCATGGAGAAAAATGTTAACAATGGAGATTTAACTAAAAAAGTGCAGCTTTCCTTTTCAGACAACTGATTGTTAATCATTTGCCAAAACACCTTTACTAGTAAGGGACAGAGCCAAGACTTTCTGCCTGGGTCTTCTGACTGTTGGCCCCAGGGGTCTTTCCACTATTTAGGAATTTGATGCCTCCCCTCCCCCCATTGGAAAGGTTGCCTCACACCATCATGGCTTCATCTGGCCTCCCCCATAAATTTGCAGGTGACAAATCTGAGGCCCAAAGGAGCATTGAATGTTTTAATAATAGTAAGATTTGTATAGTAAGTTTAAGTTTACTTGTGTAATCTCAGTGGATCCTTGCAGCAACTATGACTTTTTGTTGTTGTCCTGAGTCATTTTTCAATTTGTCTGACTCTTTGTAAACCCATTTAAAGTTTTCTTGCAAAGATCCTGGAGTGATTTGCCACTTCCTTCTCCAGCTCATTTGACAAATAAGGAAACTGAGGCAAACAGGGTGAAGTGACTTGCCCAGAGTCACACAGCTAGTAAGTGTCTGAAGCTAGATTTCAACTCTATGCCCAGTACTTGTGCCATCTAGTTGTCCATAAACAACCATGAGAGACAGGTGTTATTCTTACCATCATTTTGTAGATGGGGAAATTGAGGCTGAGAGAGATTAGGCCACATATTCAGGGTCATACAGTTAATTAGTGTCTGATACAGGATTCAAACTTAGTACTTGCTGACTTAAGACTTGCTGTGACTACTAGGTTACCTAACTGCCGTAATAGGAGCTAAAATCTTCCCCGCCCATTAATGGGCCTCAGGTGGGGCTATTAAGGGAAGTTTGATTAGAGGAGGCTTGTTTTGTAGCAATCACCTTTTGTTGGTTGCTAATGAGGCACTGGGTAATGAGAGTTATGCTCTTCGGCTCTGAAAAGTGTATATATAATCTGAGGTGATTTTTGGAGTTGGGGCTTACACTTTGGAAGTAGTTTCATGTACCAGATGAGACTTGGGTAGCCATTAAGGAGCTCCCCCTTCCCTTCCTTTGAAAACTCAGATGTTGGTGCTTCTCTCTGGTAACAATGTATGTATTATCTATGGTCAGACACTTGGAAGCCCTGTCTGTTGGTTTCTCTGCTTGTAATTTCTGGTTGTATTTTCTCTGAAGTTCAGGGTGCTGACTTTTCCCCCTGAACTAAGTGAATGATATTTGTGCTTGATTAAAGGAAGATTGTTTACCCCATTTAAGGTTGCTTTCTTTAGAAAAGCAGATCTAAGAACCAGTGCAGCAGGCCCTCCTATGTATGTTGGAGTGCTTGCTGTTACAGCTGACCACTGCCCAGAAAGGAGAAACACCTTAGCTAAGTTCCTCTTAAGTGTTCAGGAGACTGCTGTTGTGGGTATAGAAGTGACCTCTTTCCCCATCCAAAGTCCAGGTGGCCAGTGGTAGTCCTCGGTCTATCCTGCCCAAGGCCTGACAGGACATTTCCTCCCCCTCCTGCCCTCCCCCTATGCCCAATCATCATACAGGGGAATGGGGGGAGGGAGAAGCCAAATTCAATAAATCAGAGGTAGCAGTCGACCTGAAGGTATTCATTTGGTCCCAGTAAGCTGATGTGCCAGAGTCCAGTCAGGCTGTTAATAAGCCCAGACAGCCCAGAATCAATGCCGAGTTTGAAATGATGGGTCTGACAAGCACCATTCTTTGCACCTGTTTTTCAGAAGGCCACCAAGTAGCTCCTTTTCAACCCGTAAGGAGCAACAGCATCCTAGTTATAAAAGGTGTGGAAGCAACCCAGGGTAGGGAACGTCGGAATGCAGGGAGTCTAAAGGAGCCCAAGTCCAAGAAGAGAAGACCATTGGACCAGACGCAATCAGTCTGAAAAATGACGGGGAAAGCAGTGGAGTGGGATGACAACTACAGATGAGAAAATAGACTCTTTTGGAACCAGGACAACATGGTTTAGAACCAGAAGGAACCTGAGAGATGGATGACTTTCTTAATGTAGTGGAGGAGGAGGGAACAGTCTCATGTCCAAAGAGGGGAAGCGGCCAGACCTAGTTCACTTGGTTAATTAGTGATAGAACTGGAACTTGAACCCAGGGTATTAGAAGTGGAAGAGGCCTTAGAACACAGAATGTCAGAACTGGGAGGGACCTTAGAACACAGAATGTCAGAGTTAGAAAGGACTTTAGAACACAGAATATCAGAGCTGGGAGGTACCTTAGAACACAGGATGTCAGAGCTAGGAAGGAACATAGAACCTAGAATGGCAGTGCCAGAAATGACTTTAGAACACAGAAGGCCAGAGCTGGAGGAAGCCTTAAGGAACAAGGAGGGACTTCCAAACACTGAATATAGAAGATTGGTCACGTTACTGATGGCCTTACCAGCAAGCTCTTTGGAAGCACCAGCATGGAAAATGTCATTCCATTCTGTCTGTCGTTTATCCAGCTCTGCATCTCTCTGGAGTTCATATGATCTATGTGCATATAGTCCTTCCACATTTGTCTAAACAGAAAAATGAAATGTATCTATAATGATTCTTGAAGGAGCCAAGCGCTCCAGGGTGTTTTGTTTCTGTGTTTGACAGACAGGCACAAACCCCAGGATTTCCTAAAGCCTCTTAATGTCTAAAGGTCAGACATCCTGATCCATATCTGACCACTGGACTTCTGGAGAAAGTGAGGCTGGTGAGTTTGAACAGCCCTGCCTCATTTAAATCTAAGTCACCTGCAAGTCATGGCATCACCTCTCTGATGTCATCATCCTCTTCCAGAGTGGAGAATATTGGAGAATATTGAAGGGAACTTAGAAATGATCTAGTCCAAACTTCTTAATGAACAGATGTGTAAACTGAGCCCCAGACAGACTGGTCCAAGGCCACCCTGTTAGCTTCCTCCTGGGTGTTCTCATTCTGGGCCCAGTGTGTTTTTTGTCCCTGCTCTCTCTTAGAGCTTGTCCCCCTGTTCTCTGTGTGATAGAAGGAAAGGGGCCAGTGGGCCCTGGGAGGACCTGTGAGGAAAGAGGTCTAGGAATGATGCCAAAGTTGAGTTTTCTTCTCTTCATAATTATGCTGATATGATATTATCACAGGCCTAGAGCAGGGGGAGCCCAGGTTATAGGAACGACTGTTCCTCTAGTAACCATCTTCTGGCTCCACCAAATTAGAGAATTAAGGGGAGGGAAGGCTGGGGCTGTGCTATATTTGGCTACCAACATGCCAGCGGATACAGTATCTTAGGAAATTTTACTTGCAAAATTGATTAAGGTTGGTTTGGACAAGGACTGGTCACATGGTCTGAGAACTCACAGGAAGACAAATGCTGTGTGAAGAGGGCATGTGTGTCTCTCTCTGTGTGTGAGCGGCTGTGTGTGTGTGTGTGTGTGTGACCCTGGGGTGGCTTAGGTTGGATCCTCTGTTCTCTCAACTTTGAAAAGCTCTCAGACAGAGGGGCAAAGAGTGAGGGGGAAAAGATGGAGTGAATGAGACAGAATGAGAGAGGGAGACAAAGAGTAAAAAGCAAGGAAGGAAGGAATAGAGAGAGGAAGGAAGAAGGGGAGGGCATGAGAGGGAGAAGGATGGGAGAAAGAAAGGGAAAAAAGAGTGAGAAATAGAAGGAAGGAATTAAAGAGCAAGGGGAAGGGAGAAAGAAAAAGAGGGAATTAGGAGCAGGGGAAAGAAGAAAAGAGATGGAGGGAGGAAGAAAAGGGAATGAGGGAGAAAGAAGGAATGAAAGAAAAAGAGAAAAGGAGAAAGAAAATGGGATGGGGAGAGAAGAAGAATGGAACAGAGGGGAGAAAAGAGGAAAAAAGAAAGGGGGAAAGGGGTGAGAGAGAAGAGAGGAAGAATGAGTGAGAGAGAGGAAGAGAAAGGAGAGGGAAGGAGAATAAAGAAAAAAGGAAGGGAAAAAGAAAAAGAAAGGGAGATACAAAAGAAAGAGGAAGAGGAGAAGAAAGGGGAGGAGAGGGAGGAAGACAGTAGAAGAAAAAGGGAAGAAATGAGAGGAGGAAAAATGAAAGGAGAGAAAGGGAGGAAGAGAGAAAGCTGGTGAGAAAATGAGAAAAGGAGAAGGGAAGGGAGAAGCAGAGGGAGGGGCAGAGAGGGGGAGGGGGAGCACCAGCAGCACATTAAGGAACCGAGCAGATGCTCTGGAGCCAGGAGGTGTTGCTGACACCTCGGATGGGAACCGAGGGGGTGCCAGGGAGGCTGGGAATGTGTGCAGAAAATTGCCGAGGTGGGTGTGAATGAGTACATCTTGGAGGGGGATGGGGTAGGAGCAGAAGGTGGGAGAGTAGATACTATGGAAGGAAATAGCAGCCCCAAGACGCAGCCATCAAAGCAGGCTCGTTCATGGTTTTTGGGAGGGGGAGGCAACAGCCATTCCTGGGTGGGGCAAACCCACAGGGATTCCTCCATCCCTTCTTTCGTATTTTTACATGGACGAAATCAGCTGCCTGTCACAACAGTCCAGGTCCCTGACACAGAGTAAGTGTTAAATGGATGGTGAGTGAATGAAAGTATGGGTAAATGAATAGATTGTTGCAGTCACAACAACTCATAAAAGACCATTTCCTTAGGCCAAGAAGGACCATTCCCTATGCTGGCAAAAGGAGGCCCCTCACCTTCTAAAGCACATGAAGCCTTAATACTGAAGCCAGGTTAACATGATCCTTGAGGGCAAGCTTGAAAAGATTTCCGAGACCATCCATCCAATGCTCCCCTAAATATCCCACTTATCAGAAGTAAACTCAGGACCAGAAAGGTGAAAATACTTCCTCAAGAGGATAGAGAGAGGTGGGGGAGCCAGGACTCCTGATAGATACAGTTTTCAGGTGTGTGTGTGTGTGTGTGTGTGTGTGTGTGTGTGTGTGTGTGTGTGTGTGTGTGTGTGTGTGTGTGGTGGAGGGGGATGGGGGATGATCATTTGCATGTCTGTTCTGCTGAGACCAGGGGAAGAATGATATCTGAGCTTTCAGCCAACTTGGTGCCACTTCCAGCTCTGCAACTACCCATATGACCTTAGACAAGTCTCTTAGTATCTCTGGATCTCAGTTTTCCCATCTGTAAAATAGGCCTTTGTCTCATTGAACTCTGGTGGTCTTCTCAGCTCTAGAATCCTGTGATCCAATAAATATAGTCTGTTACTGGGAAAGTGGAGACAGGTCTCTAGTAGTCTGTTATTTCTCTTTCTGGTGGAAGGCTAGAAGAGGAGGAAGGAAGATGGGGGATGTGGTGAAATTGACATTCAACTTGGAGTCCAAGGACTTGGACTCCAAGCTCTGCTTGGAAATGTCACTTGATCTTTTTGGACCACAGAGTCATACAGTGTTAGAGATTCATGGGACCATGGAGAGTATCTCTTCTACCTTTAAACCTTATTTTTATGAAAAGAGGAAAATTAGTCCCTAGGAAATGGAATCACTTATAGGATCATAGATATAAAGTAGGACCTGGGATTCATGAATCTCTAAGGGGTCTATGAATTGATTCCAGGATGTCTGTAAATTTGGTTTTTTAAAATATGTTGATAACTTTATTTCAATATAATTGATTTCCTTTATCATTTTACAGATTTTATTTTATTTGTAAACATCTACACCAGGCATCTATAGACTTCAACAGATTGACTAAAAGATCCACAGCAGAGAAAAGACTGAGAAACTACTCTAGAGCTATAGAAGGGACCACAAAGGCCATTGGGGAAACTGAGGACTAGGTAGACAAAATGACCCCCCCCTCAAAGTTGTTGTAATATGTAGCCTTGCCTTGCCCATCAGATGTAAGTGGCACAGCAAGGATTTGAACTCCGGTCCATTGATTTCATATTTCTCTGGGTTTTGGTTTCCTCATCTCCATAATGAGGAACTTGGTCCAGCTCTTAGGTGCACACAATCATAAACTTCACATTAAAATGGACCTTGAGGATCTTCTGATTCATCCTACTGTTCTCTAGTTGGTTAGTAAGCAACTGTCTACCTCAAAGAGAAAAAAGCAGTTCCTCTCCTGGTTCTCCCCCACTCCCTGCTGCTGGAGAGCTCCCATGTGGGAGCCCTGGAATCACATGTGGGTGGCAGGCAGCATCAGCTCTGGCTCATGCTCCTGAATGCCAAGGAAACGCTCATCACTGGTATAGAGGGCCCAGAGGGACTGAGGAGATGAAGAGATGAGAGAAAGAGACCAGTCAGAGCAGCTTGGCTAAACAGCCACGGAAGGGTGATGTACAACCAGATCGTAAATATTGTAAAAGAGTTGACATGGCCGAGGATGGAAAATTAATCACTTGAAAACCCCTTCCCCTGGGAAGGAGGTGCTGAGATTTAGGAAAGGAATGTCAGTGATTAATTGTCTGGGGGAAAACATTTCCCAAGAAGAACTAGAACGCATCAGAGGATGGACAGCTGGGAAGGACGTTACAGACCACTTCCTTTCTACAGATATGGATGAAAGTCAGAGTGATCTGCCTGAGGTTACCCATCTAATAATGGCAGAACTGTGACTTCAACAAGTCTAGCTTGAACGAGCAGCTTTGGAAAAAAATAGGGTCTAGAAGCCAGCATGACAGGGTTTCAGTCCTCATGCAACCCACTTCATTAATCCCTGGGTGACTTTGGGCAAGACCATCATTTCTTCCTCTGCGAAAGAAGAAATTTGGACAAGTTTGTCTTTCTGGTCCCTTCTAGCTTTGACACCCTACGGTGCACTGTCCTTCCCATGTCTATGTCCTTTCTTTATGTCTATGGTGGCATGATATTCTTTATGGTTTAGGTTCTAAAGACTCTTCCAACTCTGACATTCTGTGCTCAGAGATTTTTCCCATCTCTGACAGTAGGTGTCCTATTTTCTAGGGGCACTACTAATGTTTATATTCTGCTTTGTACAGCCCTGTCCTGCTCCGCATTCTGTGTTCTTTGTTTTAAGATCTCAACCAGCTCTGAAAATTTCTATGCTAAGGACCTTCCCAGATCAGAAATTCTTCATTTATTTATCGAAGCTTGGCCCCACCTTCCCCCAAGCAATAGCTCAGACATTCTGTTTCCTAAGGTCCTTTCCTCCCCAACTCAGATATTTTATGATCCTAATGGGCTCATTTTTCTTTATTCTTCTGGAATCTCTGGAGCAGATTCATTACACTCAGCTCTGACTCATGTCAGTGGATTCTCATGCTTCCTTCTAATCCCACGACAGCACCCGAATCCTCCAAATTTGCTCGTTTACAGTCTAATATCCTTGCCAACTGCTGACTGTCTGTGAAACCATTTCTTACTCTGCTTTTGAGAAACTCGTGCTCTCTTGGACCAATTTAATGTATAAGCTTTTATTGGTCTACAGATCACAATGGGAATTTAGCATCTCTCTTCTTGGATTAATCACTGCCTGAACCCCCAGGAAAGTGGGGTATCAGCAAAATCAGGGTGATGCAGTGAACATAGGGTGGGGATGGGAATTCTGCCAGTGATCTCGAGGCTATATTAAAAGAATCACCTTCCCATTCTGGGACTCAGTTTCCTATGATGAGAACATTGAACCAGGCAACCTAAGAAACTTCTAGTTGATCCACAAGCATTTATTAAATATGTATTATGTGCTCTGTGACGTGGACAAAAAAAGAGAGGGAAAAAGCCCCTACCCTCAAGAAGTTTATATTCTAATGGAAAAACACAGCCTTTTAGTGTATGTAGGGCAGTTGGGTGGTAGTGTCCAAGGGAAAGTACTAGCAGGGGTGGCCTGGGAAAGGCCTCCTGCCAAACGTTGAATCTGAGCTGAGTCATGAAAAAAGTCAAGGAAGCTAAGAGGCTGGGGAGAAGGGAGACATTCTAGGCTGTCCTTTATCAGCCTAAGTAAGGGCATGGAGGCAGGAGAGTCAGGTATGAGGAATCCAAGTATGGTGAGATCAGTAGCAAGATCACAGACTTTGTGGAGGGTAGCGAAGTGTAAGAAGCTTGGGAAGGTAGGAAACGATGAGGTTGTGAAGGACTTTACATGCCAGACAGAGGCAATTTGATACAGGTGACAATATTTCCCGCTAGGCAACATCTCTCCTGCATACCTCCTTCTCTAAGGTCAGGAGAGAAGGGGACATGTATGAAAGATGCTACAAAGATAAAAAAAAAGGATTAGATATGGGAGAGTGAGGTATTGATGAGTCAAGAATGACTCTATGAACCCTATGGTCATGACAGCAGTGTGCCCTTGACAGAAATAGAATGTTGGGAAGAGGGAAGTTTCTTTTTGAAGGGGGAAAAGGTTGTGATGGTGGTGAAGATAATGACGTTGAGATACCAGTCTAGGCTTAGAAAACTACATAAGGGCACTGAGAAGTTTTAAAGATAAAACTTGCTCAGGATCACAGGACCAGCATTTGTCAGAGATGGAACTTGAACCTGGATATTCCTGATTCCAAGGTTGGCTTTCCATTCATTGCCCCACACTGCCTCTGTTGCCCAGCGATGTTCGTACCCAATTCAGGCCTCCTTCCCTCTTTCCCTGTCAAGGTTCCCCTTCCTTCAGTGATCAGATCTGAGTCATTTGTTGAGTTCAATTGTCTGATAGTTTATTATGCTCCATGAAGCAAAGGTAGATGATAAGTATAATGTAAGTTCCCTGAGGGCAGGACCTAGTTGTTTTATTGTCCTTGGTTTTTTGCATGCCTGGTTCCTAGCACAGTGGCTAATGTATCATAGGTGCTTCATAAATGTATTGGTAAAGTGAATGGATATTTATTCTCTCATTCCTTTCTCAAAACTAGTAGGCAAGTAATTAATTCACACAATAGGTAGAAGTCATCCCTGTCTTCACTTTAATTCAGTTTCATTCAACATTCCGTGACCTGAATCAAATCAGTTTGAGTAACTTACAGCATTTATTAAGTACTATTATATGGAAGGTCCTGACTGTTCTAGGTGCTAAAGATACGGAGATTGAAAGTAATAGATAGATAGAAATAGATAGAAAGTGAAGTCTCTGCCCTCCAGGACCTCACATTCTACTGGGGTGGGTGTAGATGTACTTAAATAAATGCAATACAAGGAAAACTGAGGAAGGAGAGAGCACTGACAAAAAAGGGGGTGGTGGTGCTTGTAGAAGGGAAACTTCTCAGGAAGGTGGAACCTAAATCTAGTAGGGAAACAATGCACCAACACAGGTAAGTATTATACATAGTATTTCCTAATAAATGCATCAGAGAGATGCAAAACATAGTTCTCTGTGAGGTCTAAGGAGGAAAGTTCTGACCAGGATGAGAAAGGCACAGAATAGTCCTTCCTGAAGGACTAGAGTGTTTAAGTGGCACCTTCAAGTATGGGGAGGAATTCCATAATTAAAGTAGGTTTGTTCTGTTTTTCAGTCATTTCAGTCATGTCCAGCTCTTTGTAACCCCGTTTGGGGCTTTCTTGTCAGTTACTGGAGTAGTTTACCATTTCCTTCTCCAGATTAGTTTAAAGATGAAGAAACTAAGGAAAACAGGGTGAAGTGACTTGCCCAGGGTCACACAGCTAGTAAATGTCTGAATCCAGATTTGAACTCAGGTCTTCCTGACTCCAGGCCTGGCATTCTATCCACTGTACCACCTAGCTGCCCTCAAAGTGCAGGAGAGAGGATATTCTAGATTTAGAGAACGTCATAAAAAGCAGACACTGATGGGGCAGAGAAAGGGATATCAAGTGTAGATGAAGCACAGGATATAAAGAGAGGGGGAAGAGGATTAGTGAGGTAAGACTAGAAAGGTGGGTTATCAAGGTCTTTAATCCTAGGCAAAGATGGCTGAACCTCACTGTGGAGGCAATAGGGAGTGTCAGAGGAGTTCCATGACTAGAACTAGTCTGACTTAGCAATATTCCAGTTCCTGATACCTATTCGGGTCTCTCATTTATTTTTTAAAAAAGTTAACAAGAACAAGATGAAGCCTCTGGTTTGAGCCCTCTTCTGATGTTTTCTTTCCAGAAAAAATAAGATGATGCATGAATTCACAGCAAGCACACTTAATTATAATAGTATGTCAGGGTAAAAACCAGGAATTGAAGATATTTAATGCTCTTGGAATCTATTCCCAAATGGCTGCCACTACATGTGTATCTCCCAGGGAATGTAAAAATCAGTTCCTGGTTAGCCACTTTGTCTCTGCAAACTACAGGGCTGGCCATACATTAAGCTGTTTGTGGCAGACAGTTATAGGAGCTTGCTGTAGGTCTTTGGAGCACCGAGATGTTTAGCATAGGAAGCAACCAGTCACGAAGACCTTGGGCTGTGCCTTTTGAATTCATTATCAATGTCTGGATGTAGCATCAGAGGTCAAGAGATATCTTTTTCCCCCTTCACAATCAAAATTCTAAAAGAGCAGAAACTCTTTCCACTTCATCAGTTCCTCTCAATTCCCCAACCAATCCTAGAACAGAATAAAGATGACTGATTGGGTTCAGTGCCAAAGAGGTCATTAGTGTTCTAGGGGAGTGCTGTTCCTGTAGGGTGACGGAATAGAAAGGGATAAAGAAAACCCATGGCATCTCGAGGAAGGAAGGATCATATGGGGAGGGGATAGAAGGAAGGGCAATGAGTCAGGGAAATCTGCATGAAGTAGAGGGTCTTTCAGTCCCAGATCAAATGCCACCTCCTCTTTATTATTCTAATAGCACTAAGGGCATACTACTAAAATGTCTCTGTCCAAGGTGCTTATTGGGAAATCCCATGGGTTATTTCTCTCCTTCTCTTCCCTACCACCCTGTGATATATGACATTGTGGATTAGTCTTCCTTCTGGATAATCTTATCATTTATTCAGCAATTCATTCATATATCCTATTCAATCCCATTTGTTTCTTCCTTCTTTCATTCAAACTCCTTGAGGGCAAGAACTGTGTTCACTGTTTTCTCTAGGTCTTAGTGCATTTCCTTGCAGTACAAGTTGTTTAATAAGTATTTGTTGAGTGAATAAAAACTGCTCAAATGATGCCTCCTACAGGAAATCTTTCCATACATGCCCTCGCCAACTATTAGTGTCTCATCCTGTTTCCCCAATTTACTTTGTATATACTGAGTATATATTTACATGTATGTGTGGTCTTCTTCATTTGAATGTAATCTTCTTGAGGCCAAGGACTGTTTCACTTTTGGCTCTGTATCCCCAGTACACAGTATAGCAGCTGACACATAGTAGTTACTTAAGAAATGCCGGCTGATAGATTCATTGGCCCACTCAAGAAGTACTTAGGACGTTTCTATTGCCTGCCAAGCACAGGAGATACAAAGGACCAAAGTTAAACACACCATAATCTCTCAAATAGCTGACGTTCCATTAGTGGGAGGGGAGAGCAAACAATATATACAGATGTGCGCACAGATAACTAAAGAAAAGATATGAAGTGATTTGGAGATGGGGGGATAGCACTAGAAGCTGGGCGTGGGCTTCATATAAGATGTGGCTCTTGAGTTAAGCCTTGAAGTTAGCAAATGATACTCCAAGTAAGAGGGAGGAAGAAGGACATCCCAGGTCATTGGGGGAGGGATGGTTGGGAACAACAGTCTGTGCAAGATTTAGTGCTCAAAGGGACTTTAGGGACCTTTGATATAACCCTCTTGTACTGTTCATAAGGGATTAGGATTAGTCAGAGACCCAGAGAAATTTAAGCAACTTTGCTTGTGCTCCCACATTTCTAAGTGTCTGAGGTAGGACCAGAATACACAGTTCCTGATTGTGAGTGCCAAGGGCATGGGGAGATCATATTTACTCAGGGGAATGTTCCCAGAGACTTGGGAATACGGCCAACTCCAGCTAAAGCTGGATCTTTGACATTTAAGACTGATGTGGCCCAGGATGAGAGGAGTTAGGCCTGACTCTGCCTTGGAACCAGCCATAAGACAGACTCCTGAAATTTTAAAAGTCAAAGGAACCTTAAACATTTACCTAAAACCCTTCGCTTTGTGAGGAAACTGAGGAACGTAGGATCATAGGTCTTAAACCTGAAGGTACCTTATAGGTCCTCTAATCCCCAACCATCTCATTTTTGTAGTTGGGGAAGCTTAGGCCAGGAAAGATCCAAGTCACTTGCTAAAGGCTGCACATTGAGTCAGCAACACAGACAAGATTGGAACTCAGCTCAGTTGTCCCCTGGGCCCTTTCCATTGCCCCACATACTGCCTAAGGGAAACGTCTTCTTTCCTGTCCTCTGCCTAGCTGCTTCTTTCCCAGCTAGTTGGGTCAGCAGGTGGCCAATGCCTCTTACATGGGCAGGAAAAAATCTTTACCCAACCTTTCATGCCTGGAACAGTCTTCTCATTAAGGCTGCTTCTTTACCTCCTGCTCCCACTGCTTCTAATTATCGACTAACTGCCTGCCCTGCTGGGGCCTCGTCTGCCTACAATCCTTTCCTCTGGTGAGAAGCTGCCATCTAATTGGAAGAGGGGCTGGCCAGCCTGGGGAGAACTCATTTCCCACCCAGGGGGAACTTGCTGGAGCAGAGAGCTGTGACTGAGGCCTGAGTCCCGTCACTGTGTGCATCTAGAGGACAGTGAAAATGTGGCTTCCTGTGAGTCTGGAGATGGATGAATGGGGTGCAGGGCTGAGAAGAGCAGAGAGAACATTTGGTCTGAAGCTGGAGGAGCTGGGCTTCTTTCCCTCCTCTGCTACTCACCAATATGACCCTGGGCAAGTCATATCCTCTCTATAGCCCTCTGGCAGACTAGATGCGGAGTCAGAGGACCTGTATTCAAATCATATCTCTCTCAGATACTTTCTGTGTGACCTTCTGTCTCTGTGAATCTGTTTCCTCTTCTGAAAAATTTGAATGACCCCTAAGTTTCCTTCCAGTTACAAATCCTGTGCTCCTAAGTGAGTCCATTGCTCGGGCAGGTGTCTTTCTGAGTCTTGCTTTAGACGTTGGAGAAGTCCTGGCCTGACTTTTGCCAAGTAAGGGCAGGAGAAGAGGATGGAAAGGATGTTGGGTCTAGAATTAGGAGGTCTGATTTCAAATCCTGGCATAGGAACCTCCTTCCTATATAACCTCAGACAGTCCTTTCCTCCTGGTATGGGCTTCAGTTTCCTCATCTGTAAAATAAGGGGGATGGACTGGATCAGGAAGTACTGTGTCTTCATCATTCTTCCATCTCATTTTATTTAATTTTCATTATTTTCTGGTCATAAGGAAAGAGATATATAGGGTATAGACCTGTGATTTCATTGGTATAGAAAACTCCCTCTCTCCCAAAGATCAGCACCTGCACTCCAGTGCATTTTAGTATGGTCATAGAGAGATGCTTGGAATGTTTTGAGGTGAAGGGACTTGGCCAAGGTCACACAGTTAGTGGGTATCAGAATCAGGGCTTGAATCTGACTCTTCCTAGCTCTCTGTGTTTACTACACAGTGCTGCCCTGCTATGCTCTGCCTACCCCCTACCCCACTCATCTGTGTATATATTGTGCATTCCCACCCAACCTAAAAAACAAAATTAAGGTCTTGACGGATCACAATATGATCTCAAAGGGCCCTTCCAGTTGTGCATATATGATTCCATGCCATCCTCGACCACCTCTTCCAGCAACCTTATGATCCTACAAAGAGGGAGGGGGCTTAGGGTGAGCAGGAATAACTTAAGGGAACCTAGAAGAGCTTCTCTCAGCTGGAAGAAGTCATGAAGGGCAGAAAGCAGTGTTTCCACACCGCCCCCCCCCCACCCCAACCCTGAGGATCTTTGGGGCTGGTCAAGGCACCTCACTGAATGGTGGTAGGCAAGGGCTTGGCAAAATCCATTTGGGTAAATGGTTATTAAGCTCCAGTTTGGTGCAATATTTTGTTCTTATTGCTGAGGTTGCAAAACTGAAAATAGCACAGTCCCTGCCCTCCAGGGGCTTATATTCCTCTACCAGTAAAGGTCTCGTCGCCACTTATCCCTTTCCTCAAGACAAAACAATAAAATAAAATGAGATGAGATGAGAGGGATGAAGGTATATCTGAGACAAAGTACTTGAGGGAAATTCAAAGAACAATGAGCCCATTCCAATGAAGAGGGTCAAGACCCATGAATTGACCCATGAAGGAAAAGAAGGGTTTCAACAAGTGGAACTTGGGAGACAGCTCATGCCAGGCCTGAGGGATGGGCCAAGTGATCGCAGGGAGGCGGAAGGTGTCAGGACGAGATGCAGGAACGACGAGGCGTGGAGTTCGGTTGGGGGAACATATGGTGTGTGAAGGGGAATAGCATGAAATGCTGCTGTAAAGGTAGGTGGGAGCCAGATTACAGAGGGCTTCAAGCACTAGGCTGACAGTTTAGATTTTATTCACCAGCAGTGTAGTGTTGTGGATAGAGTGTGTGGCCCAGGAGTGAGAGGTCCTGGGTTCAGATCCTATCTCTTATGCTTACCACCTGTGACCAGGAGAAAACTGATAGACTTTCACAAGCCCCAGTTTCCTTATCTGTAAAATGGGGATGGAGCTTGGATTATATGACCTCTACTTCCTCTTTCAGATTTTAGGATTATTTGCACAGCCCTGGGCAAATCTTTTTCCCTCTCTGGGTCTCAGTTTCTTCATTTGTAAAATGAGGGGATTGGATTAGATAGTTTTTTGAGTTCTCTTCCAGATTTTTGATCCTATGACCTGAATTCAAATTTTGACTTTGCTATTTTCTATGACTGGTCTTGAGCCGCATCATTTCAACCCAGTCTTCTCATCTGCAAAACAAGAGGGTTGGATCAGGGAATCTTCAGGTCCCTTCCAGCTACAATTTCTGTGAAGTAGAGATTTGAGGCAATGGAATACCAAGGACAGACCTGTGCCTTAGGGATCTTATTGTGGGAATAGTGGGAAGGACTTTTTGGGGAGGAGACAGAATGAAGACAGGGAGATTCATTTCAGAGCGTTTGTAATAGTCTAGATAAGAACCGATGAGGGTCTGAGTTGCCAATTCCCCCTCTGGGCCTTAGTCTCCTTCTTTGCAAAATGAAAGGGGTTAGAGGCAATGACTTGAAAGGCTCCTTCCAGCTTTAAATTTGAGATCCTTTAAACTATTATCGTGGCCACATGATGAGGTGTAGGGGGAACAGAAGCAAGACAAATTGTGGAGACAGAGTGGACAGAATTTAGTGATGAAATGAATATGGCAGGGTGAGAGAACAGGAGGAGTCAAAGGTCAGAGGACCCTAGGATAAGAGATTTAGGGAAAGAAAGGGCTTTGGAGGTCATCTAATCCAACCCCTTCCTTTTTTCAATTGAAGAAATGGAGGCAGAGAGGCGACTTCAAGGTTTGGATCCCCAGTGATAGAGAAGACATCAGAGCCTTTGATAGAGAATTGGAGGCAGGAAGATCTTAGACATTTATTAACAGTTTGACAAGGCAAGATACTTTATTTTTCTGAGGCTTAGAGTCCTTATCTGTAAAATGGGGATAATAATATTACCTGTTTCACAAAGTTGTGACAAGGACCAGATGATAACATGTGAAAAGTGCTTTGCAAAACTGAAAGTGATACATTAATGTTAATTTTTATTAATAAATCAGAGAAAGAACTTGTTTAGGGCAGACAGTGATGAGTTCTATTTTTGACATGTTTAGGTCTCCCTTCTGAATCTGCACTCATTCTCCCTCGCCCCCAGCTGTCCTTTTCCCTGAGTTCCTGCTGTCCCTTAATGTTCAATGTTGCCTTAGTGTGAGTTACTACAGTGAAGACTTGGCCCAGAGCCTAACTCTGAAAGAGCTTGAATTGGCTTTCATTCTGCCCAGATGGTCCCCATCACAGACATTCAGGTGAGGGTACAAGTCAAGATCTCAAAAACATTGTTGTTTCTTTCGGTGTAAACACAGCTCCCACAAATTGGTTCTTTTTATCTTCTCTAATTGCTACAACTAACATTTCTAGTACCATATTGAATAATAGTGGTGATAATGGATATCTTTGTTTCACCTGGATCTTATTGGAAATGCATCTAGCTTATTTCCATTGCATATAATGCTTGATGAAGGTTTTAGGTAGATACTGCTTATTATTTTATGGAAAGTTCCCTTTATTCCTATGCTCTCCAGTGTTTTTAACAGGAATGGGTGCTGTATTTTGTCAAAAGCTTTTTCTGCATCTATTGAGATAATCGTGTGGTTTCTGTTAGGTTTGTTGCTGATATGACTGATAATGCTAATAGTTTCCTAATATTGAACCAGCCCTGCATTCCTGGTATGAATCCTACCTGATAATAATGTATTATTCTCATGATAAGTTGCTGTATTCTTTTTGCTAAAATCTTTTTTAAAATTTTTGCATCTATATTCACTAGAGAGATTGGTCTATAATTTTCTTTCTCTGTTTTGTCTCTCCCTGGTTTAGGTATCAAAACCACATTTGCATCATAAAAAGAATTTGGGAGGACTCCTTCTTCGCCAATTTTCCCAAATAGTCTATATAGTATTAGAATTAACTGTTCTTTAAATGTTTGATAGAATTCACTTGTAAATCCATCTGGCCCTGGAGATTTTTTCCTAGGGAGTTCATTGCTGGCTTGTTCAATTTCTTTTTCTGAGATGGGGTTGTTTAAGTATTCAAATTCCTCTTCTGTTAATCTGGGCAATTTATATCTTTTAAAATAATCATCCATCTCATTTAGATTGTTGAATTTATGTGCATAAAGTTATGCAAAGTAATTTCTACTTATTGTTTTAATTTCCTCCTCACTGGAGGTGAGTTCACCTCTTTCATTTTTGATATCTGTAATTTGGCTTCCTTCTTTCTTTTTTTTAATCAAATTGACCAAAAGTTTATCAATTTTATTGGTTTTTTCATAAAACTAACTGAGTTTTATTTATTAGTTCAATAGTTTTCTTAATTTCAAGTTTACTAATCTCTCCTTTGGCTTTCAGTATTTCTAATTTGGTATTTACTTGGTGATTTTCAATTTGTTCTTTTTAGAGCTTTTTCAGCTACATGCTCAATTTATTGATCTCCTCTTTCTCTATTTTATTCATATAGGCATTCAAAGATATAAAGCTTCCCCTAACAACTGCTTTTGCAGTGTCCCATAAGATTTGGTAGGTTGTCTCATTATTGTCATTCTCTTGAAAGAAGTTGTTGACTGTTTCTATGATTTGTTGTTTTACCCACTCCTTCTTTGGGATTAGATTATATCATTTCCAATTAATTTTTGGTCTATCTTTCCATGGCCTTTTCTTGCATATAATTTTTATTGCATTATGATCTGAGAAGGATGTGTTGACTATCTCTGCCTTTCTGCACTGGATTGTGAGGTTTTTATGCCTTAGTACACTGTCAGTTTTTGTATATGTGCCATGTACCTCTGAGAAAAAGGTATATTCCTTCTATCCCCATTCAATTTTCTCCAGAGATCTATCATATCTACCTTACCCAGAGTTTTATTCGCCTCCTTAACTTCTTTCTTGTTTATTTTAAGATTAGATTTATCAAGTTCAGAGAGGGGGAGGTTGAGATCTCCTACTAGTATAGTTTTGTTTTCTATTTCTTCTTGTAACTCCTTTAACTTCTCCTCTAAGAATCTGGATGCTATACCACTTGGAACAAATATATTTAATAACGATATTGCTTCATTGTCTATGGTGCCTTTTAGCAGGATCTAGTTTCCTTCCTTATCTCTTTTGATTAGATCTATTTCTGCTTTGTCTGTGATTAGGATTGCTACCCCTGCTTTTCTTACATCAGCTGAAGCACAATATATTCTGCTCCACCTTTTACCTTTACCTTGTGTGTATCCCCCATTTCAGATGTGTTTCTTGTAAACAACATATTCTTGGATTATGGCTTTTAATCCATCCTGCTATCTGTCTCCATTTTATGGGAGAATTCATCCCATTCACAATCACAGTTATGATTACTCTCTGTGTCTTTCCCTCCATCCTCTTTCCCACCATTTGTGCTTTTAGTTCTCCCTTCTCCCTTCCCCTCAACAATAGAGTTTTAATTTTTGACCATCATCTCCTGTAGTTTTTGCTTCCTTCTTTCAACCTCCCTCCCTTTTACTGCCCTTTACTCTTCCTGCTCCTTCCCTCCCTTTTAGCCTCCCCTCCCCTTTCTTTCCCCCTTCCCTCCTACTGCCTAGAGAGGTAGTTAGATTTACATATTTAATTAAGTTTGTTCTTCCCTCCTTGAACCAGATCAGATGAGAGAGCCTCTCTATGCTCAGGTCCCTCATCTCTTTCCCTTTACTGTAATATAATTTTATATTTCTTCTTGTGATGTAATTTACCATTTTCTGCTTCTTCCTTTTCACATCTCCTGTTACAATCCCTTCACATGCTTAAATTACATTTTTTATCATAACATAATTTACTTTATACTTGTTCCCTCTATCTATCTATCTATCTATCTATCTATCTATCTATCTATCTATCTATCTATCTATCTATCTATCTGTCTGTCTGTCTGTCTGTCTGTCTGTCTGTCTGTCTGTCTGTCTGGCTGTCTATCTATCTATCTATCTATCTATCTATCTATCTATCTATCTGTCTGTCTGTCTGTCTGTCTGTCTGTCTGTCTGTCTACCTATCTATCTATCTACCTATCTATCCCTTTTATATTTTGTAATAGATATACAGTTCTCAAGATTAACAAGTATCATCTTCCCTCATAGGGATGGAGTTTGCCCAAAATGAGTAACAAGTTTTCTTTTCTCCTGTTTACTTTTTTATGTCTCTCTTGAGATCTGCATTTGAAGATCAAATTTTCTATTGAGTTCTGGCATTTTTATCAGGAAGATCTGGAAATCCCTTATTTCATTGAATGTCCATTTCCTTGCCTGAAATATTATGTTGAACTTTGCTAGGTAATTGATCCTTGGTTGTAGTCCTAGCTCCTTTGCCTTGTGGAATATCATATTCCAATTCCTTCAATTTTTTAATGTAGAAACTACAAGGTCCTGCATGATCCTGACTGTAGCTCCTCGATGTTTGAATGGTTTCTTTCTAGCTATCTGTAGTATTTTCTCCTTCACTTGATAGTTGTGGAATTTGAAAACAATATTTCTTGGTGTTTTTAGTTTGGGACCCCTTTCAGGAGGTGAACGATGGATTCTTTAGATGACTATTTTGCCCTCTGGATCTAGTATTTTTGGGCAGTTTTCCTTAATGATTTCTTGGAAGATATTGTCCAGGCTCTTTTTTTCATCATGGCTTTCTGGTAGGTCAATAATTCTTAAATTTTCTCTCTTGGATCTGTTTTCCAGCTCAGTTGTTATTCCAATTAGATATTTTACATTTTCTTCTATCTTTTCATTCTTGAGATTTTGTTTGACTGATTCTTGATGTCTCATAGAGTCATCAGCTTCTACTTGTCCAATTCTAATTTTCATCAAATTGTTTTCTTTAGTTAACTTTTGCATCTCCTTTTCCATCTGTCCAATTATTCCTTTTAAGGAATTATTTTCTCCAGTAAGTTTTTGTACTTCCTTTTCCATTTGTCCAGTTTTCCCAGTTAGTTTTTGTCACAGGTTGGTTCTCAAATATTCTGGTCAACATTTGAGTCTATGAGATGTCAACTGATTCTGGCTCATCTTTGAGGGATGACGATCAATCCTCCAAAAGTTTAGCTACTGACCTAGATGGACCATTAGAGGTGATGCTGAATACTCTAAAGAGCTCAGAAATGAAACAGTTCTTATCGTAAAATTATCTGATAGACTCAGGCAAGGGTGAATTTATCATTATAAGATTTAGAGCTAGAAGGTAGAACAAGGATGTGTTTAGAATCTAGTATGGGGGTAGGAACAGGAGTGGCTAATGCTAATAACCACTGACATTTATGATGATCTTTAAGACCGCAAAGGGGTTGGGTGCTATCTCATTGAATCTCACCTCAGGCCAATACAGGTATTGTTATCCCCATTTTACAGATGAAGAAGTTAAGGTTCAGAGGATTGTAGTGGCTGACCAAAGTCCGCCAGTTCAACCGTGCAATCAAGATTTGATTTCTCCTTGTACCTGACTCTAGATGCAAGGCTGTTTCCAGGAATTGGAGCTGTGTCTTCTTTCAGTTTGGTGTGTGAGGCCCTGGAAGACCTTAGATAAATAACATATGTTCAGTCCTTCCACCCTTAACGGCTCTAAGTGATGGCCACCTCATGAGTGTGTATGAACATGGCAAACCACCCTACTTATTGAAACTAATTCTATCTTCTCACATCTGCCTTTTAAATCCCTCCTTCTCTTCAAGGTTAAGTTCTAGTGCTCCTTCTACATTAAGCCTGTCCTGCTCCCTTTCTATTAGAGATGCCCCCTAATGCCCCCCATTATTAAACACACATATACACACATGCACACAGACACACAAATGTGTGTGTCTGTGCGCATGTGTGTGGCATTCTATCCATAGAACATAAGCTCCTTGAGGGCAGGGACTATTTCCTTTTGCCTTTATATCTCCATTGCCTGGCACATAGTAGGTACTTGTATTATATTGCATTGAAGTTTAAAGGGCCTGTAGGAATGTCTGTCATGCCTGAAGGAGACAAGGATTTGGTGGATTCATTCATGTGGTTACAAGATCAAGGCACCTCCTCAAACCCATGTCTGTCCCAAAAAGAGCTTTACATTTATTGTCATGAACAGATGGTCCCAGGGCTGGACCATCACACTACATCACCCCAGGGCAAGCTATATAACACTCCCACTGGGTCCCCTGAACTCAATTAACCTGTGACTAATTATGAGTGATAACATTTCAGCATCCTCCCCCCCCCCCACATCCTACCCCCTCAGCCTTTCCAAGGCTTGGAAACAACATGATCCTGAAGAGAATGAAACAGGAAAAATGAATTCACTTTACAACCTGTTAACAGCCACAATAAGTAAGGCTTACTAGGGGGAAGGAACAGATAAGTGAGCAAAGCAGAGCACTACAATGAGGTTTGGGGATTATCCACAGATTTCAATTTCCCTCATTCTCCCTGGCCCCCATTAGTATGGAGATTAGAGATTTCTCAGTGAAGCCAGTGGGCCAGTTAGATTTCCCTATGGGGTAAGAAAGCTAGGACCATGGAACATAGAGTATTAAAGCTGGGACATAGAAGCAAAGGTCACTGAACACAGCCTGTTAGCACTTGAAGGGCTCTCAGAACATAGAATCTGGACTACCCAAGCTGAAAGACATAAAATATAAAACATGAGGGGTGAGTGTGACCTTAGAACATTGTAGATAGGACTTGGTCCTTCAAAATCACGCATACCCCTAGAATCTCAGTGTTTGAGGGGACCACACAGATATAACTCTAGTCTAAAACTCCTCTTGGGCGTAGGCAAGTGCCTAGCCACAGCCCTTCAGTCTGCCTGGAAGAGGATCAAGCTAAATTCCAGAGATTTCTATTCATTTGGACAGCCTATGTAAGCACATTTATCTTCCATGGACATACACAGTCTTACAACATAGAATATAGAATGACAGAGCAGGAAGGGACCTTTGAAAATTAAATCGACCTAAAGGGACCTCAGCAAAATGGAAAATCCAGTGTTAGCTCTGAAAAGGACCTTCCACAGAATGCTAATTTTGAAAGGGGGCTTAAAACATGGAACCTAGAATTTTAGTGCTGAAATGGATCTTAGGACGCCGTTCTGAGTTTGTTCACTTAAAGACCACTGGGCACAAGTGGGTGTGTGAGGGTGGACAGGGATTCATTTCAAATCAACAAACATTTCTGAATCACTTCTCAGGGGCCAGGAACTGTGGATATAATAACAAGTCAAAACAATAAGCATTTAGTAAGTGCCTCCTTTGCCAGGCACTGGGCTGAGCACTAAGCTTGCACAGAAAGGCACAGACAGTCCCTGGTCTCAGGGAACTCACAACCAAAGCGGGGAGGCAATAGGAAAACAATGTACAAATAAAGATGCTGTATACAAGATAAATTGGAAATAACCTTAGAGGGAAGACACCAGCATCATGGGGGATCAGGAAGACTGATTGTAGAAGCTGGAATTTTACCTAGAACCTCTTCAGTCCATGCCCTCAATGAACTTACATTGTTTGTAGGTAATGTAGGATATGATGAGAAAAAATAGTAAATATAGTGTAGATATAAAGTAAAAGCGGTGGAAAAGCTAATAACTATGGGTGTTAGGAAGAGTTTCAAAGGAGGAGTTGTCACCTCAGTTGAACCATACATGGGACTAGGAAGGGACAAGGTGGAAGTGAGGAGGGGACATATTCCAGGCATGAGGCTCAGCCTTTGCAAAGGCTTGGAGGCAAAAGATGGATTGTTATGTCTGGGGAAAGTTGGTCATTTTGCCTGGAACATGGAGTGCATGGGAAAATGACAAGAAATCGGCCTTGAATTGTAAGCTTGTGAAGGGTTTTAAATACCAAATAGAATCAATCATTCAATAAACATTAAGCACCTGCTATGTTCCAGGCACTGTGCTAAATGCTGGAGATACAAAGTGTGGCAAAAGGAGCTCATGATCTAACAGGAGAAACAACATGCAAGCAAAAATGTACAACTTACATACAGGATAATTAGGAAATAATTAAGAGAGGGAAGACACTGACATTAAGAAGGGTTGGGGGGTGGCTTCCCAGTATTGTAGTTGAGACTTAAGGAATATAGGGAAATTAGTAGTTGGAATGGAGGAGGGAGAGTGTTCCAGGCATGCATGGAGACAGCTAGAGAAAATGCCCAGAGCTGAGTGATGGAGTATCTTGTTTATGGAATACCCCAAAGATCATTGCCATTGGGTTGAAGAGTATGGTATTGGGTAGTAAGGTATAAGATGACGGAGGCTAAGTTAGGAAGGGCTTTAAATGATAAGCAGAGAATTTTGGTTTTGATCCTAAAGATAATAGGAAACTTTTGGAGTTTATTGGGTAGGGGATGATATAATCCAACCTGTGCTTTAGGAAAATTACTTTAGTAGCTTCATGGAGGTTGGATTGGAATAGGGAGAGACTTGAGACAAGTAAACCCACCAGCAGCTGTGGCCACAGCCCAAGTGTGAAGTGCTGGTTTGTATTTTATTCTCGAGGTCAAGGGTAACCACTTATACTTTGTTGAGTGGGGGTGCAACATGGTTCAATGTGTATTTTAAGAATGCTAATTTGGCTGTTTTGTTGTGGATAGATGAGAGAAGGAAGCAATTGGAGTCAGGACAGCCCATTCCTTCTAGGCAAACATTTCAATGCCCATGTGGTTTGTGGAATTCATCCAGGTGTAGAGTTTCAGTGTTATCCCTTGGGATGGGTGAGAAAGCAGCCCTCTGTCCTGTGATGTCAGCAGGAGTCCCTCATCCCTGCTGAAGGGTGGGGTAAGTATCTCCTCTGGAATGTAACTCAGCACACTTGGCCCCATGACTCCCAAGCAGTATGTGATTGCCTGGAGGAGGGCTTGGCTCAAACCATGCCTGGGCTTCTGGGAACAGCTCTGTGCTCTTCTAAGTCCCTGGGCTATTTCGGGTTTGTTTTCTGGGCCTTTGGTGCCCAGCATCTCATTATTTTTGTTTCCTAACAGGAAAAATAAAATCAGAGGAACATGAGTTGATTGCCAACAGAGAGGGGAGTGTGCAGGAAAGAATTTAGTACCCCCCCTTGAGAACTCTGTACTTGCCTGAGGTGGCAAATAATAGACTCATAGAATGTCCTAGCTGGGAGTCACCTTAAACAGGAGAACATTAAGCCATAGGAACATCAGAGCTGAAAAAAAAAGGCCTTTCAATGTATCAGACCTGAAAAGGACCTTGGAACACAGAATATCAGGACATTCAACATATAATTTCAGAACTGGGAGGGGGTAGAAGGGACATCCTTTAATGTTATCTAGTCAATCTCCTCATTGGACAAATGAAGGAACTGAGTCAAAGAATGGTGATATCGTTATATAGTAAGTTGGATTAAGAACCCAGGGATCTACCCCAGATCTCCTGAATCTCAGGACATCACACTTTCCACTTTGCCACACTGCGTTTCAGTGAAGAAGGAGCCTTCTTGGCCAGAGCTGCCATCTTTCTCCGTACATATCTTGGATACTTCCTGGGTCACTTCTTAGACATTCTCAAAAAGAAAGTAAAAGTCCTATAGTTCAAGATCTGTGTTGAAAATTGTCCTTCCAAAAGTCAGAAAGGGGAAGGGAGGTGAGCCCAAACTCTTGACCTTCAAGACAGACATTCATTGGGGGTCATGAAAATTCATTCAAGGTCTAACTATCCTCCTCTTTACTGACGCTTTCTTCCAGTGCCTCATTGTAGTAGGTGGTGATCCTTCATCCTGAACATCATGGTATCAAAGACCAGGAATACTTATTTAAAAGATATGGATAAATTGTTTCTGCATCACCTAAATATACCTCTCTACTCTTCTCCCTCCCCTTCCAGAAAGTCATCTTTATAATTCAGAACTTTTTTAGTGAGAAAAAAAGAAAGAAAAACGACCAAAACCTGTCAACCAATGAAAACATCTGACAATCTAGGCAATGTTCCACACTTGTGGACAGCTCCCCACCAATCTTCAAGGGAGTGTGAGTATTTGTGAATGGAGGTCTCCTTATGTCTCTGCTTTGGGGCTAAGCTTATTCTCTGTCATTTGGCCACATTCATGGTCCATCGTCTTTTGGTTGTTGCGTTTTCCATAAGTAGCAAAGTAAGTAGAGCATTGGGCCTGGAGTCAGAAAAATTCATCTTCCTGAGTTCATATTTGGGCTCAGATACTTAGTAGCTGTGTGACCTTGAGCAAGTCACTTGACCTTGTTTGCCTCAGTTTCTTCATCTATAAAATGAAATGGAGAAGGCAATGACGAATCCCTCAAGTATCTTTGCCAAGAACATGGCAAGGGGGGGGGGGGTCACAGAGAATCAGACACAACTGAAACAACTGAACAACCAGTCTCTTAGTATGTTATTTTTCTGGCTTTGCTTGCTTCATTTTTCATCATTTCTTCTGGATACTCCTGTAGATTCATCCTTCTTACAGCACATTAGATGCCATTCCATTCATGTGCCACAACTGGCTTAGCCATTCCCCGATCACTGGGCATCGACTTTGTTTCCAGGTCCTTACTAACAAAAAGAGACAACCCACTTTTGATGTGGCCTCTTCCTTTGCCTGGAGTTGTTCCTAGGCTCTAACCTTGCCCCTTTCTCCCGCCTACTCAGGGGTGAGTTCTCACCACACAAGCAGGGGTACAGGGATTTTGGAGCTAAAAAGACTGAAGCTGAGTTCTAAGACTACCACTTACTTCTTCCAATTTGAAATAAATCACTCCATCTCCATGGACCTCAGCTTCCTTATCTGGAAAATAAGGAGACTGGACGAGATCATCTCCCAGGCTGGTGATTCGGTGATTTTATGATTGTGCTCAGCCAAATCTTCAGAGCACTTGACTAGTTCATTGCGCTGTGTGAGCTGGCAAATTACTACTCAGTTAGAGCACATGCTCTCCTCTTGGATCTTTCTTGTATCTGTTTTCCTAAGGTCAGTTTCTTGTCAGAGGGCTCCAGTCATCCAGGGCCTTCTTTCTGGAAATAAAATCCTTCTGGTACTCCAAGCGTAATGCCTGGATTCAGGACAAAATGCTCTCTAGGCAGCTTCCTGACATCCTTTCTGATCCCCAAACTGAGGAATCATCCCAAATGCTTCTTCTCAAGCTCTTGGGCCCCTAGTCTTAAAATTCTAGTGTCAGAAGGAACCAAAAAAGTCACTTTACCAACTCTTGCCTGAAGCATGGATCTACTTCCACTCATGCCACCATCCAGATGCGTTGTTGTCCAGCTTCTGCTTGGACTGCTCCAATGAAAAGGAGCTTGCTACCTAGCATTCCATTGTTAGGGAACCTATTGTTAGGAAGTTCTTCATAATATTGACCCTAAATCTGTCTCCTTGTAATCTATAAGAACATACAGGCTGGAATCTGGAGGGACCTTACAGGTCACCTTGTCCAATGTCCTCTTTTACAAAGGAGGAAAACAAGCCACGGAAAAGGGAACACACTTGCCCAGGGTAACACAGCAACATAGGCATGATGTATACCTGAACCTTGGGACCCCAAATGTAGCTATTTTGAGCCTATACCATATTCTGTATGACTCAGAGTTTTGTTTCTTTGAACCACATAACCATCTTGACACAGCAATCCTTTAAGTCCTGATGACAGAGGTCACATCTCCCTTAAAGTTTTCTACAGGTAGAACACCATTAATAATCTATTCATTATCATAGTCAGCATCTAAATATCATTTAAAAATTTACAAAGCAAATTTTATATATTATCTGATTTGATCCTCCAAGTAACCCTTGGGAAGTAGGTTCTGTAATTATTACCATGTTACATGAGAAAACGGACACTGAGAGTTGACGGCGCTGCTTACCATTCTCTGGAGTCCGGTCTATATCACTCTGAAAATGGGGCTCTCAGGACTGAGCCTGACTTTAGAATTTGCTCCACCATAGTATTGGAGAGCGGGACTATTGCCTTCTTTTTCCCTGGATGCTTTGCTTCTATTAATTTGATGTAAGGTCAGTTTCACTTGCAGATCGTTGGACTCTCTGGCCCTCCATTCTCTTTATTTTTCTTCCCCAGTTTCTTTTGCTGTTTCTGCTTTGATACATGTCCCTTCCCACCCTCTGTCTCCCCATTTTAGTTCAACCTTTTTAATCTGTTTCTAGTTCCTCCCAGCTGATGTCAGAGCTGAGCAGAGATCACTACTCCTAAATCTATGTGTTGATGGTGACCTAGGGAGGATGGTGTTTGTTTGGGACAGAAAGATTCTCAGTCCCTCCTAACTGGGGAATGGGGTGGGGAGGGGAGGAGCTGTTCACCACTGTATGCCCACAAAAGTAGGGATGGTTCAGGTAAGGCCTTTGCAGGAGGCCATGGAATTGAGCTGGGGTGAAAGTGGAAAAGAGGGCAGGGATAGAGGTGGGCTGGCCATATCAGAGAACAGGGCTCTTAGGGTCTACAGACTTCCAAGAGGTCCTAGATCTATAACCCTGGATGAGAAAAAAAAAATCTTTATTTTCACTAATCTCTAACTGAAATTTATCATTTCCTTTTATTATGTTTTAAAACCAACAATTGTTATTCTGAGGAGGGGCTCTCATGAGTATCGCCAGATTGCCAAAGGGGTCGATGTCTGGAAAAGGTCAGGAGATCCAGCTCCTACCAGGAAGCTGATCTATCAGAGCTGGAAGAGAGCAGTACATTTCTTGGGCATTTTATGATTTTCCAAGAACCTCATAAACTGTACCTTATTTAATTTGAGCCTCTCAACATTAAGAGGAAACCATGAAAGTTTTAATTATACAGATGAAGAAAGTAAGGCTGTTCCATGACTCCAGTGTACTCAGTGAGAGGGTATTTATTAGCTGTGTGACCCTAGGCAAGTCACCTCACCTGCCTCAATCCCAGTTTCCCCATCTGGAATAATAGCATGTACCTCATGGGGTGGTTGTGAAGAACAAAGCAGATAGCACATGGAAAGGTATACGTGTTAGTTATTATTTTCATTCTCCTTGAATGTCTGGACTCCAGCTCCCTGCCCTTTCCCCCCACCCTTACCTTATCTCTATCTTTGGTCCTTTGCTTCAGGCAGTTATCTCCCTACCAACTCCCCAGCCAGAGACTCTGCAGCCTCAGAAAGATAGACTGGCCTCTGTCCAGCAGGAGGCCCTTTAGGGAGAAGGCAAGACCATGTGGTAGGGGAAGATCATTACGAACTTCTTGCCTCTGAAACTGGAGCCACTACTAGGAAATGTAACACTGGGAGGTGGGGGCAGCAATTCATCTGGTCTGTGGCATCTTTATCACCAGAAAGGGACACTAAAGTGCTTCCTTTTTATTGTTTTTAATTTTGTGTTCGCTTTCCCGGCTCATCCTATCACCCCGATTTTCAGAAAATAACCCAGCTGGCTAGTGACTATTTTTTTCTTGGAAATATTCCTGCTGGCCTGGGCTTTCCCCTCCCCTCTCCGCCTGGGCCTGTTTCAGCAAAGCAACACACGGTGTGATAAGAATCAGGCCTCTCTGGGCTCACAGACACCTCTCTTTATCAGTCTGTCCTGCAGAGAGACACCCCGGAAGCCCTCTGTTCAGGCCCACTAGCCAGGGTTTGCAACAGGCCCAGGCAGAGCTTAGAGGGAGCAAAGGTTGATGGAATGGACAAGGGGCTATTTCTACTGATGATTCTGCCTCTAACTTGCTCTGGGATCTTGAGTAAGTTGCTATATCTTTCCATACCTCAGTTTTCTCATTTACAAAAAGCAATAAGTTGAAGGAAGGAGTCTCTATGGCAGCAGAAAATAAGTAGAAAACATCTCCTCTGAGTCAAATATAACTGGTTTTCTTAGGATCACAATTTCAGAGCTGAAAGGGACCTAACTGGTTATTGAATTCATTCCCTTCATTTTATAGATAAGGCAACTAAGGGATTAAGTGACTTGCCCAGGGTCACACAGTTACTTAGTTTGTGAGGTAAGATTCAAACTCAGGTTTTCCTGGCTCCAAATTTTAGTCTCCTATCTACAATACTGCTATTTGGGTGACTCTGAGCAAATTATTTAACCTACCCCAGTGTTCTCTTTTATAGAATGAGGGAATCAGACCAGATGGGCTCGGAATCTACGATCCCGTGGGCTCTCCCAGCTTTACTAATCAGCGCCGTTATTATGAGATGGGTTCTCAATTTCCATTCAGCTCTCATATTCAGTTATGGAAACAAAGACTTTCTAAGCCACTCAGAGGCTACCTAGATATCTCTGGTTATTCAGCACCCACCTGAGTGGTATAGGCATGGGACTTTAGAAAGGGTGCTGGACTCGGAGATAAAGGTCCTAGGTTCAAGTGTTGACCTTATCACATACTACCTGTGGGACCTTAGGGAAGTCATTTGATTTCTCTGACCTTAGCTGGCACTTGGTAAAATGAGGGGGTTTGACTAGCTGCCTTCTGAGGTCCCATAGAGCTCCAAATCTATGAAACTATGCCATGTAATCTCTCTCAGACTCAGTTTCCTCATCTGTTACATAAACCAGTTGGATTTAATGATCTTTGAGGTCCTTTCCAGCTCTAAATCCCTTAATTCTAAATTTCTAGTGATGGAAGACCCACATGTTGTTGTCCTTTCTTCTTAAAGAGGACCAAAATGGCATCCCTTTGTCAGGGTCAAGGTGCAGGGTGTCTGGCTGAGGCTGATCAGACCAATACAAGGTTGGAAGGCTCTACCACCAGTCAGACACAAATAGTCCATAGAATGGGAAACCCACCAGCTACCGCTGAAATAGTCCATCAGGTATCTTGACTGCTTTAATTGTTAGAATGTTTTTGCTTACCTAAAGCCTAACCTGCCACTCTGAAACCCCATCAATAAATCATTAAGAAAGAAGATTTATAAAGTGGTTCATTAGGCTTGTAATTGCTGATACTGGGGGAGACTCAAAGTCTGGACTTCTGAGCTATAGTATGGCTAAAGCTGATCAAGTTTCTGTGTCAGTATGTTAACAGTAGCGAGACTCCTGAGCGGGTCACAAGGCTATGTAAGGAGGGATGAACTGGCTAGGTCAGAAACAGAGTTCCCACGCTAATCAGTTATACCTGTGAGAAGTCACATTTCCAGCTTGGGTAAAATAGCGACACCCAGTCTCCAAAGAAACCAATGAACAAATGAATGAACGAATAAACGGATGTCGAGTTCCTGTAATCATTTTGTGAAATGGATCCCTTTGTTTCCTGTATGGAGTGCCATGCTCAGGATTCACAAAAAAAGAACAAAGCAATTCCTGCTCACTAAAACTTGTGTTCTAATAAGGGAGGCAACAAGTACATATGTATGTATGTGCATGTGTGTCTATATACACACGTAAATGTGTGCTCATATAGACATGTATGCATATCAATGAAGAACACATGTAAAGAAAATCCAATGACAAAAACAAAATTCCTAGTAGCTAAATCCAAGGCAGTTGGGGGGTAGGGAATGAGCAGGAAAGACTTCATGCAAAAGACCAGACATATCTTTATGGAAGAGAAGGCTTCTCTAAGGCTGAGATGAGGAAGGAGTGCATTCTAGGCACAGAGACAGTCAGTGCTAAGACAGAGATGGAATGCTATGTTTAAACAACAGAAAGGAAGTCAGTTTGGCCAGATTAAGTGCAGAAGGGGGAAAACTGTCTAGCGAGGCTGGAGAGAGAGGTTGAGGCCGACCTGTGAATAGCTTTAAAAGCTAAACAGAGTTTTTATTTTATCCTGAAGGCAATAGGGAACCATTGGAGTTGATTGAGTAGGGGAGTACGACATGGTCAGACTTGCGCTTTGACAGTATTATGGACACTGGACTGGAAGGGGTTGGATTTGTGGTGGGGGAGTTCTCCCAACTCCCAACCATAACTAGTTCTGCCCCCTGGGACCAAGCAGATAAAGGGAAATCTTTTCCCATTGTTTCATGCTCATCACTTTCTTGAAGATAGCCATTATGTACCTTTTATTGTCTTCTCTAAGCCACTCATCCCTGTTCGTTTCAATGGATTATCACACGGTACAGTCTCTAGTCTCCTCTAGTCCCCTCAGCTTTGGAATTCTACTCTGGCCCTGGGAGCCAATTGATGACTGAACACAAACTTACCTAGCCCACAGTGTCCAGGCAGCCCCAGACCAGACATTCCTTTACATTCCATTTAGCTGTCTAGGATCTCATATTGCCATCTGCCTTGTCATCTCATGTGTCTTCTCCCCCTTTTACCTTTTTTTTTCTACACACTTTTGTGAAGCCAACACTAGCTTTGACTCTGGAAAGGATATGCAATGATTTCCCCTATGGTTTCACTCCCCATCTCTGACTACCAACAGTAAAACTCACTTCTTGGTCACTGATTCCCTACAGTATCATCTTCCCCTATCACAATGTAGGTTCCTTGAGGGCAGGAATCTAGTTTTTTTGTAGTTTTTTTCCAAGTGTATAATGTGTGCTTAGTAAATGCTTTTTCATTCATTCCATCCTGTGGACCTATTTAAGTATGTCAAAGCCTTTCTTAGAATGTCACACCTACAATTGAACACAATCCACTAGACACATCTAGCCCATGGATCTAACCCATCTAAATTAGAGCATGGTCATCACTTCCCGGGTTCTGGTCACTACCCCTCTCTTGATGTGTCCCAGGATTGCTTTAGCTTTATTGGTTGTCATGTGACCCTACTGATGCCTAGAAAACTTGCAAGTCACTTAAATTTCAGAGATGATTTTTTTTTTACATAAAAGGTTATCTTGTGCCTCCCTTGTACTTTCGAAGTTGAATTTATTTTAACTCAAGTGTAGAACTTTATATTTATCCCAATTAAATTTCATGTTACTCCATTCAACTCATTGTTTTAGTCTGCTGAAATCTTCTTGGCTTCTGATATTGTCATCCAATATGTTCAATATGGCTCCCAGTTTGGTGCCATATACACATTTGATAAGCATTCCATCTGTGCCTCCATCCAAGTCATTGATGTATATTTTAACAGCATTGGGCCAAGAGAAATTCCTTGGGCCCTCCTCCACTAGAGACCTCCCTTTTCACTGACCAACTAGTGACTCTCTTTGGGTCTAGGTCCTTAATCCATTCCTAGAGTATATCATCACCCAGCTTGCATTTATTTTCCATCTTAGTCACAAGGTTATCTTGAAAGAATTTAATAACATTTTGCCCAAATTCAGCTATACTATGTCTATATCACTCCTTTCACCTAGCAGTCTAGTAACCATGCTAAATATATTAGTCTCATTAACTATGACTTGGTTTTGTTGAACTCATTTTAGCTCCTGGGTATCACGGTTTCTCATTCTAAATGCTTACACATGATCCCTTCAGTAATAACATTCTGGCATTTCCTATGAATCAAAGTCAAATTCACTTGCTTTTTTTGTTCTAAGGTCCATTACAACTTTGCCATTCAAAGTTCTTAGGTTGCTTCCAACGCTGATAACTCTGTCCCAAGTTTTGGGCCTCTTACATTCTTTGTTCTAGGTGTGGCAGGGGCATGAATATTCACCACTGTGGTAGCGTTACCCCTCCCCCTGAGTCACAAATATAGGCATTTGGAGCATCTGCTAACTTCCAGTCTTGGCCCTTCCTTAGTAAGATCTTTGCAGAACCTAATTATAATAATATGAATGGCTCAGAGGAAAATTGAAGGAAAAAAGAGAAATGAAAAAGGAGAGCAAATGCCTTTTCAAAATACCCCTCCCCCCAAAAAGGCCTCAATGGAAGGTGCTAATTGAATGAGAGGTATATAGCAGGCTTATAGGGGGAAGGGGATTTTAATGAGATCGATTCACCCCAACTTGTTGGGTAACGAGCAGACTGAGGAGAAGGTGATTTCCAGAGCACCTGAAAAGTCTGTGTTTATAGGGTAAAGCTGTGGGACCTGGCATATAAGAGCAGACAGAGTAAATATCTCAGAGTCATTCTGGCCCTAGAACAGTAGCATAGTCCCACCATGCCTGAGTACTTTTAGAGCTGGAACAATCTCCTGGGCTGAAGAAGCATTCATGAGGGAACCAAACAGTGGGGTAAAGGACTTGAGAGGCCTGCTGGCAGTAAGGACAGTAACAAGGTAAAATGACAGAAAGTCTGCAGGAGGTGGCAAGGCAGACTGGAGGACAAAGACAGAGTCAAGGAAGGGCACGCTAATGACTGGCAGCAGATGGAAAAGATAGCAAGATGAAACTATGGATGTCTGAAGCACAGATACCATAGAAAGCAACAGGAATGGCTACCCTAAAGGTTTTCTTTTTCTTCTGTCAATGGAATGTAAATTTCTGGAGAAAAAGGATTATTTCACTTTTATCTTTGGGTCCTAATACGTGCTTGGTACATATTAGATGTTTAATATATGTTTGTTAATTAAATGGCTGATTTTTGGATCCCCACCCAGAGTAATATCATATGTCACAGAGACTTTACAAGTGTCTGGAGTAAAAAGAAGGAGGTATCACAATAAAGGGGAAAATGGGACTCTCCTAACTCAGTTGTGAGCCTTTTATGTTCTTTACTATGTAAATTAAAATCTCTTGTGTAGTTGATGCTTTGTGAACCTTGAGTACTTGTAAGGGGTGCTAGTATAATTATTAGAAAATCCAAGAAAACAAAGTACCCAAGTTCTAGCTGGGCAATGAACAAGAATATTTCAGAGCTATGACCTTCATGTCAGCAGAAAGGCCCTGATACAGGTTACATAAATAAAGTCCCTTCTAGTTTTAATATTTAATGGTTCTAAAAGACATAATTCTTAGCTGTATTTAATGCAATTCAATTCAACAAATATAAATTCATTAACCATGTGCATGGAGCTGAGAGCCTAATCTAGTTAGAGACAATGGGAACATTCCAAGTAATTATTATAAGGGGGAACCTGCCGGCTTCAAAGGTCACCTCCGCACTTTGTGTCCTTTCCTAGGGCTACTGGGCTGAATTATGAGGGGACTGAGGTATGTGGAAGAGATTTGAACCACCCAGGTAGATTAACAGAAGAGGGAAGATTTTCCCCAAAAGAATCCAGTGGAAGTGGGATAGCCCTGAAGGACCATCATTGCCCTGCTGGGTCCTGAGGCTTTCTAGTATCTAGGTAATATATAAATCTTTTGTCTGCCAATCTTTTGTAAGTACACAATGATTGCTACTAGTTTGTAACAACCATAAGCTCTAGAGTTAAGTTCACCAGAGAACAAGAAGTAGACAAGTAAGGACCTTGATCAGAAACACCAAAAGAGGACAGGGATGGGAAGGGAAGACAGCATGGCATAGTGGATAGTGTTGGACATGGAGATGAGAACACTTGACTTCAAACTATACCTCAGACATGAGCTCTGTAATACTGGGCAAGACATTTAACTTCTCTGGGCCTCAGTTTCCTCATCTATAAAATGAGGGGGTAGAACTTTATGACTTCTTTTTTTTGAGGCAGTTGAGGTTAAGTGACTTACTCAGGGTCACACAGCTATCACATCCAAGGTTCTTTCAAGCTCTGAATCTGCCATACTGCAACTATGTGATCCAGGAAAATTATTTAACTTTTCTGGGCCTCAATTTCCTCACTTATGAATAAGAGGATTAGACTTCCAGATATAAATTCATGATCTATGACATGTCATGAAAGGTCCCCAGGGTTTCCTCTGGAGTGAGTGAAGAGGTAGCCAAAAGCTTTGAAAAGAACCCTTGATCCATGGAAGAGAGGAGTAATAGACCTGAAGGTGGCAAACCCTTTGTGCCCTTGGCCAAGGCTGGCTGGAGAGGTCATAAGATAACAATGAGAAGAGTTGATGTCAGGAGAACTGAGTGTGAATCCTGCCTCTGTAAATAAGCTTGCCCATTTTGGAAAGTAATTTGGAGCTATCTTCCAAAAGTCACCAACCTGTACCTCATTTCTTCCCATCCACCTCACTCCCGCTTTGATCCAGCTTTACCACCATCAAGGCAATACCCAAAGGAAATAAGAGACAAAAGAGAAGGACCCATATGTGCAAAAGTATTTATAGAAGCACTTCTTAGAGTAGGAAAGAACTGGAAAATAAGAAGATGAACCTAAATTGTGAAATGGCTAAAAAAAATCATGATATATAAATGTGATGTAATATTATTATGACCTAATAAATGATGAAAATAATGGATTCAGAGAAACATGGGAAGAGTTGTATGAACCACTGAAAAGTGAAGCGAACAGAGCAAGGAGAAGGATTGATCCAAGGATTATGACATAAGTAAAAACAACTTTGAAAGATGAAAGATCGGATCGCCTCAATGCCAAGGGACCTACAACTACCTGAGGTGATGGATGTGACACATAGAATCCTAGACACAAGTTATTTCTTTGTTGTTGATCACTCGTTTTTTGGTCATGTCTTATTTTTCATGACCCCATTTAGTTTGGTTTGGTTTGGATTTTTTTTTGGCAAAGATACTGGAGTGATTTGCCATTTCCTTCTCTAGCTCATTTTACAGATGAGGAACTAAGGTCAACAGGGTTAAGGGACTTGCCCAAGGTCACATAACTAGTACATGTATGAGGCTAAATTTGAATTCAGGAAGATGAGTCTTCCTGACTCCAGGTCTGGTACGCTATCCACTGCGCTACGTAACATCGATACACAGTTTGGACAAGGCCAATGTGTGGGTCTTTGATACGAGGAGGTTTTTGCTTACTTGTCTATTTTTTTAATTGAAGAAAGGATTTGGAGGAGACAGAGGAATGAATGTTATTGATGAGGTATTTTTAAAAAGTATGTGGTACAGAACAGAGGGAGATTCAGAGGGGAATTGAGAACAAGCAGGGCAGCTTCAAAACAAACGTGCCAGATTGGTTATACGCTTTTAAAAGTGGGGCAAGCTGTTTGGAGCAGAGATGATGGGTTTATGCAAAATCACCTTTGTGCTAGAGTTCCTGTGTGGGAATGTTCATTTCAATAGGGATTTATGTACAAAATAGCAAAAGTAAAATTTAATTACTTTTAAAAAATCTAGTTGCCTTTGGGAAATGCCTGGTGTTTTCCCTATTTCCCTGAACAACTCTGTTGCTCCCTTTCCACTGTTCTTGTGTCCACTGGATTTGGGAGAATGTCAAATTTATATGTGCAAAAAGAATATTTAGTTCAACCTCTATCTCCAAGGAGAGAGTGCAAACGAAGGAGAAAGTAGGAAGACCTAGGTTTAAAATGCATCTCTTACTTACCATTCTCTGAAGAAGGGGATAATAAAAGAACCATGGTGTTTCCTTCCCAGGTTTGTTTTGAGGTTCAAATGATAAAGCATTCAAAATGTGCTACATAAATGACAACCAGTTATGATTTCGATAGCTGCTTATCTCCTTCCCTGTTCTGTAGCTGTTGGCACAACTGACCATCCACCTCTACTTCCTACCTCTCTTTGTGAAAACAGACCACGACAAGTTCTAGGACACCATGGAAAAAATGTTGGAGGACCTGAGTTCCAATTCTGACGCCTCAATCTGATACTAGATACTGATACTTAGGTAAATCATTTAAGCCCTCTGGGCCTCAGTTTCCTCATTTGTAATATGAGAGGAATGGGTCTATCTGTCCAGGCTTTATTCCTCAGTCCTCAGGGACCGAATCCCAGCAGCTGAAGCCTGATGACTGATGGGCTAATCTGACATAGATGTCCATGTGTTTCCCTTCCTCATTCTCCCCTGGAGTCAGGCTTATCTCCCCGGGGAAAGAGAAGTGGGAGATTTGGACAAAGGGTTGGGATGGAATCTAGAGACAGCAGGCCCGCCAGGAAAATGACAACTGCTGAGAGAAATCTTAATTAGACTACTCCCGTGCAATCTAATTACATGGTTGGGGAGCAGGTGTTCCTCTTTTTAGCATGATTATCTGGGAGATAAGGGCACTGAGCTCTATGTGAATCCAGGCCAGAGTCTATGGTGGAGGGGAGAAATGTGCTGGGTGGGGGGAAGGAGTTATGCTGGGGGGTGGAGGTAGGAGTCCAAAGGAGAGGAAGGAGTGGGGGGTGGGGAGCAGGGTAGGAAGACTCTGTTGGCGGTTCTTCCATGCACACTAATGGATCAAAAGCCGCTAATAGGTCTTGGAAGTCAAACTGAGAAACCTTAGATTTTTTTTCCTGAATCACCCAGCTCAAGCATTTATTAAGCACCAACTATATGCCAAGCATTGTCTTAGGCTCTAGGGATTCAAGGACCTAATAGAAACAAGCTCCACCCTCTAGAAGCTTGCATTGTATTAAGGGGAAGGCTAGGGGGACAAGAAGGATGGGATGCCAGTTACTTCTATATGCCCCTCCCCCTCCCATGGTGTGGGAGGGGAAGGAGTAGGAGGGTGGGGTTCTGAGAGCGCTTCTTTTAGTCACTAAGAAACTAGTTTGTTGGGTACGCTGGTACAGCAAGGAACTACACTGACGATAGGTAGTAGGTCTAGCAGATAGAGTGCAGGACCTGGAGGAGGCAAGAACTAAGTTAAGCTTCTACCTCAGACACTGCCTATGTGACCCTGGGCAAGTCATTGAACCTCTGTCTGCCTCCGTTTCCTCCACTATAAAATGGGAATAATAATAGCACTTGCCTCTCAGAATTGTGGGGATCCATGAAATAATATTTATTATTGCTTGTCGTAGTACCTGATGATATTTATTGATTTCCTTCCTCACTAGAGAATAAGGCTCAATGCTTCTCGTAAGTTTATACTTCTATTTCCTTCCCCTCCAACTGCCATGCTCTGACTCATGTAGAGGAGCCAAGTGAACTCTCGAGCTTTTTTAGAAAAAAGCAGGAACAGGTGGGAAAAATACATTAAGAGGAAGAGTACAGATAAACAGAGATGCTGCCTGCAATGTAGAGCATCAGCCCTGATTTGCTGTGTGACCTCATGTTTCCCACTTGCTCCCTCTGAGCTCTGAGTTTTCCCTGCATAAAAGAAGACTGTTGATTCCTCCCTGTATCCCAGGATTGTATGGGAGATCATGTTGATTTAATATCACTTTTAATGACACCCGTTTCTTGGTGATAGATGCTCTGTAAATAAGTAGGACATGGGCATTCCTAAGGAATTAGACTATGAAGTACCTTCCAAATCTCACAGTCTGAAACTCTCCAGGTCTGATATTTTACTGAGAAACATTGCTCCATTTGGAGAAGCTGGGGTCAAAGCTAGGCTTTACTCCTATCATCTAGTTATTTACAAGGTAGAGAGTTATTAAATGGCCACTTGAGGCTATCTATTTACTAAGAGCTAGAGACGATTCTCTGTGTCATTATACTGTTGCTGCCTGGGATCCCTTTCTTGTACCATCTTCCTTCCTCACTTTGAATGCCATTGGCTAACCTACCTGCCAATAACCAACAGGCTGGGCCATAACACCCAATGAACACATGTCCATGTGGTAAAAACTGAGGAATAGTGGATATTAAAATAGAAAGGGTTCTCAAAGCTTATCTAGTACAAATTCTGCCATTTTGCAAGTGAAGAAGTTGAGACCCAGAAGGGCACATGACTTATCCAAAGTGACACAGGGAAAGAGCAGCAGAGATAGGATGGGAACTCAGGGATTCTAGCCCCAAACAGTGTTGCTTCCACTATTCTCCAGTGTATCTGCCATGTTAGAAACAGAGCTCTATAACATGGACCCTTGGTGGGAATTAGAGAAATTCCCAAGCTGAAGCAGCAAGGCCCCTGGAGGAAGAGACAGGAGGTTGCAGCATGGGTCACACAAGTCCAACCGTCCCCATTACCCCTGACCACCATCTCTCCATATATCCTGTTAGAGATAACCAGGGATCCTCAACCCAAGAGCCTTGGAAGATAGCAATGCTTCCAACCCCTGAAGAGAGGCAGCCTGGTAACTGCTGTTACAGGTGCCAACTGTAAGGTACCGAAGACTCAGAAAAGGAAACATCCCTGACACCATTGAATAGTTAAATCTCAGAAACTAGTATGATTTTGCCAGTGGGAATGGCATTAAAGAAGGAGTAAGAACATCTCTTTTGTTGTTGCATTCTAAGGACCATGGGACTTTTTCACCTGATTTGTGGCTGAAACTGTTGATATCTGTCATGCTTGATTCCTCTTTGCCTCAGTTTCCCCAGTTGTGAACTGTGGATAAAAATATCTGCCCTGTGCTTATGGCCACGTTTGCAAGTTATTTTACAACTATTTTCCTGAAGGGCTGTGTAGAATATGCTCCCAGAGCTCTTTTGTTTGGTCCAACAGGCTTTTCCATTCCCTGGGGCACATCATTAATAGAGAACTTCCTTCGCTCCCTGACTGTTCAGTCCCAGCTGCATCCTCTAGGCTGGTCAGCCAAATGTTTGACGCAGAAGTGAGAGGGAAGCAGTCATACTAGGGGGCTTCCCTCAAGCTGCTTGCAAGCTCTGATTGGGAGGGATGGTTGTTTGGCTTTTGATAATAGAGATGTATTTCTTCCCCAGACATGTGGGTGTTTATTTCTAATAGCTCCCTGAGGTATAGTGGGGGAGGAGAAAGAAGGAGAAATTCCTCTCAGTCATGGGCTATGTTGGGGCTAGCTTTTTAGCTCTGAGGCTGCAATCCTGGAACACAATGTCTAAGCTAAAAGGTGTTTCAGAAAGTCCAACATAAAATGTCTGAGCTAGAAGAGAACTGAGCACAGTCAATCAACAAGCATTTATTAAACTTACTCTATGTCAGGAACTATACTAGGGTAGCATTCTAGGGTTGAAAAAGACATAAGAAAATTGCACGTGTAAGAGCTGAAAGGGACATTTGAATATAGAACATAGACTCCATGTGGGAAGACTGTTAGAACATAAAGTAGAGAATGACAAAACTTGAAGGGACCTCAAAACGCAGAATACAGAATGTCAGAGGTCTAAGGAAACTTAGAACCTAGAATATTGTCAGTGCTTGGACAGACTTAGAATGTCAACTAAAAGAACTCTTAGAACACAGGAAGCAGCATATCAGAATTAGAATGGACCTTTGTCAGGTTAAGTCACCAAGCATTTACAAAGCATCTGTGATGGACCAGGAATGATGGATCTTAGAATATGCTGTTTGTCCTTCATTTTCAAAGAGGACCAGAGATGGAAGAAACATCAGAACAAAAAATGTCGAACTGGAAAGGACCTTAGAACATAATCTATTAGAGATATAAGGAACCTTAGAACATAGAGCGTAGAATGTCAGAACTGGAACCCTGAAAAGTATTGTGCTGTGGTGTCCCAGCTCTGTCACTTAATGCTCTTCTTGGTCACTTCACATTTCTTGTCCTTAGTCTCCGCATAAGATAAGAGAAAAGTGTACAGCCTTATCTCACAGGGCTGTTGTGATGATTGAATGAGGATTTGCTAGAAGAGTGCTTTGTAAGAAGTAGGATGTTGTGTTGTAGATTTCCAGTTTGGTTAGTGAGAACAAGAAAAGACATTTCCCTGAGTTAGACGTAATTAAAGAAAACAATGCCATAAGTATAGACAGTTGTTCTCCAGAGGTTTAGAAGAAATAATGGACTGGGATAATAAGGAGGGCTTCATGGAAGGAGTGGGATTTGTGGCAGGTTCTGCTCAAAATCCTTCATTGGCATTCATTGGCTCACTAGGAAAATTTCATGCTATTTTTCCTGGCATTCAAAGCCCTTTAAAATAGCTGTCCTTCCTTTTCAGACTTATATCCTTCCCCCAAATTCTGTGCTCTAGTTAAAATGGAAAGCTCTCTTATGCCCAACATGGCCTCCCCTCAAACTTCCATCCCTTGGCTCACAGTGTTTTCTGTGCCTGTAATGCTCTCTCTGATCACTGGTTAAGTTCTATCCTTTAAAATTCAGCATAAATGACTTCCTTTATCCTCAGAGACAGTGTGATGCTGTGGAGAAATTCTCGATTCATAGAACTTGGGTTCAAATCCTATCTCTGATACTAGCTTTGTAACACTGGAAAATCACGATTTCCTTGGGCCTCAGTTTCCTCATCTGTAAAATGGACTAGATGACCAGAAGTTTCCTTTTGGCTTTGGATGCACAATCCTTTGATTCTGTGGTCAATAACCTCCCTTAGATCTCACAGAACATCTGAAAATAACTGAAATACAGTTCTTCTGTAAGGCTCAGTATTATTTATTTTTCTTATCCTCTCACTAGATGGCAAATTCCATGAGGAAATGGTTTATGTCTTTCCTAAAGTGCATCTTCCACAGCACAGTGCCTTGTACATGATAGGAATTCAATAAATATTTGTTGGATTGAATTAACTGAGTCTCCTATAATACTTTAAAGTTGTCAAATAATAGATTTAAAACTGAAAGGAACTTTAGAGATGTTGGAACCCCATTCTCACTGCTTTACAGAGGAATAAAGTGAGTCCCAGAGAAAGGAAGTGTTTTGCCCAGAGCCATGCAGATAGTAAGTACCAAAGCTGGACTTTGAATCGGTGGAGGCAGCCACCAGAGTAATGTTATCACTGGAATACGTGCCTCACCACTTGAACAGAAGGAAGAAATAGATGAGGAATTTAAGAAACAAATCACAAACCTATTATGGCATCGTGCTAGAGGAATAATGAGAATCTTCTATTGTATGCCCAAAGCAGAGAACTAGCCATCTTGACTTGTCTGAAGGGTAATTTCATCTTGCAAAAACGGAAGGAACCAAGGGAGGGGGGAACTTTTAGATCAGATTCTCACCAATAAGAAGGAAATTGTTGCTAGAAAGGAAATGATGGTAAAAGTTAGGAGGAATTGACTATTTCTCCTTAGAACCTGAAACAGAGAAGGAAAGGAATAACGAAACAGATACCCTCACTTTGGGAGAGCAAATTTAAAAGAATCTGTAGAAAGGAAAGGTACCTCCTAGTCTCAAATCTCCAGAGGCTGTCAGTCTAAGAAGAAAAAAGGGCTCTGAAGAATTAAATTTTGAAAGAACAAAGAGAATTTCTGCTGAGGAGATTAAGGGGAAGTCATCTGAATCAGTGTGGAAACACAGAGATATCATTGCCCAATTAAAAAAAAAATTAAAAACAAAAACCAGAAGGTGGAGCAAGGGCAGGAAGCAGTGTGGTTCTATCTGAATTTTGTCAGGAGATTGAAGTCTCAGACAGAACTGAGGCTGGAGAGGAAGGTAAAGGGTTATAGTGTTCGATTTTTGTTTCTGAATATTGGGTACAAGAAAGAGATCAAAGGAAATATAGGACCATTGGCCGAGAGGGAGAGAGAGAGAGAGCAGTCTATTCAACTTTCATTTTGTTTCCATCTTTTCTTTGGTCTGGAAAGGACTAGATAAAAAAATAACTAACAGGGAGTTAAATGCCTAAAATAAGTGGGGAGATAATAGAAGAGTTACCCTTGTTGCATTCAAGGCTTCTGGTGTAGATGAGCAACTTCCTCAGGTTCTGAAAAAACCTACTTAGGAGAGTGCTGAGCCACTCTCAGAGATGTCTGAGATGGTAGAGACCAGTAGCAATGCTGCAGGATTGGAGAACAAATATTTCTCCAAAAAAAGGGAAGAAAATGGCATTTGCAAAACAGAGACCAATGACCTCTGCTGCACTTCCTGGCAAACTTTAGCCAAAAGTCTTAAAAAGATTAGTGGACAAGTAGGAGGAAGAAGTGATCACAAAGAGCCAGCATGGCTTCATCAAGAACAGGTCATGCTAGACAAACCTGGTTTCCTTTATTGATGGGGAGACTAAACTAGGAGATCAGGGAAGGCTACAGATACAGTTTAGCTGCATTTTTAGCAATGCATTTCATAAAATCTCATGTTATTCTTGTGGGAAAGTTTGAACGATGTGATCTATATGATAGTATAGTTAGGGGCATTCCAAACTGGTTGGAAGGTTTGACCCAGAGGGTAGATTTTTATGGTCTGATATCATCTGGGAAAAAGACCTCCATGGCAGTGGCTCAGGATCTGTGCTTGGCGCTTCGTTGTCCAACATTTTTTATCAATTGCTTTGAGAAAGGCATAGGCACTGAGTTTATCAAATTTACAGATGACATGAAACTATGAGGAGTAGGTCAGACTATTGGATGAGGACCAGGTTCTAGAGAGAACTTGACTGATTGAAGGTTAGGCCAAATTTTGTGAGGTTAAATTTGATAGAGATGAATATAAAATCTTGGATTTAAAGAAAAATCAATTTCTTAGGGACAAATGGTGGACTATGAAGAGACGGCAGACCAACTGAAAAACTCAAAGCATTGTAGTGGACAGCAAGGTCGCTGTGTGATGTAGCACAGAGCTGGGCACATAGTAGGAACTTTAATAAATGTTTATTAACGGACTGCTTGGCAAATATACAGTCCTGTATGTACATGAAGAGACAGTCTGCATGTACCCTGCCTATGTTAGGCCACGTTTGGAGTAATGACTTCGGTCCTGAGTATTGCATTTTAGCAATCACATTGACAACCAGAGAGCCTCCAAAGGAGGGCAATCAGGAGGGTGAAGGTAAAGGGTTTCATGCTCACATCTAATGAGTCAAGTAAAGAATTTGAGGATATTTAACTTGGAGAAAGAAAATTTGGATGCAACGTGAGAGCTCCTTGAGGGATTTGAAAGGCTACCCTTTGATTTTCAGTCCTCCATCCCAGATTGTAAAAGCAGGAATAATTAGAAGTTTTAGTGAGGTAGATTAAGGCTTTCTGACGATTAAAGCCATTTCCAAATGGAATGAGATGCCTAGGGAGGTAGTGGGTTTCCAGTCACTGGACGTATTCAAGCAAAGGCTCCTGGTTATGTCTTTGACCTTTCATTGTGTCATGGACCCTTTTAGTAGAAGCCTATGGGCCCCTTGGAAAAAGAACAGTTAAAAAGAAGTGAAGGAAATGATAAATTTCAGTTAGAGGTTAGGGAAAATAAAGATGTAATATTTCTTCCCATCTAGCTTTACGGACTTCCTGAAATCTATCACAGGGGCCATGAGTCCCAGATTAAGAATTGTCTTTGAAAATCAATTATTATTTAGCTACTTGTAGGACAAACTAGTTTTTGAGGGTCCTTCAACTCTGATATTTCATGACTCAAATCTAGGACTTTCTGAAAGTACCATGTTTTGAGACCTCATTAAAAACAACAAAACAAACTAACAAATGTTTCCCTTCCAGTGATGGTAAGTTGTGCAAGTATTTCCACTCTTATTTTACAGATGCAAAAACTGAGATTCAGAAAAGTGAACTGACTTGGCTCAGGGTCATGCAGTTGTTAAATAAGGAGCCAAAATTCAAATGGAGATCTTCTGATTCCAGGTCCTTTGCTCTTCTGCCATCTACATCTCCAGTTCAATTCAATAATCTCTGCGCTTATGAATCCTGCTCTTCCTCCAAGGCTTAGCTCAGGGTCCAGCTCCTCTGTGAAGTTTTTCTGGATCCCTCCAAATTGTCCGTGCTCTCACCCCTACTCTGAGTCATTTCTACTTTTTAAAAATTTTTGAACAAGTTGCATCCATCCAGGGCAGAGCCTGGTGGAGTTTTGTATTTGTATCCCCTGCATCTAGCCCAGGGCCTGGCACATACTTAATATTTTTCGAATTAAATAAATATTTCTTTTTAAAAATTGTTTTTATTATGAACACCAGATTGGAATATAAATTCATCTGGAAAATGTAACAGAGACAAATGGTGGATGATTTAGAGGAGTATTATTTCATGAAGTATTACGTAAAGCGGTGCTAGAAGGTAAAGCCGATTTAAAGAAAGCTTGGCAAGAGATCCAAGCACTCAGTCATCCCAAGGGCTTCTGGGATTGACAATGGAAGGAAGATGAACCACAGAAGAAAAATGGAGAAGAATTAGAAAACCAACCGCACTTCCACAAGTTGTTTTCTCCATCGAGAACAGGCAGCTGCGACCTGGCCGAACCCTGACGGCACGGTCCCTGAGGTGCCTGTGCAGAAGGTGATCATGGAGCCAAAGAGAATAACGAGGGAAGAGCAATGGGGCTGGGCTGAGTCTAGAGCCCAGTCCGGATCGGGAATGGCGTGATTATGGGAGCATTAAGGGGCCAATATCTAAAATACCTGAAGGGGGGCAAGTTATCAGTCAATAGACATTTATTAAGCACCTACTATGTGCCAGGAAGTGCACCAGGTTCTGGGATATGAAGAAATGCAAAAGATGGTCCCCCACCCTCAAGGAACTTGTAGTTTCCTATTGAGGAGACAGCATGCAAACCAATCTGTGCAAACAAGCTTTGTCCAGAAGAATCTGTAGGAAATAATACATGGAGAGAAGGTACCAGAATCAAGAGGGATTGACAAAGGCTTCCTATGGTAGGTAGGAATTTAGTTGAGACTTAAAGGAAACCAAAGAAGGCAGAAGACAGAGATGGGGAAGAAGAGTGTTCTGGGCATGAGGGAGAGCCAGAGAAAACACCCAGAGCTAAGAGATGGAACATCTTGTTCAAGGAGTAGCCAAAAGACCCATGTCACTGGATCAAAGAACATGTGGAGGGAGAGGGAAAGGAGACTGGAAAGGTGGATGAAAGAGGCTAGGTTATGAAGGGCATTGAATGCTAAACAGGATTTTGTATTTGATCTTACTAGATGTAGAGAGTCACTGGAGTTTATTGGGAGGCGGGGGAGACTGGTAACATAATCAGATCTTTTCTTTAAGAAAACCAGTTTGGTGGCTGAATGGAGAATGGACTGAAGTGGGGTGAGACTTGAGGCAGGCAGACCCATTAGCAGCTACTGCAATAGTTCAGACATGAAGAGATGAGGCCTGGACCAGAGTCATGGCAGTCAGAGCTTTTCCCCAGGGGGTTGAATTTAGAGGGCAATTACAACCCTTATGGAGGCAGCTAGGTGGATAGAGCACCAGTGCAGGAGTCAGGAGGACCTGAGTTCAAATCTCACCTCAGATACTTGACACTCACTAGTCGTGTGACCTTGGGCAAGTCACTTAACCCCAGTTGCCTCATCCTGGGTCATCTCCAGTCATCCTGATGAATAACTGGTCACTGGATTCAGATGGCTCTGGAGGAGAAGTGAGGCTGGTGCCCTGCACAGCCCTCCCTCACTCAAAACAAAGTGCAAGTCATGTCATCATTTCACTGATGGCATGATCTTCTTCAGCAACAAAGGTCAAACTCACACAGGGCCTAGAGTTAGGAAGATCTGAGTTGAAATTTGGCCTCAGACACATACTAACTATATGTTAGTACAATATGACCCCCTGGGCAAATCACTTAAGTTCCTCATCTGCAAAATGGGGACATACTGAAGATGAAAATGGCAGTCCATTTCAGTATCTTTGCCCAGAAAACTCTATGGACAAGTGCATGGGGTCAGGAAAAGCCAGATATGAATGAACAACAAAAACACCACCCTTGAGTTAGAGTTAGAACTAGAAGGGATGGCAGAGAATATCTGGTTTATCCACCCTTTTAATTGATGAGAACTGAGATCCAGAGATGAAGTGATTCACCCAAGGTCACTCAGGCACATTGTAGGTACTTCAGTGGGTGCTCCTTGGATGCTGAGTGTCCTCATTTTATTATTTTATGATTTTGCTCTTTTCTCTTACAGTCATTTGCTATTGTTGGTCCTTCATTCTTGAAGAAAACCATGACATCAGGAAGTTGATGCCGTGACTGGCAAGTGAATTGGATTTAAGTGAGGGAGGACTGTGCAAAGTCAGCAGCCTCACTTTCTCCTCCAGAGTCATGTGGATCCAGTGGCCAGATGTAGCACAAGAGCTTGGAGATGGCAATAGATGTAAAACTAGTCACCTAGTCTACCACTCTCCTTTCGTAAGTGAGGAAGCTGATTTGCCCAAGGATAAGTAACTACAGCAGCAATCCTGGAATTCCAGCCCTGGCCCTCTAATCTACACACTTCCCTCTGTTCAGTGTTGCCTACCCCACCCTTGCAACATAGAGAAATGATAAAGCCAGAGCATCAGGTATAGTAACTGCCTCTGACACCCTGTGCATTAACCCCAGTCTGTCGAGTAAAGGGGGGTAGCTTCATGATCTGTTCTCGGAGATGGCATCTTCACCGACTCTTCCATTACTCCTCCTCACCTTGACCTCCTTCCCAGAGATTTAATCAATCACAAAGATATTGCTCTGTAGGTTCTGTTTATTTTGCTCTGCATCCATTCATACAAGTCTTCCCATGTTTCTCAGAATTCCTCATCTTCAGCTCTAGTTGTAAAATAATATTCCTCTTCACATACAGTAGCTTTTTTCAGCCATCCCACCCCCCCATTGATTAGCAAATATTTTATTTTCAGTTAAACTCTCCTGCTCTCCAAAGGAGGAAGCTGTTTTCCTTCTATATCAGGTTATAAGTTTCCTGAAAGCAGGGTCAATGTTGAATCTATCTTTGTATTTCCAGCTTCGAGAATAGGGCCTTGCATGCTGTAGGGCTTAATGCTGGTTTGCTGAATTCAATCAGGTAACAACAGCATATAAAAATGGAATGCCTCTAACTCAGCCAGACTATGAATTCTTATCATCATTTCATCAGTCAACACTCACTTTACCAGGGCTTATTCTGTTCCAGGCACTGTGCTCCCATAGCAGGTCTACTTCCTAATTACCACTTGCTTTGGTGGGACAGGCTTGCAGAGGACAGCTGACTACTTCTCCCCTCAGAACTCTAGGGGTAACCCTGAAGTGTTGGGAGTGTTCTCTCTGGTGCTATTATCCATGAGCCCTGATTCAGTTAGCTTCCTGTTGATTACCAGTGAGGTAAGACTTGATAAGTTTTTAGAAGAAGGTATTTACTTAGATGGTATGTAGCAAAAACATTTGGTATCAAAATATCCCCTTCAAAAAAGAGTCTGTGACACATTCCCCACAATTCCATAGAGTCCAGGGGAAGGTGGTTTCAAAGACAGAAAGGGCAGATGATAAAGGGGTAACAGCTCCCAGCTGGCTGGAAGTTCTTCTCTGCCTTCATAGAGTTCTCCTGACTGTAAATGTAGCTCTTCCTGGGTCCCCAAGGGTCAGGGTCCTCACAGTCCTAAAGCTACACTTCTCTCCACCTCAAAGAAGTCACACTCCCTGAAGCTGATACTCTTCCGTGTGTCTAGCGTGAACCCTCTCAGCTCCCAGCTGAATTCACTGTTTGTTCCTGGTCCTGCTTCTCCATGACATGGTCAGTGGAGGGTAGGATGGTCATTGAGGGTGGAATAATACAATCCTTCTGGATTCACACCCCCTTCAGCCCTGTGCTGTCACTAGGTATAGAAAAAAGAGTCTAGAATCAACAAGTGCTCCCAAAACTTAAGTACTAAAGTACTTAGAGAAAAGAAGTACTTAAGTATTGACTCACTGGATTGTCCTCTAATATATGGGGTCAAGAGATATGTTTAATTCTTTCTCCAAATCCCAATACATTTCACCATCTGAGATCATTTCATGCTTGAAGTACCCCACTCCTTCCTGATGTAATTAATGAGGTTATTCACGCATAGTTTTTGCCTTTGATGCATGATTTAGTAACTCAATAAAAGAGATACTGTTAGGTATAGGTCTGAGAAAAGATATAGAGGAATAGAGAATTTTGTTAGTGACATTAATTTGAGTTGGGGAGGGCTATGAAATACTCCTTTTAAGCTAGGTACAATGACTACAAAGACAGAAAGGAAGCAGTCCTTGCCATCAAGGAGATGTCACCCTGTCTAAGGAGATAAAATGTATACATTTTGGCATAGAGAGGCGTGTGTGTGTGTGTGTGTGTGTGTGTGTGTGTGTGTGTTTTGGCTTGGAATCAGGAAGACCTGAGTTCAAATCCTGCCTCAGGTGCTTATAAATTGAGAGATCCTGAACAAGTCATGTAACAACTGTCATCCTCCATCTCTTCATCAGTAACAAACATTCAGTGTCCTCTAGGTCCTTTCCAGCTCTAAATCTAAACTCCTATGATTCTATTATATAGGTGTACACAAGATCTATACCAAGAAACTGGGGTGGAGGAGGGTTCAAGTAGCTGGGAAGGGGGAGATCAAGAAAGGCTTTCTTGCTGAATGTGATACTTAAGATGAGATTTGAAGGACATAATGGTTTCTAAGAGTTGGAGGTGAAAAGGGATCATGTTCCAAGCATGGAGGATATCCATGCAAAGGTACAGAGGTGGGACTATGAGGAACAACTAACCCAGTCTAGCTGGACTGTTCAATATAGGAAAAGAGTAATATATACTAAGGCTAGAAATGTTGACTAGAGCCAAACAAGGGAGATGATAGTTGCTTCTGGGGGCAATAGGGAGCCATTGGACTTTATTGAGTATGGGGGTGACATGACCAAGTTCTGGGCTTTAGGAAAATCACTTTGGAAGCTATGTAGAAAATGAATTCGTAGAAGGGAGATGCTTCAGGCAAGGAGACTACTAATGCTAAGGTTTTTGGGGGGGAGGATTGTGGGGAGGAGGGAACAGTTTCTGCTCCAGAGGCTGTTAGTACACCAGGAAAGTCTGAGCATCACCAGCTGGGGATTGGGGACAATGAGCTCTCTTCCAGCCAACTCATTTCCATTCAAGATAATTAGCCTGGTGTTTGATAGACAAAGATTCATTTGGTTTCTAATTTTCGGATAATTACGTGAACAAATCACAGCCCAGCAGAGAGCCAGGATTGACGGATTCCAAGGACTGTTGTCAGAATCTGCCTGCTTTCTGCGACGGCATTGGCTCAGAAGCTTCAAGGGTTTCTCTGACCCATTGTGGCTCACCCTCAGGGGATCCTTCAGGGCCTAGAGAATGTGGAGGTGGCATCCTGCTCCCACTTTGAAAGATGGGAAAACTTGAGGCTCTAAGAAGGACTGAGTTTCCCCAATGTTACAGGAACAGCTAGAAAAAGGAAGCTAAGAACCCATCTTTTGGGGTCTGAGGATCCTGGAGGGCCTAACTCCCAGGGGAGGTCACAGATCTGGACTCCCACCCATCCTGAGAGGTTCATCCTTGTTCATCATTGGAGAATAAGGGATTTATTTGTTCCACTCAAGAGAGGAAGTCCTTGCCCTACAAACAGTACAACTACATTGTATTTATCAACATCTTTTCTCGTTTCCTGTATTGCATCATAATCTCCTTGCATAGGAGGGGAGCCTAAGAGGTCATCCAATTCATCCGCCTGCCTCCAAGGAGATGCCCATTAGTTAAGCGAGGCTTTATCACAGTTTTAAAAGAAGTCATGTTGAGGTAGTGGGAAAAGCCAGGCTTGTAATCGTATGGTCTCCTCTCTGCCACTGGTTAACTCTGTGACCTTGGAAGCTTATTTCCCTTCTCTGAATCTATTTCCTCATCTGGAAAACAAGGAACCTATACTAGAGTATCTCTAGGGTCCCTTCTTCTCTAATATTCTGTGATTCTCTGAATTCATATTTTTTCCCTTTATCTAATCTAAACATTTCATGTTGTTTCCTCGATCTGTTCTCATACTCAAATCTTGTCAGCAGGACAGTTTGCCTAAAAATGTATTCTGACTGGTTCAGGGCACCTGGACTGTTGGTAAACATGGGTGGTGTGGGTGGGAGGAGGATGGGGGAGAAGCTCTCTGCTTCTTCCCTGGGTCTTCTGACAGAAAATCCAAAGGAAGCCCTTCTTCACTTCCATACAGGTCATAGGTTTTATAGTAGAAGTCAACTCATTCAGCTCCTTTTTTACAGATAAGGAAACTGAGCCTCAAAGTCATCAAAGTGGCAAAACTAGGCTTTGAATCTAAGTCCTTTGACTCCAAATTCAGTTTTCTTTTCCACTATACCATATGCTTCTCAGAAGGAAGAGAGACCAACTCTCCAGAGAGTCCAATTACTTTAGTCAGGATGGCTTTTGTTCTCATGTACCAAGTCCCTGACTGTTTTCTCTCTTGGACAGGCCTGAGATGATGATAGCTGGATGTATTTTTGGAGCTGGGGAATTTGGATTTGCAGCATTGGAGGACTGTGAATTTTAATGGGGTGGAAAGGAGGTGTAATATGGGGCCCTGTCTATCACAGACAGGCTCAGGTTGATTACTAGATGAGAAGTATGAACCCTGCAGCTTGATAAGTAAGGTTAGCTGATTCAGAAGGAGTCTTGATGGAGCTCACCCTTGACAACATTAAAAAGGTAGGAAAATGAAGAATCAGATTGTCATTTCCCACCTACATCCCTTTGCACAGATTTCCACGCCTAGCATGCTGTACTCCCTCTTCCCCTCCACCTCTTAGAAGCCCTGGATTCCTTAATGACAGCTCTTGACTCAGCTCCTGCACCATCTCTCACGGGAAACTTTTCCTGATCTATCTAATTTTTAGGGCTTTTTCCTCTTCAACTAATTCTCTTTCTACTTGTCTGTTTACTGTTCCCTATTCTCTCACTCTGCCCCATAGAATCTAATAATCAATCACAAAGCATTTATAAAGCACCTACTATGTACCAGGCACTATGCTTGGTGTGGAGGACCTGAAGACAGAAGTGAAATAATCCCTTCCCTCAGGGAGCTCATATCTTTCTTTCCAAGGATACCACACATCCCAATAGAGGCATATCGAATCATTTACAAGATAGATAGAACGTTTCTTTAAGGGAAGATACAAGCAAATGGAAAATAAGCAAAGCTTCCTATAGAAGCAGGGAACGTTTTTCATTCTGTCTTTGTATTCCTTTTTTTAATGTTTATTTATTTTTAGTTTTCAACATTCACTTCTACAAAATTTTGAGTTCCAAATTTTCTCCCCATCTCTCCCCTCCCCCACCCCAAAATGCCTTGCATTTTGATTACCCCTTCCTCCAATCTGCCCTCCTTTCTATCACATACCTCCCTTCACTTATCCCCATCTTCTCTCTTGTCCTATAGAGCAAGATAAATTTCTGTACCCCATTATCTGTATTTCTTATTTCCCAATTACATACAAAAACAATTCTCAACATTTGTTCCTAAGACTCTGAGTTCCAACTTCTCTCCCTTCCTCCCTCCCTCCCCATCCCCACTGAGAAAGCAAGCAATTCAATATAGGCTATATATGTGTAGCTTTGCAAAAGACTTCCATAATAGTCATGTTGTGTAAGACTAACTATATTTCCCTCCATCTTATAATGCCCCCCATTAATTCTATTCTCTCTTTTGACCTTGTCCCTCCTCAAAACTGTTTACTTCAAGTTCCTCCCTCCTCCCATTTGTTCCCCTTCTATCATCCCCCACCCCACTTTTCCCCTTCTCCCCTACTTTCCTGTAGTATAAAACAGATTTTCATACCAAATTGAGTGTGCATGTTATTCTATCCTTAAGCCAAATGCAATGAAAGTAAGCTTCACTTTTCCCTCTCACTTCCCCCTTTTCCCCTCCGTTGAAAAAGCTTTTTCTTACCTCTTTTATGAGAGATAGTTTGCCCCATTCCATTTCTCCCTCTCCCAATATATTCCTCTCTTACCCCTTAATTTTATTTTTTTAGATATCATCCCTTCCTATTCAACTCACCCTGTGCTTTCTGTCTATGTGTGTGAGTGTGTGTGTGTATGTATAATGCCTCCAACTACCCAAATGCTGAGAAAAGTTTCAAGAGTTACAAATATGATCTTTCCATGTAGAAATGTAAACAGTTCAACTTTAGTAAGTCCCTTACAATTTCTCTTTACTGTTTACCTTTTCATGCTTCTCTTGACTCTTGTGTTTGAAAGTCAAATTTTCTATTCAGCTCTGGTCTTTTCATCAAGAATGATTGAAAGTCCTCTATTTCATTGAATGACCATTTTTTCCCCTGAAGTATTATACTCAGTTTTGCTGGGTAGATGATTCTTGGTTTTTATTCTAGCTCCTTTGACTTCTGGAATATCATATTCCAAGCCCTTCAATCCCTTCATGTAGAAGCTGCTAGATTTGTGTTATCCTGATTTTATTTCCACAATACTCGAATTGTTTCTTTCTAGCTGCTTGCAATATTTTCTCCTTGACCTGGGAACTCTGGAATTTGACTATAATATTCCTACAAGTTTCTCTTTTTGGATCTCTTTCAGGAGGGTGGATTCTTTCAATATTTATTTTATCCTCTGGTTCTAGAATATCAGGGCAGTTTCCCTTGATAATTTTGTGAAAGATGATGTCTACGGTTTTTTTGATCATGGCTTTCAGGTAGTCCCATAATTTTTAAATTGCCTCTCTTGGATCTATTTTCCAGGTCAGTTGTTTTTCCAATGAGATATTTCACATTGTCTTCTATTTTTTCATTCTTTTGGTTTTGTTTTGAAATTTCTTGGTTTCTCACAAAGTCATTAGCTTCCATCTGCTCCATTCTAATTTTTAAAGAACTATTTTCTTCAGTGAGCTTTTGAAACTCCTTTTCATTTGGCCAATTCTGCCTTTTAAGACATTCTTCTCCTCATTGGCTTTTTGGACCTCTTTTGCCATTTGAGTTCGTCTATTTTTAAGGGTGTTATTTTCTTCAGCATTTTTTGGGGTCTCCTTTAGCAATCAGTTGACTCACTTTTCATGATTTTCTTGCATCGCTCTCATTTCTCTTCCCAATTTTTCCTCCACCTCTCTTACTTGATTTTCAAAATCCTCTTTGAGCTCTTCCATGGCCAGAGATCATTGCATATTTATTTTGGAGGTTTTGGATGCAGAAGCCTTGACTTTGATGTCTTCCTCTAATGGTATGCATTGTTCTTCCTCATGTGAAAGGATGGAAGAAAATACCTGTTCACCGAGAAAGTAACCTTCTATAGTCTTATATTTTTCCCTTTTTTGGGCATTTTCCCAGCCAGTTACTTGACTTCTGAGTCCTTCGTCAAGAGGAGGGTATATTCTAGGGACCTATAAGTTCTCAGTTCCTCCAAGATAGCACAATCAAGGGAGAGGAGTTTACTCCTCTCCTGGCCTATGCACTGGTCTGGGAGCAACCAAAAACTTTTCTACCCAGGATCTGCAAGTAGGGTTCCCTCTCCACAACTGCCTCCTGCTCCACCATGCCAGCCAGTGCTCTTCCTTACCCCAGAACCGCCACTCAGGGCTGAGATGCAGATCAGCCATTCAATTCCCCCAAGGTCTTTACACAGAGGGCTCCAAAATGGGCACTACTGCAGTGGCTGTTGCTGGTGGGGCCAGACCATATTTCCTTCTCACCCAGGTGAAAGAACTTTCTCACTGACTTTTGAAGCTGTCTCTGGCATTTGTGGGTTGAGTAATCTGAGAATCGCAGCTCCTGCCAGGGATTCCACCCCCTGAGGCCTGCTCCAGTTCTGTCCCTACCTCACCGTGGCCAAGACTGGGCTTCACTCTGCTCCATGCCAGGTGCAATAGACCTTTCCTGTCAGCCTTCCAGACTGCCTTGGGCTGGAAATCTCTTTCATTCTGTCATTTTATGGCTTCTGATGCTCTGTAATTTGTTTAGAGTCATTTTTTACAGGTATTTTATGGGCTATGGGGGAGAGCTTTTACAGGTCCATCCTTCTACTCCACCATCTTGACTCTACCCTGTCTTTGTATTCCTTGTGCCTAGGAAAGTGTCTCATTCAGCATAGGCATTTGATAAATGTTGGTTAGTTTGGGATGGCTTCACAGACAAATAGTCAGCTCCCAAATTCTCCCTGAGGGTTGGCCTCTGTATGTAGTATGGAATTCCTGGCCTTGAATTCTTCCTCTGTCATCAATTCATCCTTCCTTCCCACTGTGGCCCCTCATGAATACATTCTACACAGTGACCCTGGTATCACCCCCATCTGACTTTCCATTTACAGTTGGACCAAGAACAATTTAGATTGGGCTCTGTCCTTTCTTCACACCTAGGGGATGCTTCCTGGCATTCATCAGTCCTGGCTTGGTTAGAACAGAGCAACAGGGAAACATGGAAGCCTTCATGGCATTGGATAGGGAAAACTGGTCCTGAAGCCTATGACATCAGGGAGATGATGCATTGGAAAGATTATTAGCTACAGACTCAGAGGACTCAAATTCAAATTCTGGTCTTAGCCATTGGTGTGACTTTGGGCATGTCACTGGGCTTCTTTGCATCTAGTCTGTAAAATTAAGGGGGCTTTCCTTGAAGACCTTGGAGCTCCCTTTTAGCTGAAGATCAAAGATTCTAATGGCTTTTTCTTCCCCCTTTCTTCTCTCCTAGCCAAGGCTCTTTTCCCCATTCTACTTTCTGGGCTTTAAGAAACACATCCCAGCGGCTGAATCGGAACATTTCTGTAACTCCATGCCAGGGGTGTGTTAACACAATGAGATTGCTTCTCCTTCCAGATTCGGCTCAGCTATGTCATTAAAATCTATTTACACAAGCACTGACTGGCGTGTACTTATTGCCTTTCAAAGGGACAATGTCAGCAGCGTTCTTATGGTTTAATTTTTGTTTTCTTCTCTTCTGCTCCCTGTAAATCCCTCACTAGGCCTGGAGAAGGATGTAGCTGCCTCTGCCAATTGCTCCCCCTCCATGTTGGCAAGGGCCTGTTTTCCATTGGGACTCAGGGACCTTCCCTGCCAGGCTGCTACATGCCACCCCACCCTCCCCAGGCCTTCAAATTCTCCTCTAGGGCAATAACAGTGACCTTGGTCCTGAAAAGTGAGACTTGGCTATGGTAACCAGGGATCTGTGTCTCCCATCCTAAGAGGGTGAGATGCTGACATTTTCAGAGAATGAATGAATGTAAAAGCCGAGCACGTACTATGTGCTAAATTCTGGACATACAGATACCACAGTGAAGCCATTGCCTGCCTTCAAGAAGTGCATTTAGAAAGGTAGACAGCCCATCTAGATGAGGTTTTTGGGTTTGGGAAGTGAAAGAGATGGTGACTTGAGCTACTGGGAAGTAGACTAGCCTATGGTTTCCAGTAGCAATGGTAGTACTGAGTAGATCATGATTCCCAAACTGGAGAGTGGAGCAGGGTGAAGGGTAGAGGTGGCAAGGCAGTGATTGAGAAGATGTCCAGGGAGAAAAGTGATGCATGGTTGGAGCCAGCCTACAGTGGGCCATATGAAGCACTCACCAGACAAGAAACTGGAGGCTCTGAATAGATAGCAAGTCTAGAAGAGACCTGAGAGGCTAAGACTACCCCACAGTTGAGCAAGTATCCTCCTGGCACCATTTCTGACATGTAGTCACTTAGGCTGTCTTGGAAGGTCTCCAGTGAAGGGGAACCCATTTCTTCCTAGGGCAGCATGTTCTACTTTTGAACAGCTCCATTTGTTTGTTTCCTGCTCCTTCCCCCATCCCCAAGCTCTAGGTGGCAGGTAATGAGAATAATATTATTCCCATTTTACAAATGTAGAAACTGAGGCTAAGAGAGATAAAGGATCTACTCATCTAGAAAATGAGGCTAATAATAGCAACTAGCTCCCAGGATTGTTCCAGGGATCCAATGAGATGACATGCATGTCGTGCTTTACCAGCCATGAAGGGTTATGCACATGGCAGCTGTTCTCTTGGACCTTCTCCTCCTCAGTCTGTCCCCGTGTGAAGTTGTCGAGGGTCACCCTCACCTCCCTTTCCAACCCCTTCCCTCCTCTTTACTACGTGAATCTGCTTTTGAGTTCTACATGTAAAGAACCCTAGGCCCCGAGTCAGACGCCTGAGCTTGACTCCTGGCTCTGTCACCGTCTGGGGTGAGTCATCACCCTCCCAGCCACATGAACTCTTCATTAAAATGGGATGGATGTTTTATACTGTCTAGAGTTAGTTTAAATGATAACTTTGTGTATCTTTAAAAGGAATAACAATTTGTACATAACAAATTTACAATTTCACATTAAACTGTTTTTTTAAAAATTCTACTGTGTTATGGAAATGCTTATTTTATTTCGTAAACCAAAAATTAAATAAATACATTTTTAAGAAGGGCTGGACAATCATGGCCACAGCTATACCACAGATGGACTCCTTCACACACACACATACAGCGGATTAAGGTACACAAGGCTCATTGTCAGCCTTCAAATGCTATCAATAAGGGAATGACTATTCTCATTCCCTTCTTGTAAACTAAGCTCTTCCAGGTCTCTGGGAAACTAACCCTGGGAGAAAATGGAAGCCTTGCTCGATGATTTGGAGCTCCCTTGGAGGTCTAGGATGAAGGAAATGAAAAAAGGCAGTGATGATCCCCTAGAGGGATGTGGAAAGGGACAGGGACCCCAGAAGTATCTAGAACCAGCTGTTGCAGAATGAGAACAGGGAGATGGGGCCTCTCGGGCTAATGAGGATCCTCTGCATCAAATAATAATATTAATGATAGCTATATTTATCCAGCACTTTAATTTGCAAAGAGCTCTGCATAGTCTGCCTCATCTAGAACCACCCCTTGAGGTCAGGGCTGTGACATTTTGAGCCATGCTTTACAGGTGACAAAAGGTTAATTAAATGATATATACAGGCTCACCCAGTTAGTAAAGATCAGAGGTAAGATTTGAACCCAGACCTTCCTGACTCCAAGTCTACTGAGCCACACTGCCTCTGAGGAGGCCAGAGGTGTGACTCTCATGGGATCCCATGGTTTGGAGATGCTTATGACCTCCAAGGCTATCTAACGAAACCCCCATTTTATAGACCCAGACCAGCCTGGCTCATGTTCACATAGCTAGCAAGTGGCAGAGATATCTTTGAACTCAGATCTCATGGCCCTAAATTCAGTCCTCTTTTCAATCCTTTCCAAGGTCAAACATTAATTATTCCCCAGCATCATAGCAACTGTACCGTTAGGGACCATTAAGAAATATTTAGTGACAAAAGGCAGGAATTCAGTAAGAGTTATAAATACATTTCCAATTCATTCATCACAGTCCTAGCTATAGACATTTCACTTAGCCATTCTCAGCAATGTAACAATCCAAGCCAGACCCCAAGGACATGTGATGAAGCATCCTCTCCACCTCCAGACAAAGAGCTGATCTTGACTGAACGCAGACCGGAGCATGCTGTTTTTCACTTTCTTTCTCTCATTCTTTTTCTTTGACTCGAGTCTTCTTGTACAAAATGACTAATGTGGAAATGTTTTTCATGATTGCACAGGTATAATCTGTGTCTGATTGCTTGCCATCTCAGGGAGGGAGAAAAGAGAAAGAGGAATAGAATATGGAACTCAAAACTTGAAATACAAACGTTTTAAAAAATGAATGCCGAGGTCATAAGATGTTATTTCGTGAACCTATAAAAGGTGCATTTGCTTATTTATTGGGCTCTTGTTAAACTGTTTTCAGTCATGTCTGATGCTTTGTGACCCCATTTGGAGTTTTCCTGGCTAAGATACTGGGGTTATTTGCCATTTTCTTCTCTTGCTTATTTTGTAGAAATTGAGGTAAACAGGGGTAGACTTGCCAAATGGTCACATAGCGAATAGGTGTCAGACACTGGGTTTAATCTGAGGAACAGGAATCTTCCTGACCCCAGGCCAGATGCTCTATCCACTGTGCCAACCCAGCTGCCTTTATAATACCAAGCATTTAAAAGCTAGGGTTAAGGTTGTGTTGGCGCCAGTTGTTAAATTTTCAGGATCAACATGTGCATCTCAGAAATTAGCAAGTGCTACAAGTTACTTCTTGATGTATTGTTTGGTGGATTATCTAGACTTGAGAAAGTGAGGAAAACATGTTTATAATGTAGCTTCAACTTAAGTGTATCAAGTACACTCCCCACCCCAGTCTAGCTGATCATTAAGTATTTATCACCTCACCAGTGAAGGCTGCATGTAATCATCTGCTGTCCCACTCCAGAGTTCAAAACACACATGTGCACATATACACACAAGCCCCAGAGCACGTGTCTGTAAATAGTGAAATCTGTGCCAACAGGAAATCCTCATGGCTCCCTGGGGAGGCGCCACCAGGATTGTGGGAGAGGCAGTACCAAACCCATTGGAATCTCTGAAAATAGTAAAAGGGGATGGGTGACAGGAACGGAAGATAGAGTATCAGGCCTGGTAAGTTCAGATAAAAGTCCTGGAATCTGTGTATGTCAGGGCTGGGAGGGCCTTTGGAATACAGAACATAAAATATGAGTGCTAAAAGCAACCCTGGAAATGCAAAAAATAGAAAATCAGAGCTGGAAGGGACCTTAGTAAACAGAACAGAATATCAGAACTGGAAAGCATCTGAGAATATGCAACGCGAAATGTCAGCATCCTAAAGAATCTTGTAACATTCAACAGTGAATGTTAGAGTTGGAAGGGACCTAGACAGGGTGAAGCCTGCCTTGGGGTGGGGAGGAGCTTTCTGGGCCAGCTATTTTAACAAATTATTGTTGATAAATAAGTCCTGAGCTCTATTTGTTTCTACTTTGCTAGAGAAACATGAAGGCTGTTAGCATCCTTTACATTTCTGCATCCTGTTCAAAAGTTCCAGTGTTCCATCCTAGTTGAAACTCTACTTCTAGGGGTGCTTTGATACAAAGTTGCAACGGTTTCAGCTTGTGTTCACCACTTTCATTTGAATATGCTCTGATGTTCCATCCATCCCTACCTGTCTTATCTGTGAAGTTCCTCAAAGAGCAGGATCCCCTCCTCCACTCCCACCCCATAATCTTTGAGGGGAGACAGCATAGCATAGACAGATGAGCACTAGAGCAGGAGGGAGACCCAGCGCCCGCTAAATCTATCTCTGATACTCACTAGCTGCATGAGTTTGGACAGGTTATTTATCCCCATCTGATTCTGCGTATGAGTGGTGTCTACAAGTATAAATGTAATAAGTGAATAAAAAATAGAAATCAATGTATACATATAAATATAGCATGTGTGTGTGTGTATATCCATGTAATACAATAGTTATATATTTACATGTATTTGTGTGTACATATATCTATGTGTGTGCATACACATATTTATTATATAGGTATATGTATATATTGTATATATGTGTATACGTATGTATATGTGTGTGCGTGCATGTGTGTGTGTTTCTCGTGACGGGTCCAGGTGATCTCTAAAGTCTCTTGCAGTTCTGACTCTGAGACCTTGAGAGGCAATATGGTGGCAGTAATGCCAGTAGCAGTTCTTAATGATTTAGTGCTTTGAAATGTATAGGGAGCTCTTATTTTTGGAGTCAGGAGAGATCTGGGTCCAAATTTCACCTCTGCGGTTTACTAGCTACGTAACCAACACCCACTCTTAACCCCTAAGTGTCAATTTCCTTATTAGTAAATTGGGGTGGAAATACTTGTGGTGCCTCCTAGAGGCTCAGAGCACTATGAGGAACAAACAAAAACTTTGTCCACCTTCAAGGTGACATCCATGTTACCCATTATTTGTTTGAGGTCCAACGTGCCCAAGGGCTTTCCAGCCCTGACATTCCATGTCCTTTGTTTTCTGATTCTTCTACCTGGGAGATGTATGTAAAATATTATATTGGGGCTAAAAAAAATCAGTATAGGAAGTGGAAAGGCTGGCTAGACCATAGTTTATGTGAAAAACAGGGACTTCATTCGGTTTCAGATTCTATGGTTCCTGCCTTCCTTCTCCTTCTAACACCATAATTCTTAAACCTCTCTTTCCCGGATATTCAGTGTCTTCCCCATTTGGAAGTATCTGAAAAATTCATTCCAAAAACATTAAGGGGTTTTGATGATCTCTCCCAGAGTATTTGCATTGTCAAAGAAACTCATAGGAAAAAGACAAATTTTGAAATCAAAGGAATAAGTCTCTAATGGTAGAATTTGGGCATTAGTAGAGGGATTACAGAATCACAGAATATTAGAGTCATAAGGGACCTTAGAGATCCTGGAAGAAATAAAACATTTTGGGGTTCTACTCTGGACTCTGCTCCTAATTCACTTGGTGACCCTGGGTTTATCATTTCCTCCATCTAGAACCAAAGTTTGTTCCTCTGTAAAAATGACATTATTGGAGAAGATGCTTTCTAAGGTTCCTTGTAGCTCTGACATTGCAATTTTCTTTCTATAAAAATCAATTTTTACAGGTCTTCTGTTTTTTACATAACCTGCATTTCCTGCTCTATACCCCTCCTCCAGTCTCCCTTCCAGAGAGTCATCCCCTCAGTTTACAGATGAGGAAACAAAAGGCAAGTGACTTGTGCAAGGTAATACAACCACCACTCTTCCAAGCCAGTCCTCAGGTCTCCTGGCTCCAAGTCTGGTGCTCAGATAGATATCTTGAGGAGAAAGACAGAAATGATGGTCTCAGTGCCAGCTGAGGTGAAAGTCTGTGTGTCCTTTCTGCGGAAATGTTTCCCAGCCAATGTTGTTTGAGGTCTTCAGTACAATCAAGGGAAGAGGAAAGGGCAGGGTCTGGGTAGGTCAAAACTATGCTCCAGCTGGGGAAGGACACTAGGCCTCTCTATCTGAGAGGAGGAAATCTTTACATCCCCACCTTCCCCCTCTTCCCTTAGTACTGATATGTCTGGGTAAGTGACAAAGTCAAGGATCCCAGATCAGTTACATTGGGGGATCTGGGAAGAAACACTTACTCGTCTATCCATTCAATTCATTGTTTCCACAATCATCTATTAAACACTTACTGTATACCGTACCCTGTGCTAATCTTCCATTTTGGCTAGGGGATTGAGAGAAAGGATGCCCAGAGAGGGTGATGGGGAGAGGAGAAGAAAGAGGGCATTCCTCCCACCACCACCACCAAGAGTAGAGTGAGAGGATAAAGAGGAATAGGGTAGGAAAAAATAAAAAGAAAAGAAATAAAGAGGGTCATTGAGGCCCAGAAGAGAACAGAAAGACCAGAAAAAAGCTTGGACAAACCAGATAGTATTGAAAGCTACAGGGTGAACTTCCTATAGCCTTTAAAAAAAAACCCTTCATGTTGTAGAGACCTGCAGTCCAAGTAAAATCCTATTTTTTTCTCTTCCACAACGTCTATGGAAATGTCTGTTTTGTCTGATGTTTGTTAGTTCAGAATCCAACAAAAGAAAAGGCTAGGCAAGAAATCAAGAGAACTGGAGTGTCAAGAAATTTAGGTCAGAGGTTCCATTCTGCGGCTTCGAGCCGGTAAGACTTTGGGCAAATCACTGAACTTTCCTCCACCTTGCTTTTCCCTCTGTAAAATGGGAATAATAATACTGACACTAACAGGAAATTTCACGTGAAAAGAAGACTAGGCAATGTCAAGGGCTGCACGTTTAGACCCTTGTAAAGTGGGAAACCTAATGATGTCAAGATTTGGATTCAAATCTCAGCTCTGTTGCTATGACAGTACTGCTAACAATAATAGTTAGGTTTTGTATGTTACCTACAATACATTAGGCACTGTGGCAAATGCTTGACAGATATTATCTCATTTGATCCTTATAACAGCCCTGAGAAATAGGCACCATTTTTATCCCCATTTTACAGTTGAGGAAACTGAGTCAAACAGAAGTTAAATGTCTTGCCCAAATTTGCACAGATAGTGGGTATCTGTAGTCAGATCTGAATTCAGTTCTTCCTCATTCCAGGCCCAGTGCTCTATCCACTGTCACCTAGCTGCCTGTATTACCTTAACCATGTTTACCTTACCTCTCTGGGTCTCATGTTCTCATCTATGAAATGATAGGGTTATATTGGATGGACAGTAAGTCTCTCTAATGAGATAATGTTTGTAAGGCTCTTAGCACAGTGCCTAAAATACAGTAGGTGCTTAATAAATGCTTATTCTGTCCCTTTCTCTAAAAGCTCCCTGAACAAATTGTGATTTATGAACGTGTTTGGTTAGACTAGCCAAGGAAGGGTCAGTCTTAGGAGCATACATGTTTGGTAATCCTGCTCCTGGAAGGCCCTGAGGATGGAGAATGGAGAAGCCCAGTCTTCCACTTCAGACTATGCACGATCATTATTCTGTGATAGTTTCTGATCTGCTTACCACCAAGAAAAGGGTTTTGAGCCGGAACTGAGCATGCGTACAAAAGGTGCAAAAGACTGAGCCTTGTTCTCTTTCCTACCTGGCTGTGTTCTGGTGAGGAGGCAGTAACTACTGTAAGCCTCTGGGTAGAGTGGCCCACTCCCTACCCAGGTCCACATGCAGCCATGAGCTCCTACTTCCCAGCTGTTGTTTGTGTCTCTGTTACCTCCACCCTTGACTTAGGTGAAGGGATGCTGGAGGCAAAACTGACTAGGCTGCAACCTTGTGAGCTTTGAAAGGTCAGGAGAGCAGAGAAAGGCAGGGATGACTGAGAGTTGGAGTCCCTGTCAGAGTTTGAGATCAGCTAAGCTCAGTGAGGAGCAAAGCCTTTGGCATCCAGCCTAGCAGTGAATCGGACCCAGTGGCAGTAGCTGGGATGCAGGTTTCTGTAAGCAAGGAAGCCACTGGATTCTTTTTCCTATTTGTATCCTAGGTGCTTTGCACATAGCAGACACTTAATACATGCTTCATTCATCCATAGGCTATTCAGCTAGCATTTATATAGCACTTTACAAATATCACATTGGATCCTCAGAACAACCCTAGGAAGTATAGTTATTGTTATCCTCACTTTAAACTGAGACATGAAAGGTTAAGTGACTTACCCAGAGTCACTGGGTATGAAGGGTCTGAGTCTGGATTTGAGAGCAGGTCTTTCTGAGTCCATGTCCAGTGCTCTATTTACTGGGCCACCTAGCTGCTCTCAGAAGTGCCACTTGGTCACTTGAACACTTTGGAGTTACTCTTTTAATCTTGGGCCCACTGTCCCCTGGTACCAAGGTGGCAGAAGATGGAGTGAATCCCTGGATTGGTGGTGAGGGGGTGTGCATGTACTTTTGCTTTTCTTTGTAAAACCTGAAATTAATAGGTTAAATTAATAGATTAAATCCCACTGGTGTGCTAATTGTCTGGTTGTTTAATGATATAGGGGAGATATTAACTAACTGATGATTGACACCGAGGCTAACACTCTGGTATGGGGGTTTGAACTGATAACATTAGAGACAGAACAATTCCAACACTTCTGGGGGCATCCCTAGAACTCTAGAGGGAAACGTAGCCTTTCTCCGGCATCTGCATTGTGAAGGAGAGGAGGAGTTGAATAAGGACTTTCTAAATTTAGAAAGGCTCCAAATGGAATGCAATATTATTGAGCCAAAGAAGTGAGGAAAGAGACCATTTTAGAGAATCCTGGGAAGTATTAACTGATGCAGAATGAAGTGAGCAGAACCCAGAGAACAATCTGTCCAAAGACAGCAAACACTATTGCAAAGAACAGATTTGAAATATTTAAGAATCCTGACCAATACAATGACCAGCTTTGTCTCTAGAAAGCCTCTGATGAAGCATGTAACACACCTCCTGTAAAAGACAACGGGTGGAAGGTGCACAAAGAGGCGTAAATTTTTGGACATGACTTCTGGGTGGATTTGTTTTGTTTCGATGTGCTTTTTGCTATGAGGATTTTGGTTATCTTCTCTGTTTTTAATTGAGGAGGGGGTTGGGAGAGGAGACTTTCACAATTCTTTTGGGGATAAAAACCTTAGGAGCTAGATGCCATTTTCTTATTCCCAGTTTAGAGAGGAGGCAACTGAGATAGATCAAAGCTAATTGACTTGCACAGAGTCACACAGCTAGTAAGTGTCTGAGGCAGGATTTGAACTCAGGTCTTCCAGACTCCTAGTCAGGGGTTCTATCCACTATACACTATCTTTTCCCAGGTCTGCCCCGAGGCTCAAAAGAGCTAATTTCACGAATTACTTTGTAACCCAGAAGTATTATATAGATGTCCCCCTCCTAGTTAGCATCAGATCCCATGTTTCTGACCCTTAAAAAGATGACAGTCTAATTAGGGAGACCATCTACAGGAAGACTTGAAAACATTACTGGACACACTTAAGTAATTCAGAATAAATAAGTATGGAGCTTGGAGGAACGGTCAGAGAGAGTCAGTGAGCCCTTTCCATTTTCAATTCCATGGCAAAGAGGGAAACTCTTTTTGTAAACCCCAAGGAATCCCAGGTATAAGTTACCCAGATGTACAGAGAAAGTAGACCAGGAATATTTTGTCCTGTGGTTATAATAGCTATAATTAATCGAGAGGTGGAAGGTAGAGGAGTGAGGGCCCCCAGAAGGTATCTTTTTAAAACCATCTCTTTTCTACATATAGATCAAATATCAATACATAATATGTTGACAAGTCTGTGAACCTCTGGGGGATTGGATATTGATTGCTGCTTCCAATCTACATGAAGATTTATCGATGGTAGTTGACTATGAATTGTCCACTTGGTATTTGTCAATGGACTCCAAACTCTGGTGACAGGAGAAGTCAATAACTCAAGGAGACAGCCACTTCTTGCTCCACTTAATTTATTATCAAGACTGGTAGGTCTTGCTCTGTATGGAAATGCTAACATATTGCTGTTTGGACAACCAGCCCTAAGAGACAAATGTCAGAGGTGGAGAGGATACCACATAGAGAGGTGTAATTTATTTTAGCCATTTCTGAGAACTCCTGAACATTAGAACTGGAAGGCAAATCAGAATACAGAGTTACAAAACCTCAGAATTCACTGTCTCCAAATTTCAGAGCTGGAAGGGATCACAAAGGTCATCTGTTTTAAGCCACATCCGATCAGGAACATCCCTCTACAATACTGCCCAAGTTTCACTTTAGGAATATGAGGGCAGAGGAAAAAAGAAAAATAACAAGCATTTGGTTCTGCTTTCTCTCTGCTGCCTGTCATCATTCTAGCCACAAGGAGCCACTGGTCCTAGGCTACTTTGGTCTCCCTCTTTCCCCTAAATCAAAATGTAATGCTTAGTGGCTGTCCTCAGCCCTCACTATCCATTTCAATTTATTCTTAGCTTCTCAGCTCTAGGAACTGTTCTTATTGGACCAAATCATGTCTTTATGCTTATCCTGCATCCCCAGTCCTTGCTTTTATCTTCTCTATGTGTTTCCAAAATCTGCCACTGAGTTCCCTGACCATTCACACTGGTATCTTTAGACAGCTCCTCTTTTTTTCCTTTGGCTTTTAGTTTTCTGTTTGTGTCTCCCAAATTCCATCGTAGAGAGTTTCCCATAACTCTTGGACTAATGAACTCTGTAGAATTTTGTATGATGTTATTATAACTGGTCTTTCTTGGAACCTTTGAAAATTTGCTCTCCCAGATCTGAGAGGTATGCCAAACTTCACCTGGCTTTCCTCTCCTTTATCCCTCATCTGAAGATAGAGTGGTCACCTAGCCCCACAGCTTGTATTTTTCCTGTTTTGGCATCTGGTTCCTCCTTGGTGGTCACAATAGGATCCATAATAGTAGTTCCTCCCATAATTTAACTCTTCATAAGGTACTGGCTGCTCTGCTTTTGGAAGAGAGAGCCCTCTCTGAGTTTTAGTTTCTCCACTGAGGAATTGAGGTGAGATGGGACCAGATACCTGTAAAAGTCATTCTAGTTCTAAAACCCATGATCCCATAATCATGGCCCTTGGATCCTTAGTTTCTTGTCAAGCACCCAATAATATTTAGATGTATTTTCTAGGTTCCATCTTGCAGAAATATTTGTCCCCATACGAAGTAAGGAGTGGTCATTGGATTTGGTGAGTTTTAGTAAGCTCTCCCTTACATCCTGGATATGTATCCTGGGAAGAAAGCGTATCTATCTCTCTATCAATGTAAATCAACCTCAGTGCCTCTCTGCAGAAAGCCACCACCCACCACTCCTTACTTCTTCCTCTTGGCTTCTTCCTCATTTCCAGATGACTGCTAAGGGTACCATACTCCCCAGTCACCTAGACTTTGGAACTTGCTGTCATGCTAGCTCCTCACCCCTTTCACCCTTATCCAATCTGTTTCCAAGTCTTGTCAACTTTTTCTTTTTGACATCTCTCAAATATGCTCCCTTCTCTGACATGGCCACCACCTCAGTGCAGGCCCTTACCACTTCATGTCTGCACTGTGACAATAGCCGGCTGGATGGTCCCCTTGCCTCAAGTATTTTCCCATTTCAATCCATCCTCTACTCAGACATCAAAGTGATTTTCCTGAAACACAATTCTGACCACATCATCTCCCTATTCATCAACCCCAGTGACTCGCCGTCACCTCCAAGATCAAATATAAAAGCCTCTGTTAGATTTTTAAAGTCCTTTAGAACCTACTGCCTTCCTACTGTTCCAGTCTTATACATTATTCCTGCCTGTCTACTCTGGGATCCAGTGACATTGACCTCCTTGTTATTCCTCTAATGTAACATGGCACCTTCAGACTCTGGGCATTTTCACTGACTGTCCTCCATTCCCACAATACTCTTCCCCCCCATCTCTGCCTCCTGGCTTCTTTCACCTAAAATTTTTTCTACAAGAAGTCTTTCCCTATCCCCTCCTAATGCTAACACTTCCCTCTGAGATCATCTCATTTATCCTGTATGTATCTTGTTTGTGCACAATTATTTGCATGTTATCTCCCCCATTAGACTGTAAACTCCTTGAGAAAAGGGACTGTCATGCCCAGCACTTAGGACAGTAGCTGGCACACAGCAGGGGCTTAATAAATACTCATTGACATGACTTAGCTTACTGGATGACCTCTCTCCCAATGGCACCTAGAATTACTTCTCATCCCTTGCAGCATAAGCAACTGTTTTCATTCTCTTTGGGTCTGACTCTCCCTTCGAGGCAACAGTATTCTGCTTTTCCTTGTCTCCTTCTTCCTTCTTTCAGCTCCCAGCCTCCTGGCATATTTCAGGATTACCCTCTGCCTCTTCAGATCCCTTACTTTTGTTCCTTTTTACCTTAAAGCTCTTCTTCTCTTATTTCAAAGAATTCTTTGTTCTCCTTGAGACTCTGGCAAGATGAGCAGCCCTTTTGACTTTTCCTCTCGGAGGGAGAACAACCTGCCCCTTTTTCCTGCATAGCTGTTACTTGATGCTGGCAGAAACACAAAGGGAGACTCTTTTCTTCAGGCTGTTGCAAACTCTCCTGGCTCTCTGTCCCTCCTGAAGGTCATATCTTTAGGGCTCTCTTGTCTGTCAAGTAGCCATGGCTGTGACTAACCCTCATGGTGATCTAACCTGGAAAACTGCCTGGTGGCCACATCTGTTTACTCTGGTAGTGGGCTTTGGTTATCGAGTACCCCTAGTGAGATCTTTCCACCTCTTCTCTTGAAGTGATGTTCGCTTGTTTTGCTACCTTTGAATTCCAGAGTTGGATGGGATCTTAGGACATAGAATGTCAGACCTATGGGGCTTTTCAGAACATAGAAAATCAAAACTAAGAAAGACCTCAGAACTTAGAATGTCAGAGATGAAAATTACTTTAGAACATAGAATGTCAGAGGCAGGAGTTGGGGATGGTACTGCTTAGAACACAGGATATCAGAGCTAGAAGAGACCTTAGAACATAGAATGTCATAACTGGAAAGGACCTTAAAACATAAAGCATCAGACCCAGAAGTGATCTTAAAATACTGAATAGTGGAGGTGAGAGGAATCATAAAATGTGGAATTTCAAAGTTAAGAGGAACCTTAGAACTTAGAACATATGGGACCTTCCCTAGTCCCCCAACTGTAAATGCCTTCTCTTTTAGATCACCTCCATCTACTGTAGATATATAAATATATCTATATATTAATATCTACAGTTCTATATATGTAATATGACAAAACATGCACATATATGTTCTAGTATGTACCTAGTTATTTACACGTGCTCTCCTCCATTCAAAAGTACATTCCTTGAGGTTGGGGTCTATTTTTTTTGCCTGTGTTTCTGTCTCCAGTGGCCCAATGTTTATTGACTTAATAGAACTTGATAGAATATTAGAACTGGAAGTGACCTTAGGACATAGAATGTCAGATGCTCCCAAGAGGTCAAGGAAAAAAAGAAAATCTCCAGATTCACCCAGATATTTCTAGCAGCACATTTTTGTGGTAGCAAAGAGTCATAAAGAAGTAAATACCCATCAATCAGAGAGTAGCTAAACAAATTGTGATGCATGATTGCAATGAACTCTTACTGGAAGGGATAGATAGGATGAATAAAAAAGCATCGGAAAAACATATGAATTGATATGAAATGAAGGAAACATAAATATACATATATGTACATACACATACATCTGTATGTATTATGTATGTATGCATATATGGGCTTCCCCAGAATATAGACATAGTCTGACTTCATCAAAATGCCAAAAAGGTTGGTCCATGACACAAAAAGGTTAGGAACTCCTGTTCTAAGACTACACATTACAGATCTGCATTAATAGAAGGAATTTCCTCCCTGAGAGTTCCCTCTACTCCCATTTGGAGCCTCCCAATGAAACCACAAATCTGGAAAAGGGACAACTGACAAAGTGGAAATAATTCAGAGTAAGTTGCTAAGGAGTCCTATCGTGGTAATCCTCTACATTCAACAATGCAAATGGAAGCAGCAGTAAGAAAAACAAAATAATCTAAACTAAAAGTGACCAAATTATAACGACCCTGCTTGGCCCAGAAGAAGATATGAGGGTACACCCCTCCCAGCTTCTTTGCAGAAGTGGAGACTGTCAGTACGGGATGCTTAATATAAAATCAACCTTTGTCAACGCACTGACTATGCAGCTGATTTTTGTGTTTCTTTCATGGTTGCTCTATTACAAAAGATGGCTCTCTGAGAGTAGTGGAAGAAAGGATAATAGTGGGAAATATAGGTACCGTTCATTCATTTTTTTCAAAAAGAATGTTGATCTGAAAAGGGCTTTAGGAAGTGGTAAGTCTAACACTAGACAGGAGAAGAAATTTCATTCCAGAGAAGGAAAATTCCATACCCAGAGTAACCAAATGAAATACTGGTAATTAGTATCCGGATTCCTAGAGCAGGGCTGTTTGCAGCTCACATCACTCCTGGCTTTACTCTCCAGGCATCCAATCAGACAGCAGCTTCCACCAAGCTGACAATATGCCAAGTATACTCTGGGCAAATTGTTTTGTGAAGAGCTGGCCACTTATCCCCGGGACAAAGGCTTCCAGACGTGCCTTTCAGCCAAAAGTACATTGCAGTGCCCCAGCCCCAGCCCCACCTGCTATCACAACCAGGTGGCAATGCTCTCAGAGGACATGCTTACAGGGAATCATTCTGATGGTCTTTTTTAGGAAACTTGCAACCAAGGAAGAGTCGCTTAAGGGAAAAATAGCCAAAATCTTTAGTTATTATTTGTCAAGTGAGCAGGGGAGCTGAGCAGTTCAGATCTCTGCTCTTAGTGGTAAAAATATATATATATATATATATATATATATATATATACAAACCGTAAGTTGGATTCCCTTTCAGGATGATCAGCTTTAGCCCGTTTGATGGTGACAGACTGGATCTCCTAATTTTGATTACCAATTGACCCCTGACTCCAGGCCTTGGTCACAGACTGGTACCTAGCCCCCAAAAGACTGGCTTCTGACACTAAATCTCAGGGCTGAGTGTCAGAACGTACTTGGATTCATGTTCCACCTCAGACACCTACTACCCATGTGGCCATGGGCAATAATTTCACCTCCCTCGGCCTCAAACGTTTATCTACAAAATGTGAATGATGATGTCTATGGGAAAAATTCAGGGAGTTTCTGTAAAGAATGTTGAACACTAAAATCTTATAGTGACGTTGAAAAGCAGCCATTATTATCACCATTTTACCATCAAGGAAAGTGAGGCAAACAGAAGTTAAGTGACTTACCCAGTGTCACATAACTGCCAAGTGTCTGAGGCCAGATTTGAACTCAAGTCCTCCTGACTCAGCACTCTATCCACGGGACCATCTAGCTGCCTCTGAAAGTCAGGAAGACCCCAGTTCAAGTCCCGTCTCTAACACATACTGACTATTTGATTCTAAACAAGTTCCTTAACCTCTCATTACCATATGAAGCTTTCTAAAGCCTTCAATGGGCCACTGTGTTATGAGAACTTGGTTTTTAAATATATTTATAATAACCATATTTAATTTAATTGGTTTTCTTTGTAGCCCTATGTATTTTATATTATGCATTTAAAAAACATGATTCTAAGGAGTTCATAAGTTTCATCAAACTGCCAAATAAAAGAGGTCTATGACACAAAATAAAGGGCAAAGAGTTCCTGGTCCAAGACTATATATTATGGAGCAGATACAGATCTGCATTGGGAGGGGGTGTTTCCACATTGGGAGTGCCCTTCATGAAGGGAATCACATTTCTGGAAGGAAAGACAACTGGTAAACTGGGAATCTTTTTAAGTAGAGGAGCAAAGATTTGAAAGAACCTCTGGGTCCCCACTACTGAGGATATTGACCCAACTGAAGATGTTTAGTCTAGAGAAAAGAATACTTACCAAGGACATGATAGCTGTCTTCAAATGTTTGAAAGGCTGCCCAGAAGAAGAGGGATTAGGTTGAGTCTACTTGGCCCCATAGGGGAAATTTCAGAGCAGCAAAGAAGGAATTTTAGTCTCCTCATAAGGAAACAAACAAACAAAAACTCACTTATCATACCCCAGCCAAAGTAGAATGGACTGCATGATATTTCGCCCTTCCCTTCAGGTTTTTAAGCAAAGGATGGGTGAGCCCTGGCACGGGATTTGGTAGGAGGGATTCTTGTCCATTTAAGGTATAGGTTGACAGAGATGGCATCCAGCTCCCTCTCTGGGTGAATGAAAAGCATTGACCAGTTGCCTGCTATGGAGCTGGAGTAGACAGAAAAAAGTGAGAGTGCCTAGAGTCAAAGAGCATACGAACCGACAGAGTATGACAACTATATAGGGGAATGGTGACCAGGGCAGGGAAGGTGGGGGTGAGCGTGACAGGGCAGGTGACTGACTGAGTTCTTCCCACAGCAACAGGAATCATTGGTTTGCTTGCTGTTGCTGGGATAAGAAGAGGAAAAGGGAAAGAGGGGAAGGTGAGCAGCACCACAGGGCGGATGGCAAGGTGAAAGTGGGTGGTTGGATGATGTGGGAAATATGCTATGTTCTAGGCTACCTATTGATCAATCTTCAAGTATTTATTAAGCCCCTATGTTCCAGGAACTGTGCCAGGCATAGAGGAAACCAACAAGTACAAAGAATGATCAGTCTTTGCTTTAAGAAGCTTAGGTCTGCTGAGTTTGCACTTACTCACTGCCCTGAGCAAGGAAGTTCAGCCCAGTGGTACCATCCAAAAGCAGACGAGATTATCTCCCCCTGGGAATGTTTGGTATGTGAGTTCATGTATAAATTGCCAAGGAAGGGACATTGATAATGTTTATGAATTTATTGATCAATGGATTGATTAATTCCTGGCTTCTGAAGCCTTGGTCTGCCCATTTTTTTGAGCCTAAAGGGATCTCATGGTAACCAGGCTTCAGAAATTGATGGCCTTGTCAACAGAGAGGTAGCCTTAGAGCCAGGAAGATGTGGGTTCAATTCCCACATCTGACACTTGTGGTCTGCTTAACCCTCGATAAGTTGCTTAATGCCTCAGTGCCCCAGGGAACTCCCTAAAATTTTAAGTTGCAAAGGAAATGCTAATTTAGGTAGCACTGGTAAAAGGAGTTCCCCACACTACTGAAATCATAAGTCTCTGGTCCAAAAAAGGATAGTGAAGAGACAGACCAGAACCTTTTATTGCTATGGGGAACTCCTTGATGAAGAAACTCCCTCTCCCAATGCAGGTTGACACCAGTCCAAAAAATAAGGTTGTGAGGACTTTCAAGGTCAACTAGACCAACTGTCCTAGAGTTGAATTCTATAACTTTCCTTCTTTCATTCAATAAACATTGATTCCCACTGTATACCAGACACTGGATAAAAAGAGACAAAAGATGGTCCCTGCCCTCATGGAGCTTACAACTTAATGAATCTAATAATCCCTGAAACTACACAAACACTTCCAGTGATAAGGAACTAACAACCAACCATGGAAGTAATAAGTCAGTCTGTCCGTCAATCAATAATCATTTAAGCACCTACTATGTGTCAGGCACCCCATTCCATGGTTGGACAGCTCACATTATTTGAAAAATCCTTCATTGTAGTAAGTTAAAATCACATTTCTTATAAATTTCACTCATTGGACTAAGGGCAGTGGTTGAAAGTGGCAGAGGGAGTATTTTGCTCAATGTAAGAAGACATTTCCTAAATAGAATGGATTGCCTTAGGTAGTAATGAGCTCCCTGTCACTGAAGGTCTATAGGAGAAGTCTTTATTGGGGTTGTTGTAGAAGGGATGTTTGGTTAGATATAGGTTGTTTTAGATGGTTTTTGAGATCCCTTCCCATGAAATTCTTTGCTTTTATCATTCCGTTTTCCCAGTCCTGTTCCAACTTTTCTCAATCTCACAGAACACCTTTAATCCCTCTTCCTTGGGACAGCCCTTCAGCTACTCTGAGATGGATGTCTCCTTTGATATGGAATAATTGATAGGGTACTGGATTTAGAGTTAGGAAGACCTGGGTTCAAGTCCCACCCCAGATACTTGCTGGGTGACCCTGTTCCCTCGTCTGTAACTTGAGGAGGTCAGACTCAATGCCTTCTAGGGCCTTTTCCAACTCTATAATTCTGCAATTATCTTCTCCAGGCTTAATGTTTCAAATTCTTTCAACTGATTTTCTTACGACATACTCTTCCATTCCTTTATTATCCCGGGCACATTTCCCAGGACAGTGGAATCCCTTGGGAGCAAATTCAAGACATGAATATGAAAGAGGGGAATCCATACATTCAGGTTAGTGCCCAACAACTTCAAGGAGAGTGGACACAGCTCATTGCCCATTGACAGAGGTGGGGAAGGGAAAGGGTTAAAGGTGAGGACTGTGGAATATGGTCAATGCTATGATTTCATAATCTCTTCCCTTCTTTGAAATGTTACAACTATAGTCAACCCTCCAGAACTTGTAAACAAGCCCACAAACTTTGAGGACTATAATTTTTGCTATTTTTGCTAGCAAGCTCCCTACCCTGGACCAAATCCCAAGCTGTCCCACCCTGGTTTTGACTCTAAACAACCACCTCCTTACCCAGGAAGAGCCACAGGGATGAGAGAGGAGAGAACATGGCAAAGACTAACACATGTTCCCCTATGACTTGCTCCTGAACCCAAAGGAGGGCCACAGACAAATTCCTATCTTAAAGTCAAAGCAAAAAGAGATATAACAGAGGCAGAGTAAAGGTTTGATAGAAAAAAGAAAAAGGGAATTATCGAGCAGCTGGAAATCACTGAGATCAGTACCTTCTCAGCAAGATAAGTTAGTTAAAATTATTAATTGAAAGAATTAGTTCAAATTGCCAGATAGATGGCAACTCCCCTGGATGCTTACACCCAGGTGGGCTCCCCACCCTTCTGTCTACTGTGTGGGTGATGAGTTCACTTGTCCTATCATAGGAGCTCTGTCTCTCTACTTCATCACCACCTCCACCTCCCACATCAAGTCTTAAAAATTGATGGAGAATACTTTTCCTTCTGCTTGATGCCATCCCAATTTATAAAGCTTGCCGGGTGTCAGAAATGCTAGTTACAGATCTGGGAGTCCTTATGGCCAATCTGTGCATCAGATCATCTGATGGAGTCCAGGGATGGTGTCTGGGAACACAAATTAGAGAAACAGAAAACAAGATGGAATCCATACTCAGAGGAGAAAGACATAGGTGCAAAAGAGAATAAATAAATAGGCTGCTCTATAATTATCCCTGTATTATTAGAGGCAGCTAGGTGGTGAAGTGGATATCATGCTGGACCTGGAGTCATTAAAACCTGAGTTCACTTCTGGCTTCAGACACTAGCTATAAGACCTCTATTTGCCTCAGTTTCCCTATATGTAAAATGGGGGTAACAATTGCATTTACCTTCCAGGATTGATGTGAGGATCAAATGATATAGTATTTGTAAAAGTGCTTAGCCTAAGGGCCTGGCACATAGTCACAGATATATAAATGTTCCGGCCCTTTGGAAGGCCAGACACTGTATCCCCTTGCAGATAAGGGTACAGCTGTTTAATCATCAATGGACCTCCTAGAGAGGACAGCCAGTCTGGGATTCCACAGTGAGCCACCTTATCTAAAGTCACTGAATTTCCTCCTTGGAATAGGAATATTAACTCAGATCCTGAAAGAGGCAATCAATAGAGGTCACAGGGGTTTTTAGAGAGAAATATGGCTTAGTGGGAAAGATTATTGAGTCTGTTGACAGGAACCTTGTATTTGGACCCTCCTTCCAAAATCTATGATTTTTAGAAACTCATATTCTCTCTTAAAGACTCAGTTTCCTCCTTTGTACAAAGAGAGAGTTGAATTAAATGACCTCTCCAGCTCTATGTTCTAAATTCCCCTCCAGTTCCAATATTCCATTTTAGAAAAGCTTCCTTTTGAAACTGCAGGGTATAGATGATATGGAACTGTCCTCAGTGTTAGGAAGACCTGGGTTCAAATTCCGGCTCTGACACGTGCTGCCTTTGTGACCCTGGACAAGTTACATAAGACTTCTCAGTATCCCCATAAGTGGCCATAAGCAATCAGGGGCAGTAAATGGAGTTTCTTCACTTAAAGATCCCTTCATTATCAGTGAAATCCCATTTCTACATCATGTGTGTGTGTGTGTGTGTGTATGCATGTGTGTGTGCACATGTGTGAGGTGTGAGTATGTGTGTGTGAGTGTGTGTGCATGTGTGTGTATGCATGTGTGTTTCCCAAGCAGAGTGATGTAGTAGAGAGTAAAGAAGAGGACTCCAACAGGAATGAGAGGCAGGGTGGGTTTTGTGCCAAGTGTCTCAGGCAATGTCTGGGTTTGAATCTTAACCCGTATACTTTGCTAGCTATGTGGCATAGGACAACTCACTTTTCCTCTCCAAGGTTCAGTTTCTTCACCTATGTGAACACAGGAATACATGCAATAAGTCCTCTACTTGGTGATTATGAGAAAAAGGGATATATTTTAAAAAGCACTATGGAAATGGGTTATTAATTTCCTCAGTTATCATTTTCCCTATTTATAAAAGCACCAATGTCAGAGGGTTGTTGTGAGGATCATACAAGATAACAGATATAAATAGTGCTTTGAAAACCTTGATGGGTCACATAAGTGTTGGATATTATTATTAGCTCTATTTGTATTATCATTATGATTATACGATCAATTCTGACTTCTTATCTATGATTTGGGTCAAGTAGAGTCTCAGTCTCCTAGTCTGAGCAACTGAGGGGGCTAGACTAGACTAAGATTGCACTGTCTCTGTGTACTGTGATTCTATCAATAAGGCAGCAGGCATGGTGGCATGGAGGCAAACGGCATTTACATATTCATTTAGTCAAGAAGCAATGGATAGAAATGTTTCTCACTGGCTGCTGAACAACCAGAGATGACATCAAGCAGGTGTGAAGATCAGCCCTTGAGTGGGACTATGTTTGCCACCTGTCTTCAGGGCTGTGCTAACATCGGCAACCCACAGGCGCTGCCAAGATTATATTGTTGACCTATGTCCCCAAATATTGGCTTTAAAAAGCAGCTGGCTTCAGTCAGATTTACTCAACATTTTACTGCTTAGGAAATGAGATGAGGCTGCCAGAGAACATAGTGGAAAGAAATCTCTCACCATGGACTCCTGGAAATTGCCCTCCGGGGCTGACCAGAAAGACAACAGAGAAAAAGGATAGACTCATAAATGCATAAAATGTCAAAGCCGTAGGGACCTTAGGACAGAAAACATTATCAGAGCTGAATGGAATTACGGAATTCAGAACGTCAGAGAGATTAGGGGGCCTTAGAAGACAAAAAGTCTGGGAGAAAACTTAGAATAGAAAATGTTAATTTAGGAATTGACCTAAAAGAAGAAAAATTCAGAATTGAAGAGGACCTTTAGATTTTAGGTGGAGAGCAGGAGGGGCCCAAAGGGGATATAATTCAACCCTTTCATTTCCTCCAGTGAAGAAATCAACACCCAGAAGGGTTAGAGGACTTGTCAAAATCAATTGGATAGTCAAATTTCAGAGCTGTGAGTTGGACCCAGGTTCTCCAACGAACTCCAAACAATGTTCTTCTGCAGCACCCCAGGGCCTCTGCACCTACGACTATAGAATGTCATAGTTAGGAAGGACCTTAGAGATCATGTACCCCCGAAGAGGAAATGACCACCTAGAAAGGGAGGCTGATTTGAACAAGGAAAGTATAATGTAATGAAAAGAGATCTTAACTTGAAGGCAAATGAGCTGAGGATTCTAGTTCTTATTTCCTTCCTTCTTTCCTTCCTTCCTTCCTTCTTTCCTTCCTTCCTTCCTTCCTTTCTTCCTTGTTTCCTTCGTTCACTTTCTTCCTTTCTTTTTTCCTTCTCATTACTTCCTAACTTTCTTTCTCTTTCTTTCTTTCTCTCTCTTTCTTTCTTCCTCTCTCCTTTTCCTTCTTTTTCTTTCTTTCATTCTTACTTCCTCTTTCTCTTTTACTTCTTTCTTTTCTATAATATTTATATTATATAGCTGTTTCTCTGAAAAAAAAAAAAAGAACTGGCAGCATTGGGAGGGTGTGTTTCTATCAGTGACTCCTCCCCTCCTCAGCTTCAAAGAGAAGGGCTTAAAAAATAGAAGTTTTACTGATGTGCTTTGTTTTTATATTATAAACATTTCAAGATTAACCCCAGTGCATGACAACTCTCTTGTAACAAAATGGAACAACTAAACAAAACGAACAAAGCTCATGCCACATTCCACAATCTGCTATACCCCACCCCTCACCTCTTTACTTTTCAAGTATTTTTTTTAATCTCCATCCCACCTCCACCCCATTGGAAAGGAAAAAAAGCAAAAAAAAAAAATCCTTGAAACAAATATACATAATTAAGCAGAACACATTCCCTCATTGGCTGTATGCAAAAATATAGGTCACACTCTGCAACCTAAATCTAGCATCTGCTACTCAGGGGTTGGATATTATAGTTCAACATCTCTTTAAGGGACTTTTAAAGACTCCTCTGTGCCCCCTTTTAATGACTCCTCTGTGCTCCCTATGGCCTATTCTTGGAGGTTAAGGACAGAGCCTAAAGGTTAAGTAAAAGACATGGGTCTTAGAAGAACCTTCTTGGAGTGGTCTCTGTCTTTAGGATGCAAGCTCCTAGCAGGCAAGGATTGGTTTGCCTTATTTTCCATCTGTAGGACTTTCGAACATACTGCCCAACAATTGGTCGCTATTTAGTTGTTGTGTTCCTCCTTCATTTCCGAAGAAGACCATGCCATCAGAGAAATGATGACATGACTTGCACTGGACTTTGTTTTGTATGAGGGAGGGCTATGCAGGTCACCAGCCTCACTTTCTCCTCCTCAATCATCTGGATCTAGGACTCAGTGTTTAGTAAATGCTTGTTGACTGACTGACTGACTGGAACCCTCAGCCAACAGAAGAGCCCTTTAGTAGCAGTATATCCATCAGCCCCTCTGATGAAAGCACAGCTGAGAGCAGCTCCCTGTCTGGATGCAGAAAGTACTATTAACCTCAAGAAACACATGAGCAGGTGGAACTTGCTATACTTTCTGCCAAACTGTGGAAGGAGCCAGAAGGAAGCGAGTAGACTGGGGTCCAATGCTGCTGGGCAGTGCAGTCCACCCAGGAGAGTGCTGGAGTCAGCTCCAAAGGCCATTTGTTAAATTTTCAGAATGAGCATTTATACCCAGAAATTAGCAAGTGCTACAGATCAGGGACCAGTGTACTGTTTTGTTGATTGTCTAGTTCAGGGTGGGGAACCTGTGGTCTAGATTTAAGAAAGTGATGGAAAAAAATGAATAATGCTAATTCAACTTAAAAGTATGTCCTGTGTATTCCCCCTCCCCTAGAGAATCCGTTGTTAAATATTTACCAGCACAACCCTACTTCCCCTAGTCCCCTTGTGCCTTCTAATGCCTTTCTCTTCAGTCCCAGGGCTCTATATAATGATCCCTCACTTTTTCTCTCTCCCCGTTCCCTTTTTTCTTTCTTCTCTCTCTCTCTTCTTTGCCTCCCTCTCCCCTTCCTGCCTTCTGCTGCCTTCTGTGTACCTGTCTCTGAATCTGTTTTTGTCTCTGCCTGTCAGTCCTTTTCTCTTCCTCTCCTCTCTCTCTCCCTCTTCCTCCCTCCCTCCTCCATCTCTCTCATGTATCTGAGGCCATCCTGCGATACTGTGGTTAAACAATACCCAGATATCTTGCAGCCACTAATCTTTGATGCTGTTTTCCTTATTCAAGATGAAAGCCTCAAACCCAATAAAGCATCCTCAACAACTCTCTTCCCCATGAACTCTCACCTTCCACCTTCTTTAGTCTCTCTTAGTTACCAGAGCCACCTGTGGAGTGAATGCACTTACTTTCCCCTAGATATTTAAATGGAAAAACGAGGGAGAAGAGACAAATACCTTGTTCCACCATTTCCTAGCTATTAAGTCTTGAGACTGGGGGGAGGGTTTTTTTGTTTGTTTTGTTTCTCTGAATCTCAGTTTCTCTATCTGGAGAAAGGGGAAAATACACCTGCACTCTTTGCTTTACAAGGTTGTTGTAAGGAAACTACATTTGCATTGATCCCTCGATGTTTCTAGCTGGTGAATTTATTTCTCTTTGAGAGGAAACTTGGTATTTGGAAAGAACTCTGGATTTAGTGTCTGGAGACTTGGATTTAAGCCCCTCTTCAGACATTTGCATGGTTTGTGAATATGGGCAAGTTGCTTCCATTCAGCATTTCCACATCTGTTAGATGGGGATAGGGGGGCTAGCTAGAAGATGCCCTCCAAGGACCCATCCAATTACAATGGATGGTGCTATGGCTTTCTGGGCAGACAAAAGGATGAAAAGACACCTAAGCTGCTGGGGAGGAGAGGGAAGAGGGGTACATTCAGAAATTAGAGCTGTGTTAAAACAGAATATATTCATTAAAAAAAAAACCAAGAATTTCACCTGAAGGTGCGATACAGCTATTGCTTCATTAAAGGTGCTAGGATAACAGTCCCATTCTCTCTTTTTATGTGCCTCTTAATTAACCTACTCTATATTCTTTGTTTTCTTAGCTTGATATTTGCAAGGAAATTGGATACCCCAAGGGCAGGACTAAAAATGAGTCCAATTCATTGGTTCTGAATGGGAGTGGGTTGGGAAGGAGGGAGACTTGGTGGATCACAAGCAGTGTTAAGTGTTAGTAAATGTTTAACAACTGGGTCTCCAGATGAAAAAAAAAATGTTCCCATAACACAACTTGAAGGTTAATCTTCTTTATTAACATTTTCACCATCACTGTCTTAAGTCTCTCCAGTGAATCAAGCCCTAATTTGTAGGACTCGCAGACTTCTCAAGTGTAAATGCTCTTATTGAAAATTTAACAATCAACTCTCTAGCCAGTAAGAGCAGGTTCCAATACATCTCGAAGTAAACAGTATGATCATCTCTGCAAAGACCTCAGACTACACCAAGTTCTAGACCAAGAGAACCTAGAACTCCAGGGCCATACAAAAGAAGAGACTGGTCTAACATAAGTAAATTAGTGGAACTTGGGGAGGGCAGGGACAGCCAGTCGCTAATGGGAGAAATCTCTCCCCAGCACCTGGCAGTATAATAATTACCAACCACAGGGAAGAAGCAGGGGGAAAATGGCTCTGCACAGCGGTCAGGAAAGGTTGAAGTTTGATAAGGAGCAGAAGAGATTTCCCTGGAAAAGCTGAGCTATTCGAGGAAACAATTAGAGGAACAGAGCCTGTTGGATAAGGAGCAGAACTTTTGTTGAGTGGCCTTCGGGTTCCAGCTTTTGTTTAGATAACGAGCAAAAAACTGAAGAAAAGCCAATGGGAAGCCTGAGTAGCAACATGAGGACTGCATTGGGGGACTCAGGTCTGGAGCTGAAAGTAGAATGGGGTGAACAAGGTTTTAACCCAGGATCCCAATATCTGGAAGAGGGGATGCACTTCCCATGGTGATCACTATACCCGTAGCTCAATTTCACAGTCCTCTCCACAGCATGCTGTCACCCGGAGCAGAACAATCACTTTTAGGACCATCACCCCTTCCAGAGTCTGCCTTCTCCTTTCAGTCATCCCAGGAGCAAGAGCCAACCTTCCCTGTTTCCTGGCATGATTTTAACTACTATACACAATCCTTGTGATCATGGTTATGCTGTCAAACTCTAACGTGTGCTCTGAATTCTAGAACCTCAAAGATAAAGGGAACCTCAGAGATTACCCATGCTAGCTACATACAACCAAGAACTCCTCTCCAACATCTAAGAAATGGGGTCATCCAACCTTTGCTAAATGATCTCCAATGAAGAGATTGGTACAGGTGAATGAGAGCCTGAATGGGAAGTCAGGACACTTGGGTGTAAGTCCCTGCTCGGTCACTCACTTTTCTAGAAATCATGGATCCAATGCTACCCATGCAAGCCTGGGGGCTCCTGGGTACCCGCACCTTCCCTACCCTCTTACTCCAGAGGGGAAGAGTTATTCTTCCATAGTAAACCCTTGCCCTCCCTACACCACCCCAAAAACTAGTAAGGGTAAAAGCCTCATTGATAGCTCTCCAGATTTGTTTGTTCTGTGTGTGATCCCCTCTATACAACCATGGAAGGTCAGAAATAAAAGGGCCTTGTATTAGATATTATCTAGTCAAATTTCCACGTGTTATAAATACACCTGAAGCCCAAGGAAGTGCATGATTCACCCAAAGGTCAAAACCAGAGTTTTCTTTCATCTGGGTCCAAATGCAGTGCTATTTGCATGTCCATGGTCTATCTTTGTAAGGACCAGAACCTCAGTCTTGGAAGGCCAAGGTTTCCCACAAAATGCTGCCCTCAGTCCCAGGCTGCTCTCCTTTATAATCTAGAAAAGCATTCTCTTATTAAAAAAAAAACACGATTTTTTTCCTTTAAAAAAATTTATTTTTACAAACATTTATCTCTCCCTTCCACTGCTTCCTCAAAACAACAACAAAACCCCACAAAAATAAAAAAAAAAAACCCACACAACAAGCACCCACAAATTCCTGGCCATGTCCACCTATGCATGTCTCGTTATGTTTTGTAAGTCCATCACCTCTCTGGCAGGAGATGGGTGGGTGTGATTCATCTTTAGTCCCCTGGATTCAGGGGTTATCACTGGATTAATCAGAGTGCTAATGTCATTCAAAGTTGTTTTTCTCTACGGTTTTTGTCATTGCATAAATTGCTCTGCAGTTCTGTTCACTCCCAAGAATCCTTTTCTAACTGTGCCTGATTCCTTTAGGGTGAAGTCATAAAACTTGGGCTCCTCATAGGTAGATAGACATAGGACCTGAGTTCAAGTTTCACCTTAGAAGCTTGGTCCTGAGTGAATTTGAACAGGTCCCTCAGGAGCCTCCTCCTGGGACCTGTATCTTCCTCTCTAAAATGTGAGGATGGAATTACATGGTCTCTGAAGTTCCCCTCCCCCTAACTCTCAATCTTTGATGCCATAATCCCGTATATCATATTACTTCTCTGTAACTCAGGTCCCTCAGTTGTTAAAACAGAATAATGTCCACAAATATTCTTGTATTCATAGAGAGGGCTGGTAGTAGAGTCAGGAAGATCCAGGTTCCAGTCCAATCCTGCCTCTGACACTCGCTGTGTGATCCTGGGCAAGTCACTTAACCTAACTAATCCCTCATAGGGATGTGTGTGAATTTGGCATAATTATACTGGTGCTTCCTAGCTGGAAGGGGAGGGTCAAATGAAATCAAGTCTGGAAAAATTCTTGGCAGACTTTGAAATGTGATGTGTCATCTATGAGCATGATCCCTGGTCTCACAGATTTGGGGAATCGTGGGAGGAGCCATGTTTTCAAGCCTAAAGGCACCATCAAAATGGGAATTATTATTTTAAACTCCAGGTGGGGAAATTGATCCTTTGACAAATGTGAATGGATCATGAGCAAGGCTGAAGAAAATGGTTTGGCTGGACCAGTTCCTGGGTTCCTATGAGGCATCCAGCCTCCTACAGGGCACATCTTCCCCTTCTCCAGCCTGGTCCCACCTTCCTTTCCCTCTAAAACAGTGGACTGAAATTCAAACACAACCAAGGTCCTCTGTACAGTACATGAGGTTCCCTGAAGGCTGCACAATTGACTCAGAAAATCACATTTGTGTATTTTTAAAAAAATAATACATTAACAATTAAAATCAGATAGGAACCACATCTTAATCTGGTTCTGCCTGTCCTTGGAATTATTGTGGGCCAGGAGATTTGACTCTTCTGCTGTCAGAACATCTATGATATGTTTCCAATGTTTCTTGCAGAGCTTCACTATGGGGGAGGCTGAACAACTTTACTAGGATTTTTGGTCATCCTTGGGTTCCTGGGCAGAATCCCTGAGCTCCTGGAGGCCAGTACCTGGAATACTGCAAAATGTTTCATATCTTGGTTCTATCTCCTCCTACCACAATGTTGGATAAGTCACATCAACGAGATAGCCGAACAGGGAGTCAGAAAAACCTGGATTCGAATCTTGCCTCTGAAAGTAGGGACAAATCATTTCAGATCTCTGAGCCTCACTTTTCTCATCTGTAAAATGGAGGCAACAATATTTCCGGCATCTGCCTTTACATAGTTGGAGTGAGGACCAAGTGTGACTGCGTATGTAAAAGTGCTTTGCAAACTCTAAGACACTAGAAAAATGTCATCTGTAATTATCATCCCTCTCTGGGCACCTTAATTTCCTCAAATGCAAAATGAGCAGGTTCTACCAGATAAAGAGATTTTGATATCTCTCTCTCTCTCTCTCTCTCTCTCTCTCTCTCTCTCTCTCTCTCTCTCTCTCTCTCCTGCTCCATTTGGCAGTCTGGATATAGTCCCCTTCTCTGATTAATGTTTTTAAATTCATAAAATAGAAAGGATTAAAAGGGAAATAATCATACTGAAATATAGTTATTACATTAAAAAAAACTTCATGGATTCCCTCAAATGTATCCATGAATCTTTTGAGGATCTTTGAGCCCCAGGCTAAGAACCCCTGTACTAGATGACCCTCTTGCCATCACTAAATCCTGTGAATCCAATAAAAGAAATATGGCATCTGTTGTCCTGGTCCACATCAGGCTGTAGCTGTCATGTGACTGCCATGGAGACAGCACCATGACATCGGGGAAGCTGGTGGTGATGAGCTATAAGGTCTTCATTTGTGGCCTGGTTGTTCTCTGTGTTGACCTCCCTAACTTTTGGCCATTGTTAAAACTCTCTCCAACACTTGGCCTGCCAGTAGATCGAGTTCCTCCAAAAATCATGATTCTTATTTCTATAGAAAAGATACATCATGGTTAATGGAACAACCAGACAAGGGACAGGAAGTGGGGTAGCTGCTCCCACTTCTGCCACTAACTTGTATGGAACCTTAAATGAGTCTCTCTGTTTCTCTGGGCCTCAGTTTCTTTGTCTCCCTGAAGAGGAATCTGGACTAGCTCATCTCTACATTCCCTTCCCTTTTGTTCTAAGGTTCTTTCTGCTCTGACATCCTGTGTCCTGAGGTCCCTCCAGGCCCTCACAGTCTATGACCTGAGGTCCCGTTTGTTCTAACATTCTGTGTTCCATAATCATTTGAGGCTGGACAAATTCCCAAGAATCCCCCAGAGACAGGCCTGTTTTGTCTTCAGTTCATCAGCACAGACGAGGCAATGATGTAACCCTTCTTCTCCATCTGTAATTCGTACAATTTGGTAATCCAATCATGAGTCCATTGAATCCAGGCTGTCATCATTGTGTATGGCCTAGCTTGACTCTGGGCCAACAGAATTAGGAAAAAACTCTGTCCTCAACCCGGCCCTTGGAGCCTCTCAAGCAACCCCTCCTCCTGCAGCTGTGTAGGCTGGCCCCATGAGGAATCTGGACTGGGGAAAAAACATCAAGCCAGAGGCCAACACCAAGTACAGGAGAAGGAGCAATGAAACAAGCATTTATTAGGCCCCTACTATGTGCAAGGAACAGTGCTTTACAAATATTATCTCATTTAATCCTCACAATAGCCCTGAAAGGTAGGTGCCATTATTATCCCCATTTTACAGTTGTGGAAATGGGGGCAGGTGGAGGTTATGTGACTTGCCCAGGGTCACATAGCTAGCAAACATCTGAGGTCACATTTGAACTCAGATCTTTCATCTTCCAGGCCCAGTGTTCTATCCACTGAACCCCCAACCTGCCTCCATTAAATGACAACTGTTGGATCACTTTTCAGGATACATAAAATACTAGGTAGTTACTGCAGCACTGAAAACCTAAAAATATGACCTTAATTCCACTCATTCAATTGTGAAATTCAATTAAAAATATTTTTCTACAGTCTGACTAAGTCTTCTCCCCACTCAGTAAATTCCAGATCATTATAATTGCAATTTAATCGTGGCTGACCATGGAAAACCTGCAGGCTGTTCTTCAAAAATGGCATCCCTTCTCTCACCTCCAGGCCTTTGCACTTGTTTAATCAATTTGTTGCATGCAACTTTTTGGGTCACAAAGATACTTTGCCATTTCCTTCCGATGGAACGGGGGCAAATAAGGTTAAGTGACATAGCTAATTAAGTGTCGAAGATGGATTTGAACTCAGGCTCTCCTGACTGCAGAACCAGCACTCTATCCAGTGTGACACCTAATCTTATGGCTTACTCCACTACACAACCAGCTTTGAGGCCACACTCCTTGCTTCCCCCACACCCAGGACAGTTTACTACCTTCATACTAACCTACACTAATCTGTCAGCCAACGAACATCAGGGAGTCACTGTGTGCCAGGGATCAGACTCAACGTTGGATATGTGAAGGAAGATGAAACCAGGTCCTGCCCTCAAGGAGCTTGGGGTGGACACCATGTAAATAACAAGTGATATACAGAGTTATCTGAAAGTTGAGGCACTGGCCTCAACTTGGACTCCTGAAGAAGTGAATTTTGAGCTGTCTTAAAGGAAGCAGCAAACACTAAGCCTTGAGGCTACTTTCCCAATCCACAAATGGCCCCAGGACATCAGCAGCAGCTCTATATCCCCTGTAGCTTCAGGCACACATCTGGTCCTCCTTCGTGGGCATTTCACAAGCTAGGAGAGATGAAAAGGAATGACCAGGCATCTGAGGTAGGACCTGAATGAAGAGAATGATTTAAAGAGGCAGAAAGGACCCGTGCATTGTGGCCATGGGGGGCCATCTGTACAAGTGAAAAGAGGCATCCTAGAGCAGAGTGAGATGGGACAGGAGCAAATATCTGATGTGCTTAAAGGGAACTAATAGGAAATAAGGCTGGAAAAGTAGACTGGAGACAGATTATGGAAGGCCTTGAATGCCAGACTAAGGATTTTAGATATGTTTTTCTGGACACAATAGGAAGGTCCTTAGAACGTTCAGTTCTGTGCATTGGGAAAATTATTCCAACAGCCTTCTGAACAATGGATTACCCATTTAATGGACCCTTTCATATGCTTCCATTTGAACCATTTTAGGAAGATTCTGAAGATCACCTGGCAGCATAAGGTCCTAGACACGTCTTTGCTTGAACTAAAGTGCCAAGCATTCAAAATCTACTGCAGAGAGTGCAACTCTGATGGGCTGGCCATGTTGTTCAAATGCCAGATTTACACTTGCCAAAAAGACTTTTATGGCAATAAAACAGGGTAAATGGTCTCACGGTGGTCAGAAGGAGCGATACAAGGACACTCTCAAGGTCTCTCTTAAGAACTTTGGAATTGCTCCTTTGACATGGGAGACACTGGCACAGGACCACCTTGCATGGCGTGCCCTCATCAGAGAAGGTGCTGTGCTCTATGAGCAAAGCAGAACTGAAGCAGTTCAAAAGAAACTCGAGATGCACAAATTTAGAGGCTCCACCCCAAATGTTCATGTGTGTTATTTGTGTCCGACCTGTGCTAGAACATTCTGAGCTTGAATTGGTCTGATCAGGCACAATCAGACACACTGTGACATGATTCTAACGTAGTGATATCATTTCCATCCTTTTTGAGAAGGAAGGACCAACCAACCAACCAACCAAGTACATGCAAAGCACCCAAGGTCCACCACAGACGTTGGAGCCCTGGGCTAGGACTTCTAAAGGAGGTCCAGTCTTCAAAGCCTGCTCCCAAAAAGAAACCAAGAGGATACAGAACATGGCAAAAAGCTGACTTGTTTTCAGAAGTGCCTCTGCTTGAGAAGTCCTAGTCAAAGGGTCTGTGTATGTTTTTAATTTCCAGCAGGCTCCCCAACCCTGCCTTTCCCAATGTCTGGCTCCTGAAGCAGCATTCCAAGCTGGAATTCATGTTTGTGACCAAACAAACAAACCAAACAAAGACTGGGCGGAGGGTGGGGGAGAGGAAAGACCACTCAGCCTTTCAAATTGGTCTGCCTAAAGTTCATTTTTGAAGATGTCACCTCCCCACTCAATAAATTGCAATGGTTCCCTATTGCCTCCAGGATCAAACATAATCCTCTGTTTGACTTTTAAACCTTCACAACCTGGTTCCTTCCTACCTTTCCAGTCTTCTCTCACTTACTCTCCCCCGTGGACCATGGGCCAATGATACTGGTCTCTGTGTTGTTCTTCCAGCTTGACACTCCCTCTCCCAGCTCTGGCCATTTTCAGTGACCCTCCCTCAGATCTGGATCTTTCTGCCCCATCTCCTGGCTTCCTTCAAGTCTCAGCTATGGTTCCATTTTCAGCAAGAAGACTTCCCCAATGCTCCTTAATGTTAGCACCTTCCTTTGTTGATTATTTCCAACATATCTTGTCTATATCTTCTTTGTATATGGTTATTTACATGTTCTCTCCTCCATTAGTCTGGGAGCTCCTTGAGGGCAAAGACTGGGGTTAGACGTTTTTTGCCTTTCTTTGTATCCCAAGTACTCAGCACAGTGCCTGATCCTTAGTAAATCAATAAATGCTGTTGACTTACCTTGAATCAGAGGACTCTCGGATATAATCCTGGCTCTGCTATTCACTGGCCTTGGCCTTGGACCCAACTCCTTGGCTTGGGCCTTGGGCAAGTCAGCTTCCTTCTCTGGGTGTCATTGTGTTCATTTGTCAAATGCAGGCTTCAGACCCACTGACTGTTCAATATTGGACCTTGTCAAGCCTTCAGACTGGAGGTTTCCTGGGTCGTTACTTTGCTGCCTGGGCACATTTCTGCTGCCACCATCACAGATGATTAGGGGGTGGGGGGTGGGAGCCTCTTCTTTCTCAAACCAGCAGCTCTAGGATTCATAGTCATTCCCTCTTCAATTCTTCTTGGGGCCAGCCCTCTGTACAAGGAATGATTATAGCACACCTCAGTCACAGCCACATACAGTATGAAGGAATCACAGGTTACAAACTGCATATGGACCGATTCTGACCTGGAGTAGGAAGGGGCCTCAGAAGCCATCAGAATCCAATCCCCTCATTTTAGAGATGAAGAAACAGAGTCCTAGGGAAGTAGACTTACCCTAGGTCACACAAAGGTAATAGTATCAGAGGTGGGATTCTAGCCTAGGTCTTTGACTGGATGCTGTTTCCATTGTCCTACCTTCCCTTCAATAGTGGGATTCTCAGAATTACCAGCCCCCTTTTTTAATTTTTCTCCATTCCTCACCAAGGTTAAGGCCAGAGCTCTTTATTTCTCAACCCCCTCACTCTAAAGGACTTCTCTGTTCAGTTTCAGGAGGTAGCTCAGAGGTAAGAAAACAAGAAGAATTAAAGCCGTCCAAAGGTAAAATTCAAATCCCCAAGCATTTGTGAAATTCCTGCTATGTGCCAAGCAGTGTGCAAAGTACAGGGGACACAAATACAAGAAGAAGGAAAAAAACTGAGACTTTTTAATAGCAGCAATATCATTTATTTAAAATATTTTTTCCTCTCTGAAAGCTCTTTTTACATGAATTCTCATCTAATTATGGAGATCAAAAATAAAGCAAATAAAGCCACAGAAAAGTCCTCTGTAGGAAAAAAAATACACACATGGATGTTTCTGTATCTCAAAAACAGTCTGTATCTGAGCATCCAAGCTTCTGACATGCTACTGGACACCACTATTGGTCTTGTCATTCTTTCTGAGTAGATGAAGTGTGTTAAGGTGTTAAAGGGCTTACATCCTAAAGGGAGAATATGTGAAAGGAGGCTAAAAGGGGCAAGGGGCAAGGAGTGGAGTCCAGAGAAGAATCATGGTGGGAACACGGTCAGCCTGGGCATTTTCCTGACAATGGAGGTTTCAGGAAGGACTGACCAGTCATAGGAAGGGGGTGTAGGGGTAGCAGTAAGAGGAGAGCCTAGATCTGAAATCAGGTCTCACACTGACAAAGCTCCCTGGCTTAGCTCCTCACCGGTACTGCCCAGATAGCTCTGTCTTTACTGCTTTCTGCCACAACAGATCCTAGCATTACCATATTTGGATGTCAAACCTTCCATATTCTCCTCTCCATACCCTTTCCACCTTCCCCCGCCCCCAACTTAGGAATCACCTATTCTGGCTTCTCAGCTCCTGTTCAGTCTATTCTCAAACAAACATTAACACAGACTCTGCTGTGCCTACAACTCAATTATGGTTTCCTTGCTCCAACCTTGACTAGATAAGGTGATCTTTAACCACATGAGCTATTTGAGAGAGAGAGGTAGGCATTTGGTTTGATTTTGATTCACCCCTAGCCCCCCCAGCCCTACCCTCACCAAGGCTTTGGACAACTGGTTTTTCAGAGGGAACAGATTCTGAGCCTCGTGGAGCGATGACAGCTATGATAACTGCCAGACCTTGGAGGCTTCCTGGCCCATCTCCACTCTGACTTGGCCTGGATCCTAGGGACAGAGCTGAGGGCCATCTTGTTCTGGTCAATCCATTACTGGTCTTTTTAGGGAAGATTAAACATCACTGTCTTGTCTGATGGCATCTGATACACCCCACTGGCTTTGATGAGAGCAGCTCTGCTTTTTGTTTCTGGGAGCTGTGAAACTGCTGGTATTTCCTTCCCTGGGAGAACCCTCACCCAGGGTTCTGATGGGAAGCAGCAGCCACTTCCCCCTCAGTGGCTTCCCATGTCCTGCCAGATATGGATGGGAAGAAGGGAGATCTTTGGATGCCTGCCATGGTCTTTCTTCTGACCAGGTTTGGGGGGTAACAATCTGGTTCAAGGCTGAGTTCAGTCTGAATAACTGAGGGCAAAGCCTCCCAGAGCATGGCATTGGCACAGGAAACGATTGGCAGGCGCAAGACCCCTTCCTGTTCCTGCCACCAAGATCCACAAAATCCTCTCCAGATACTTATCTGACACTTAATTATATGCTAGTTAATCTCTGCTATGGTGTGCAAATAATTCCTACTAAGAAAGGTATTACCAGGTCTGTCACCCCCTCTTGGGAAGGTTGAACTCAGAGGTTCCAAACTTCAGGAGACTAAGCTTCTCTAGTGCCCATGCTAACTCTTGTCACCAATATGGTGACCCCCTGTAGTGGGGGAGGATCACCAGTATGCATAAGGAGTGGCAAACTGACCCAGGTCAGAAACAGAGCAGGTCAAAGGTCCCATGCTGATTGGGGCCACAAGTGGTTGTGATGCTTCCAGCTTAAAGAAGACAGAGACCTAGCCTATAAAGGAAAAACAGAAATACACAAAATCAATGAACAAATGAATGCATGAATGAATGATAAGGACATTGATGAGCTGGAGAGTGTCCACAGGAGGGCGAGCAGAATTATGAAGAGTCTGAAGATTCAACTGAAGGAGCTGGGGATGTTTAGCCTGGAGAAAAGGAGACTAGAGGAGAGGGGGGGGAACACAACAGATGTTTTCTAGCACTTGAAGGGCTAACATGTGGGAGGGGATAGATTGTTTGGTTTGGTGCTAGAGGGAGGAGCTGGGAGCCATGAGTGGACATTGCAAAGAGGCACAGTTAGGCCTGATATAAAGAAAAGAATATTGAAGCTGTCCCAAGGCAAAATGGATTTCTTGGGGAGGTGATTTGCTTTCCTTCCTCAGATTTCTTCAAGCAAAGACTCGACAGCCATCCGCCATATATGAGATAGTAGAATTTTCTTCACTAATGGGTTGGACTAGTTGGATGGTGAGGTCCTTTCCACCTTCATATTCTGCGATTCTGTGTTCACTTTTTGAAACCTGCATTTTTTAAATTCTATCTAGCCTTCAAGGTCCAGTTCAAATGCCACCTCTTCCATTAAACCTTTCCTGGTAGCCCCTGTGTGACCCTATCTTTCCTCTTGAGCTCTTAAGCACTGTATTCTTCTCTGATGGGTTTATTATATTCTATTGTGCTCTAGGATTATCAGCAGGGAATGTCAGAGTTAGAAGGGCCTTTAGATCATAGAATGTCAGAGCTGGGAAGTCTCTAGAACATAGAATGTTCAAGCTGGGAGGGACCTTAGAACACAGAAGGTCAGAGCTGAGAGGGACCTTAGAACTTAGAATATTGGAGCTGGAAAGGGTCTTAGAACACAGAAGGTCAGAGCTGGGAAGGACCTTGGGCCCTAGACTGGTATACAGATAACGGGAGATAGATGAGAGCCACCTTCCTATATTTAAAGGACTCTCAGGTGGTCAGAGATTAGACAGACTCTTCTGGGGCCCAAAAGACAGAACTGGAGCAAAGTGGAAGTTGTTGAGAGACATTTCCACTTGATGCATAGAAAACCTCCAAATGAGAACCCTCCCCACATGGACCATGCTGCCTCACTAGGCGGGCTTCTTCCCCAGGTCCTCTGGTCTAATTCCATTCCAGTTTTGTACAATGTCCCTTCCCAAGTTCACAGGAAGGGGAAAGGGAAGGCATGTAAATACACTTAAAGAGGCCTAAAGATCCCGCCCAGCTGACGCCTGGGGATCCACTTGGGGAAGAGTGAGTTCACTAAGGCAACTTAGTGAACTTAGCCTGCTGGCTCAGAAGTGGGTCAGATGCCCCAGTGTTTGCCAAAGGAGCAGGAGCAGAGGAGATGAGCAGGACCTCACTTCTCATTTCTCAGATGAGAAAGAAGAGAGAGACCCAGAGACAGGAAAATCCCAAGGCCCTAAATTCAGTCCTCTTTGGAGATGCACAGGGCCTGAATCGAAGGTGTCTGAACAATGTCAGCTTGAGCTGCTTCTCACACTAGTGCCACCCTGACAAAGGAAGTGTGACTGCAACTTCCACCCAGGTGGCAAAGGAGAACATTCTTCTCTCTTAAGAAGGGTCTAAAAAAATTATTTAAAAAAAAGAGAGGAAGAAGCCAGACATCCCCAGAGAGATAATGCGGGTGGAAGGGGACTTCTTAAGGGTGAGCATCAGGGATGTTGATATCTGAGCAGTCCTGGGCTCCAGGGAAGGCCATGTGTCAAAGATCACCCGCATGAAATAAAACCTCATAGGAGGCTTATGCAACTCTCAGCATCGTTATTTTAAAGCTCTTTAACCAAATCTAAAAACGGAAGGCCTCTGCTTGTTCCAGATCCATGGTTCTGCTTGGCTTGCTGGTTCAGGGTCATAGCAGAGAGAACCAAGGTGGAAATCTCCTCACTTCCAAAGCCATTTTCTTTCCAGCCTAGGATGGCTCACCTGGCTCCCTTCTTTCCTTCTGTCATGCCTCCTCTGTCCTCCCCTTACCCTTTACTCTTTTCTTTCTCCTCTACCCACTCCCCTTCTGCTCCCAATCTGATTCTCCCTCCCCACCCCCAGCACAACCTCATTCCAGGAGACTACACCCAAGGCAGGCTCCAGCCCTCCAGGGAGGGCTAAACCCTTAGCAATGCCTGGGCCCAGCCTGCTCAGATCTGTCTTGGAAGATGAAAGGCAGAGACACTAACCCTCCTTTCAGTAGCAGTTCAAAGGCATTCCTGGTTTCCCTGCCCAGCCCTGGAAAAGAGACAATGAAATAGCTTCAGGAGGCTGACAGTTCTAACCTGTCCTCACTTAATGCTTCCACGAGGCATGCCTGTCTATAATGGACCTCAGCTGATAGAATGAGTCACAGGAGGTTAGGGCTAGAAGGGATAGAATAAACACTTTATTTAATAGATGCTAAAACAGAAGCACAGAGAGAGTTTGTGACTCTCCCAGAGTCACCTAGCAAGTTAACCCCCAAGACTTTTTTACTCTAAACCCACAGGTTACATTGTCCTCACAGCCCCTGGGTTGCCCTCACTCTCAGTGTGATGCTGGACTGTGAGTATCAGGGTCACAAACACAGTGAAGGGTCAATGAAAACCATGACTGGAAAAGGAATGGACTTAGATGGTGGTCACCTGCTTCCAAACATTTTGGTCATCTGCAATAAAATGCTCCTTTTACTGAATTTCTGAGATCTCCCCAGAATGAGATTATATAACATGATTGTTAATATGTTCCAAGAGTTCCCCAGACTGTAAGATCTAGAAGGACCTCTGAAGTCATCTAGTTCTGCCCAGAAGACCTCTCTGTAAAGTAGATCTTTTCCAATATACCTGACTCATCAGCAGTCATGTATATTCTTTACCTGAACACCTCTGATTAGAAGGAGCCAGGAACTTCTCAGAAAATCCATTCCCCTTTTGGGTGGCATTTATTGCTAGGACATTTTTCTATTCATCCAGCCTGAATTTCTTTTTTCTAAGTTTCCTCCCATTGTTGCCTTCTGGGGCCAAACAGAGCAAGCCCAGTCTCTCTTCTGCGTTGCCTCAAATTCTTAAAGACAGTGCTTCCCCTCTGCCTACCAAGCCTTCTCTTTTGCAGAATAAACATGCCTAGTTCCTGTGACTGCTCCAAGCATGGCCTTGTTTACCATTCAGTCACCATCCTGAGCAACTTAATTTGGACCCACTTTAGCTTATTGATGCTTCTTAAAATACTGTACTCACAGCTGGATGCAATGGTCCAAATGCGTGTATGTGCGTGTTCATCCTTCATTGCCAAAGACCATGCCATCAGAGAAATAATGACATGACTTGCACTTGACTTTGTTTTGAGTGAGGGAGGGCTATGCAGGTCACCATCTTCACTTCTCCTCTGGAGCCATCTGAATCAGGAAGATTAGAGATGGCCCAGGTTGAGGCAATTGGGGTTAAGTGACTTGCCCAAGGTCACACAGCTAGTGAGTGTCAAGTATTTGAGGTGAGATTTGAACTCAGGTCCTCCTGACTCCTGCACTGGTGCTCTATGAGCTGCATCACCTAACTGCCCAATGGTCCAAATGGAGTCAAGGAAAAGGAACTCTCAGGAGAACTATCAGTTCTGTGGCTTTGCATACTATGGAGGGACCACCAAGGTCCCTTCCATGTCTTAGCATAGCCTAGGACATGAGAGCTGTGTGGTCAGCCATGCCATACATATTATTGATTCATAATGAGCTTACTAAAACCCCCAGATTTTTTTTTCCACATGATTGGCCTATTTGCTAATCATGACTCCCCCATCTTCTCCTCATGACGTTGTTGGTGGTTGTTTTTGACCCATGGGGGTCTCTATCCTCAATCCCTTTGCCTTAGTATGTCAAGATCCTGTTGTCCAGCTTGTTAATTACTCCTCCAAAATTTGTCACCTGCAAATTTGATAATCGTATCATCTATACCTACCTGAGTATTAAAGAAATGTACAGCACAGGCCAAGAGCAGGTGCTTGGGACATTCCAGTAGAGACCATTCTCCTGATTCAATCAGTTAAATGACAAGTATTGACCAAGTTCCTGCTATGTAACAGGTCTCTCTTGGCGATAAAAGTAGAGTGAATGAAACAATGAAATAACCCCTATTTATAAGGAGCATACGCTCTAAGGGACGATACAAGTACATATTATATACATACATATATAAAAGCATGTACATACACACATACAATTCAAATGAATACACACATGTATATGCTATGAATGGACATGCGAAGATATGCACACATATGCAAATATACACTTGTAATATATATTTACATGCACAGTGTACATATAGCCATACAATATATAACATGCGTATGTATATGTGCATATGCAAATAATGCATGTAAGGACAATAAATGCAATCAAATCCAAAGCAGCAGAGAGGGAGGGCACTAGCACTTGAGGGGAGGGGGAGTGAGGAAGGGTTTCATGTAGAAGCTGATACTAAAACTGCAACTTGAAAAAGAGAACGATTCTCTGAAGTGGAAGTTAAGAAGATCAAAATCTCAGGGCCAGCCAGGAGTGGGAGACTGGAGTGTTGTGTGGGAACAGCAGAGAGAAGGCCGGTTTGTTTGGACTCTGTGATTTGGGGAGGGGAAAAGAGGAATTTCCAATGAGATTGGCAAGACATATGGGGCAAGAAGGGTTTTAAAAGCTAAACAGATGAGTTTATATTTTATCCGAAGGGGCAACAGAAGCCTCTAGTGTTTACTGAACAGGGGAGTGATGTGGTGACATCCTCAGGCAAGGACCATCAGTGTGTGGTTTGGACAAGAGTGGAGAGAGCCGGGCAGAGGCTGTTGCAATGAGCTAAGTGAGAGGTCATGCATGAGAGCCTGAACTCTGATCTCAGCGTTGGCTGCGTGAATGGAGAGAAGGGGTGAGATACGCACCATGTGGTAGGGGAAGAGACAGGAAGACTAACCAACTGATTAGATACATGGGGTGAGAGAGTGCGGGGAGTCAGGGTCACATATGGACTAATATTAGAGTATTATGTAAATGCTATATTATCATTATCAGGGTTATACAAATGCTATTATTATCATGATGCTCAAGTTATGAATCTGAGAGACAAGGGAAATGGTGGGATCTCATTTTACGTATGAGGAAACTGAGGCCCTGAGAGGCTTGCCCAAGGTCATTCAGGCAGAGACAGGACTTGCACCAGAGTCCTCAGACCCTAAATCCAGTTTGGGCCTCCGCTGGGCCACACTGCCTCAAGGTACTAGCATGCCCGTTTTGTAGGTGGCATAGCTAAGATGACTTTCTGCCAACCCATAAGGGTCTAAGGTGAGTTGCAAACTCAGGTCTCTCTTGCCTCCAGGATTGGTACTCTTTCCTATTAAAGAAGAAGGCTGGCTCACACCCTCTGTATCAGCTTCACACCATGGTATTCTGCCTGCTGACTCCTTGTACTCGTGGGAGATGAAAGTGCAGGGCAAGGGAGTTTCTTCTGGGACACTGTCTGTAGGATCAGATCTATGGGGAAACAGCTGAAACATACAGCAGTGAGGTACTCACACTGCCAAAATAAAAAGTGGTGTAACAGAATATGAACACCACTGCTCCCTTGCCCAAGCCAAGGGATCCCCTACCTCCCATATAGGCTCATTCACCTTTGGGGGTCCAGTTTCCCTGCTCCCTGGCCCCTGCACATGATAAAGTATAGCCAGCTGCACCAGAGAGATATAGATTGGCCTCTGAGAAGTAAGCTATTTGTCTACTCTTCCATTCTGGATGCAGAAACTGCTAGTTACAACTCTGTTAACCAGGGATATTAAGCAGCCAAATCATTGGAAAGCAACCAAATCATTAGATTTTTGGATCAAGCCAGCCTATATATGGAGATGAGAAAGTGTTTGTTGAGTGGGAAGAGGAGGGAGAGCACCACTCGGTGAGGCTGGGACCAAAGAAACAGGAATGCATCAATGGGATTTGGTCTGGGTCTCCTTCCTTTGTGTCAGGATTGCTGCCTAATGATGCTAGAGTTCGGATGTAGTCTAGAGCTATCTGCTTATCTTGGAGCCGCTGAGCTGACTTCCCATCTCCCTCTCCCCCACCATGGCATGTGAAGGGTGCTGACAGGTGAGAGAGTATATGATGATATGATCATGCCTATAGGGAAGACATTATCCACAGGATGAGATGGTCCCATGATTTTAGAGAAAAGAGGAATCTCAGAGGCCACTGTCCATGACTCCAGTTGTCTTCTACGGACTTCCTGGTCACTCATCTGTATGTATATTGGCCTCAACAGACATAGAAAGGATTTCAGGAAAGAAATGAAAGGATCTATGACCATCACTTTTTCAATCTCAAAGCAGTTGAAATAAAGTTATTTTGTTCTTTGGAGAACGGCCTGACCAATTGTGGTACGTAAACATAAATATAGAATTGATGTACAAATAAAATCAAAAGATATCGTGAAAAATCAGATTTAACAAAGTAAAAGGTAAAATTTATGAAAAGGAAGAGGAGAGGCATTTCCGATGACTATTTCGTGTTTAAGAAAAGAAGTAGCGATGCTTTAGTTCTGGACTTTTCTGTGAGCCTCATCTCTAGAGCAGTTTTTGCTCTTTGACTCCAGGATTATACAAATGAACGGGGGTTGGGGAGGTGGCCATCACCATGACACATGGAAGGTTCCTGCCTCTAATGATGGGCTCGGGTGGGGAGCGCTCCCCTTTATAGTCCTACTAATGAGTCACTGACAGCAACACAATCCTGGACCACATTCCTCTGTGGGCTACAAAATTCCTTTGCTTTATGCCTAAGGACTGAAAGGGCATAAGGTACTCTGAGGAGGTAACCACTTGAGGTCCTTGGAATAGCTGCAGGGCAGCTTTGCTTAGCACAGGCATTAAGTCTTACTGAGAAATCCATTAAGCCTGGATCCCTCTGTCTGGCCCTGCAGAAACAACTATTCACTTCCCAGGTCCTTCTGTCAGGGGTTTCTGCTGAAGCAAAAGGCACAGTGGATAGACTACCGGATTTGGAGTCCTAACAAGAGCTGAGATCAAATATGACTCTCTTACTTTCTACCTGTCTTGTCTCTGGCACTGCTTCAGAGAAGTTTACCCATCTGTAAAATGATCAGGTTGGATGAGACGACCTTTAATTTGGATCCCCAGATTCTGACCATCCTCTTCCTTGCCAGGGATTCCCAAACAGTGCCTCTGGAACAGCTGTCTTCCCTCCTTCCTTTACAAATGTCTCTAGACAAAAACATGCATTTCCACAAAAGCTCAAGAGCAGGGAAGGAAAATGGGGAAATGGAAGGGAATTGGGCCCAGGAGTCAGGAAACCTGAAATGCTAACACTGGTGTGCTGGAGGGCAAAGCATCTCATCTCTCTGGTCCTCAGTTTCCTCATCTGTAAAACATGGTCCCCAAGATTTCTGAAAGGTTTCAGTTGTTCAGTTCTAAGTTCTAATGTCTCTTCCATTTCTGAATTTCTATGTTCCAGCTTGGGCATTCAAGTTCTAAGTTCTAAGATCTCTTCCCCCTCTAGCTTCCCATTATTTAAGATTTCTTGAAGCTAGTATTTAATGTTCTATGTACTAAAGTCCCTCCCATCTCTGATATTTATGTTCTAAGGTTCCTTTCAACTCAGATATCCTAAATTCTAAGGTTCCTTCTCACTCTAACATTCTATCCGTCTACATTGTGAAGGAAACTTCAGGTCTGCTTCCTCCATTTTTTGTTCTTATTGCCCTTTCATGTTTTAAGGTCCCTCCCAACTTTGACATTCCGTCTTCTAAGGTTCCTCTCAGCTCTGATGTTCTATGTTCTAAGGTTCCTCCCAGCTCGAAATATCCTGCATTCTAAGTTTCCTTCACACTCTGATATTCTGACATTACATTTTAGAGCGCTCTCCAGCTCTGACATTTTTTGTTGTATGTTCCTTAGGTCCTTTTTCATAGTAGCATTCCATGTTTTAAGACCCTTTCTAGTTCTGATTTTTAATATTCTAAGATGTCATATTCTAAGTCCTAATGTCTTTACCCACTCTGCCATTCCATGTTTTAAGGTCCTTCCCAACCCTGTCATTCTCCGTTTTATATTCTCAGATCCCTTCTAATTGTTACATTTACAGACCCTCCCAAGTCTCACACTTTTTGTCCCAGTACCCATGCTGCGTGTTTCCCTTGGGAGAGTGTAGGGCCATTCTCCCACTCAACCTGGTGACAGAATAGGGTGTAGTGTATTTAAATAGCGACATTTTTTTGTTCAATTTCTCCAGCTAGTCAGTGGCTATAGTCTAAGGGAAAAAAATGCTAACGGGATATTCTCCATAGCTTATCCTCAAATGTCTCTAAAATTCCACCAAATGGCTAATTAATCAGCTCCATCCATCTCTCCATCCCCTGCCCCATTTTCCATCACCCACTCATCTCTTTGACCCAGTCATCAGGTAGATATGTACAGAGTCTCTATCATGTAAGGTCAAATTTGAAAAATGAAATGAGGGTGAAGGAAGGGCAAATGAGGGGATGGAGAGGGAAAGAACTATATACAGAAGCATTTTCCTTTAGTGGCCAGTTAGTTGTCTGGGTCCCCTGAATTTTAAGCCCAGAGATAGCACAATATTCCCAAGCCCACCACAGCCTGTCTATTAAGAGCCCCGTCCCCAGCAAATGAGGTCACCAGCCTGGTATCTGACATCAGTGTTGCCATGGCGATGCCCACGATGTCATGGGCTCAAAGCTGCACCTTGCCCTCTCCCTCATGATGCAGTGGGAGGAAAAGATTGACTCTGGAGTATGCCAAGCCTGGTGGCTGACTTGTTTGGTTTAAGGGATTTTTTTTTCTTCACTTAAACACAAACATCACCCTTCACCAGCTCACGTGACCCAGATGCTTCCAGAGCCATTGTGAGAAAGAGGAAGTGGAATTACAGTGTTGGAGTGTTGTCTGTGAGTGTGTGTAGAGATGACATGCATAAGCTCTGAAAAAAAATGTGCATTAGCTACCCTTGTGTGTGTCTCTTTCTCCCATCCTTCCTTCCTCAGTCAATAGGCAGGAAGCAGGGGAATAAGGAACTCACGCCAAAGGACTTTGTCTTTGACTTGTTGCTAGTGATAAACTCAGGATGACATCGACAGCATCCTGGTTTCCTAGGAAACCATTTGTGATGTCAGTAGACCCTTCTGCCTCGGAGTGGGAGGAGGGAGGTGGGGCAATCAGCTGCTCTAGACTCCCTGGTTCTTCATTCCTTTTGACCAGGCAGAGGACAGGAAGCCACCAGGAGGTGTGATTAGACTCCCAGGAGGACAACAAGTTTCTCAGTATTTTGGAGGAAGCTGTTAGATGGGGGCGCATGTTTCTGGGTCTGAGAGACCTTTTTTTGCTGTCTTTCAGGAGGAATGTAATTTCAGATCCCGGGAGGCTGATTATTGCTTTCTGAATAGACTGAGTGCAGGCATGTTGGTTGAGAAAGGGAAACCACAGAATCATATTATGCCAGGATTTTCCACCATGATACTTTCCCCTTCATTTTTTGGTATCATGTGGGCCCTGTCTGGGGCCCTCTTGTCCTTCCATCCCTTCTCTTGGTGATCCCATGAGCTCCCATGGAATGAACTCTGTGCAGAAGATTCTGAAATCTACATATCTAGCCTCAGTCTCTCTCCTGAGGTCAGTTCTCAGTCACCACCTACATGGTGGATACCTTCCTTTTCATGTCTCATAGGTATTGCAAATTCAATATATCCAAATAGAACTGAGATGGATCATGGTACAGTGGAAAGATCACTGGATTTGTATTCAGGGCATCTAAATTCAAACCTTTTTTATTAGCTGTGTGGCTTTGCAGAGTCAGTGTCTTCATTTGTAAACGGAGAGGATTGAGCTAGTTACCTCTAACATCATTTTTAGCTCTAAATCTATGATTCTTTAACCCCTCCCCCCAAATCCACATGTCATAAATATTTTCCTATTTCTGTCAAGGGAACCACCTAGACTCACTACCTCAGAGTCATCCTTGACTCTTCACTCTCTCTCACATCTTATATCCAATCAGTCACTATATATTATTAATTCTACCTTCATAACATCTCCCATATCTGTTATCTTCTCTCCATTCTTATGACCTCTGCCCTAGTTCACATCCTCATCCCCTTTCACCTAGACTGTTGTATAGTCTTGTAATTGGCCTCTCTGGTTTGGTCTCTCTCCAATCCATCCTCCATAACTGAAGCACCAGTCACAAGGCCTATAGCTGGCATGTCACCTGCAACACTCCTGAGTATAGCCCTAACCAGAATAAAATGTAATTTGGAAATATTTAACAAAATAAACATATGCATATGACAAAATATAGATGTACACACATATACATACATGAATACACACAATACAGTATATGTGTATGTGCATATATGTGCATACAATAAGATATAATATTAATATATAGTTTTTCTATATAAGGCCCACAAGAGTCCTTAGGTTGGGCTTAGTGGACCTCATTTCCATTTAAGTTTGATGCCACTTCCCCATACAACTTCTAAAATAATCTTCCTAAGATATATGTCTGATTATGTGTAACAGCAAGGACCCTGGCATACACAGGGGAAGCCTGCTGTATAGGTTCTTAGATCTGCTTTTCTAAAAGGAAAGCAACTTAACAATCTACTTTAATCAAGCACATATATCATTCACTTAGTTTAGGGGAAAAAGTCAGCACCCTGAACTTCAGAGAAAATACAAACAGAGAAATAAAGACCAAACAGACAGGGCTTCCAACCATCTGACCACAAGCAGTACATACATCAACAGACAGATCCAACTGTCTAACCATTACATATATACATAGTTACCAGAGAGAGAAGCACCAGCATCTGGGTTTTCTAAGTTGGGGGATGCCTTAGAGGCTAACCAGAGTCTCGACTGGCCAAACACTTCCAATGAGTAAGCCCCAAAGCAAAACCTCACCTCAGAGTATATATACACTTTTCAGAGCCAGAGGGAATCAGAACCTTTGAGAGCCAGTGCCTCATTAGAAATTAGCAAAAGATGTGGGCCTTCTGACAAAATAAACATCCCCTACTCAAGCTTCCCTTAATGAGCAGGCCCATTAATGGATGGGGAAGATCTTTAACTCTCATGAACATAATTAACATTATGCTATGTCATGCCATTGCTGTAGAACCTTCAATGGCTCTTTATCCTTTCTAGGATGAAATATAAGCCCCTTCACTTGCTATTTAAAACTGTTCACAGTGTAGCTTTGGCCAAATCTTTCCAGACTAATTTCAGATTCCTGTTTTTGCATAGGTGTGTAATGAGATCCTCCCTACTACCAGTCTGTTGAAAACTTTCTCTTGAGCTAATTGGATGACCAAACCCAGAGTTATAACTAGGGTTGGGAAAATCAGGTCCTGAAGTGAAGAGGCAGAGAAACAACTGGACTCAGAACAAAAAGCAATGAAGATGAGCAGAAATGGGATAGCACTGCTTCCTTCTCCCAGCCACCACACCATAGCCTGCAGCTCTCCTCTACCAAAAAGGGAGCAGCCTTCCTGCTTCCACCACCCTCAGGGGCTGGTGGCCCAGAGTTGCTCCTTGGAGCAGTATCCTTGCTCTCTACCCTTGCCCTAACTGAGGAACGTTTTTGTTGCTTGGTTGGTTTGTGGATGGTGTTGCTGGTTTTTTTCCTCTTTTGTTTTTTTAATCTAAAATTATTCAGGATCACTCTACTTGGGCTCTTTAAAGAAAAGAATGTTTTATTTGTGGATTTTTTCTTCCATTGCCCCCCAATATTCTTATTTTCCTATGACTGATGCATCTGTCTATAAGAAAGTATATTCCTTTCTAGCAAATAAGTTTGATCAAGCAAAACAAATCAATACATTGACCATGTCTTAAATAAAATGTGTGGCCTACTCTGTACCTGTAGCCCACCACTCTGTCTTGGTTTCTTGTGAGCACAACATCTTCAAAGCATTGAGATCACAGGGATAAAGGATAGAAGGAGACACTGAAAATTAAATTCCTCAGCAGGAGAGGGGAGGGAGAAGGTAGCTTTTGACTAACCATGTGAGACCCTTACTTGAGGGCAGAGTCAGTTTTTCTTTTTTGCTTTTATATTCTCATTACTGAACACATCACTTGGCCCATAGAAAAGGTACCTAACTAATGAACATTGAATTGGATAGTTTATTTTGTTTTTTAAATGTATTTATTTATTTTTAGTTTTTAATGTTTACCTTTGCAAGGTTTTGAGTTTTAAATTTTCTTCCCCTTCCCAAGGTGGTATGCAATCTGATAGACCATACATGTGTAATCATATTAAGCATATTTCTACATTAGTCATTTTGTAAAGAAGAATTAGAACCAAAGGGAAAAACACAAGAAAAAAAACAAAAAAAGAAAAAAAAATGAATAATAGTATATTTCAATCTGCATTCAGACTCCATGGTTATTTCTCTGGATATGGATGACATTGTCCATCGTGAGTCTTTTGAATTTGGCTTAGATCATTGCATTGCTGAGAAGAGATAGATCTATCAAAGCTGGTCATCATGCAGTGTTGCTGTTACTGTATACAATGTTTTTCTGGTTCTGCTCACTTCACTCAGCATCTGTTCTTGCAAGTTTTCCAGATTTTTCTGAAGTCTTCCTGCTCATCATTTCTTGTAGCACAATAGAATTCCATTACATTGAAAAACCACAGCTTGTTCAGCCATTCCCTAGTTAATGGACATCCTCTCCATTTCCAATTCTTGGTCACCACAAAAAGAGCTGCTATAATCTCTTTGGGATACAGACCTAGTAGTGGTATTGCTCGATCAAAGGGTATACATACTGTTATAGCCCTTTGGGCATATGACCTAGATAGTTTAATTGCAACTTTTTCAGAATTCTTTTTTCTTCTTTTTTTATAAATTCAGTTTTTTAAGTTTTCAATATTATAAGATTTTGAGTTTCAATTTTTTTCTCCCTTCCTCTCTTCTCCCATCCCCAAGACAGCAAGCCATCTGATATAGGTTTTATACACATGCAATCATATTAAACATATTTCCACATTAGTCATGTTGTGAAAGAAGAATCAGAACAAAAGGGAACAACCATGAGAAAGAAAAATAAAAGAGAAAATAACATGCTTCAACATGCATTCAGGGGGTGGAGCCAAGATGGCAGAGTAGAAAGATGCACACACACTAGCTCTTACCCCACAACCCATAAAATGCCTGTAAAGAAGAACTCTCAACAAATTCTAGAGCAGCAGAAGCCATAGAACAACAGAGTGGAGGAGATTTCTAGCCCAGAGTGACCTGAAAGATCGAAGGGAAAGGTCTGTCACACCAGACTTAGAGCAGAGCCCAGCCCTGCCTAGGTCATGCAGCACTGAGAGGAGCAGATTCGAGCAGGCTTCAGGGACAGAATCTCCAGTGGCAGCGCAGATCCCTCAACCCAAAGGCACCAAAGGTCAGTGAGAGGGTCTTTTCAGCTGGCCAAGAAGGGAGCAAGGTGTCCCTATAACTCAGGCCTCCTCAGGTGGCAGCAGTGGAGGCAGCAGCAGATGGGGGCTCCCAAAGCAGGCAATAGCCCACATCCATAGTTGAAGTTCTCACTGTAAACCCCCTGAGGGAATTGAGCCCCTGTGTGGCAGCCCTGATCCCACCTGAGCAGCTGATCTTAATGTCACACTGAATGGTGGCCCTGCCTCCACCCCTGCCTAAAGCCCCTGAGGGATTGGAGCAGCTCATCTGAATCTCAGCCCCCAGTACTGGCTTGGCAGAACTGGAGGCGAGGTGGTTATGGAGAGGAAACTAGGAAGTCAAGTCAACTGGCTGGGAAAATGCTCAAAAAAGGGAAAAAAATAAGACCATAGATGGTTACTTTCTTGGGGAACGGGTGTCTCCCTCCATCCTTTCAGATGAGGAAGAACAAGGCATACTGACAGAGGAAGTCAAGGCCTCTGCCTCCAGGGCCTCCAAAGGGAACTTAAACTGGGCTCAGGTAATGGAAGACCTTAAAAAACAAGTTAGCAGCTTACTAAAGGAGAACCAAAAGAATGCTGAGGAAAGTAACAGCTTTAAAAAGAGGCTAACTCAATTAGAAAAAGAGGTCCAAAAAGTCAATGAGGAGAAGGAGGTTTTAAAAAGCAGATTTATCCAAATGGAGGAGAAGGTTCAAAAGCTCACTGAACAAAATAATTCCCTGAAAGGGAGAATTGAGTTCAGGGAAATGAATGACTATGAGATAAACCAAGCAGTTAGGAAACAAAACCAGAAGTTTGAAAAAATAGAAGATAATGTGAAACATCTCATTGGAAAAACAACTGACCTAGGAAATAGATCCAGGAGAGACAATTTAAAAATTATGGGACTACCTGAAAGCCATGATCAAAAAAAGAGCCTAGACATCATCTTCCATGAAATTATCAAGGAAAACTGCCCTGATATTCTAGAACCAGAGGGCAAAATAAATATTGAAAGAATCCACCAATCACCTCCTGAAAGAGACCCAAACAGAGAAATTCCTAGGAATATTGTGGCCAAATTTCAGAGTTTCCAGATCAAGGAGAAAATACTGCAAATAGCTAGAAAGAAACAATCTGAGTATTGTGGGAAATACAATCAGGATAACACAGGATCTGGCAGCTTCAACATTAAGGAATCAAAGGGCTTAGAATGGGATATTCCAGAAGTCAAAGGAACTGGGATTGAAACCAAGAATCACCTACCCAGCAAATCTGAGTATAATACTTCAAGGGAATAAATGATCATTCAATGATGTAGAGGACTTTCAATCATTCATATTGTGAAAAAGACCAGATCTGTATAGAAAATTTGACTTTACAATACAAGAATCAAGAGAAGCATGAAAAGGTAAACAGGAAAGAAAAATCATAAAAGACTCTCTAAAGCTAAACTGTTTGCATTATTACATGGAAAGAAAATATTTATAACTCTTGAATCTTTTCTCAGTATTTGGGTAGATGGAGAGATTGTACAAACACACACACACACACACACACATAAACATACACATATATAGATAGAGAGTACAGGGTGTGTTGAATCAGAAGAGATGATATCCACACACACACAACATAAAATAAAATAAAATAAAAATTAAGGGGTAAGGGAGAAATGGAACAGGGTAGGCTATAACTCATAAAAGAGATATGAAAAATCTTGTTCAATGGAGGAGAAAAGGGAGAAGGGGAGAGGGGGGAAAAATGAAGCTACTCTCTCCACATGTGACTGAAGTAGGGAATAACATGCTCACTAAATTTGATATGAAAATTTATATCACACCACAGGAAAGTAGGGGAGGAGGTGACAAGTGGGGTGAGGGGAATAATAGAAGGGAAGGCAAATGGGAGCAAGGAATTACTAGAAATAAACACTTTTGAGAAGGGACAAGGTCAGTTGTAAGGGGGGAAATAAGGGGAGATAGAGTAGGACAGAGGGCAATATATTTAGTAACACACAACATGATTATTATGGAAGTCTTTTGCAAAATGACATATATTTAGTCTGTATTGAATTGCTTGCCTTCTCAGTGGGGCTGGGGAGGGAGGCGGGGAGGGAGAGAAGTTGGAAATCAAAGTATTAGCAATGAATGTTGAGAATTTTTATTGCATATAATTGGGAAATAAGAAATACAGGGAATGGGGCATAGAAATTTATCTTGCCCTACAAGAAAAGAGAGAAGATGGGGATAAGGGAAGGGTGGGGGTGTGATAGAAGGGAGGGTGAATTGAGGGAAGGAGTAATCAGAATGCAAGGTATTAAAAAACGGGGGTAGGGGAGTGATAGGGAGAAAAACTGGACCTGTTACAAAGTGAGGTAAAAGTAATTAGTATTAAAACAAGTGACAATCAATTACTGAGAATAAATCAATGACATCTTTAGTTTGGGGAAAAAAATTTTAGTCTAAATTTCCTAGAGGAAGGTAACCTCGGATAAAATTTGACATTGACAGAAAAGTTAAGGTTTTAATGGCAAATTTGATTTTATGATTGCTATTTAGTCAGGAACTAGAACATGCATAGAAAGGCATATAAGTCACTTAAAACTTGCCTTAAAAGATGTTCCTTAGCCAAAGTGAAATTATAATCTTATCTGAAACCTGGTTATTGGAACTTCCCATTTTTAGATGCTATGGAACTATTATGTGACTATTCTTCTGAGTCTAATTCCAGGAATGGATAGCAAGAAAGGTGGTCTGAGCCTCCAATCCATGATGCCAGTAAGTCTGTGAGATACCAGTATGAACTGCAAAAGGTGATCTCATGGGAAGGGTGGGAGAGTGGCTGTTCAGCCTGAGTTCTCCTGACTCAATTTCCCCACTGACACCTGGCAGACTTTAAGCCTGACTGAATACAAGTGGACAATCTACTCTTGCCTGGAACTGACATGAAGTTGGGGACATATTGTATCCCTGCAATGTCCCTACTCTTAGTAGCAATTTCCTATAGTCAAAAGATTTGTAAGCTTAATACCAGTTCTATTAAATTATAGATTATTGGTAGGGGAACATCTGAGCTTAAGTCTAAAATTAAGCTATCAGGCTTAGGACTTTAGACCAACAACAATAAGTTAGGGTCCTTTAATTCTTAGTAATACGGTGGAGACAATTAGGTCAAGAGCTTGTGAAGTTAGCAACATAAATATTATTTGTGTCTCAGTTGGTTAATGTTTTAAAAAAATTCTTTTGTGGTCCATATTGTAAATGCTTTAAAAAGAAGTATCACCTGAAAAAGAAAATGAATAAAAAGAAACTTACTTGATAACTTTGTTGTATATTTGGAGGGGATAGCAAGTCGTACATGGTAGATTTGCAGCTTCATGTGCAATCATCTTATTTATCTTACTATGTTATGGAAATGCTTTTTTGTTCTGTGAATTGAAAAATAAGTTTTAAAAATTAGAAGAAAAATAAAAGAAAATACCTAAAGAGGAAAAAAAAAACCTTGCATTCAGATTCCATGGTTCTTTCTCTGGATGTGGATAGCATTTTCCACCATGAGTCTTTTGGACTTGTCCTGGATCGTTGTATGGCTGAGAAGAGCTGAGTCTCTCCAAGTTAATCCAGAATTCTTCCTTATGCATAGCCCTGCCCCCCCACCCCCACCCCAGCTTCAGGGATGATGGCTGCAGAATTAAAGGAGCTGACTTCTGATCTTATGCCTGGGATCTTCCACTTGTGCCAGGCAGTCAGTTAGCAAACACGTATTCCTACATGCCAGGCACCGTACCAAACACTGGGAGTACAGAGCCCCAGTCACTTCTCTCTGAACTTCGATTTTCTCTCTCTTGTGAACTCTCTTGGGGAGTGAATTGGCTGATCTTTCCAGGCTCTAGTAGGTTGTAGTTTCTTTGAGTCCTTCCTCTAAACCCACACTTTCTGAGAAATTTTTCTTGGGTTCCCTAAAGATCCCCAAATACAAGACCGATGCCAACAGGGCATCCTACATCACCTCCCTTCTACCTCTGGAAGACTCCTCTCCTCTCTGCCCCCTTCCCTCAGCTCCCTCAACTCTCCCTTTCCAGACAGGAGCTGTCACATTGCTGGCATCCAAAGAGAGTTATTAATAAAATGGCCAGAACAGCCCAATGTGCTGGAAGTTCCCAAAGTTTACCAAGGTCCCCTGTGTTGTTGGGGAACAATGAAGGGTCATCCTTAGGATGTTTGTTGCTGTCCTGAGCAGCATAACATCCTCCCAGGCATCACTTCTGAGCTCCCCCAACCACTAAGAGGTTGCCATGTTTGAGAAAAAGCTCTGTGTGGTTGTCTATTCATCATGCCACAATGCACACATACATGTATACACATATTCATGTATGTATATGTGCGTGTACTTGTTGCTGAGGGGCAGTTGAATGGCACAGTGAGTAGAGTGCCAGACCTGAAGTTAGGAAGACCTGAATTCAAATCTGGCCTCAGACCTCAGACACTTACTTGCTGTGTGACCCTGGGCAAGTCACTTAGGCCTTTTTGCCTCAGTTTCCACACACACACACACACACACACGAGCATATGTATGGATATGTGCACATATATGTATGTTTCTATTTTGATATATCTCCACATACGTAATGCAAATAACACACATGTATATGCATGTAGATATAGCCATACATATATGCATCCATACATTTTGCATGTGCATGTGCACATATACATATACACACATGAAGATACACTATAACATATGTGCACATGTATGTACATGTATAGTATGTATTGTTTTTTTTTCTGTCTGCTCTCCAGATACCAATATCCTTTTTAGACTGCAGCATTCAGAACAATGTCCAGGTGGGATCCAATACAGCAGGACACTTATTCCTGGAAGATGTGGCTCTCGCCGTTCAACACAATACTGCATTACTTGTCTGGCAACTGTAATGTGCTGCTGACTCACATGGAGCTCACAGTCCCCTGGAGGATGAGGATGAAGGACAGCTGGTATAAGGTTTGCACCACTCTTGATTTCATTTGGATTTCTCATGCTCCTCCCTCCCTGCCTCCTCAATCCATGCCCTTATCCTTATTCATTTTCTGCGTTTTCTTGGTTCTTGACTGCCCCTCCTCCATTCCCAGCTGTGTCTTATTAATCTTTCATGTTCAGCTAAAATACTAAATCCTTGAGCGAGCCTTTGCCATCTCCCCAGGCAGTGGGGATCTCCCTCTCATACCTCACCTATGACTGCATCTTTTCTATGCACTTATAACTAATGTGGTATACACTAATGGTGTATATGCCATATCCCCCTCCTCAACCATAAACTCTATGAGGGCGAAGATGGCTATAAGGACCATGTGTTAGCTGATTCTCATCTTTCCCTCTGAGACAAGAAGATTTCCCTGAATGCAGTAGTCACTTATTTCAGTGTTGCCCAGGCTCACACAGCCAGTAAGAGTCTGAGGCTGGATTTCATCACAGGTCGTTCTGACTCCACGTCTACCTCTCTATTCACTGAGCCACCTAGCTGCCCCCTGGGATACTGGATAGGGGGTGTCTATTTCAGGAAAGTACTTTGTAGTTCTCAGCATCATGTAAAGTTGTACGATGACGATGATGGGGGTGGGGGGGTGGGGGTGGGGATGAATACTGTTGAGAGGCAGTCAAATAGGCACAGTGGACAGAGAGAAGACAAGCGTTGATACTGCTCTTTGATGCATGAAAAACTCAGCCCACTATCAGTTCGTGGCCAGCTTACTGATGAGCTCTCCTGAACTTGGATCAGCCCTCGGGTGACAGATGAGGAGTCCACCACCAGCTCTGCGCTTCAAGCCTTTGCAGACTAGCAGGACCTACATGGGCTTGTGCCTCGCTGGTACAGACTCTGAGGGCCCACAATTCCCTCTTCACCACCATGAAGCACCCGAGGAGTAGTTCAGTGAGTGATCTGCATTGTTCAGCACTGACTGGATGAAATGACCATTCTGGGAGGCTTTGGGGGGCTATCCATCGAGTCTAAAGCACTTATTAAACACCTACAGTGGGCTAGACACTATGCTAGGTGCTGGAGATGCCAAGACAAAAGTGCAACAGCCTCTCCCTCCAAAGAATTTACATTCCCTTGAAATGGCAAAATCAACTCAAGCCCATAGCATAAGCCAGGTTCATTAAATCTGGTAACACTTGCTTCCCTGAGACCAGACCTAGTAGGAACAGAAAGAATACTGGATCTGGAGTGAGAAGACCTGGAAATCTTGGACCTGCAAATGACTACTCAGTCAGCCTCAGATGAGTCATTTCCCTCTCTGGGGGTCAGTTTTTACCTGTGTAAAGTGAAGGGGCTAAAGAGGATGATGTCTAAGTTCCCTTTCTGCTCTACAGTCTTGCGATTGAGAATGTGTTATTGTGGGAAGACCCCAGCCCCAACCCATGCACTTTCTGTCATGAGCTGACCAACACCTTCATCCTCGGCCATGTGCTGATTCCCCAGACCCATTCTCACAGCCTCATCCAGTGACAGCTAAGCAACTCTCCTGAAGGTGCTAAGTGGGCAGCCCTTCCTTCACACACAAAGATTTAACTCAGAGTATGGGAAGAGTTCTTGAAGTAGAAGATCAGAGAAGACCCAGGTATTGACTCAGGGTACAAATGTGCTTTTCTACTTCACAAACCCATCTGGGACTTACCCTACCTATGTCGTATGATCTGGAAGCTTAAACCTGACATATGAAAGAACCCTAGCTGTCCCCTTTAATTTAGCAAGCATTTATTAAGTGCCTACTGTCTGCTTGGCAGAATAGTACACTGGATAGAGGGTTAACTTCAGAGTCACAGAGTCCTACCTCTGAAACATACTGGCTATGTGACCCTGGGTAAGTCCCTTAGCCTCTCAATGCCCCCAGTTAACTCTGTAGAACAAGTGCTAATGTATATTGGTAGAGGGATTTCCTCATTAGGAGTACCCCCAGCCCCAATAGTGTCAGGCACTGAGTGTACAAAGCCCCAAACCATAGTAGTCCCTGACCTCAAGCTTACTGCATTGTGTTAATCACCTTGAAATGGAGGCACCTTCTACCCTGGTTGTGTGATTTTCCTCAGGCCCCCCATGATTTCTTTTAGACTTTCCTCTTCATAGACTTCTTTCCGTGACTGTTCTGTCTGGCTTCTCATGTGCACTAAGAGTGATCAAAAAGATCCCTGGATTGGGAGGTAGGAGACCTGGGCTCTCCCCCCAGCTCTTCTGGTAATTTCCTACATCACCTTGAACCATTCACTTCCCTTTTCTGTGGCTATTTTCCCATACTACAAAATTAAAGAGGGCTGCTGAGTGATCTCCATGGTCCTTTCTAGCTCTGAGGGTCTATGTTCTAAGCTCCCTTCCAACTCTGACATTCTGTGTTCTAAGAAGCCTCTGTTTTCTCAGCTACAACAGAAGGAAGTTGGACTAGATATCCTCTGAAGTCCCTAGAAGCTCCAGATCTATGATCCTATGATTCTGTGCTTTGTTCGTTCTGTCTCTGACCATTTGTTTTATTTTCCAAGACCCCTTCCAACTCTGACATTCTATGACCTAAGGTGGTTTCCGACTCTAGGAAGGCATAGCTCTAGTCAGTGTCTGTGTGTTCTATCTTCCCTTAGTGTATTTATAATAATTAACTTGTTTTAACCCTATAAACCATAAAAATGCTCTCTCTAGTCCTCATGATTCTGTCCTCAGCTGCTTTAGAAAGTTTACAGCAAATCAAAAATTAGGAACACAAGCAAAATTGCTCCAACCCCCAAGTAGGCAATTCCTAACATTGGGGACATTTGGTTCTCTGCTTTAAATTTTATTTCTATCTGTTTCTTGTGAACTCCCAGCTTATTTGTGGTTGAAGCAAAATACAGATTACCAGAGACATCTGGGTAAAAAGGTAGCAGGTTATATTACAGCATCTGCTCATAGGCAGTGGAAGCCTTATGTTCAGCACTGAGTGCCACAGTTTGGAGAGGTGCAACGACCACCTAGTATGGATGGAATAGAGGGGATTCTTGCTCATTGGTATTGTTAAGGGGAGGGAAGTCTTCTTCAGGATGGTCTAGAATCAGGGGTTCCTAATCTGGGATCCATGAACTTTTAAAAAATATTGGGACGATTGTATTTCAGTATAATTGATGTTCTTTGTAATTCTGTGTATTTTATTTTATGCATTTAAAAGCATCACTCTAAGAAGGAATTCATAAGTTTTACCAGAATGTCAAAGGGATCCAGGACCCCTGGGCTAGATGGCTTCTGAAGCTCCTTCATGCTTAGGGATCCTAAGATTCAGTGCCAATACTACTTCTCACAATGCCAAACACATAGGAAGCACTTAACATATGCTTATTGACTGGCTGACTTCCAGCCTTTAATACACAGGCTAACACTGAACCATTGACAATCCTGTATTCTTCTCTGTAGGGGGCATCTCCCCAGCTCATTTGTGAGCTCCTCCACTGGGGTGAGGGGGGAGGGGGGAAGAAGTGATAGAATTTACATTTTCCTTGCATCTATTACAATGTTGGACACACAGTAAGTGCTTGATAAGGACTTGACTAATAGCCCCTGCTCCCATTAGCAATGAGATTACCTGTAGTTCTTACTGCCTTCTGTGAATTGTGTTCGTTCTTCATTGCCAAAGAAGACCATGCCATCAGAGAAATGATGACATGACTTGCACTTGACTTTGTCAAGTGAGGGAGGGCTGTGCAGGTCACCAGCCTCGCTTTTCCTTCAGAGCCATCTGAATCCAGTGATCAGATATTCATCAGGATGACTTGAGATGACCCAGGATGCACTGGGAGACCTTGGGCCCTTCATGCTAAGGTCTTTGCAGGTACTCACTTAGGGTGAGGCAATGTCCATTCATTGAATAGGCCTGTTTAAGAAGTAGCCAGGGCTTGACCCCTTTAATGAGGCCAAGAAAAAGAAAGCCATCAGGCTGGGTGGGAACCAGCAACAGTTACTACTGGTAATCACTCTAAAGCCAGGAGGGTCCAGAGGAGCCTTAGGCAGGGGCCCTTTGATGTCCCAGTTTCCGAGTGCAGTAGATTTAAGTTTTGGGAGAGGGGAGGGGAGGGGAGAGGAGGGGAGGAGAGGAGCCAGTAAAATCCAAGTCAACTGGCCATCCAAGCTTACCTTCCTTTGGAGAGGAGAAGGAAGGAGACGGGGAGGCAAACAGGAGAGGAGGAGTTGAGTTACCCAGCTAGTTGGTTCCCCACTCAGCCAGCTATATCTACTCACAGGATTGCATTCGTTCTTGGTTGCTGAAGAAGACCATGCCACCAGAGAAATGATGACATCACTTGCCTTTGAATTTGTTTTGAGTGAGGGAGGCTGTGTAGGTCACCAGCCCTTCTGTGGATACAAAGACTGACTACCCAACCTCTCAGCCCTGAGCCAGAGCAGAAGAACCTCCTGACCTCAGGCCACCGAAGGCTGGGCTCAGTCAGAGGTACAGAGAACTTTCCCTAAGTACAACAGTATCTACCTCTGTTTGGACCGAACCTCTGGTCCCCTCTTGATACATGCTTCTGCCCAGCTGTCATCAAACCTGACATTTCTGTGAGTGTAAATGTGTATGTGAGTGTGTGTGTGTGCATGCATATGTGTATATGAGAGAGACTGAAAAGGAGAGAGGGAGGGAGGGAGGGAAGGAGAGAGAGAGAGAGAGAGAGAGAGAGAGAGAGAGAGAGAGAGAGAGAGAGAGAGAGAGAGAGAGAGAGAGAGAGAGAGAGAGAGAGAAGGGGACAGAGAAAGAGAGAATGGGAGAGACAGACCGAGACAAACAGAAACAGAGAGACTGAGACAAAGACAGATAGTCGGAGACAGAGAGACTGAAACAGAGAGAGAGATTTTTCCCTAGGCTTAAGGAGCAGGGAACAGGAAAACTAAGAGCCCCAAAGGAGAGGATTGCGTCTTGAATCCCTGAGGAAACCAATCGGAAATAGCTTCAGAGCTCCCCTCCCCCTTACCCACAGAATACCGAAGCTCTAAGGGACTTAAGAACACGGGGAACAGAATTTTAGAACCAAAAAGATCCTTGGTATACAGACGGTAGGAAGTCTGAGCTACACGGGTCCTGCAGATAAGCTAGCTTAATTTCCTCACTTTAGGTTTTATATGTGACTTTTTAAAATTATAAATCATTTCCTACATCTTGCCCTGGTCCCAACCCACACATACGTGCGCGCGCGCGCGCGCGCGCGCACACACACACACACACACACACACACACACATTCCCTTGGAATTAAGGTTTAACCCTGTCATTTTCCAGATGGGGAAGCTAAGGTGGGAGGGGAGGAGACTTGCACAGGGTCTTACCAAGAAGACCTCACAGACCCAGGAACACCACCCTGAGTCTCTTTCCCAAATATTAATTTGCCTCCCATGCAGATTCCAGAATTCATGCTTTAGACAAAACTCCCACCCAACTATGGGTTAATATTTGTCAGTCATCCTCTCCATCTCCTTTGGGATCTTAGCTTGTGAATTCTGTGGTTACCAGGGAGCCAAATCTACTCCCTCCCACCCCTGCCCCAGGCACCAAAGTTTCAAGAGTTTGGCCCCCTTTTCCAGGAATCTTAGGTGGAGACCGTAGGTGCTTATAGTCTGTACAAAATCAAGCTCTTTTCATGGAATTCCTCCAACTCTAAGAGTCCATCATTAGGAGATATGGAACCCGTTGCTCACAGCCTCTGCCTGACATCAGCAGGGGAGATGCTTCTGTGTGCGATGGTCCTGGGAGCACAGCTCAGAGGATTCTGGATGCACAGGAGTATCTCCAAAATCTTAGTTCAGCTTGAGCTTATTAAAGTTTAATTAAATTTAAGCTTATAAAAATAATATTTTAAACAATTTAAGCTTTTTAAATCTTAAACTACATGAAGGCTTAGGGACATTCTGTACTTATATGTGTCTTTATTATAGGGATGTACCAAAGGCAATTCTGACCAGCTTCTGAGTAGAACGTCAAATTTGGTGCATGGCCATTGACCCCCTTGAAACTCAGCAAATCAGGGCTTGATTTACTATATTAATGATTGTCTAGATTTAAGAAAATGAAGGAGAAAATGTCAATAATTCAAATTAAACTTAGGATATGTCCTGGGCATATTTTCTTTTCAGAGAGTCTTGTCAAACATTTGCCAGTGCATCCCTGCCTTATTGTCTCCTCTATTATAATGTAAGTTTCTTGTGAGCGGGGATTGATTTGGATTGCCCCTGCCAATTCAAAGCCTGGTACCCAGTAGGCTTTTAATAAATACTGATTGAGGATGGATTCCCCTTCACCTAAGGTCCCAACTGGTATCCAGGGTCTCCTTTGATTCAACCATCTAGGTCAACTCATAACTTGGGCACTCCATCAGTGTTCCCAGTTTGACAATTGCAGAAGCATCGACGGTCAAAGCTAAAAGGGACCTTGGTATATTTTTATCATTCATTTGTTTCAGTTGTATCTGACTCTTCATGCCCCATTTGGGGTCCTCTTGGCAAAGATACTGGAGTAGTTTGCCATTTTCTTCTCCAATCTGAGAACCCAGATTGCAGAACGTTAGAGTTTAAAGGCTCTTTAGAATAGAGAGCATGGAAGAGACCCTAAAATATAACAGAAACTAGGAGGAGCATTAATATTGAGCTAGAAAGGACATCAGAGCAGAGAAATTGAAATGATACAAATGGAAGAGACCTTAGAATATAGAACACAGGTCTTAGGAGCTAGAAGGAACATTAGAACATATAATATCGAATGTTTGAGTTGGTAAGGACTTTCAAATAATAATAGTGAGCATTTATAATATGAAAAGCATTTCTCATGCATTATCTCAGTAGACACTTACAGAGACCATTGAATGTTAGAACTAGGAGGAGTATTAGAACACAGAACCTAAACGTATAGGCCATAGAGTTAAAGCTGCAAGGGACTTTGAAGGGCACGTTATACAATTTCTTCATTTTTATAGACGAAAAATCTGAGGCCCAGGGAGGAAGGAAGCCAGCATTTATTAAGTACCTACTATGTGCCGGGCACTCGCTAAGCATTTTACAAATATTATCTCATCTGATCCTCACAATAACTTGAGGGGTGTTAGGTGCTATTATCCCTATTTTACAGATGATGGAACTGAGACAAACAGGGGTTAACTAGTTTGCCCAAGATCACACAGCTAGGAAATGTGTGAGGTAGAATTTGAACTCAGGTCTTCCTGACTCTAGGCCAGTGCTCTATCCACTGAACCATCTACCTACCTGCAGTTCAGGAGGAGATTAAGTAATTTGCTTAATGTCAGACAGGTATTAAACAGCAGTGCTAGGATGGAGGATGAGAACTGGAAAGGACGTAGAAGGCCAACATCAAAATGGGCCTAGACCATAGAGTGAAGAATTGGAAAGAAACTTAGAACATAGAATATTTAAAGCTTAAAAGAATTTGAATGATCATCTAGTTCAATCCCTTTTCTAGATCCTGGGACTGAGGAGCAGAGAAAGCACCTGCCTTGTCTAAGGTATATTATAAGTTCATTTTAATGAACTAACTCTGGGTGCCTCACTGCCATCACTCAGTGTTCTCAGCTGTAAAATGGGGCCAATGACACCATAGAAGTGTTGTAAAAATGAAAAAACCTTAATGGGATGAAAGATGTGAAAAATAGAAAGGGTCCATGCCAACACACACATGTTTTATTCCTGGTGTTTTGGGGGTATGTTCCATTGCAGCAGCTGGAGCACAGCAAGTAATGAAGGGAAAGCAAGCTGTTCCAGGGAAACAAGTACCCTCCCCTCAGAGCTGAGTAAAGTGTGACCAGACCTTCTTACCGAATGATTAAACGTTAGAACCCAGCCACGTGGGAGGGGAGAGAGAGAGAGAGAGACAGAGACAGAGAGACAGACAGACAGAGAGCCAGACAGAGACAGGCAGAAATAGAAGAGAGAGAGAGGGAGAGAGGGAGAGAGGGAGAGAGAAAGACCTTTGTGCACAGCTGTGTGTTCTTTTACTGGTAAATGAATAATTGTAGAACACTCCTTGGGCATCTGTTGTTTACCCTTTAAGGGAATGAGTCTCTGGCTTCACTGGGGCCAAAAAAAACCTCTCCACAGAGAAGGACAGAGGCTGAGTCAAGTGTTTCTCTAAATTTCCTTAAGGAAACACCGGTAATATGGAACATGAGACCAGCTTCCCTTATATTCAGTTCATATTCAATCAGATTTATCTAAATCTTTACAAAGCACTTTTGACACAAAGACCCTATTGAGGAGGAAATAGAACTAGTACTCCCACTTTACAGATGAGGAAACTGAAGCTTTCAGAGGTGCCAGTATCTCTCCTATCCATTTCCTTCTCTAATTTTGCACAGGCTCACATCTCCCCCTCCCCCATCAAGCCCTCTTGCTGACTATAAAAATCAACACATTCTTATTTAATCACAGTTTCATATTTAAAACCTTTAAAATCTAGCTCCAAGTCATCTCTTAAGACTGCCTTCACTTTATGTTCCCTCATACAACGTCCCAGCCACGCTGGACAACTTGGTCTTCTTGCACAACAATCCCATTTCCTGTTTTTATGCCTTCAACCCACAATTGGAACACAGCTAGATGGCACATGTCCCTCCAGTCAGGAAGACCTGAGTTCAAATCCAGCCCCAGACACTTGCTCTGGGTTATCTGATCCAGGACAAGTCACCGAACCTTTGTCTGTCTCAGTTCCCTTTTCTGTAAAATGTGGATAATAATAGGATCTACATTCCAGCCTTGTTTATATATATAATATACATAATATGATGTATAAATGCTAGGGGTTTTTATTGTTACTGGAAAGAGCACAGATTTGGTGTCAGAGGACTTGAGTTTGAATCTCAGCTTTGCTACTTATAACCTGTGCAATCTTTGCCAAGTCAGAGCCCCTTCACACCTTAGTTTTGTCATCTATAAAATGAAGGACCAGAGCAGTGGCATCCCTGTGAGCCACATATTGACTTAGTTTTAAAATGTAATATTATCTATGTTTTATTGCATTTTACTTCTTCGGTTAAACATTTCCCCAATGCATTTTTAATCTGCTTTGACTACACGTGGAGGGGTTGGGGGCTGCATGTGTGTTCGTCTGCTCTGAACTAGATGGCCTCAAAGGTCCCTTCGAGTTTTAAAGCTGTGACTCCTATGCACCATCCTATTTGTGAATCTCATATCCCCTTCAGGACTCAGGTCCAGGAATTCTTCCTACTATATTCCTTTCCTAAACCCCTCCCCCAAGTTATAAGAGCTCCCCCCCTCCCCAAATTACTTTGTCTTTATTTATATATCTTCTATTGCCTTCTCTGTGTTCATATTGTTTCCTCTCTGCAGAAGGTAAGCTCTCTGAAGGCAGCGACTGACTACATCTTTTTTTGGTCTTTGTATCTATCCTCAGTGCTCAGCACTGTGCCCAACATATAGGAGTTTGTGGCATTGAAACATTGACTACAAGAAATAACTTTCTAAATACCTTCCTGGGAGAATCTCAGTGACAAGGGATTTTCCATATGGCTATGTCTGAACCAGATGTCAACTTCTCCTCTGGAGTAGGCTGAGTCTGGCTCTCCTTTGCCCATGGCATCTCACCTGTTCTGTCCATGGTGCCAACAAGTCCACTGCAGCTAATTTCAGGACAGTAAAAGTTATGATTTCAAGTAGTTTGACCTGTTCTCTCTCTCTCTCTCTCTCTCTCTCTCTCTCTCTCTCTCTCTCTCTCTCTCTCTCTCTCTCTCTCTCTCTCTCCTCTCTCTCTCCTCCCTTTGCCCCATCTCAGGGTACCTTGCTGATTTAGCTAGGCTGGCCTGTCTGGCCTGAGTGGTGGTTGCTGGGGATGACTGACTCCTTACCCACAGGAGATGCTATCCTGGATGAGGGCTGTGATCTGGAAGCAGGACTGATGGTTACGATAATCCTACAAATACATGAAGATAATTATAGCCTTTCCCATCCCAGCCTTCGTTTCTTCACAGCCAATCCTCACATGGCATAGATCCCAGGACCAGGGAAGTATATAATAAAAGGAAAGAATTGTGACCCTGGAGTCAGAGGGGCTGGATTTAAATCTTACCTCTACCACTTACTACCTGTATGAAAAATTATTAATCTTCTTGGGCCCCAGTTTAGCCATTTATAAAATGAAAGGGGAGGGGTCAGACCAGATGATCTCTGAGGTCCCTTCCAGCTCCAAATCTATGAACTGTCCTGGTGAATGTTCTCTGGACAATCTCTAGTTCATTAATGTCCTTCTTGAAAGGAGGTGCCCAGAACTGAATGTGATGCACCAGATAATTTGACCAAGGCACAGAGAGGATCAGACAACTTTATTTTGCAAACATCTGATTAGAAATGGAGGTGGCCTCCTCATTTTATGAGAGCAAAGGCTAACAGATGGCTCATCCGAGTGGTGCCCTGATGCCCATAAAATGGTAAAAGATTTAGAGAAGGCCTCTAATACAATCCTAAAATTCCCCTATGGAAAAGGAATGGAAAGACATAAAAAGGAGTCACAGCACCTGGAGACAGGCAGACTGGAGTTCAAATCCTGCCTCAAACATTTACTAGTTGTGTGATCATGGGCAAACCACATAACCTCTGTCTACCCCAGTTTCCTCATCTGTTAAATGGGGATAATGACAGCACCCACCTCCCAAAGTTGTCGTGAAGATCAAATGAGATAATACATGCAAGGTGCTTGGCCGTCCTTAAAGCTCCATGCAAATATTCACTCTTATTTGAAAGGCATAAATGGGATGCCATCTGCACCAGTGAAGGAAGGTGCCCCCACAGATGAGATCAAGGACTTGCTTATATTTTGAACAAATGATGATAAGACCACTTCAATCCTTTGAAAGATCAATGCTTTCCCAAGAGAGATCATTCCCCTTGCCAACACTTATTGCAACCCCTGCCTGAGTGTCTGTGGCCAAAATCAATCATCTAGTGGCCAAATTTCTGGTAATAAAATTCTCCGCACTCAGCTAGACTGTCCTTAGATAATACACGGTACTTGAGTGAAGTCTCCTTAGTGCCTGTCAGAGCTCGAATGACCCTTGAAGACACAGAGTCACTTAAATGTGTTTGTCTCTGATTTGCTGCTTCTCCTTCATTCAAAGAGGACCATGACATCAGGAAGGTGATGTCATGACTTGCCAGTGAATTGGATTTCAGAGAGGGTGTGCTGTGCTAAGGCATCATTCTCGATTTCTCCTCCAGACCCATCTGGGTCTGGTGGCCAGGTAGAGATCAGGATGACTGGAGATGGCCCAGTTGGATGCTCTGCTGAAGTACAGGAGGAGGAAGGGGACTTTAGTGGATAAAGGATACCATGAGAATCCACTAGCACCATGTAGGTACTAACTAATATAGAGCAAAGTGTATGGGACTTGGAGCCAGAGACACTAGGTTTGAATTCTGACTCTGACCCTTAGTAGGGGGTTTGTTGATCAATATTTCAGTCGTGTCTGACTCTTTGTGACCCCATTTAAGGTTTGTTTTGGCAAAGACACTGGAGTGATTTACTTATTTCCTTCTCCAACTCATTTTACAAATGAGAAAACTAAGTTAAATATCTTGCCCAGGGTCACACAGCTAATAAGTGTCTGAGGCCGAATTTGAACTCAGGTCCTTTTGACGCCAGGCCCTGGCACTCAATCCACTGAACCATCTAGCTGCCCCATCTTCACTAGATGGTTTCTACGCCACGATTCTAACTTTGGAGGTGAAAGGAGAGGAGTGTGCCTTGCCTGGTCTGTCCCCTATTCCTTTCCCTTTCCAAAATGGTAGCCTTACTCTGAGGGCCTCAAAATCTATTCCAGGCACAAACATCCCTGGCTAATCTGCATTTGAATTACTTTGCAGCCCAGACCCAATTAGCAGGTAGTCTGAATCTAGGGGCAGGGCCTTGTTACTGGGGCCTAATTACTCTGAGATTAACCAGCATTCAGTGTTAGCTGGCAATTAGCATGTAATTACAGTCAGGTGTAAGCCTGGAGAAGTGCAGTCCTCCCTCCACCCATTCCTTCCCTCCCCATTCTCTTTCTATGGGAAACCTGAACTGTGACCTGGCTTCTGTCACTGACTTTGGAAGGGAATCACCCCTCATAGAGAAGGAGGTGGAGGGCTATCTTCTGTCTTCCTTTGGCAAGGGAGTTTCACAACCCTCCTAATTAAAAAGGGGAAGCTCAAGCTTTTACTGGAGTAGCTTACTGGACATGGAACCGGAAAGCCCTGGGTTCTAATCCCACCTTGAGCACTTATTAGCTGCATGACCCTGGGCAAGTCACTTTCCTTCTTTGAGAGCCACAGATGCCTCCTCTGTCAAGGGGGGACCATAGTAGTGCTTGCTTCATAGGGTCCTTGGAAGGAATGAATGAAGTATTTGTGAAGTGCTTTGCCTACCTTAAAACACTATGTCAGTGTCAGGTGTTATGTAATTAAGCTCTGAGCTAGGGAGAGCTCTGTCTCTGTCTCAGTCCCTCTCTCTCTCTCTCTCTCTCTTCTCTCTCTCCTCTCTCTTTCTCTCTCTCCTTCTCTCTCCGTTTCCCTCCCTTCCTTTCTCCCTCTCTCCTATTTCCCTCCCTCTCTTCCTCTCTCTCCTTTTCTTTCTCTCCTTCCCTTTCTCCTACTCTCTCACTTTCTCTGTCCCTCCTTCCCTTCCTCTCTCTCTTCTCCTCTTTCTCCTTCCCTCCCTTCCTTCCTCTCTCTCTTTCCCTAACCTCCCACTCGTGCTTTTAGAGCTGTCTTGATCTCCGTCCCCACAATTCCAGCCATCAAAAAGAAAACAGAACAATATATGGAATTTAGAACAGGAAGGGCCTTTAGAGATCATTTTGTCACCCACTACACAACTGTACTTCACAGAGAAGGAAACTGAGGTTTATGAAGGTGAAATGAGATTCCCAATGTCGCAGCTGGGCAGTAGGAAGGTCAAGATTTGAATCCTGGTCTTCTGCCTCCACCTTGGCAGTTTTAGCTCTGGCAGACTGGCTCATACCTTTGCCTCCCCAATGCTCTCAGCCTTTTCCTAGTCCAGATGACCTTTCCATGGGCAGGAGTGTGGAAGAGGCTGGATCTGCCCGTGGCTGTCAGTCTGTAGGAGCCAGAGCCCCATCCTCTCCTTACTCTCATCTTCCCCACCACTATCTCACACTCTCACCTGGCAATCTGTTGGCCAGGGCTTTTTATTAGGATTGGCCTAATCCACTGTAATCCCCATTCTTCTTGGAGGCTGACCAGAAAGTCTAGCAAGATCCTCTCTGGAAGAAAAGACTTTGTTTCCCCAGCTGTGAGGAGGAGGGAGGGAGAGCAGGGGGAGAAACCTAGCCGAAACACAAAGCAGCCCTCGTCCTCAGCCCTCAGACGCACTGTCACAGACCTGGGGTCCAGAACCGGCCACCTTTCAGTTTATTTCACTTGCTGCCTCAGCCTGAAAAGAGGAGCGGATGGTTCAGACCCAGGCTTCTTAGGAAGAAGGTCTGGACCCCAGAAGACATGATTCCATCTGTGAACTGCACAATCAGAGAATTGTCTGGACCTTGGAAAAAATAAATGACTTGCCCAGGGTCACACCACTAGTAGGAGTTAAAGGCTGGATCTGAACTCAGATCTCCCTGGATCAGACACCATGTCATCGTCATTACTAGACTGTGAGATACTTGAGGGCAGAAACTCTGCCTCATAATTTTCAATGCAGCCTCATAGAAATGGGGGCACATTAGTCATTATTCCTACTGTTAATGTTTTCAACCATTCACATTGACAGACCTTTACTAAGCTCCCTCTATATGTAAGATATGGAACTAGGGGCTGGGCGGATACTGAGGCAAAATGGGAAACAGACCCGGCCTGGAAGGACAATGCAATGAAACAGATCTAAAATATAAAATACTTTGAGGAGAGAGATAGACAGACGCAGAGACCTCAACGAGCAGGAAAGGCTTCTTGTAGGAAGAAAGAACTAAGTTATACCTTGAAGAAATCTAGGAATTTTAAAATGAAGAGGGAATGAATTCCAGGTATCGATTAATATACATTTATAATCAATGAGTAATTCTTTTCACCCTACATCTTTGTGAAGTCTTTTTGACTTCATTTAGGATATATACATATGTATGTATGTATATATGTGTGTATTATGTACATACATATGTATGTGTGTGTGTGTTTACAAAGATACTGACAATCCTAACGATGTCATTGGTCCTTTTCAAGAACAAGGATGAACAACATTTATTAAGTACCTACTGTGTACTAAGTGCTTGGGGGAAATTCGGAAGACAGTCCCTGGCCTCAAAGAGCTTATGATCTATTGAGCAGTATCTGTAAAGGCATGGGGGCAGGAGGTTGGGATACCAAATTTGGGGACTGGGAAAGTAGATCGATTTGACTGGAAAGGACAGTGCATGAAGGAGAAACACGAAATTTTGTCAGAGGTTGAATGGCCCTTAGAAGTTAGGATGTCAGAACTGGAAGGAATCTTAGAACATATAACATTATTTATGGCTTCAGATATGGAATATACAACCTCATAACTGATGGAGACTTAGAATGTAGGACATGGAATGTCCAAGATGAAAGAATCTTCCAATGGAATTTCAGAACCGAGAGAAAATTTAGAACATAGGATGCTGGAACTGGGAAGTATCTCAGAACCATGAATGTTCCAACTGGAAAGGACTGTGGAGCCAAGGTCAGGACTGGAAGGCTCTTCTAACACGACATTCCAGAATGTAAGAGTTGGAGGTACCTTATTTGTGCATCTAGTCAGAGCCTCTAATTTTACAGATGAGTGAAACAAGAAGCCAGAGAAGAAGTTACTTGCTCAGAATTTCTTATTGCCAAAGCTTCTATTGGAGGACAGGTCTCCAGCCTCTCTAATGGATGCTTGTTCTGTGGTATCTCAGTTGTCCTTCCCTTGAGATCTGTTTCTCTGAGACGTTCACACCTGTTTCTATTTCCATCACTGAACCAGAGGTAGCATCCAAATTCCCTCTTCCAGAAAACTACTGGCTTTTCTCTTCCATTCTTCTCCCTTTATCTTTCACTCTCTCACTTTTTACCCAACCTGCTTGAATCCCCACCTTCATCACCCTTCCCCCACTCCTGATTCCCCTCTCCTGCCCACTAGGAGGGACTCCTTAGGGGCCTCTGATGGAGAGAAAAAGCTGGAAGACATTAATTAAATTTGCCTAGCATTGCAGAGAGTACCCCTGCAAGGCATTCTCATATTTATGCTGATTTTATTTTCTGCCTGTTGTCTCCTTGACTACCTGGCTCACCCTTTTCTGTGATGTTGCCACAGTGTTCTCCCAAAGCCAGTCCTGGGGAGGGGAGAGGAGGAGAGCAGCTTCATTAACCTCCAGTGGAGATAGAACCATAGGGTGAAGGACACCCCCCCCAAAACACACCACACACACACACACACACACACACACACACACACACACAGGTGTGACCTCAGGTACTCCCCACCAGCTGCCATTTCCTCTCTCTGCTGACCACTGGTATTCCTGGAGAGAGGGGAGGATGGGGCTGAGGTTGGTGGTGTGTTCTTGCCTGGAAGGTGGTTTCAACTTTATTTGAAAGAGATGAAGGACAAAGGGCTAGCTAGCACCTGTCATGCCTACCCCACCTCCTGAAGTAACTGCTTGGCCTTTGTACTTCCTAAGGCACCTTGTTTCCTTTGTCTCCATGGTCTCCCAACCTCCCTGGGCTGTCTAGGATACATGTCATTATCTCTGTTTTCCAGATAACCATGATAGTTGCCTAGAGAGTTGGCCTAGGAGTCAGGAAGATCCGGCTTTGAATTCTATCCCTGACACATTTTAGCTGTATGACCTTGGACACCTCACTGAACCTCTTGGTGCCCTTGGTAACTAAATCTATAAAGTGCTGATAGAACGCTCATCTGGATTACTAAATAAAAACAAAAATGGATAAAATCCAAAGAAGGAGGAGAAAGGTCAGAAGAAGGAAGAGAACAAGAAAAGTTTGAATAATTAGAAAGAAGGCCTGCCTCATCATCCAGAAGACCTTTTCCAAATCCTGATTCTAACATATGCTTCTCTCTTCCTGACTGTGTGACCCTAGGCAAGTTATTTTCTGTATTAACAAAGGGATTTCCCTCACTGGGAGTTCTCTATAGTAAGGAAAGCACAGGTCTTGTTAATAATAATAACAACAGTATTCTATAAGGAGAATTATAATATAATAACAACTGATTGGTTCACATGACTCTATCTTTAAGGTTTTCAAAGTTTTTCTCACAACAGCTCTCTGAGAGCTGGCATTATGAGCCCCACTTTACAGATAAGGAAACTGAGGTTCGAGAAATGAAGTGATTTTTCCTAAACCATATAGCTAGTAAGTATCAGAGCTGGGAATCAAACCAACAGGGGTCTTTCTATTCCATCATGCTCCTCCCTCTTCCTCTGCACTACTCTTACAGGTATCACAGAATCAAAGACTTTGAGAGTCAGAAGGGAACTTGGAGGCCATCTAATCTAACCTATACATGAAAGGATCTCACCTATATCACACCCCACACATGGTCATCTAGTTTCTACTGGAAGACATTCCAGGAGGGTTCTCTGGAGGAAGCCCACACCGTTTGTGGACAGCACTACTAACTGATCATTTTTTCCTGTAGATTGATTTAGGTTCTCTGTGTCTTCCCCCCGTTACTTCTCTTTTGGCCATCTGGAGTCAAACAGTTCAGGTCTAAGGTGACCTCTTTGAGATAGCTCTTCAAATACTACAAGGTAGAAATCATTCTTGACCCTATCCTTTCGAGCCTCCCCTTCTCCCAGGTAAACATGTCTGCTTTCTTCAACGGATCCTCCTAACGCTTTGACACAAGGCTCTTCATCCTGGCTGACCTCCTTCGACACTTTCCATCTTATCACTGTCCGTTTTAAACCTTGGTGCCCAGAATAAATGCAATACAAGGCAAAACACAATGGGATTCTCCCCTCTCAATAGGCTCCATCCAGAACCCAAGGCTTCCAATGCAACCCAAAGTTATCTCAGTTTTGTTTTGCTTTTTGGATGTCCCACCACACAGCTGGCTCATATGGAGCTTGTAAACCACTGAAACACCTAGACCATTTTGTGTTTTAAAACAGCTGTGGTATAACCATATCCCTCCCCCAGTCTTGTACTTTTGATGGTGTGTGTGTGTGTGTGTGTGCGTGCATGCATAAGTGTATGTAAGTAAGACTTTGTGTCTCTCCCTAAGAAATTTCATCTTATTATATTCAGCCCAATGCTCCAATCTCCCAAGATCCCTTTGGATCTTTATTCCATCATCTGTTGTGTAAGCCATCTTTCCCAAATTTGTCTTTTCTGCAAATTTGATAAGGTTGCCAGCTAGGTCTTTATTTAAGTCATTGGAAAAAAAAATTAAATGGCACAGAGCCTGGGCTACTGCACTGGAGACTTTCTGGCATGAGGACATTTAACCACTAACACTTATTCTGTCCTCATCCAGTAGTTAGCCACTAATGGGTTAAACTTAGTAAGTCAATAGACTGAAGCAATTGTCTCCTGATGGGATGTAAGGGATACTGATAGTCCTTTCCCCCACATGCCTGAAAAACCCTCTAGCCTATTACTAGTACCCAATAAAATCAATAGAATTCCTGTTTGTTTTTAAGATTAAGCCTTTTCCCTGTAGTCTTCTTTACTCCATAGATTTAGAACTGAAAGGGACCTTGGAGGCTGTTCAGTCCAATTCCCTCATTTTACCAATGAGGGAAGTAAAGCAACCTACCCAAGGTCCTGAGGTGAGATCTACACCCAGGTCCCCCTGACTCCTAATCCAGTGTTCTTTCCACAAAGTCCAGCTGCTTAGATTCATAGAAAAAAATTCTAAACAAAGCTGTCTAGGAATTAGAAGGCACTGTCTTAGAAGGTAATGAATTTCTTGTCATTGGAAGGCTATATGCCACTTGTCAAAGACGTTTCTGGTGGGTCCCGGATCTGGGTAGAACTGTCAACTAAAGATCAAGTTAAGAAGGACTTAGGAAAATTGACTTAGTTCATGGGGTCCTTGGAACATGGGATAGAGGTGCTCCCAACAAACGATGTTAGAGAAAGATGAGACCCTAGGACATATAATGTAAATTGTCTATGATGGGAGTGACCTTTAAGCATGAGATCCCAGAAAGGCAGAAGACCTCATGGCACTTTCCAGTTCTAGGATTCTAATCTAAGAAATAACCAAGGAATCCCTAACTTCAGTGTGGCTATGGTCGTGGGACTGCAGAGTATTATGTCTTGTCTTTTCTTTGTTTTTGTGAGTGGGAGGGAGTACAGAATACTGTTTCTTTTTCCACCACCACCATCACACACACACACACACACACACATACACACACACACAAATGCACAAGATACAAAGAATTCACAGGCTCCCATGAGTAAGTGCAAAAATATGAAGCTCTCAAATAGCCCATTAGACTTCTTCCTAGGAGGTAAAGACCTTGAGAGATATATTGACCAAATATTTCTCATTTACTTTAGACCTGCACCCTCTGAGTGGTTCACAGCCAGAACAGGATTGGTCTGATTCTTATCTCCTATCCCCATCAGCTTCCAATGGCATTGTTTGTTTTCTTCTTATAGCATTGATCTAGCACTTGAAGGTATCATCACAACAATGCTCGGAGGGAAACACTAATTATTTTCATTTTACAAATGGGAAAAACTGAAGTAAAGTAAATGACTTGCCCATGGTCATACAGTGACTGAGGTGAAGTTTGAACTCAGTGCTTCCTGATTCTAAATCCAGAACTTCATTTGTATGCATTGGTGTTTCTTCTACAACTCCTAACACTTGTAGGGCTCAAGAAATCCTTGTTGACTTACAGTTTGCCCACTATTCTGACTAGAAGGCCTGGGTTCAAATCTTACCTTTGATTCTACCAATGTGGCCTTGTTGATTAAATAGTTTTTACCCTACTTTATGCTGTGTCGTTGCCATAGGAATCTTGTTCAGACGAAAAGGAACTGTAGTGTGGTTGAGGCATTTGGTGTGCAATCCTGGTCCAGGAATCAGTGGGGCAGAGGGACCATCTGGAAGGTTTCTTGATATATTAGAATCCCTGATAATGACCCTAGAGTGCCAAAGAGTCTTGGGTGGTACTACATAGCTGGATACCCTCCTTTCTTTCCCCTGTCCTCCATTTTCAGGAATAATGATGAAAGGATCTAGGTAGAAAGGAATACAATGAAAAGCTCCCCCCTAGCTTCTGCCACTCACTAGTTATCTGATACTGAGCAAAACACATAATGCCTTTTCCCTCTGGCCTTGACTTCCCTTATCTGTAAAATGGGGAGTCAGTGATAGATGACCTAGAAGGTCTTTGTTAATTTTTAATCCTATGATCTTCTGAAATGTAGAAGGTATTTCTTCAGTAACTTCTGGGTACCAAGAGTCACTGAACTGTCACTAGTCTGCTGCTTACCTGAAAGGCGAAAGAAGAGAAAGCCAGTGGTACCTGGGAATTGTAAGCAGACTAACTTCGGAGGTCCCACTCAGCTCAAACATTTTATGTATTATGATCCAAAGTCTATCTAAGCTCTAAAATTTTGGGTTCTAAGGTGGCTTTCAAAGTATATATTAAACATTTTCTATGTGCCAAGACTATGGTAGGAGCTGGAAGCACTGTGCAGTGACAGTGACGGAGATAATGCCTCCCCTCAAGGAGCATAGCCCTGATTTATAGGTTCCTTTCAGTTCAGCCAATTTTTGTTGTACAATTTCTTCTATCTCTGATATTGTGTGTTCTAAGGCCCCACCCAGCTCTGACATTGTAGGTTCTAAGGTCCCTCCCAGCTCTGACATTGTAGGTTCTAAGGTCCCTCCCAGCTCTGACATTCTGTGTTCTAAGGTTTTCTCCCCATATCTGACATTTTATGTTCAAATGCCCCTTGAAGTTCTGATAGTCTATATTCTAAGGCCCTTTCCAGCTCTGACATTGTATGTTCTAAGTTTCCTTTCATCGCTGACATTCTATATTCCAAGGACCTTCTAGCTCTGACATTCTAGGTTCTAAGGATCTTTCCAGCTCTAACATTCTAGGTTCTAAAGTCCCTTCTAGCTCTGACATTTTATTTTCTAAGATCTCTTCCAGGTTTAATATTCTCTGTTCTAAGGGCCCTTCTATTTCTGAGACTGTATATATTCTAAGGTCCCTTCTAGCTTGGACATTCTATATTCTGAGCTCCCCTCTAGCTCTGATAGTCTATGTTCTATGTTCTAAAGTTCCCTCCAGCTCTGATATTCCATAGTCTAAGGTACCTTCCAATCCTAATAGTCTAAGGTTCTATGTTTGAAGATCCCTTCAATCCCTGAAATTCTGTGTTTTAAAATATCTTCCAGTTTTGACATTCAATGACTTTTGTAATTAGTCCCAGTTGGACAAAAGACACAACAAATGGTGAGCCAGCCTTCTTAAGTGTATCATCTTGGACCTTTGGTGGTCAGAAATTGTCGCCTACTGCCTGTGAGTCAGTCTGGAGAAATGCATACCTCCTACCTTGAATTGAGGGGGTGGGATGCTGTCTGAGCTCCCCAAGATAGCAGAGACTAGACAGAGGTGTCCCTCTGTTTATCAGGGAGGGAACAGGAACAAGTTGGCAGCAATTGGCAAAAAAACAAAAATGACAGCCCAAAAAATTATCCCAAAGCTAGAACGCAGCATGTTAAATTGGCTCCTATGGTTGGGGCCCTTTTTCTTAATATAAGCATATCAAATGCAGTTTTATTTATAAATATGGAAGAAAATGAGAACAACCCTTCTGCCTAGACTGCTGGGTCCTTCTCCTGTGGAGCAAAGTATTCCTCCTCCCCCCTCCTGCTCTCTAGTGGATATGGCACTGAAAATACCATACAGAAATAAAATAAAGAACCATACTTAGAGGTGAGAGTGACATTAAAGATTATCTAGGTCAATCCTCCCACTGAATAGATGAAGAAAGTGATGCCCAGAGAGGGTCAATGACTTGCCTGAGGTCACACCCCTAGTAAGCAACAGGGCCAGAATTTGAAACAAGGTTTTTGCTTGAGGCATTTTGGTGGTGTAAGACCCAAGTTCAAATCTAGCCTCAAATACTTATTAACTATGTGACCTTGGGCAAGTCACCTAACCTTTGTCTGCTTCAGTTTCTTCATTGGTAAAATTTTGATAATTAAAAGCACCTACAACAGCACAAAGCTGTTATGAAGATCCAGTGAGATAACATGCAAAGTACCTTACGAGACTTAAAGCACTATAAATCCTTCTCTTTCTTTTTCAAAATACAGTGTTCATTTCCTGACATCATGCTTCAGAAGACAGTAAGGGGCAGCTAGGTGGTACAGCATATAGACCTGGAGTCTCAAAGACTCATCTAGCTAAGTTCAAACCTGGTCTCAGATGTTAGCTGTGTGGCCCTGGGCAAGTCACTTAACCTTGTTTGCTTCAGTTTCCTCATCTGTAAAATGAACTAGAGAAAGAAACCACTCTAATATCTTTGTCAAGAAACCCCAAATGGTGTCACAAAGAGTCTGAAATGACTGAACAACAAGGAGAAATAGTAAAGAAATGAATGAGTTTGAGAGTGGGGGAAGAGAGAGAGAGAAGGAGAGAGAGAGGGAGAGAGAGAGGGAGAGAGAGAGAGACAGGGAGAGGGAGAGGGAGAGGGAGAGAGAGAGGGAGAGGGAGAGGGAGGAGAGGGAGAGAGAGAGGGGGAGGGAGAGGGAGAGAGGGAGAGAGAGAGACAGAGAGAGGGAGAGGGAGGGAGAGGGAAAGGGAGAGGGAGAGAGAGAGAGAGAGAGAGAGGGAGAGAGGGAGAGGGAGAAGGAAAGGGAGAGGGAGAGGGAGAAAGGGAGAGGGAGAGGGAGGGGGGAGAGGGAGAGGGAGAGGGAGAGGGAGAGGGAGAGGGGGAGAAAGATTGGAAAGTTACAATTATTGTCCACTGTCACAATATTTGACTCCCTTGAAGGTCAACTATGGTACCATATAAAAAGTCATCTATTCATGGAATAGAATTCCCCATGGGCAAGGCATCAACTTTAACTGGAATGTTCTACAATGTGCCAATGGATAAAGTGTGGGACACCATGTTGAGAAACCATGGGGCTGGAAACCCGGCTCTCGCACTTCTCACCTGAGTAATTTTGGGTAAGTCACTGACTTCTCTGAACCTCGCTCTCCTCATCTGTAAATGGAATTGAAGATATCCAAGGTATCTTTATCTTCCTAGAGTGGTAAAGAGGCTCAAATGAGATAATGTCCTTAAAAACAACACTGCAGATTTAAATTAGTTTATTTAAATATTTAAATAAAATATCTTAAAATAGTGGTTTTTTATTTTAAAAAAATATTCAAGTGAGGATATACCTTACTGGAAAGATGGACCCCTCTTCCTTACAACAGTCCAGGAAAATTTTGAAGAGTTTGAATCAGTGCAAAGGTTGGATGAGTAAAGAGATGGAGATGGAGTAAAGAGATGGGAGGTCTGTAAAATGAAGGGATTGACCTTCTGGGCTTCTAGAGTCTCTCCTAGCTCTCAGTCATACATAACTCAGAAGAGTCAGGGTCTCTCCATACTTTTCTAGGCACCCTGTATAGTAAGATACTGGGCCTTTGTTTTCCTGTTTCCAATGTAGGGGCAGGTGATGAGAATGAATCCTGTTAATAGCTCTCTCAGAAAATCAAAGTTAGAAAAGAGCTGAGAGATGACCTAGGTGTTGGGTGAATATGGTTTCAGTGCCCTGGGAAAGTATATATTTAGCTCTCTGGGTACTCCTTAGGACAGGACCTGAGTTTTCAGTCCTCTTGGTTCTCAGCATTTATTAAACACTTGCTTTGTGTCACACTGTTGTTACCTTCCTTCTCAAAGAGGACCATGACATCAGGGAGGTGATGTCATAACATGTAAGTAAATTGGATCTAAATGAGGAAGGGCTGTGCAAAGTCACCATTGTGACAGGCAATGGGAATACAGAGAAAAAAGCCAAACCAACTCAGAAGTGACATTTGAGGAAGCAAAGGAGAGATTATTCTGGCTAAATTTCTGAGAATCAATTGGAGTGGGGAGGAGCAGAATTCTTGGCCTCCGTTTTGGGTTGTTTTTATTTTTTCTGTTCTCAAGGATTTTATGTTCTCTTGGGAAAAGTAAGAACAACATGTACATAAAAATTAAATACACATGTATACAAAATATTGACTAGGGAGGGGGAGGGCACAGGTCTATTAGGAAGGGACCCATGAGGCACCAATTCCCGTTTCCACAGCCAGTATGACATTCTTTCTATGCAATGTTACTCCAAACAATCAAGAGTTTTAAGTCTAAACCCTATGATTGATGTGTTGGTTGAGATGTGTTCCCACCTGATTACAGTATGGGGAGTAAGATTTTCTCAGTTACTTTAAATAGGCTAGGACAGGGGTGGGGACCCTCTGGCCTTTCAGCCACATGTGGCCTTCTAGTTCCTTGGGTGTGGCTTTTTGAGTGAGTCCAAGTTTTACAGAACAAATCTCTTTATTAAGGGCATTTGTTCTGTGAAGTTTGGATTCAGTCAAGGACTTAGAAGGCCACATGTGGCCTTGAGGCTAAAAGTTCCACTTGACTGATATACTAAGTCAACTCCTGCTCAGCACAAGAAAGTGACTAAACTGTCTCTACACCTTGACCTAGAGATTCCGTTGTTAGGCACATACCCCCAGGAGCTCAGTGACAAAAACGAAGGTCCCATACAAACTGAAATAGTTAGAAAAGTCCTTTTTTTATAGTAGCAAGAACCCAGAAACAGTGTGACTATCTATTCACTTGAGAATGGCTGAACAAACTGTGGAACAAGACTGTTAACTGTGCTCTAATAAACTGTGACTATGAACAACACAGAGAAGCATGGGAAGACTTATATAACGGATGCAGATTGAACTGATTGAACCAGGGAAGAAAGAGCTAAAAACGACTCTAACACTGTAAAAGAACACAACAACATAATCTTTGAAACAATGCTGTGGAATTCCGATGACCAAGCCTGGCCCCAGAGAAGTTAGATGAAAAGGCACATCTACTTTACAAAGGCAGAGGACTGTGGAGATATGGATGTATGGGTCCTAGCAGATAATGTCAATCTTTTATCTCATATTGATTAGTTTTGCTAATTTTTGTTATAAAGAATAGCTCCCTGAGAAGAGGGAGGGATCTTTGGGGAATAACCAATCTAAAACTAAAAGATAAATTTATTTTTTTTAAAAGGTCTACTTATTTATATTTCAGGATTGGTTGGTAGAGGTTCCTGGACTCTAAGAGATGGATTAGTTTCTTTATTTGTACAATGGGGATCATTCTGGTACTACTTTCACTGGGTTGATGTGAAGATGGAAGGAAATGGTGTGCGTAAATCATTTTGTAAACCTTAAAGCTCCATTTGCACAATAGTTAGCACCACCATCATCATCCCTGCCCTCTTGAGTTCAGATAGATCACAAATTAAATGGCCTTGTAGGGGCCCTGTCCTATGGTGCTGGACAGTCTAATGGGAAAGGTCTGATCATGGAGTCTGATTCTTCTCCACTGGGGCTCCCTCTATCACTGTCTAGGAGACGGCAGCTCTGAAATCCTGACACTCCTGGGGCTCAGGGAAGAATTCATCGGTGAGAGCTGCAGGGCCACCCTCCAAACTGGGTGTGCTGTTGCTGTCTGCATGTGACAGGCACCGTCTCCCCTGCCTGGCATATTGGGAAATTATATAACAATGCATTCTGCAATCACCCCAAGCAGACTGCTTTTGTCATTATAATATGCTGTAGTAATAGTGTGTGCCCCTATTAATAAGCCTATCACTCTAAATGCCAGGCTAGGTTTTATTTATTGATATTTGGGATATGGTACTACCCTAGGAAAAATCAACACATTCCCCTCCCCTAGATAAGAGAGGGAAGTCAGTGGGGAGGGAGGGAGCCTCCCTTCTCAAGCTTCGTCATGGATCTGGCTCACTCTAGGACCCAGAAGCAGAACCGGACAGTGCCCTCACAAGCACAAACCAGAAAAAGGACAGAATTTGGAGTCAGGGGGAAGGAAAGAAAGAACAAACACTTATTAAGCAGCTGTTTAACATGTCCCAGGTATTGTGCTAAGTACTTTGCAAATATTGTCTTATTTGAGGACCTGGATTTGAAACTAGAGTTGGCTATCTATTAGTTGTATGGCCTTAAGCAAATCCCTTGGTTTTTCTGAGTCTCAGATTTCTGTAAATAGGGATTGGATTGGATTGTTCAAGTGTTTGCTAGTGAAACTCTTGAAAAGGAAGCAGTATTATAAAGAGTCAATGGATCATAGATTTAGAGAAAGAAGGAACCTCCTTATAGGCTGGTGAGTTGAACTCCCTCATTTTAAAGAAGAGGAACAGTGGGTAAAAGAGTTAAGTTATTTGGCTAAAGTCACACAAAGCAGCAGATGTAGGATGTCAATCCAAACCCCTGGGCCCTGTCCTATCCTGCCCTGGTTAGTCTGGCATATTTGTTCTTGAAAGACTAGAACCCAGGTCTTCTGACTCCAAACCCAGTGTTCTTTCTACTTTAATGTACTACTCTCTAAGTCTCAGTTTCTTTGATTGTAAAATGGGGAAGATAAACAATGACCAGCCAGCCTTCTACATGCTTTTGTCACAGGCAGCATCTGAGATAATGGGCTTGGGGCTTTATGATCAAGCAGCCCAGGATCCTTGCTTCCTACCCCACCGACTGGCAGGGAAGGCCCATGTGGGGTTGCCGTCTTTGAGGCAATTGGGGACAGAGATTCTGGGATTATCCCCTCACCAGAGAGCATGCAAAAGGGACAGATGTTCCCTTCAAAGGGAATCCTTTATATTGTGAGTCAGGTTTGGAGACGAGAGTGAAACTCCTTCTGTTCTTTTCTCCTCCCTTCCTCCCTCCCCATGGCCAAGGACTTTCATGTCTGAGGTGTGAGATTTTGTTCACTTAGGGATTAGGCTTTGATAGAAACATTAGCTCCCTTTGGTTTGAGCTGGGTTGTTTGGAACAGCCATTGACCTCCTGGGACTGTCAGAGAGAGGCCCCTGGGTGCCCTCCCCCCCTTAGCCTTCCTGCAGCTCATTTCCTGAAATCTGTTCACTCGTCTCCCGGCACTCATTTGCACATGCAGAGGCCTGGGGAGTGAGGAGGCCAGAAGATCCAGTGATTAGATGAGAAGGGGAGAGGAAGTTCACCAGAAACACTCACATTTTGTTGGTGGGAAGGCTTGTGCCAGAGGTAGAGAGAAGGGTGGGCATGGGACAGGGAACAGGGCCTAGGATCTGGCATCCAAGGGATCTCAGTTCAAAACCTGGCTCTGATCCTCGAGAGCTGGACCATTTAAATTCTCCAGACTTTTTCATTGTCAAGTGACTATAGATTTGGAGGGGAGAGGAAACTTAGAGGTCATTAAGTCAAACCTCATTTTACAGAGGGAGTTTGGTGGCATGGTGGACAGGACCCTGGGCTTGGAGTCATAAAGTCCTGAGTTCAAATCCAGCCCTAGATGCTTCCTAGCTGTATCATGCTGGGCAAGTGACTTAACTGCCCCAGATCTCAGTTACCTCATCTATAAAGTGGGGGTAACAATAGCACCTGCCTCCTAGGGCTGTTGTGAGGATGTACTATATAAATGATAGCTATTATTAATACAGAAGAAGACCCTGAGGTCCTTCAGATCCTCTGAAATAGGTATTTCTGATTCTGCTTTAAAATGGGAAAGTGAGGATCCAAGGAGGAAAATGATTTACCCAAGGTCACACAGGTAATGAGCATTAGAGTCCAGGTTGGAACACAAGTCTGGCTTCTTTGATGGCCAGGCTTGTTCTTTGTTGATTTTTGAATGTTTCATGGTTCTTCTTTCCATTTCCAACGTTGCAGTCACCGTGTACATTGTTTGCTTGACTGCTTATTTCCCTCTGCATTAGTTCATGTAAATCTTTCCATGCTTCTCTGTATTCACCATTTCTGTTATTTTCTTATTATTTATAATATCTATATAATAACACTTATTAATATAGATTATATTAGCATCACGATATTCCATTTTATTCATTTACTACATCTTGTTTAGCCATTCTCCAGTCAATGGGCACCCACAAGTACTGCACCGAGCCCCAGAGAAAGGCCTCTAGTATTCTGAATACACGTCTTGTGGAGGAACTATGGGAACATATGGCTGAGAATCACACAGGAAAGAGTGGACAGGTGCTGACCTGTGCCCATGGAGGGAAGGTGCTCCTAAGGTCATGGATCCATGGAGCTAATGACGCAGCAGAATTTTCAGCATCTTCTCTTATAGTCCTTGGGCAGACATTCATGCCTTTTTCTGGGGATAATCTCCTACTGCTGGGAGGAGGATGGAGAGGGGGCCCTCATATTCATCTTCCCAAATGCCTCTCAAACAGAGTCACTTCCACTTGCAAGTTGGAGGCTTCTGTTGACAGGCCATTGACCCACTACAAAGAAGACAGATATAACTGAGCCCCAAAGTCAAATGAATGAAGGCCAAGAGCATGAAAGGAAGCTTCTCTTGAAAGGTTTCCTAAGAGTGTTCATTCCTGGTTAGATATGAAAGACATCATGGCCATCCACTGCATCCCAGGCCATTGGCAGTCATCTTGACTTTTATCTTGTCACTGGACTTTGATGACCCTGAAGGAGAAAGTGAGACTGAAGGCTTTGTGCAACTCTGCCTCAGTTAAATCCATTTCACCAGGAAGCCAAGACATCATCTGGTGATGTCACTGGTCCCCTTTAAAAACAAAGGACAAACAGCAAGGGTGTTCAGACCTGATGTCTCTTTCTCCAGACACTCATAGCTAAACCTCCATTGGCTTGGGGAACAGCTGGGGGCTAGCTGAAGATGGACAGAAGGAAGAGAAGAAATTAGATTCCTTTTGTGTTTGGTCCATTAAACATTTATTATGTCCCTACTGAATTCAAGACACGTAGGAAATGGAGTGACTAAATGACTTTTCCAGGGTTACACAGCTAGTAAGGCTTTGTAGAGACAGGGAACCTTCAGCTGGGTCTTGAAGAAAGAGATATGTTCAACACATGGAAATGAGGAGTGTATGATGAAAGAAATGGGGAAGGGTGAGAAGCAGGAGGTCAGTGATGTAGGACCAGAGAGGGGAAAGAGTGACAAATCCAGCCTGGCAAAAATAGAATGCTTGCAAGGGTATAATGTGAGATAATTCACTAAAGTTCTTCCTGGAATGAGTTCCCTTCCCCCCAACACACACACACACACACACACACACACACACACACACACACACACACACACACTCTATTACCCACTTCCATTTTCCTTTTCTTCTTCTCATTTCTGGGGGAAACTGAGATACCGAGTAACAAATTACTCAAGATGAGAGACAAATCTAGAGACAACATGGTACAGTGAGTGTATAGAGTACTGGACTCAGATTCCAGAAAGATTTGGGTTCAAATCCTGCCTCTAACACTTAGTCCCTGTGCAACCATGGGTAAATCCTTATCTGTTAAAGAGAGGGTTGGGCTCAGTGACTTCTGAGGACTTCCAGCGTTAAGTTCAGGTTTGCCTCTGACACTTAGCATCTGTGTGGCCATGGGCAAGTTATCCCTGGGCCTCATTTTTTTCTCTAAAATGAAGGGATGGAACCAAATGACTGTGGCATCCCTTCCAACCCCTGGTCTATCTAGCCTACACTCAAAATGTGGTTCTACCTCTACTTAACAAGTTATTTAAACTCTGAATCTTCATCAGAAAAAGGCTTGGATTTGGAGTCGGTCAACATTGCCCTCCCCCTCCCTCAGTTCTCTGACTAGCTGTGTGATGTTGGGCCAGGTTTTTTCCCTCCTTAGCCTTGTTTCCTCTTCTGTAGGATGAAGAGTTCACTAGATCAGTGTTTCTCAGCCTTCTTTGTCAATGGATGCTTTTGGCAGCCTTCTATTGAAGCCTGTGGGCTCCTCTTGAGAATGAGGTTTTTAGATGTATAAAATAAAATACAAAGGATTACAAAAGAAGTCAATTATATTGAATTAAAGATGTAATAGTTTTCCCAAATAAGTTCATGGATCCCTTGGGTATCTATTGACCCCAGGTTAAGAAACTCGGCCCCAGGGGATCTCTCAGGTCCCACCCAGTTCTGAGTCTAAGGTCCTATGATGGCCACGGTTCTCTCCAGTTCTGATTACTTCACAGAGTTCTCAGGAAGCTGGGATTCAGACTGACAGAGGGAGCTCAGCATTTCCCCTCCCCCATCCTCCACAACCTCACTGCTGGAGCCTGGGAGAGTGATGCTGAGATCTCCCCCTCTCACCAGGCTGGAGGCCAGAGCCTCTCTTTTCTGTCAGACATCTATGTGAGCTCATATCTAAAACAGCAAAGTGTGTGGGTGTGTGTAGGGGGGGAACCCCTGCTTCTTCCCTTTCTCTGAACTTCCCTCCAGACAGTCCAGTAGAGCAAAATGCCTGACTTGGGCTACCTGGCCTGTGGGTCTTCCTTTTCTCCCCTTCCTGGTCTCTAAAAGCTTGGAGGAGGGGAGTTGAGGAAAGGGAAGAAGGCTTCTATTGACATGACAGAAAGGTAGTGTTGGAGGGAGGCTACTTCAGGACATCCTCAGGATACCTAAGGGCTTGGAGGGGAGAAAGAAGGGAGGCCCTTCAGAAATTCAGATCAAATCTCCCTCCTTCAAGGGTAATTGCTACTCACCTGAACCAAAAACAGGGAGGAGTATTCCCAGACTTGGAGAAAGAGGCAGCCTTTGAGGTTGGGGAAGTTAGGGGATGAGGAGGAGGTGGGCTTGGGCTAGGGAAGGATTCAATGAAGATGGCAAACCTGGGGTCTGAGAGGGGAAAGGAATATTTAGTCCTGGCATTCTGGAAGGAGACAGGAACAGGGAAAGGGAGGGTGGGGCGTGGAAGAGGGAATAAGACATATCCTGAGGACCAAGGTTATACAACTAGTAAGGCTTCATAGAGGTAGGGAAGCTTCAGCTGGGTCCTGAAGAAAGAGATATGTTCAACACATGAAAATGATGAGGTCCAGGCAAAGGTCTGGGAAATTGGGGGTGGGGTGGCTAGGAAGGGGAAAGAATGTAGACAAAGGAGGAGCTCAGATATGCCAGTTTGATGGACATCTTTAGAGGGAGAAAGGGAGGGAGGGAGAGAGGGAGAGGGAGAGAGAGAGAGAGAGAGAGAGAGAGAGAGAGAGAGAGAGAGAGAGAGAGAGCGCCACGTTGGAGAATGACCCTGGGGGATCCTGGAAACAATAGCAGGGGAAGAAGAAAGAGGAGGAGAAGAGGGCTCTGAGAAAGAAGAAAGAGGGAAGGGGAGAGGAAAATGAAGCAAAGGCATTTCAATAAATATCTATGGATCAACTGCATCCCCCAAATCAGCATCTCAGTTCTCTTGCACTGCCATATTTATCAGTATAATGTAAATCATGCTGGACCCTGTCTGCTTGAGCTAGCAATGAGGAGGAGCTACAGACATTCAGTTTCAGGGAAAGCAGGGCACCCTGGGGTTAATCACTTGCCCTCTCTGGGCCTGAGTTTCCTCTTCTTTGAAATAATAGGGTTGGATACATCCCTTAAGGTCCCCTGTACTTGTGACATTCTAGGATTTGAGCAGTTCCAGATACAGGTAGAATCAGTTTAAGCCACTCCAAAGAGCACTTACTGAATCTACTGGGCACCACACTCAGCTAGGAACAGGCATACAGGAACAAAATAAAATCATACCAGGAATTGACTTTCTACTGTGGATCACCAAATAAACAGAAATTGTTATAAGAGTTTTAGGAGAAAGATGGGTAAGGAGATCAAGACATGCTTCCCAGAAAGTGCCACTGAGCCGGGACTTGAAGGAAGAGTCAGAAGGGAGGCAACAGTGTGGTCCAGATATTCTAAGAAATGTATTGCTGACTCCTTGGAAGGGCAGCTCAGCTGAAGGAAGGTAGGAAGAGGCATAGTAGGAAAGGATGACTGCAGTCAGACAGTGAGAGGAATTCCACACCAGGCTGCGAAATGTGTATTTATCCTAAGGGCAACAGAGAGACATCACAGGTCCTTGAAGATGAGCAGTCCAGTGTGTTAGGAATATTAGTTTTGCAGCTGTTGAGAAAAAATGGGTGTGAGGGGAGAGAATGAGAGATTGGAAGAGTATCATGGCGTCCAATTAGAAGGAGGGTGTTGCAGTCATTTTGGAGAGGCAGTGACTGTCAGAAGTTGGATCAGTGGCTCCCTAGTCCAACCTACACCTGAGTAAGAATCAGACGCCCTTTGTGACTGGGCTCTTCTTGGGAAACAGCCGTGAACGGGAGCCCATCCCCCACCTCCTTCATCTAGAAGAATCTCATCCTTATATCCAAGAGTAATGAGGTGGGGGATTTGGAGGCATCCAGGTCTTTTAGGAAAGACTCAATTTTCCCATTGGGCACTGCAGAAATGAAGCTTATTTTCTCCTTCATCTGGATAAATGAGTTAATCGTTACTCTTTGCCGCTCCTCCCACCCCCATCTCACCCCAGGTGAGTGAGTTCTGTGGCATTTCATTAGCTTTCTGAGTGGTTCAGTAAGGATGATTCACAGGCCAGACATAGTCAGCAAGTGAGGGAATGGGTGTGTGTGTGTGTGTGTGTGTGTGTGTGTGTGTGTGTGTGTGTGTGTGTGTTCAGGGAGCAGGGAAGGGAAGAAGTAATGAGGAGAGACATATAAGCCATGTCTCCATGATGGCTTCTCACAGATCCTGGGGGGCAGGTGTGGGCAGAGAAGGGGGAGCTGTTTCTAGGAAGATGCACCAATGGCAGCTAGGGCTGATAATGGGTAGAGCCCTGGGTTTGGAGCCAGAAAGCATCGAGTTCCAATCTGACTGAAGATCCCATGTGATGTGGGATAAGTCACTTCATTACCGTTTATCTCAGTTTCCCCAACTTTAAAATGAGAATGATAACATTTACTTCACAGAGTTGTTGTGGGATCCAATGATGTATTTGTAAAAAGCACACTCAGCACATAACAGGCTCTTACATACATCCTCATTCCCACCCCGAAGAATCCTCCTTGGTTAACACAACACAGTAGATACTGCTTCTTTGAAAGTGGGTTGAGGAGGAAAGGGACTGCTCTCACCCCTTTGGGCCTCACTTTCCTCATCTGTAATGTCGGCAAAATGCAATATGTGATGGAGTTGGTGTGAGGAATCGAAGCTCCTTCTGCCTGCGTGAGCTTAATACATAAAACAAGTCTCAAAGGCAATTTGCTACTTATTACAACTGAGGAAACACATCAAGAGGAGCTAAGTGACTAGCCTAGGGTCACATAGCTAATAAGTGTCTGAAGTGGGATTCAGATTCAGGTCTCCCAATGCTCTAACGACTACACCAAAATGCTTGTTGAAAAGCAGACTAGGGAATGGTGAACATGTGCTGGGGAAAGTCTTCTCAGAAGAGGCAAGTCTGGAGGAGGTGGGGGTCCCAAAGGAAATGAGGACAGGACATCCCAAACATTTTCCTAGGTTATTTCTCATAAACATCCCCAGGAGGAGACATAATATCATAGTGGGAAAGGCATTGGTCTGGGAGAAAGCTTCTTTGGATCTAGATAAGGAAGCACTATCCTCTCCTGGGCTTATTTGGACTGAGATCAGAGACCCTGTTTCTTTAATTATGCCAGCCAATCTGAATACACTGAACTTGGAGCCAGAAAGCATGAGTTTAGGTCCTAGCCAATCTTTCTCTGCCTCTATGATCCTGGACCATAAGTTTCTTCTCAGCTCTAACATTCTGTTTTGAGGTCCCTCCCAGTTTTAATACCCTAAATTTCAGGCAGTAAGGTGGACTCAGGTACAGGAAGACCTGAGTTTGAATCCTGTCTCAGACACTTAATAGTTGTATCATTCTAGCCTCAGGTGCTCTCAACCTCAGTTTTCTCATCTGAAAAGTGGAGATAATAGTATCTACCTTTCAGGGTGATTTTGTGCATGCAAGGCCCCTTTAATGTTCTATGAAATTATCCCTCCAGTAGGAGATTTATTTCAACACTTATTAAATACCTCCTATGTACAATTCAATATAATTCAATAATTGAGATCCCATTCCCTAGAGATATGAAGTGATATGATCACTATGCTCTAACCATCACAGAATCTGAGCACCAGAAAATACCTCCAGGACATCTCCAGTTCATCCACAAAAGCATCCCTCACTGATGGCTGTACAGTCTGTCCTTAAAGACCCCCAAGGCAGCCCTCTCAGGAAGATGTTCCCGTCAAGCAGCTGCAATCTGCCTCTTTGTTCCTTCTACCCACTGCTCCCGGTTCTGCTCATGATAGGCCAGTTAAATGAGGGCTGCCATCCCTCCTACTGAAATGACCATCGTCTTCCTGAGCTGTCAACAATTAATCAGGGAGAAGAGAAGACTCAGACACTTAAGTGGATTTGTGATATCACACTCCAACAATACAAATCACAATTCACATATGCGTGCCCAACCTGTTCAACTCACCAGTCCTCAAATTAATCTGACCCTGGGAGACTTCTCGAGAAGCAAACGGGTCATCTACCTATCAGCTCTCATCCTCACTGACCGCATGACCAGCTCCCCTTCTTCTCATCATACATTCCCTGATGATATCTCTTGCTCCTACTGTGAGGAGAAACTCTAAAGAATGAGAGAACTGGGGAAGGGAGAGTGTATACAAATCACTATACATCAGAATATGATGACTGGCCTAGGAGATGTCAGAGAGTGGCCGGAGGGAGGAGGGAGGCTTCATGCCCATCGGAGGACATTAGGCAAAGCTACGTGAAGGAGGCAGAATCTATAAACTCTCCGTAATCATTTAGAACCTGTTGATTTCAACTTGTAGTTATTCAGTTTATATTTGTACTTATTATTTATAAAGTTTTTTATTTACTTGTAAATATTTATATAAATATCGATATGTGATACAGTTGTACTTTGTCTATTTTACCTTTCTGCTAGGTTCCCAGGAACAGGAGAGATCGCTTGCTCTCATGCCGAGTGCGTTGGATTTGTCATGAGAAGCTTAAATCCTGCCTCAGACGTTTACCAAGATTTATGACGCTGGACAAGCCACAACCTCTGTGATCTTCAAAATCCCTATGATTATATATGCAGGTGCCACTGTGGAATTCATAGTTCCTCAAAAGATTTTCCCGATAATCCTCCTTTTGAAAAACCCCATTTTCCCCCCCAGCTGAATAAAGGGAAGGGGAGCTTTGTTCTAACTTTGACCAGGAGAGGAAGAGCAGAGCCTAAGAGACCAAGAAATGACTGGTGACTGCTAAAGACAAAATGTGCCACTATACCAGAGGGCTCTGCTGTGCTAAGAGAGGGGGAGACCTCAGGTAGGATGAGCTGGGCTTCATATGTAAGCTCTGTTTCCCTCCCTTCCCTCATTCTGGGGGTATTTCCTTTTGAGACCCATGTCAGGCTCAGAACAGATATAGGAAATGACAACAAAGACCTTCAGAATATTAGGGAAGCTGGGAAGAGTGGGCTAGAGAAATTAGTTATCCCTTCCACATCTCAACTTTCCCCACTGTGGTTCCGATACATCATGGATTGGCATAAGAAATTAAATGTGAATTTTTAGGGGTTTTGCAGAAGCCACAGATAAGATGCAAAGGCTAGCAGAAGACAAAGAAAAAGTTTAGAAACTCAGAAATGCATAAAATATATGTATTGTATAATAATATAATAAAGTATATGTATCATATAATATCAACCCAAATTTTATAATAAGGTGCTATGAACACCCCATAAAAGAAAAAGAAAAATCCATACTTCTCTATGTGAAAGGAGAGCCCAAATATTTTATGCATATTTTCCAGATCATCAGGGTGCTGCACCCCTAACCCCTCAGTGCAGAAGGGATGATTGTAATTCACCATTTGATACCTTATTTCAGAAGATCCTTCTCTCCATCGTCCCCTACCACCCCAGCATTTTTACCAGCTCGAGAGGCTGGATAAATACACCAGATTAACATACTGACCTGTAAGACTTGGTGTTAGAATTGCCACCAGGTGGGGGGAGGAATTGTTTGGTATGTGGGGAAATTCCATACCAGGCAATCAGACTGGACATTCTTCCCAACAGATCAGGAGATAGAGTGGAGGGGGCAGGAAGAAATGCTGTTTGACCCAAGCAAAAGGCGTAGTGCTCCCTGAGAAAGGAAGGATTGCTAGGTGCCAGGCTGATTGCTGTACTAAATAGCTGTTGGGTACATGGACAATACCAGTTAGTTGTTATTTACATATGATTCGATTCGATTCATTTCAATGGACATTCATTAATCCCTCCAAGAGTAAGGCCTGGAGCTAGACAAGATGCCTGCCCTCTGGAATCCTCATGTCCAGAATGTCCTTTCATGCTGAAGTCCCTTTACAATTTACCTAGCGTGTCTACTCAAACGCTTTCTGAGATGGAGTGCCTCTCTCCTCCCTGAGGTCACCCATTCCATGGTTGAACAGTTTTTGCTGTTAGCAAGTTCCTCCCTCTCATTGCCTTCCCGTCCTCCCTCCCCTAGTTCCTTCTATGACATGGATTTCTGCCTGCCTCGACACTCATTTCCACGCTTGTTATCCTTCTCTGGACAAAACTGGAGTTTCCCTGCAGTACCTCAGCCTGACCAGGTATCCAGAATTGAACATGGGGACAGAGGTTGAACAGGGTAATGGCAATGGTATCAGTAACCTCTTTGTGTTGAGTAATAGAGTTGCATTAATGCAGTCTAATGTGAATCTAGTGGCAACATAGGGCATAGAGTGCCAGGACTCATGTTCCCGAGTTCAAATCTGGTCTCAGATACTATCTGTGTAACCCTGGTCAAGTCACTCAATCCTGTTTACCTTAGTGTCCTCATCTCAAAAATGAGCTGGAGGAAGAAATGGCAAACCACTTCAGTATCTTCTCCAAGTGAACAATAATGTGCCAGACGGAGGCAGGTGGAAAAGGAACCAGTCTGGGAGTCAGATAAGTCTTGCATTCAGGATACTCGATGTGCTGGGTGGTCATGGGAATTTCCACACTTAGAGTCCCTTACATCCATGAACATCAGTGTTCTGGGGAGATGCACCCCTGTGTTTGTCCTCTACCTCCGGGACTTTGGTTTGTTTTTAACACCAAGCGCTGCAGTGCTGGAGTCTGCCGCTTTATTTATACAATCCTTTCACTTCACAAATGAGGCTCAGTGATAAAGGGAAGAGACCAAGAATCCTAGCTCCCATCTCGCGATGGAAAAGAAAATGTCTGACTGACCCAGAAGGGTAATTCCTCCCTAGCGCTGGAAGGGCTCAACACACTAACCCTCTCCTTCCCCCAAGTGAAATCCAGTTAGGTCAGGTTAAATAGAACATAAAAGCCCAGAAGGGGCTGTGGAAGGAGATGGAGGGGGCCCCCTCCGCAGCTTTGCTGTGGCTGATGAGGTGAAGATGTAGTGACAATGCCTATAGATGCACTTCTGTCTTCTGCCTACACACACGCCCACAAACTATGTGGAGTCACCCAAAGCATCCTCCTACTCCCAGCTATGGTAGCTGGGACTCCTGCCAACATCCAGCAGTCTTAGTTACAAAGAAACACCTGGGGGTCCAGGGAGCTCGCAGGGCTCAGGAGCCCATCGGAGTCAGCTGTATTTACAGTGTCCAGCCCTTAGCACAGTTCCTGGCACACAGTAGGCCATTAATAATAGTAACTTGTAGAGAGTAACAATAATGGGCTCACCTGCTTTAGCCTGCTCTCAACCTTTCTAGGATTTGGACTTGAGAGTTTTGTCTGGAGTGAATTGGAGTGTGTGTGTGTGTGTGTGTGTATGTATGTGTGTGTGTGTGTGCGTGTGTATGTGCGCGTGCGTGCGTGTGCGCGTGTGTGTGTGCGTGTGTTATTACTATTTAGCACAGAGGAATAGGGCTAAGAAAGGGGGGCACAGAAGTGAGCGTGACAGGTAGGTAGATGAAGGAACAGAGAAGGGAATAGCACTTGGACTGACAGGTACCTGTACATCACTCCCAGTCCCTGGGAATGGCTTGGTGACGGCGCTGCTGATTGGGAGGGGGATGGGGAAGATGTCACCGGAGTGTCCAACATACAATGTTCTCAGAACTCTCCAAGTACAACCTACGGTGGTTGTACTCTGGCATGTACTCTGGCAGATATCCCAATCCCGTGGCTGAAAGTGAAAAAAAATGCCCCGGCTTCGCCTTTCTCTTTCTAGGTTTTCCCCAGGTCCCTCTTTTCTAGCTTTGCTAAGAGGTAGTAAGTTACGCAGAAAGGTGGGAGAGCCCCCAAAGGCAGCCTGGGGGACTTTGAGGAAGGTCCAGGGCCCTGGGGAGATGGCATTGGAGAAGAGATGGGAGGGGAGGGAGCGGGGTTACGGTCCCCCGGGGCTGGGACCTGCTCTCCCTCGCTCTCTCCCTCCCTCCCTCCCTCCTCAGAGCCCTGGCTCTCTAGCTCCCTAGTTCCCCCGCTAGCTCGCTCCCTCACCGCCCGCAGACGCCTCCCCAGCCAGGCAGCCCAGCGCGTGGGAGGTGACATCTCTTAGGGAGCGCGATTGGTTTAATATGGTAATGGAGAGGAGGGACCAGCCGTGGCCGCTGGCTGGTGGCTTAGCTCCGTCACGCAGGGCGCTGCGCTCAGACGACTCAGTTTCTTCTGCCCCGGCTCCTCTGGTCCCGGCCCTGGCCCCAGAGCCAGACACGCCATGTGAGGCAGCCCCGCGCCAGTGCCCGTGCCCGGTCTCTGCTCTCGCGGCCTGGTGTGCCACTCGCAGTAAGCCCCATGCAGCCTCTGCTCGGCCCCGCCGACGACCATGCCCTAGCGGGGTAAGGCGCTGCGTTTTCCGCTGCTTCTCCTTCCTCCGCAGCTGGCCATTGACTTTGCACCCCCTCCCACCCCACCCCCACCTCCCACTCCCGCCTCCTCTTCCTCCTCCTCCGCCTGGGCAGCTGCTTCTCCGGACTCCTAGCTGTCTGCGTGCGGCAGGAACTCCTGCGGAAAGTACCCGGCGCTCCAGGAGGGGGGCAGAAGGGGATCTGGGTCTTGGGCTGCTTCTCTGCAGGGTTCTCTGCTCTCTGCCTCTGCTGCTGGGGGTGGAGGGGGATGGGGATGTGAGCCGACGGCAGGGAAGAGCAGTTCAGGACCTTCTCCCCTCCTCCCTTCTATCTCTATGGGTCTCAGTCTCTTAAAAATCTCTCACTTGTCAATGGTTTCTTGTTGAATGTCTCTGAATGTAGCACACTCTGGTGTTCGCGCTTTGTGCCTTCCCCGTTTCTCTCTGTCTCTCCTATTTTGTCTCTGTAAGCGAGTGAGTCTCTCTCTCTCTCTCTCTCTCTCTCTCTCTCTCTCTCTCTCTCTCTCTCTCTCTCTCTCTCTCTCTCTCTCTCCCACTCTCTTCTTTGTCTCTCTGAGTCACTCTGTTTCTCTCTCTGTCTCCCCTTGTGCTCCCTATCTGTCCCCGTTCCTTCCTCTGAACCTCAGTTTCCCCATCCATCAAATGAGGGGGTTGGGCTACAGGAGCTCTAAAGTCCCTTCCAGTTCTATCTCCTATGCCATAGAGCCAGGACGTGATCTAGGGATCTAGTCCCAGCTCTGCCACTGACTAGCGGTGTGACTTCTGGACAATTTCTTCCCCTCTCACAATCTGAGCATCCTCATCTGTTCAGTAAGGGCTTGGACGAGAAGCGCTGTAAGGTCCCTTGCAGATGCAAATCTTGGGATCTTAAATGTTGCTGAGAAAGAAGTTGTGAGATTGGGATACCTCCTTTCCTTCATTCCTTCCTTTCTCCCAGTCTAGCCAGTATCTCAGGGTTGGTGGAGGAAGGGGCTAGCTGAGTGAGTTTCTGCTGCCTACAGAATTGTCCGAACCTTAGAGCCACGCAGTCTCTAGGCGGGTGATTTGGGGGTAGTCAGGCCAGGGATGCAGGAAGATGGGCCAGATGACCCAAGAAGACTCGAAGCAGCCCTGGATCCGATGATTCCTCCGGAGCCTTCTCGGCCCGGGGTTCCACGGTAAGTGCCTCGGGATGGAGGCGCGGGGGACTCAGGAGCCCCGGGGAAGTGGGACCACTCCGACAGGGAGTCAGGAAGGCGGACAGACGTGAGGTCCTGGCATCTTGATAGCTGGGGACGCCGAGCGGATGATCTGGTGGGTCACTCGACTGGAAACAGATACAGGCGCGCAGCAGCCACCGGGAGCCTGCGGGGGCGGGCGTCTGGGTTGCCCTGGGCTCCTGGGTGAGGGCAGGCGGGAAGGGGCACTTCTGTGAGGTTCAGGACCCGAGGAAGCTCGGCCTTGCTTCGGCTGCTGGGTCCTGTTGTCTGCACCTCCTCGGCACTCCTGGAATCCCTCTGTCGTTTGTAGCCTTGGAGGAGTTGCGCAGGCAGCTTTTTGGCTGACGGGAATAACCAGGCGAGGGAGGCGTGCTTTGGAGAGTGCGCCAGGGAGCCGGGAGAGAGAGGGGGAGACAGAACAAGAGAAAGACGAAAGCAGCCGGACTTGGCCAAGTGCGCCTTAGCGCACAAAAGCCACGGAGTTCTCTGGCCATCCGATATCCTGCTTCCTAGCCCCAAAGCCCGGGCCCAGAGCTCCAAAGCCACATGTTCCGCTTTCCCAGAGCAAAGTTTTCGCATTTCCCCTGGCCTCCTGAGGTGTTCTCTTTCCCTCCATTGGGGTCCTGAAGAAGCAATCAGCCCGGAGAGTGGGAGCCTCTCCACGCTGCTGGGTTCTGAAAATTAGGGGACCGCCACCAAGGGCTGACTCCCTAACTCCCTGGAGACACTCCATGCAAAGAATGGGGGTGGAGGAAGAGGGAGGATGCTCCATAGGACAGCAACTCAACTTGTGAGGCCATGAACTTTGTCATTCTCTACTCCTTGGCCCAGAGGAGTGCCCTTATGGCGCTGGGGTTGAGGGTGGGGCTCCTCTGTCGTAGCATGGACCCCTTTGGAAGTCTGGGGGAAGCCTGTGGACCCCTGTTCAGAACAGTATTTTAAAATGCATAAAATATGCTATATAGTATTGCAAAGGAAACTAATGCTATGGACATAGTTACTAATTTTTTAAAAAATATTCATGGATACCAAGTTATGAACCCCTGAGAGGGTTCATGGTAGAGACTATCGGCTTCCTTCTCTGGGTACCAGAGAAATGTTTAAGTTACAGGATTAGACCAGGCCTGCCTAGGATCCCCTGACAGTGTGGCCAAAAGTAAGTGCTTAATCAATGCTTGTTGACTGACTGACTTGTTGACTGACCGACCGACTGACTGATTGACTGAACATCTAGGTAGGAGGAGCATGGCATCCCAGGGAACTCCTAGGGCTTTCAATGAAGGAAGTATGGAAGATTTATGAGCCAGAAAAGAGGGATCTTCCCCCCTTATCTCTTCCTCTTGCCTCAATCCAATACAACCCAACCCAATTCAAAATTTACTAAGAGCTAAATGCTATGCTAGGTTCTTGGGATACAGACACCCCCCCCCCAAAAAAAAAGAGAATAAAAACATCTTCTGTCCCTGACGACTAGGGAAAACACAAACACAGAAAGACAAAAACAAAAGATATGCAAACTCATTGCTTTGTAGTTAGGAGAAGGACTATTAGCCATCGAGTAAATCCAGAAAAGTTTCTAGTTGGACGTGTCACTTAAGCTGAGGCTGGAAGTGGGCCTGACCTCAGATCCTTGGCACTTTCTTCCCTGATTTGGGAACAATGGCTCTAAATCCCTGGAATCTTGGGAGTTATTACCCAAATGCCCAAGAATCTCACAAAGCTGTCAGAGCTGAGATTTAATTCCTCATCTTCCTGACTCCAAGTCCAACATGACTTCTGCTCCACCAGATGGTTCTCAAGGTCCAAAGGCAACCCTTTCCTGGAAAACTCACCCCCAGGCTCCCCACAGTAGCTTAGACATCCTCTGGCTTTTGGTTGGTTACATGTCCATTGGACTAGCCACATTCCTCTAAGAAGATGACATTCCTGATTTAATATTGTAAAATAGAGAAACTGAGGCAAAGAAACAGATTGGCCTGGCTAAAAAGGGACTCAGGGTGTCACTTCTGGAATCAGAACTCAGAAATGACATTTTCAAGACTAGCACTGTGGAAAACCAACAGTTGTTGGAGAAAGGGTATGCACCATATTTGGAATCCAAAGCCCTGAGTTTGAATGTGACTCTATTATGTACTGCCTGTGTAATCTGAACAAACCTCTCCTGGCTGGGCTTCTGTTTCCTCATCATACTGTATTGGTTAAAGTTGCGTTGGGCATACTCCATCCTCTCCACCACCCTCTTCACTCCTTTCTCTGCCCCTGTACTCTATCTACCTATCTATCTATCTACCTATCTCTCTCTCTCTCTCTCTCTCTCTCTCTCTCTCTCTCTCTCTCTCTCTCTATCTATCTATCTATCTATCTATCTATGCCTCTTTCTTATTGTCTAAAGGTCCTAAGACTCTCCCGGATTCTTCTTTCCACTCCATTCCCCTTCCCTCTCAGTCCCAGGAGAGAGATGAACTTGGAAATGCTTCTGTGCCTTCCCTAAAACAAAGCAGTTCCACTCTGATGGCTCCCACTGCCCTCTAGGGGCTCAAGACTGGAATGGTCTGATTTGGAGACTTGGCTTGGTGGTTGGGAAATATTCCATTTGAAAAGGAAGATGCATTTTCAATCAGATACAGTTCTCTTGACTCTAGAAGGAGGTTGAGGGGAGTATGTGTGTTGTGGGGTGAGAAGGTAGGCTCTCCTGAAATGGTCTTGGTGGAACCCAGTGCGTAATAGTCTCATGGAAAAGGCTCTCTCTCTCTCCTTATCCATAAAATAGTGAAATCATGAAGCCTGCTGCTATATATTTTGCGGTGAAAGGAATCTTGGGGTTGGCCTAATTTTTACCAGGGGTCTATGAATTTAAAAACACTTTTTATAACTATTTCAATGTGTTGATATTCTTTGCAATTTTTTTGTATGTTATTTTACGCATTCAAAAACTTGATTCTGAGAAAAAGTCCATAGGCCTCTCCAGACTGACTGTCTAAGGGTTCATGGTACACACAAAGTTAAGAACCCTTGATCTAATCCAAGCCCATCATTTTATAGGCCAGGGAACTGAAGATCTGAGGAGTGATTTACTTAGGGTCATGGGGCTAGCAATTGCTCATTCTAAACAGGCATTCTAAAAAGAGGCCTGCTCTGGCCCCTTTTCCAGACCAGAGCATTCTCAATCTAGAGCTAAAAGGAACATCATAGACTAACAGTCTCTTCATTTTATAGGTGAGGAAACTGAGCCCCAGTTACGAAAAACGATTACCCAGAGTCACACAGGAAGAGACAGAGGCAGAATTCCAACTCAGATCTTTCAACTCCTGAGTCAGCTCTCCTAGACTCACCATGTTGGAAGGGGACCTCGGAGGATCTCTAGTATGATTCAAGACCCTTTGTTTTATAATGTGAAGACTGAGGCCTATAGAGATTAGGTGACTTGTCTAAGGTCATACAGGTAGTAAGAGGCACAGAAATGGAATTTGAAAACAAATCCTTTGATTCCATAGTCCTTCCTACACACGACCCAACTCATGACCCTCCCTCTGAGTGACCATCACAGCATCACAGACTCATAACTAGAAGGGACCTAGGAGGCCATCTCATTCAACCCAGGTCCAGAGAGGCTAACATTAGAAAAAACAACCCTTTCCTTTTCCCTCTTTCTTCTCACTTTTTGGTTCCATTGGAAGGTAAGGGAGAAAGGGAACAGAAAAAGCTGACATTTAAGTCAGTCAGTTTGTCTTCTAAAAAGGACATCTATTTTTCTGGAAGAGGATTTTCCAGTGGAAGATGTATAATAGCTAGGCATTGAACAGCACTCCATGGTCTACAAAGTGCTTTACAAAAACCTGTCTCTTTTTATCCTTACAACAGCCCTGGGATCTCCATTTTACAAATGAGGAAGCTGAAACAAGTTAAATGACTTACCCTTGGTCATACAACCAGTTAGTATACAGGGCTGGATGTGAACTCAAGTTTTCATGGCTCCAGGTCCAGCTCTCTCCCTACTGTACTGCAAGCTACCTCGGCTACAAAGCTAGAGATGAGCCTAATTATATCTAAGCAGCGTGTAACCATTTTGTGTCCCAGACCCTTTAGTACTCTGGCAAAACCTACTGCCCCCTTCTCACATTCATGTTTTTCTATCATCAAATAAAATACAAAAGAGTACAAAGGAAATTAATTATATTGAAATACAATTATTAAAACTATTTTTTTAAAAGCTCAGGTTAAGAATTCCTGGCCTGGAGGAAAAAGGGTTTTCCACCCCACCTCCTCCCCTGACTATTCCCTCGTATTTGATGGACAAGTTCCAAGGTTCTGTAAGGAACCCGTAGTCTCTTTTCCTCTAGCTTCTGGCCCTTTCCATTTCAGACAAGAATTGTTTATCTTGTGTCTATGGCTCAGAACCAAGGCCAGGGACCATGGTGGCCTAGGGAAGAGGGAAAGGGGGAGGGCAGGGAAAGCTCTATTTACCGATATTTAGCCTTGACTGCCCTCAAACACACCCTGTGGAGACTGGGCCTTAGGTTGGGGGAGGAGCAGGAGGCATCCATCTCCTTCCCAGTACAAAACACCTTCCAGGTATTTTCTCTTTGGAGTCTCATGGCAGCCCCATGAGGTAGGATGTAAAGGTGTTACTCACCCTAGTGATGAAGAAACAGCTCTAGAGAGGGGAAAGGACTCAGCTGCCAAAATGATCTTTAGGTCTCCCACCCCTGTCACTAAGCTTCAGTGAGTCCTTATTACTTCTAGGGTTAAATATGGCATCCTTTGTCTGGCACTCGATGCCCCTCAAGACCCCTTCCTACCTTTCCAATCCTGTAATACTGGACCCTGTGCTCTTCTCCCCACAAGACTTCTCCATCTCCCAGATGCGTTCATTTCCATTCCTCTCTCCAGATTCACTTCTAGCTCTAAATGTACTATCCCATGATTCTAGGTACAAGACCGGGACCCTGCCCTTCAGGAGCTTACAAATTAGAGGGAGAGACAAGATTTACATGTAGATAGAAATTACAGAAACATTAAATGCCTTTCCACCAACTACATAAGACAAGACCTCCTCATGGTACCAAGGCCGCCATCTTGGTTAAGTAGGAAGAGCCCTGGGCATACCAACAGAGAGAGGCAGAGCTCTTCAGGTCTCCTTGGAGCCAGCAGTGAAAATACTGATTCCAATAGTTAGGCAAGGCACTGAGCCTCAGTTTCCTCATCTGTTAAATGGAGATATCTCACTAGGCTATTGTGAGGAGCCAGTAAAATGATGAGCATAAAATCAACCATTATGCTTAATTTCTAGATCTAGGAACCTAGGGTTAGAGGTGGAAGGGATCTGGGTCTAATCTCTTCATTTTACAGATGGTAAAATGGAGGCAGACAGCAGTTAAGAGATTTGGCCAGGGTTACATAGCTGAGGCTAAATTTGAACCCAGGTCTCCCTGATTCCAAGTCCCATAGGCTGTATTATGCTACCTCTCAAGCTAATACTAACAATAATCTGATGTTTAAATAACACTTGGAAATGTGCAAAGCACTTCCCAGACATTTCATTCTCAGAAAACAGTGAAATTTCATGTATGAAAAAACTGAGACTCAGAGGCGTTTTGATTTATTCAGGTCACCCAGCAGACGTGTCAGAAATGGCTTTGAGCCCATGTCTCTTGAGGCTGCCTCCATCAGTTTATCTGCTCCACCTCCCTGATCTGTGCTATTGTGACAAAGGGTGATAACGTCTTTACCTGCTAGGGATCCCAGGGGCCTCCTGGGGACAAGCTCTTTAGCCCTGAGGAATACAGGAAATGTTGGTTGGATGGGGGTGGGCTTTGGGGGAGCAGGGGGGCAGGAAATGTGCTTAAACCATTGAGCCTACATAGACAGCATCAGCTCTAGGCTCTATCCTGGGTTTTAGTCCCTGTTGGGCCTGGTGTCCATGTGGGGTTTGAAGAATTGCAGATTAAAGTATCTCAACTTATGGCTTTTTTGGGAGGGGGGGTTGAATTTCCACCCATCCCTACACACACACACACACACACACACACACACACACACACACAAGTGCATCCTTCAGAGCAGCTTTTTACACATATGATTAGAGGAATCAGAGCAGTCTCCCTCCCACAAACACACCTCCCAGCTTCTAATAGAGTCTTTTGGGAAGAAACCTGGCTCCTTTTCAGGGATTTGGCTGCTTGGTGAGGTAGCTTTTGTCTTCTTCTTGAATCAGGAGAAAAACCAAGCAAACACGCATATAGGTGAAGGTAGCCCTGCCAAAGGCTTCTCCCTTTCCCCTCCACCATTCCCCCTCCTCTCCTCCCTCCTTTACTTCCCTTTGCTCCATCCTCATCCAATATCTTGTGTTCTCTCACTGTCCCTGACAAGGGAGGCAGAAAACTGACTTGGTCTGTTACTGTGGAAACAAAGCTGGTGTCACTCAGAAGGGAAGGGAATTTCTCACTGGGCTAGAGGGAAGGGAGGAAAAGGATGGAAGAGGTGAGTGGAGAGACTGAGACAGAAAGATGTGAGGCTTGGACACCCAGGTGTTTTCCTTTGGCATATGTATTGTGGAAGCAGGGCTGGGATTTCTTGGCTTCACTCTCCCCTCATCCCCAGTTCAGAGTCACCACCCTCTTCCAAGGCCCACTAGACCTTCCAGTCTAATGTTGTGTGACCCTGGAAAAGTTGTTTTCATTGGTCTCAGCTTCACTGCCTTCAAACTGGACTCCTCCCCCCCCCCAAAAGGAGAAGAATGGACTTGATCACAAATTCTGAGAGTTGGAAGGACCCAGTGTTCATCTAGTAAGAACATTCTTTAGCTGAGGTCCATGAACTTGCTTTTCAAAATATTTGTATATATTGTTGTTCAGTGGTGTCTGACTCTCCATCAGACTCTTCCCCATTTGGGGTTTTCTTGGCTCAGATACTGGAGTAGTTTGCCATTTCTTTCTCTGGCTCATTTTATGGAAGAGGAAACCAAGGCAAACAGGATGAAGTGACTTAAAATTTCATAGAACTAATAAGTGCCTGAGACTGGATTTGAACTCAGAAAGATGAGTCTTCCTGATTCCAGGCTTTGAGCTCTATCCACCGTGCCACCTAGCTGCCCTTGGATAGCTATATTTCAACATAATTTGTTTCCTTTGTAACTCTATGTCTTTTATTTTAGGCATTTAAAGGTACTATTCTTAGAAAGGGTCCATAGTCCAAACTTCAAAGTGGGTCCAGGACACACAAAAAAGGGCAAGAACCAGTGGATTGATCCAGTCCACACATAATGGAATCACTATTACAAAATACCTGAGAAGTGGGCATCTGACTTCTGCTTCAGTATCCCTAAGGCAGGGGAAAACCCAACCATTTAAGGCAAGCATATTCCCCCGTTTATAAAAGGAGATAATTGGAACAGATGATCTCTAAATCCAGCTGCAAATTTTTGCAAATATAGTTGGGACCAGAGAGGAAATGGGATCTAGTGGATAAAATGCTAAACCTGGGATTAGGAAAAAATAGCTTCAAATGCCATCTTGGACACTTACTAGTTGTATGGCCCTATGGATATCACCTGTGCTCAATGAGCCTCAGGAAACTCTCACCAAGGGAAACTGAACACTAAGGAGATCTGTGGGTGCAGCCCGTGGTCCCTTAGAGCCCTGGTGGGTATTTGCCTGATTGGGGGTGGGGTTTAGTGCAAGAAAACAAAAAAACTTGGTGAATGCCCTAGACCTACTCTCCTATTCTGAAAGTCCCAACACTTCAACTCCCCTCCCCTCCCTTCCCCTCCCCTCCCTTCCCCTCCCCTCCTCTCCTCTCCCCTACTCTTCTTCCCTCCCCTCCCCTCCTCTTCTTCCCTCCCCTTCCCTCCCCCTTCCCCTCCCATTCTATCCCTCCCTCTCTCCTCCCCTCCCTCCCCTCCCCTCCCCTCCCTCCCCTCCCCTCTGTCCTCCCCTCCCATTCCCCCTCTCCCCCCTCCTTCCCTCCCCTCCTCTCCCCTCCTCTTCTTCCCTCCCCTTCCCTCCCCCTTCCCTTCCCATTCTGTCCCTCCCTCTCTCCTCCTTTCCTCTCCTTTCCCCTCCCCTCCCCTCCTCTCCTTCTCTCCTCTCTTCTACTTTCCTCTCCTGTTCACAGTGAAATGGTTTTAATGCCTTTGCCTGCTCTCCAACCTCCAAGCTGCTTTTCCAGCCCTTCCATGAGCCACGATACCAACAACTTGATATGGTGCTTTAAGCACTAGATACTGTCTCACTTCATCCTCACAAGCCTGTGAAGTACGTGCCGTTATCCCTATTTTGCAGATGAGAAAACTGAGGCTGAGAGAAAAGTGAAATGATTTGCCTTGGGTCACACAGCTAGTAAGCAAGCTTCTGAAATGGAATTGGAATTTAGGTCTTCCTGACTCCAAATCTGTCAGGATCCCCTGTACCAACTGCCTAGATCTGAGACGCTGAATGATCTGTGATTGTTGCTTTCAGGTATAGAGAGCCTTCTCTGTCTCCAGGACCCTGGGGTAGGGGAAGGAGGTAAGAAGGTCTGACAGTCCTTTTGCCCCAATCTCTAACTCCATGGTGCCTGGGGGAGAACCTGTGGCTTAGAGCAGGAAGGCAATTTGCAGCCAGCATGCCAGCCAGACTGCTTTTCCATACTGAGACCACGCTCCGCAGACTTCCTGTGCTCTGACTCTGGAAAAGCAGAACGTGAGTTCCCAGGGGGAGCCCGGGCAACTCTGCTGCTCCTCCCGCATTCCACACCTTGAGGGCTCTGCTTCTGCTCCTTCTCCTTCTCCCCTTCCCTCCCCCTCCTCCAGGACCAGCTGGTGGAGAACTACAGACACCCCATGCTCTGAGTGCTGTGTGTAAACATGGCTCCAGAGAGCAGGGCTATCTCCTTCTCTGGGCCTCCCCGCTTTCAGGAAGAGTCTTAAATCATTTGCAAGGAGAATGGGGCACAAAGGGACTCTTTGTGGACCAAGCCCATGGAGCTCCAGACCCCACGCCTCCCTTCCCCCACATCCCAAAGGGATTCAGGAGAATCTCAGAATCGCAGAGTGTGAGCACTGGAATGGAACATAAAACCTTGAACATCAGAGGTGGAAGGAACTTTGCAACATAGAACACAGAATGGCAGAACTTGGATGGGCCTTAGAACATAGAAAGTGAAAGCTGGGAAGATCCTTAGAACATATAACATAGAATATCAGAACTGGGAGAGATCTTAGAATGTAAAATGTCAGAGCTGGAAGACACCTCAGAATATGGAATGTCAGAACTAGGAAGAGATGTTAGAAATTCCCTAGTTCACCCTTTTAATTTTCCAAACCAAGGCCCAGAGAGTGGTGATGGTACAGTTATGTTTGTGTTGGGAAGGAAGGAAGGAGCGCCAGTCACAGTATGTGCTGAGGCTGTGTTTCAGGGTACAAAATGCTCCCAACTGACTCGATCTGCCATCTGGACAACATTGGGACCCAGAGTCTTTGCTCTGTTGGCAGGGTTGGAGAGGAGGTTTGACAAGGCCAGTTTCTGCCTTATGAGGTTCCTCATTACAAGTTCTCATTTCTCCCACAGCTCACTGACTTGTGGGACCAGAGCTGGGGAATTATTCGTGGTCAAAGAAGCCCCATAGAACCTGCTGCTCTCTGCAGAATGCAGGAGGAGGAGGAGGGGTGCTTGGACAAGGTTTCACAAAGCCTTCCCAGACAGCATAGGCGCCTCTCCTCTCTGCGATCATCAGCTCCCCCCCCCCCCCACCTAACTCCCCCCGTGGGCAGCTGCCATTGGGAACGCCAGCAGTGGGTGGCAGGTTTAATTATAGCATATATTTAGACCAACAGAGAAAATGAGGGTGGGTTGGTTGAAATGCTTCGACCACGTGCCACACTGAAGAAAAGCAGGCAAGAATTTTGCCTTAAACACTGTTTCCTGGGCACAAAAGACACTCAAGAAACCCAGAACCAGAGAATTTGGGGCTGGGAGAGCAGCTAACCCAGCCTTTCATTTTGTCCAAGAAGATGAAGCCCAGAGAAGGTAAGTGATTTGCCTAAGGTCACACAGTCCATCAGTAGAAGGTGAAGATTCAAACCCAGGTTTTCTACCTTTCAGTCCAGGACTCTTTCTACAGTATTGCTCTGCTTTTCTACATAGGGAACAAACTTTTAATGAAGAGGATCATTGACCAGAGTCTAGAGTTAAAAGAGAACTGCAAGGGCCTTCTAGTCTAACCCATGTATTTTTTACAGATGAGGAAAGTGAGGCTTAGGGAGGTCAAGTCACTTGTCTAAGTAGAAGAGATTGAATTTGAACACAGGTCCTTTGACCCCATATTCCCACTATATACCACTGGGATTCCCACTTGAGCAAGTTTTTGGTGGTGTGGAAAAGATCACTGCTCTAGTTCTTGGACTGGGTAGTGACTCACATCATGTACACATCACCTGGAGGACAACTAGGAATTAGCTCGAGGGGTACTCCATAGTTTTAGGAAAGGGAGAAGATACCAGCCCCCTCTCCCTGAAAAAGTTGCTGCTGGAGCCCCAGGCTATGTGTGTTTCCATGAGAGCTGAATGGCAAAGTGAGTGGAGCACTGGATGCAAAGCCAGAAAGATCTGAGTTCAAATCTTGCCTCAGTCACTTCCTAGCTATGTGATCCTAGGCAAGGAACTTAAACTCTACCTACTTCAATTTCCCAACAGCAAAGTTGGATTACTAATAATGCCTCTTTCACAGGGTTGTCAGGATCAAATGAGGTAGTATTTGTAAAGCCCAAGGCACATAGTAGGCATTTAATTTGTCCCCCTTCCTTCCTCATCTATTCTATCATATGCATATTAGTTATTCACATGTTATCTCACATTGGAATGGAAACTTCTTCAGGGTAGGCACCATTTTGGGCTTTCATTGCATTGCCAGTGTATGGCACAGCAGATTCTGTAACTCTGTTCTGTCCCTCTGTTTCCCTATGTGCACAAGGGCACCAACTGTCCTGATTCTTGTAGGAAAGTTTTATGTAGAATGTAAAGTAGACTTGGAGACAGAATACAGCTGAGTCAAATGGAATGTCATTTGCTCTAAATTTCTCACTTATAAAGTGGGCATACATGTACCATACAGTGCCATATGCCCTACAGGTTGATAGAAAAAAAGTGTTGTTTTAACCTGAGGGCTTTATGTGAATGTGAAGTTTGCCCATGGTGAGCTCATATAAAGATCTGTAGACTGGAATAGACTGGGACTGAATTGAATTTTCACATGTTGTCTCTATGCGTTCGGAATGAGGGAGGACCCAGCCAATGAAGCCCTAGTATGAGGCACCCTAGATCTCAGGGTGTCACCAACTGGTCCAGCCCAGGTGAGAAACAAGCTTCTGATAGGTGATTATCAGGCTTAGTTCTTCATGATCCCCTCTTTTCTATCCCTAAAGAGGCAATGTAGTAGGATTCCATGGAGCGTGTGTGGGGCTTGGACTACATGCCGTGACACTGACCCTGGGAGCTTGGGATCTGTAGACAAAAGAATTGGGTCCCATCCTGAAAAGCTCTGCAGCTTACTTGCTGTGGGACCTTGGACAGAGATCTTAATACATCTGGGTCTCTGTTTATCCATGAAATGAGATAAAAATTACTTACAGATAGTGCTTCCTTTCTTCATCTCATGTTGTGGCTGAAACAGAGTGCTTTGGGAACTGTATGGCACTAGAGGAATGAATGTGAACTATTAATATTATTTGGCATCTATTCAAACACCCATATCCTTCCTTGGTCACTGCAGCCCTTCCCCTGAGGGTTGGGGGTGGCTGGGAACCTGTTGTGCTTGACCTTGAGGGCAGCCAATGAGAGACATTGCCCCCATGGCCTGTGATCTCATTGTCCATTGCTGCTGGCTGTCCTGGATCTGGGCTGGGAGCAGTATTACAGGTTATGTGCCAGGACTCCAGGATAGAACCTAGGAGCTCTCAACAGGTCTGAGTTGAAGGGATCTTTCTCTTTTCAGCTCTTCTGAAGCCAGTCCACAGGTACCAGTGACCAAGATGGCTGCCAAACAACCTCCACCTCTCATGAAAAAGCACAGCCAGACGGACCTTGTGAGCCGCCTGAAGACCCGAAAGATCCTTGGAGTGGGAGGAGAGGATGATGATGGAGAAGTGCACCGCTCCAAGGTAAGAAACTTTCTTTGAGGAAGATGGGGTTGTAATCGTGGCTGCCGGCAACAGATTGATAGGTAGATCAAGATGAAAAAGAAAACAAACAGGGCAAAGGAAGAGGGAGGGAGAAATAATGAGGCCAGTCCCAAGATTCCTTCTTATGTGGGGATTCAAGGATAGCTCCTTTGCAACACAAACCCACAGGATTTTAGAGTCAGAAGAGACCTTGATAACTGTCTAATCTTTACCAAAAGAGAAAAGTAACTCCCCATGATGACACTCATTGTCAGCTTCTGCTCATTCAGCTTCTGCTTGAAGACCCCCAAGGAGGGGCAGCCCACCACCTCCAGAGCACCCATTACACTTCTGGATAACCCTGTTGTTTAAGAAGATTTCCCTACCATGAAGGCTAAACTTGGCTCTTGGTAATTTGTGCCAAGTGCATCTGGTTCTGTGCTCTGAGACTAAACTAAACTAACTTCATCCATCCACACAATCACTGGCCAAATACTTGAAGACATCACGTTGCTATTGTGTCTTCTCTTGTCCAGTTTAATCATCCCCGTTTCCTTAACCTTTCTTTCTATGATACGGTCTCAAGGCCATCTCTTCACCACGTTGGATGCTTTCCAGCTTACTATCTCCCTAAAGAATGGAACTTCAGATATGGTTAGAGCATGGAGGGACTGTCACCTTATTCTTGAAAGATGTGTCTTTTAAAGTATCCTCAGATATCACCAGACTTTTTAAAGTGACATTGATATGGGGCAGCTAGGTAGCAAAGAGCATAGACTGCCAGATTTAGAGTCAGAAAGACTCCTTCTCCTAGAGTTCAAATCTGGCTTCAGACACTTAGTAGTTGTGTGGTCCTGAGCAAGTCACTTTATCCTGTTTTCCTCTATTTCTTCATCTATAAAATAAACTGGAAAAAGAAATGGCAAACCACTCCAGTATCTGTTCCAAGAAAACCCCAAATGGGGTCATGAAGAATCAGACAGCACTGAACAACAACTGAAATCACATTGGTGAACAAGGTGCACTGTCTAGGAAGTCATGGATAGGGTATGATTTCCATCTGTAGACGAAATTTTCTGATTATTTCACTGTTAATTTATCTTAAGTTTGCAGGTCACTAAAATCCCTACATGGTTTTTCCATCAAACTTCTGTCTAACCATGCCTCCTCTATCTTACATTTGTAAGGTTGCTTTTTTGAACCCAAGCATAAGACTTTAACCCTTATCACTATGGAATTTCATCGTACTGGATTCTGCCCAATGACTTAGCCCACCCAGAGCTTTTCTTCTGCCATGGACTGCATTGTCTATCTCTTGTATCCTCCCACCTTTGTGACATCAGCTCTATTCAGTCCTAAAACTTACTCCTGGAAAGGGGTCTCCAAGCTCAAATGATTCAAGATGTTTATTTTTTTTGTATTTTTGCTTTTAATTAACTATATTTCCCAATATATTCCTCTCTCACCCCTTCTCAGAGAGCTATTCCTTATAATAAAGGGGGGGGGGGGCGCGAGACTAAGGAAAAGAGAACCTCAGAACTAATAAACATAATGAAAACGTCTGACATCATGCATCCCATGCCTGAGATCCCTCTCCAAAGTGAAGGATCCTTTTCAATATGGCTTTTACTAAATGTGTATGTTTCATCCCTGCCAGCAAAACCCATTCTTCATGACCTGCGGATATTCATTTTATGAGTAAAATTAAATGAGAGATAAGCAGGTATTGTGCAGATAGTGTTGAGTTTGGAACCAGAGGACTTTGGTTTAAAGCCCAACTCTGATGCTCACCAGCTAGGTGACTCTGGGGAAATCTTTTCCCCTCTCTGAGTCTTAGTTTCTTCACTGGTAAAATGGAGGATTTGGATTAGATACTCTCTGAGCTCCCTTTATAGTCCTGAATCCAGCTATGTATGGTGACTTTCTGGATAGGTTACCAGAAGCTTCAGTGGGCCACCTCCATGTGGAGGGAGGGGGACTAATTCTTCAACCTTCCCTTGCCCAGGCTGTGCTAAGGTTTTGTCCTAGCATGGGGCATACACCAGCCCCATCCCCTTCCCACCTCCTCTCAACCTCTTAAGGGGTCTCATCTTGTTTGTGTTAGCTCAATTTCCTTGATGCCAAAATAAGGTGAGAGAGCTGCCTTGGACCCCACTACTCCTCTGCTTGGATCCCTAGGAGGCATCTGAAGATATTATGATGGAAAATGAGGCAGGGAAAGATCCAGGCAGGAGGGAAGGTCTGGGAAAGATTTTTCTCTCCACAGGCATATCGTAGGTAAAAGCTCTTGATAAAGCCTAGTGCACAATAGAAAAGTGAATGGTTTGTATTATTGTAAGGAAAGAAATGAACTGGGTATGGGAGGGGCGTGATTAGCTCAGTAAGAGGCTTGGAGGAACTAGGTAGCATCTAGTGGCCAAAATATTTTGCTCACTTGACAGCAGTTCCAAGGCTTGAACTGAACCACTCTTCAAGGTTGCAGATACGAGGCAAAAGGAGGCCCACTCCCAGACTGCTTTGCTTGTAGATTTCCAATTGGAAGGGACCTCAGAGGGAGGGTGTCTAGGACGATCCCTTGATTTTATAGCTGAGGAAACCAAAGCCCAGAGAAGGAAAAGTGATTTGCTGGAGGTCACCCAGGCGAGGTTGACAGAGCAGAAATTTGAACCTGTTCCCTTGACTCTAAATCTAAAGCTTCCTTCACTATGATGTGCTGTCCTTCTGAGGGGAAAACAAGGCCATGAGTGTGTGGGAGTGGTCCTGAGACCGTGGGTCTGGGCAGAAGGGCAGGATTTGGGGTCAGTAAATGGTGATAGCCATCCCTCGTGTGGTCTATTACAATAATCTCTTATTCATCTTTCCTATTCCCATCCACTCTCCATTCAGTTGCTCAATTATTTTCCTAATGCATGGATCTGACCACATCTGCTTGGCATTTAAGTCCTTCTCACTTGGGGTTGGACCTTTTCTACATCTTTAGTCTTATTACTACCCTTCAAATAGAATCCAACTGTGGTCCTCTTATTGTTCTCCCATTTTCCATGTCTATGCTTTACGCTGGCTGATCTCTGTGCCTGGAATCATCTCTGTTTCCTGGAATTCCCAGTTTCCTTCAAGTCTCAGCTCAAACAGTTCCATCTACATGAAGCCTTCCTGATTCCCCCCAGCTAGTACCCCACCCCCTGGCCCCAATTGCATGCTCTCTCTCTCTCTCTCTCTCTCTCTCTCTCTCTCTCTCTCTCTCTCTCTCTCTCTCTCTCTCTCTCACACGCACACACACACACACACACACACACACACACACACACACACACCCTTCTTCCCTCCATCTATATCTATACCTACACAAACATACACACACATATATAACATGCCTATATACAGCATGTATCGGTGCCTCTCTTGCTGCTTCTGATAGAGAGTAAGGCTCTTGAGGTCAGGGACACAAGTTCATTTTTGTATTTATGTCCGCAGGATCTAGCACAGTGCTTGGCACATGGTACATACTTAGTAAACGTTGGTTGATTAATTATTTGATTGCCCATGTGTATGGGGAGGGGAGATGGGGAGGGAGAGAGGGAGAGGGTTGCTTTCCTACTGGAGAGGAATAGAGCCCAAACCCTCCCTGTCTTGAGGTTCTCAAAGGGCTCCAGGGACCCTGTGTCTCCCTGCCCCGAGTTCCCACCTTCTCCTTCTCAATGGCAGATCAGCCAGGTGCTGGGAAATGAAATCAAGTTCGCTGTCCGGGAGCCTTTGGGGCTCAGGTGAGTGGAGGTAGAAACTTCCCCCCTCCCATCCCCATTTCCCTGTTGATGTGCTCCTTCCCACCCCGCCCTCAACGTATGGAGAGAGGAAGGAAAGGGGTGGGGGGAAGAAGGAGAGCAGAGGAGGCTTCAGCCAGCTAATGTCTACCTGCCCCAACTTTGGCTTCTCTGATCTGGCCGTAGCTGGAGGCTGTCCTCTGACCCCTAGTTAAAGGATATTTGGTCCTTAGCTCCATTGTTATTTCCCATCAACTCTCCCATATCCATGATTTCACTCTCTCCAGGCCTGCTGGTCAGAGGGAGTCTTGGTGGGGAGTGGGGGATGAGTGTGCTCCCTTTGCCTCTGGGAATGGTGGGGTTGTGGGAGGGAGTGGGGTATTTCTAGTTATAATCTTTGTCTTCTCTCCAGGGTCTGGCAGTTTGTCTCAGCTGTTCTCTTCTCTGGGGTTGCTATCATGGTAAGGAAGACCTTGTTTTCCCCATTGGGTCCCACACCCAGTTATCTGAACTGGAAACAGCCGCCCTCTCTCCCACTTTTCCTCATAAAACACAGCATCTATCACTTCCCTTGTGGGCTCTCCCAGCCTGCCTCTTCCCCAATGTCCTCTCCCTATGCTTTTCAGGCCCTTGCTTTTCCTGACCAACTGTTTGATGCTGTCTTTGATGGAGCTGAGGTGAACAGTAAAACTCCAATCCGACTCTATGGAGGGGCACTCCTCAGTGAGTAGGGATATAGGGGTCCCTGGGTTGAGGGTGGCCAGGAAATACGTGGGGTGCCTCAGTGAGAAAGGTAGCTCAGAATCACAGAACTTTGGAGCTGTTGGGAACCTCAGTGGTCACCTCTAACTAACCCGTATATGAAAGAAATTTCAATGTGGCTGTAAGTATTCCTTCCCATTCTTCTTCTGGGGCCCCATGAGAGGAGGGGCATTTGGAGATCAATCTAAGGCTGAGAGGGGGAAAAGGTGGCATTAAAATTTCCTTTCTCTGAGGGATCACTATTTCCACTAAGGCAGGAAGGAGCCTCTAGATATTACTGAGGAAAAAGGGTAGGCACCGATGCCCTAGACTGGCATGGTCCTCAGCTTAGCTCCTGCCATTGCTTCCTCCAGACTTTGGGCAAGTACACCTGTGTATGCTTGGAAAGTCACCTGACATCACCAGTCCTCAGTTTCCCAACCTGTAAGATGGGAGGGCTGGAAGAACAGAAAACAGCGTGGTACAATGGAGAAAAAGCATTGGCCAGAACCCCAGAACTTATTACTTAGGTGACTTTAGGCAAGTCGCTTTATTTTAAGACTCAGTTTCCCCATCTGTAAAATGAAGGGGGTGTAGTAAATGGCTCCTGAAATTCTTTCCAGCTCTAGACTAAATAAATATGGTGATCAATCCCTTGAGAGGCTCCCTTGAACTTGTGGTGCCACCTTGTGGCAAAACTTAGAATAGCAGTCCATCATGGCATTGATCTAAATAACATTATTATTAGCAGCAGCAGCAGCATCTTCATCATCATCACCATCATTTAATGATCCTAGCTCACATTCCCAGAGAATGGCAGGCTTGACAAAGTCCCCTATATACTTGATCTCACTCAAGACTTACAGCATCCCTGCAACATAGGTGTTGCAGACAGTGTCTTCAATTTGCAAATGGAGAAACTGAGGCTAACAAGGTGAAGTGACCCATCTTAGAGCAGTAAATCACCAGTGCCAGAGCCAGTCTCTGAATCCTGACCTTCTCCCACTATGACCACCCTGCCTCTCATGGTGTCTCAGAGCTAGAGAGACTGTGGATAGAGAGCTATACCTGGGGTCAGGAAGACCTTAGTTCAATTTACTAGCTGTATGACCTTGGACAAGTCACTCGACCTGTCTGCCTCAGCATCCTCATATGTAAAATAGGGATGATAATAGCACTTCCCTCCCAAGGTTGTTGTGAAGATGAAATGGAATAATACTTGTACAGTGTTTTCAAACCCTGAAGTACTCCACAAATTATTCTTATTAACCTTAGAGACCACTGAATCTAACCTTCTTTTTACAAATGAGTAAATGGAGGTCTAGAGTGACTTATTGACCTCCTTAAAGCCACACAACTAGTAAAAGTAGAGGAAGTGAGAATCATACTCTCAGAGGAGGAAACTGAGTCAAAGAGAGGAAGAGATGTGTGTCATTACGGTCACAGGGCTAGTTTAGAACCACAATGGTAGGGAAGAACTCAGATGTACCACCAGAGAGAAGAGCCCTGGACAAAACCCTAATGGGAGGGTATGTGGGGGGGATAGCTAGATAGTCACTGAGCTCCCTCCTACCTCTCAAGGACTTAGGCACACTGCCTTTGGGGTCACAGTTTGTACTTGGCTTACAGTGGAGAGAGGAGAGGTCTTCTGTCTACCCTGATTATCAGAAGGCCTTCCCCATAAGTACCTGTGCCTTTGTAGGAGGAGGCCAAAAAGCCCCTTGAATTGGCTGGGGGGAGGGAGCTGGGGAGGAGAAAGGAGAAGATTGGTCTGTGGGGAATCAGTGAAATGCCCACCACATAACCTGCTCTTTCCTCCTGCCTCAGGCATCTCTCTCATCATGTGGAATGCCCTCTACACAGCTGAGAAGGTCATTATCCGCTGGACACTGCTTACTGAGGCCTGCTACTTTGGGGTGCAGTTCTTAGGTGAGTTACTAGAGAGGAGACCTTAGTTCTTTTACTCCAATATTCTCGTTTGGCAGATGAGAAAACTGAAACCTAGAGAGATGGTAAGTAGCAGAGAGAGGATTTGAATCCAAGGTCTTCTCACTCCAGATCCAGTTCTCTTTGCTACAGCTCATGCTGTCTTGACTACAGAATACGCAAGTTGGCCAATCAGCCCAGGATACATGGAGGTGGCATTCCCAACATCCCTCATCCCCTCAAAACTGCTTCCTTTGAGGTTGGATGGAGACTGGTGGTAGAGTCTTGGTTTGGTTGTTCTTTTTCATTCTGATTGGATAGATTTAGAGGACACACTCTGGGGAAGGAAAGTAGAGATGCAGTCACCTGGGTCCTTTGGTAGCAGATAGCAATTGAGGCTGATATTCTTAGGTTTGGGCAGCTGGCATTCTGAAGTCAGTCTTCACACCCCACTGACAATTCTGGGGATCTTCCTCATTTCTATTTTTCAATATTAATTTCATTTATTTTCAGTGTTCTACAGTCACTACCATATAACTTAGATTTTTTCCCCCTCCCTCCCCCTCTCTCCCTGAGATGGCATACAATTTTATATAGGTTCTACACACACATTCCTATTAAATACATTTTCACTATAGTCATACTGTGTAGAAGAATTACAATGAATGGGAGAAATCATGTAACAAACCAAAACGTAACACACACACACACACACACACACACACACACAAATGATCTGCTATATTCTGCAATTGAATTCCATAGTTCTTTCTCTGGATGTTGAAGGCATTTTGCCTTAAAAGACCACTGGCAATTTTTTTAAGTCCTTGCATTCCTACAAAGTTTGAAGTCTACCAGAAAAAGCTCTCACACGCTGTGGTCGTTGCTGTGTACAAGGTTCTCCTGGCTCTGCTCTTTTCGCTCAGCATCAGATCATATAAATCTTTCCAGGTCTCTCTGAAGTCTTCCTGTTCATTTCTTACAGCACAATAGTATTCCATCACATCCACATACCATAATTTATTCAGCCATTCCCCAGTTGATGGGCATCCCCTTGATTTTCAGTTTTGGGCCACCACAAAGAGTACTGCTAGAAATATTTTTGTACATGTGGGACCCTTTCCCATTTTTATGATCTCTTTGGTTTGCATCCCTAGAAGCGGTATTGCTGGGTCAAAGAGTATGTACATTTTTGTAGCCCTTTGGGCGTAGTTCCAAATTGCTCTTCTGGATGGTTGGATCTTCTCACAGCTCCAGCAACAATGAATTAGTGTTCCAACTCTCCCACATCTTTTCCAACATTTATCATCTTCCTGATCTGTCATGTTTGCTAATCTGATAGGTGTGATGTGGTGTCTTAGACTTGTTTTGATTTGCATCTCTCTAATCAAAAGTGCTTTAGAGAATTTTTTCATATGACTATAGGTATCTTTAATTTCTTCCTCTGAAAATTCCCTGTTCGTATCCTTTGACCATTTATCAATTGGAGAATAACTTGTTTTTTTGTACATTTGATTGAGTTCACTATATGTTCTAGAAATGAGACCTTTATCACAAACATTAGCTGTAAAAATTCTTTCCCAGTTTTCTACATCCCTCCAAATCTTGGTTGCATTGGGTTTGGTTGTGCAAAAACTTTTCAGTTTAATGTAATCAAAATTATCCATCTTGCACTTCATAATGCTTTCTATCTCTTCTTTAGTTAAAAATTCTTCCCTTCTCCATAAATCTGATAAATACACTATTCCTTGCTCCACCAATTTGTCCATAGTATTGATCTTTATACCTAGATCATGTACCCATTTGGACTTTATTCTTGTGTCTGGTGTCAGGCATTGGTCTATGCCTAGTTTCTGCCACACTGTTATCCAGTTTTCCCAGAAATTTTTGTTGAACAGTGAGTTCTTATCTCAGAAGCTGGCATCCTTGGGTTTATCAAACAGTAGATTGCTATATCCATTGTCTACCTAGCCTATTCCACTTGTCTACCCTTTTGTTTCATAGCCAGTATAAAGTGGTTTTGATAATTGCCACTTTATAATACAATTTGACATCTGGTAGCGCTAGGCCACCTTCCCTAGCATTTCTTTTCATTAGTCCCCTTGATATTCTGGACCTTCAGTTGTTCCAGATGAATTTTGACACTATTTTTTCCAGCTCTAGAAAATAATTATGTCATAGTTTAATTGGTATGGCACTAAATAAGTAAATTAATTTAGGTAAAATTGTCATTTTTATTATATTGGCTCAGACTACCCATGAGCAACTGATGTTTTCCCACTTACTTAGATCTGACTTTATTTGTGCGAAAAGTGTCTTATAATTGTGTTCATATAGTCCCTGGGTTTGTTTTGGCAGGTAAACTCCCAAATATTTTATAGTGTCTACCCTAGCTTTAAATGGGATTTCGCTTTCTATCTCTTGCTGTTGGGCTTTGTTACTAATATATAGAAATGCAGAAGATTTGTGTGGGTTTATTTTGTAACTTGCAACTTTGCCAAAGTTGTTAATTGTTTCAAGTAGTTTTTTACTTGAATCTCTGGGATTTTCTAAGTATATCATCATATCATCTGCAAAGAGTGATAACTTAGTTGCTTCTTTGCCTATTCTAATTCCTTCAATTTCTTTATCTTCTCTAATTGCTCTAGCTAACATTTCTAGTACTATATTGAATAAAAGTGGTGATAATGGACATCCTTGTTTCATCCCTGATCTTACTGGGAATGCATCTAGCTTATCTCCATTGCATGTAATGCTTTTTTGCTGGTTTTAGGTAGATATTGCTTATTATTTTGTGGAAAGTTCCCTTTATTCCTATGCTCTCCAATGTTTTTAATAGAAATGGGTAATGTATTTTCGCAAAAGCTTTTACTGCATCTGTTGAAATAATCATGTGGTTTCTGTTAGTTTTGTTGCTGATATGACTGATAATGCTAATAGTTTTCCTAATATTGAGCCAATCCTGCATTCCTGGTATGAATCTTACCTGATCATAATGTATTATTCTCATGATAAGTTGCTGTATTCTTTTTGCTAAAATCTTATTTAAAATTTTTGCATCTATATTCAATAGGGAAATTGGTCTATAATTTTCTTTCTCTGTTTTGTCTCTTCCTGGTTTAGGTATCAAAACCATCTTTGTATCATAAAAAAGAATTTGGGAGTACTCTTTCTTCCCCAATTTTCCCAAATAGTCTATATAACATTGGAATTAACTGTTCTTTAAATGTTTGATAGAATTCATTTGTAAATCCAATTGGCCCTGGAGATGTTTTCCTAGGGAGTTCATTGCTGGCTTGTTCAATTTCTTTTTCTGAGATGGGGTTGTTTAAGTATTCAACTTCCTCTTCTGTTAATCTGGGCAATTTATATTTTTTTAAAAATCCATCTTATTTAGATTGTCAAATTTATGTGCATAAAGTTGGGCAAAGTAATTTCTAATTATTGTTTTAATTTCCTCCTCATTGGAGGTGAGTTCATCCCTTTCATTTTTGATATTGGTAATTTGGTTTTCTTTTTCTAAATCCAATTGACCAAAGGTTTATCAATTTTATTAGTTTTTTCAAAAAACCAACTATTAGTTTTATTTATTAGTTCAATAGTTTTCTTAATTTCAATTTTATTGATCTCTCCTTTGGTTTTCAGTATTTCTAATTTAATATTTACTTGGGGATTTTCAATTTGTTCTTTTTCTAGCTTTTTCAGCTGCATGCCCAAGTCATTGATCTCCTCTTTCTCTATTTTATTCATGTAAGCATTCAAAGATATAAAACTTCCCCTAAGAACTGCTTTTGCAGTATCCCATAAGATTTGGTAGGTTTCTCATTATCGTCATTCTCTTGAATGAAGTTGTTCATTGTTTCTATGATTTGTTGTTTAACCCACTCCTTCTTTAGGGTTAGATTATTTTGTTTCCAATTAATTTTTGGTCTATCTTTCCATGGTCTTTTATTACATATAATTTTTATTGCATTATGATCTGAGAAGGATGCATTGACTATCTCTGCCTTTCTGCACTGGATTGTGAGGTTTTTATGCCCCAGAACATGGTCAATTTTTGTATATGTGCCATGTACCACTGAGAAAAAAGGTATATTACTTTCTATCCCCATTCAATTTTCTCCAGAGATCTATCATATCTACCTTATCCAGAGTTTTATTCACCTCCTTAACTTCTCTCTTGTCTATTTTAAGGTTAGATTTATTAAGTTCAGAGAGGGGGAGGCTGAGGTCCCCTAGCAGTATAGTTTTGCTGTCTATTTCTTCCTGTAACTCCCTTAACTTCTACTCTAAGAATCTGGATGCTATACCACTTGGAGCATACATGTTTAGTAATGATATTACTCCATTGTCTATGGCGCCTTTTAGCAGGATATAGGTTCCTTCCTTATTTCTTTTGATTAGATCTATTTCTGCTTTTGCTTTGTCTGAGATTAGGATTGCTACCCCTGCTTTTCTTACATCAGCTGAAGCACAAGATATTCTGCTCCAACCTTTTACCTTTATCCTGTGTGTGTTCCACCATTTCAAATGCGTTTCTTGTAAACAACATATTGTTGGATTATGGCTTTTAATCCATTTTGCTATCCATCTCTGTTTTATGAGAGAATTCATCCCATTCACATCCACAGTTATGATTGCTATCTGTGTCTTTCCCTCCATCCTCTTTCCCACTATTTGTGCTTTTAGTTCTCCTTTCTCCCTTCCCCTCCTCAATAGTTTTCACTTTTGACTACCACCTCCCACAGTCTTCCCTTCCTTCAGTCCCCCTCCCTTTTACTGCCCTTTACCCTTACTACTTCTTCCCTCCCTTTTAGCTCCCCCTCCCCTTTCTTCCCCCTTCTTCTCCTACTGCCTATAGAGCTAGTTAGATTTATATACTTAATTAAGTTTATTTTTCCCTCCTTGAACCAAATCAGATGAGAATGTCTCTCAAAGAATGCTCCTCTCCCTCCCCTCTTTTCCTCTACTATAATATAATTTTGTACTTCTTCCTGTGATGTAATTTGTCATTTTCTGCTTCCTCCTTTTTATATCTCCTGTTACAATACCTTCACATGCTTGAATCACATTTTTGTCATCACATCATTTATTTTATAACTGTTCCCTCTATCTATGTATATCCCTTTTATACTTCACAATAGATATACAATTCTCAAGATTAACATGTATCATCTTCCCTTATAGAGATGGAAACAGTTTGCCCAAATTGAGTAACAAGTTTTTCTTTTCCCCTGTTTATCTTTTTATTTCTCTCCTGAGACCTGCATTTGAAGATCAAATTTTCTATTGAGTTCTATTCTTTTTGTCAGGAAGGTCTGGAAATCCCTTATTTTGTTGAATGTTCATCTCCTTTCCCAAAATATTATGCTGAACTTTGCTGGGTAATTGATCCTTGATTGTAGTCCCAGCTCCTTTGCCTTACAGAATATCATATTCCAATTCCTTCAGTCTTTTAATGTAGAAGCTGCAAGGTCCTGTGTGATACTGACTGTAGCTCCTCGATATTTGAATGGTTTCTTTCTGGCTGCCTGTAGTATTTTCTCCTTCACTTGATAGATGTGGAATTTGGCAACAACATTTCTTGATGTTTTTAGTTTGGGAATCCCTTTCAGGAGGTGAATGGTGGATCCTTTTGATGACTGTTTTGCCCTCTGAATCTAGCATTTCTGGGTAGTTTTCCTTGATGATTTCTTGGAAGATATTATCCAGACTCTTTTTTTCATCATGGTTTTCTGGTAGGCCAACAATTCCTAAATTTTCCCTCCTGGATCTATTTTCCAGGTCAGTTATTTTTCCAATTAGATATTTTACATTTTCTTCTATCTTTTCATTCTTTAGATTTTGTTTGACTGATTCTTGATGGCTTACAGAGTCATCAACTTCTACTTGTCCAATTCTAATTTTCATCAAATTGTTTTCTTCAGTTAACTTTTGCATCTCCTTTTCCATCTGTCCAATTATTCCTTTTAGGGGCAGCTAGGTGGTGCAGTGGATAGAGTACTAGAGCAGGAGTCAGGAGGACCTGAGTTCAAATCTCACCTTAGACACTTGACACTCTGTGTGACCTTGGGCAAGTCACTTAACCCCAGTTGCCTCATCCTGGGTCATCTCCAGTCAACCTGATGAATATCTGGTCACTGGATTCAGATGGCTCTGGAGGAGAAGTGAGGCTGGTGTCCTGCATAGCCCTCCTTCACTCAAAACAAAGTCAAGTGCAAATCATGTCATTATTTCTCTGATGGCATGGTCTTCTTTGGCAATGAAGGATGAATACACACATATATTGTTTTCAAGGAACTGTTCTCTTTGGTGAGTTCTTTTTTCATATTTTTAAAATCACTGGCCATTTTTTCTTCTATTTCCTTCTTCAGCTGATCCAGGAGTGTTCTCTGTGCATGCAAGCAGTTCGTAGTCCCTTCTGAAGTTTCAGATGGGAGTACAGTCTCAATACTGACTTCTTTGGCATTCGTGTTTTGGTCCTTGTCCCCATAGAAAGATTCTATGATCTTTTCCTTCCTCCTTTACTTCTTGCTCAAGGTGGTGAGGCTTTGTGTGTTGTGGCCTCTGGTTCTTTTAGTTAGAAGCTGGAGAATCTGTTGTTGAGCTGTTGGTGTGTCAAATCTAAGGGCAGGTGCCTTTGTTTTTCCTTTTGTTTTGTGTTTCCCCGGCTTAGCCCTGGGGCTAGCTTGTTAAGTGTGGGGGAGGGGTGGTCTGGTAATGGGAGATCTCCTTGGCTGAGCTACAGCAAAAGCAAGCTCAGCTCACACCTGGGTCCTAATGCGAGTTTCCACCCCCTCTGGGGCTCCTCTCCTTCCAGTTAACCTCTGCCACAGTAAGAGGAAGCCCCCTTAACTATTTTCCTAGCCTCAGGTGCTATGAGACTGTTTGCCCCTTCACATGTTCTTACCAATCCAGGATTTTTCTGGGAAAATATTTTATAGTTCTTTTGAGGTCACTAAGGGGAGGGGGAGAGAGCATTTATGGATCATTCTGCTGTTTTGGCTCCTGGAAGATCAATTAGGTGACTTACAGATGTTTAATCTGTGGGCTGAAAGTCTCGGGAGCAGCTGCCCTGATTTCTTAATAATCTTTTGCATGCCTCTGACATAAATACTCACCCTCTTCTCTCTTCATTCTTAGAGGCAGCTAGGTGCCAAAGTGGAGAGAGCCCTAGATTTGGCATTAGGGAGACCTAGGTTAAAGCCTGCCTGTGTAACATTGGTCAAATCATTTAACTCCTCTCAGCCTCAAGTTTCTTATCTGTAAAATGGGGCAAATAAAAACACTTACCTCATGGGACTGTTTTGAGGATCCAATAAACTATCATTTTTTTAATAGACAAAAATTATTTTTTCTTACTCCTATTTTAATAATCCTCCCCAAATCACTGGAAAAGAAAGATAAATAAAACCAAAACACTTGTAACCAATATACATTGTCATAAAAACAGATCTTTCATTGACCATGTCCCCAAAGGAGTTTCATTCTGCACCCTGAGTCCCAGGTGAGTTGCATTACATAGACTATCTCCTTCAAAATGAGATCATTTTTGAGATAATTTCCAAAGTGGATAGCATTAAATATATTACCTCATTCAAAATGAGATGATTTCCAAGGGGAATAGCATTAGATATATTATCTCATTCAAGATGAGCTCTCATTTTGAATGAGATAATTTGTGTAAAGTGTTTTATCAACCATAAAGCGGTTGGCTATTAATATTAATATTAATCAACAAACATTTATTAAGCACCTAGTATAAACCAGGCATTGTACTATTCACTAGAGATACAAGGACAAAAACTTAAGGGGTCCTGACTTCAAGGGCCCCACAGTCTGTGGGGCTGAAACAACATGTACACCAATAGACAAATATAGGTATTATAGAGAGGGACAATGAGAATAGGGGAGGTCAAGGAAGGGCCCCGGGGTGTACTTGAACTAAGAAGTGAAAGAAATGAGGGATTCTAAGGGAGATGGTGGGAGATGGGGGCATTACACAAAGGTAATGGAGATGGGAGGGCGTGTACAAAGAGTAGTGGGGAGGCCAGTTTGTGAAGGGGAGTAGGATTCAAGGCTTTTCAAAGCTTTTCAAGAAGCCTTGAAAAGAGCTGAATTGTGGGGTGGGGGGTTCTAAATGATGAGCTAAGGAGTTCATGTTTTCTTCCAGAGGCAGAGGGAGCCACCAGGGCTTTCTGGTTAGACCTGAACTTTAGGAAAAGTCACCTTGGCCGTGGCGTGTAGGATGAATCAGAGCATAGAGAGGCTTGTTGCGTTATTCTGGGCCTATCCTGGGGTGGCAGCTAGGGGAGTGAGGGAAGAGTGGGGGGCATGGGGCACTCCAGAAGTGTGACTCAGAGACTTCTTCTCATTATGTCTTTCAGTCACCACTGCTACCCTGGCCGAAAACGGGCACATCTCGTCAGGGGCCCTGTTTCTCCTTGCCAGTCGTCTCCTCTTCATCCTCGTCAGCATTTACTACTATTACCAAGTGGGCCGGAGAGCCAAGAAAGCCTAGTAGCCCTGTCCCTCCCTGGGCAGAGGATGTCAGGGGTGGGGCGGCCTGCCTGTACTTCCCTGGACCAGGGGGACATTCAGGGGTTTTATTTTTTTGGTTTGTCCTTTTCATCTAGAGGGGGTGACCCTCCCCCCCATCCCCAGACTTTGACTGCTCAGCCCCTGGCCCAGGCAGGGAGGTGGTTACCCTGCTTGGCTCAGTGATTCTAAACTGAAGAGTCTTCATGTCCTAACCAGCCCCTGGATCTAGGATGGGAGCCAACTTTGACCCTGGGCCAATGTGTAGCCCCTGGCTTTTCTCCTAAGAAATCTCCCTAGGCCATGACCAGGTATCTGAGACTTCCCAATGTAGGGATAGGAGCTGGTCTAGGCTTTGAGGTCTCAGAAGCAGCAATGATACTGTAGAAAGAACACTGGATTTGGAGGTAGAAGACTCTTGAGGTCAAATTCTGGTCCTCTTCCTTACTACCTGTATGACCTTGGCCAAGTCACTTAACAATCGTGAGACTCAGTTTTCTCAAATATAAAATGAGAACATTCTACTTAACGATCACTAAGGGCTCTTTCCAGCTCTAAATCCTATGAATTATGAGCTAGATGAGGAGACCAAAGGTCCCTGGGGATAAACAAAAGCATCTCTACTCTTTCTTCTGGGATAGACTGGACATGCCTTCTGTAGGGGCAGAATGAAAGGCCCACCTCCACCCCCTGGGGATCTTCAGCCTTTGGGCTTCTGCTGGTCACTGATGCTGAATCCCTGAAAGTTGCAAAGGACCTCAGAGTTCATCTATTCCAAGTAACATAAGGGCTTGAGACCAGGGAATGGAGGAGGAAACAGCTCCTTAAATAGGATCACCAGAGACCAAGCTCATAGGATACCCCCACATCCTTTGGAAGGATGGATTTTCAGGGACCCAAAGCCTGCCCCAGGGATGTCCTCCTAAACTCTCTGGAAGCCTCAGCCTGAGTTCAGATTCAAGGTTTTCTCCTTGTCTTATCATGGTTGACTATTCCAGGCATTCAAATTCAGTTTGCCCACACTGCCCTTGGTCTTTCCAGACAGCTTCGCACTAGAACTTTTGGTTAGAGAGCCCTTTTTCTCATGAAATATCCCAGTGACCATGCCTCCTCTGAAGCTGAGCCATTAGGCTCCACTCCAGTCTCACCTTCAAATGGTTCCTTGGGATCTGTAGTTTTGCTGGCCTATGGGTATGGGTTTGTAGATGGGCCACTGGGTCAAAGTGGACTGTGAACATGGCTAGATGGGGCCATAACACAGTGAGTGATGCTACTGATAGGAAATGTCCCCTTTGGAAGGTTATCTCCCTTTCTGAAGATGGGTAGTTTCAGGGGTAGGTAAAAGATGGGAAAAGAAATGCTACTCTATTTTCTCCCCTCCCCCAGTTGAGAGGCTCTAGGGTCCTATCTGGACCCCCTGAAGCTGCCCAAGGGTGAATTAGACCTTGATTAGGAGGGGATGATAAACCCTTTGGGATTCAACTTTAGCAACACACCCTCCAGGCAGGAGACTGCCACCTGAGCATTGGACCCAAGGGCTCTCCCTGCCAGTCTACAGGTATATTTCCTGTCCCCTCCCTCACACCAACCTTCCTCAGCTTCCCTTACCCCCTTCCATTCTCTGGATAGGGGCACTGGTGAACTCCAAACCCACCTCTACCTGTCACTGACGGGTCCCTGAGTCAGAAACCATTTTGTAAATAGTAGAATTAGGGCTAGGGTTAAATGTGCAAAAAAGAGAAAGGAAGCCTCCATCATTTCTGCAAATCGCAGCCCTCCTCTGTGTTTGCCTCCTGTGCGAGCCCCTTCCCTTGCTGGCTCAGCTCTGACCCAGTGGGTAGGAAAGCCTACCTGCCCGCCTTCCCTCTTTCCTACTTTTCTAGTCTCTTTTCTCAGTTTTTTTTCATGCTTCAAATGGTGCCTTTAGAGCAGGAAATTCAGAAACTCATGTTCTATTCCAGAAAGACTCAAATGTCACATGTGTATCTCTGTCTTTTTTTTTCCTTTGGGTGTTGCAAGATTTTGTCCTCTGAACCCGATACCTCAGTAGTAGAAATAAACAAAATCCATTTGGTCAAAATCCTGGTCCCTGTATCCCAGAGTTCCCCCCAAATAGGGCTAGTCTGGATCAGAAGGACTCCCCCTATCCCCCAAGACTCCTCCAGGATTAGAGGCACTGGAGAATCAGGCGCTGGAAAGCAGCTTTCCTCTGCCTGCCACAACCTTTTCCTTTGGCTGCTGAAGTGGTTGAGAGGGTAGGATGTGTAGAAGACAGCCTCACTGCCTTAGTCTGGATCACCTTCTTCTGAGTGGGGCAGGGAGTGGGGGAGGCAGGCAAAGTGTATTGTCTTATGGAAAAGCTACAAGTATAACTAAGCTCCCCTTCCATGTGTGTGCAGGGTGGTATTGGGGAAGAGGAGGATGGGTGGACCAACTGGATGGGGTCTATGAGACTTGAGCAAAACCTCTGCAAGATACCAGCTGTTCTCACACACACACACACACACACACACACACACACACACACACTTGCCCAAATACACATATGTATACAAAGAAGGCATAGGAGTAATTCTTTATTGTAGAACATAGATTCTCAGAGCTGGAAAGGACTTTGGAACACCGAATATCAGAACTAGGAACCTGTAACATAGAATGCCAATTAGAAAGAATCATACAAGATCAAAGATCAGAACTGGAACCTTAGAACATATTGGAAAGGATCCTAGAACATAGAATACTAGAACTAGGAACATGTAATATAGAATGCGAATTAGAAACAACCATAGAAGATAAAACATCTGAATGTCAGCATTGGAAAGAATCCTAGAATATGGAATGTTAGACTTGGAATACACTTTAAAATACAGCATGTTATACCTTAGGTATAATAACGTGGGGACCTTAGAAATGTGGAACATAGAACGTCAGAGCCAAAACTTTAGAAGAGACTATTAGAGTTGAAAGAGATCTTAGAATGCAGAATGTCAGAACCGGGACTTTGGAACACAGAACCGGGACTTTGGAACACAGAATGTCAGACCTGGAGTAAGCTTTAGAATACAGAATGTTATACCTGGACTGGGACCTTAGAAACACAGAACACAGAATGTCTGAACTGGGCACGATCTTAGAGCACCTAGAAGAAACCTTATAACATGATGAGGAAACTGAGGTCCAGAAAGGGAAAGGGATAAGGAATGAATCAATATCAGAGTCAGGACATGAACCCAGGTAATCCGAGTCCAGTTTTTATCACCATAACATATTCAGCTTGACCACACATTTTTACCCCCACTCCCATGACATGCTGCTATTTTTGTAGCCATGAAAAGAAAAGCTTTCCCATGGAACTTGAGAGATGATCCAATCCAAAGTCCTCATGGGAAGTGGTCTTCCTTTCCATTGCCCCAAGGGCAGTTACTGCTCTGCCTCTTAACTAACTTAATTAACCTTGGGCAAGTCAAAGTCAATGTCTCTGAGTCTCTCAAGTCAATTTCTCTGACCTCAGATTCTTCTGTAAAAATGTAATAGTTGAACTGTATTACTTTGGGGATCTCTTCCATTTCTCGATCTATGACTCTGTGTCATCTGCTTTAAAAGCCAGGACTCTTTGCCAGGAACCCAAGCTGCTTGGATACAAACATTTGTGGGAACTTTTGGATGGGTTCATGAGGATCTTCCAGCTTTGCAGGAACTAGTGGGGTAACAATGGTCCAACCTTATGAGTAGAGGGAGGAAGGGGCAAATATTCCCACCAATGGATCCCTTTGCCTTCCAAACAAGTTCACAACCCTAAATGCACTCTTCCAACATTCCTTTAGAGACACCAAAGGCCTTTTCCATAAATAGAACATCGTCTGGGACAGGAATTGTGAAAGTTGCTCCTTGTCCCCCCTCATCCCCTATCTCATGGGATTAGTCGATCACATAAGCTCCAGTCACCCCTCAAGGCATTAAGGGGATGGGACACAGCAATTTGGTAAGAAGAACCTTGGACTGGAAGACAAGAGATTGAGTTTACACAGCCTTGGGCAAATCAATTTATCTCATCATTCTTCAGTTTCCTCAGTAAAATTAGGGGGTCAGACGGGACAGATTTCAAAGTCTCTTCTGACCTTTAGTGTTCTAGCTTCTCAGATTGCTTCTAGCTCTAATATCATATTTTTGTTCTAAAGTCCCCTCCAGCAATGACATTTCATGTTCTATATTCTCAAGTCCTTTCCAGATCTGACCTCCTATGTTGGTAAAGTCTCTTTGGGTTCTAGCATTTCTATGTTCTAAGATCTCCCTCTGGCTCTAACGTTCCACGTTCAATGTTGTAAAGTCCCTCCCATTTTGAATATTCTTTATAGTTAGGCACCTTCTAGCTCTGACATTCTGTGTTCTAAGTAGGGGTTCTTCGTCTGGGGTCCATGGACTTACCAAGGGCTCAGTGGATAGACTTCAAGGGCATCTATGAACTTGGATGTAAAAAAACCAATTACATCTTTATTTCTATGTATTATCTCTTTATGTATATTTCTACATATTATTGGTTTCCTTTGTAATACTACTTAAAAACATTATTCAGAGAAGGCTTTACAGACTGCCCAGGATGTCCTTGACCCTAGAACCCTTGCCCTAAGGTCTCTTCTACTGCTAACATTCAATGTTCCAAGATCCTCTCCATGTGATACATTCTGTATTCTGTAGTTTAAGCTCTATCTCAACTGTAACATTCCATTTTCTGTATTGTAAAGCTTCTTCCATTTGGCCTACTCTGTGTTAGAAGGTTCCTTTCAGTTCCGACATACTTTCTTCTATCTGCTAAGGTCTCTTAGGGGTCTGACATTTTATGCTCTAAGGACCTTTCCAGCTTCTCCATTCCATGTTCTAACATCTTTTCCAACTCTGACATTCTCTATTTTAAGGAATTTTCCAGTTTTGCCATTCCATATTCTAAGTTCCTTCTCAGATGTAACATTCCATGTTCTAAGCTTCCTCTCAGATCTGACATTTCGTGTTCTAAAGACCCTTTCAGATCTGACATTTCATGTTCTAAACTCCCTCTCAGATCTGACATTCTGTGTTCTAAGGACCCTTCCAGATCTGACATTTCATGTTCTAAGGACGCTTCTAGCTCTAACAACCTATGTTCTAAGGTCCCTTATAGCTCAGGCATTTTGTTCTAAAGACCTTTCTGGGAGGTTTCATAGGATTGCAGATTTAGAACTGGAAGAGGTCTCACAGGCCATTTATATCATTTTGCAGATGGAGAAACTGAGGTCTAGAGGGATTAAGTCTTTTGCTCAAGGACCCACAGGTCAGTCACAAGAGACCATCAGGGTAAAGCCAGTGCTCTTTCTTGTTTCCCCTTGCCTCCTGTTTCTAGCTTGCAGGACAGTCCCTCCTACTCTCTGCTTTCCACCCCCTCCTTTCCAAGACTCCCAATCAAAAGCAGCCTGATTCATGGTCACCATTTATGTATGCAGTTATTCATTTATTTATTTTGTAAGAAACCGACACAAAGACCAGTGCAGAACATTCAATGCATGTTCTGTTTTATATTACAAAAAAAACTCCCCAATATAAAAAAAGCCAGATGGGAGGGAATGCATGATAAATTAGCTCTGCTATCTACTCCAAGGAACATTTACAGTTTTCAAAATAGACTTTCAACGTATTTCACACGGCAGGAGACTGGGCTGGGGAAGGCAAGTCAGGAGGGCCCCATGGCACTCAATCTCTAGGGCCTCCAAACAGACAATGACAGAGAGAAGGGAAAAGGGGCAAGTCAGGACTTGGGGGGAGAGGGGGATGATTACTAAAAACAAGCAGCAGCAGTAGCTCCAGCTCCGGGCCTGGTGGGGACTCCAGAGCCTGCCCCCACCCTTCCCGCCAATGTGTTCTATCTTTCTCCAAAGAGTCAGTAGCTTCTGAAATGGGCACTGGTTTCTAACACAATCAGTAGCCTACGCTTGGATGAAATCTCCCACCAACCCCACTTTCTCATCCTCGACTTCCATTCCCCTTTGGATAGGACTGGGTAAAGGCTCATTTGAGTAAGGGAAGAGGTGGAAGGAGAGGAGAAAAGCCTCCCACTTGCCCCACTCTGAGTCTGGTCTAGATAGTACGCCACCATCCCCCCAACTCCACCCTGTGCCTGAGAGAGGAGCTGTCCCGGCTTATTCTAGGGTCTCATCCTCCCTATTTCCTCAAAACAAAGGCTTTTGGGTGCTCCTGTAGCCTCTGCTGAAAGCTGCTCCTTTTCTTTGCTTGTCAGGGTCCTTGGAGGGGGGATTGTTTTCACTTCTTGGGCCTGGATGACATCCCCACAGGGGCCCTCTTGGACACAGCCTTTTCCTCTAGCCTTATCAGGAGGAGGGCAGTTGAATGGACAGTCCATGGGGAAAGCGAACCCAAAGGAAGCAGGCAGAACCTCAGTGCACATTTTTACCTGTGGCAGGAGGGGAGATGTACATGCACCCTGAGGTTTCTACCCTGCTGGGAGTAAGACTTCTGAGGGCAAAAAAAGCCCAGTGTTGTTGCTGTGAGGACCAGAGCAGAGTATGTGCCTGGGAGGGAGGTCAACAGTGACCGCCATCGCCATTGCTTCCAGAGATGGGGTGGACAGGCCAATGTGTGTCCCCAGGAAGGTGATGTGGTCATTTCTAAACTGTGGAGCAAAGCCTAGTCTTAGCTCTGGAGGGAGGAAGTGAGAAGGGAGAGGAAATACTCTTCTGATTTCACTTCCTCTAGAGCAAAGCTGATGTGGGAGGGAGGATGTAGGGGACTTGAGGGTGGAAGGAGGCAGTAAAGAGAACTGAGGACACTTCTGTGGGTGCCCTCGGGACCCACTGCTCCAAGCCTTGGTGGCTGGCTAGTTTTGTTTATGACCTCCAGTAAGAGAACCATGGGATAGAGTCAAAGAGACAGAGATTTCAGATCAAGTCTGTGTGATCTTGGGTAAAGCACCCAGTGGCCCTGAGCTTCATCTGCACAAGCTGGTCTTCCATCTCCCGACCCATGATCCTATCAACTGCTTTCCCCAACACTGTGAGAGAACTGGGGGTGATGGGGTGGCCAGAAGTAAGGTGGTGATAATTATCAACCCAGGGCTCTTTCTTAGAAGTAACAGAGACTAACTCCAGTTTCTTCTATCTAAAGATCCTCAAAAATCCCTTCCTTAAGACATGTCCTTCTCCTTCGATCCCTACCCCCTGCCTCCTGTCCAATCCCTCCTCCCCAGGTGAGTTCCAATTTGAACTTTCTATATGACACAGTATTTCCAAGATTTCCTGGTTTTAGCGTCTTCCCAGAAGGGCAGAGTTTTTGTGGGCCTTCTCAGCTTCCCTCCTTCTACTTCCTGCCTTGGGGCATAAGACCCATCCATTGCTTCTGCCCCTTGCTATTTCCTAGGCCCCAGTTCCAAAGATATCTTGCCTCCTCTTGGCCTGGTCAAATGTGGTGGCTGTGGTCCACAAGACTGGCCCTGAGGGGTGGTCATGGGGTCTAGCTGTACAAGGAGAAGGAACACTGGGAGATACTTCCCCACCACCATGCTGCCAACACTCCTTTGGTCTTCAGTGCAATCCACACCTGGTTGGCTTCTGGCTCCTGGTCCTTGGACAGGGTGCCCTTAGGGAAAAACCCGGTGTTCACGTCCAGTGCGCAGCACATTTGATTCTGGGCTATTTCCTTGGCCAAGTATATGTTACAACAATCTTTTCTTTTCATTTCTTCATTTCTTCTTGTTAAAAAAAAATAGCTATTTACTGCCTGACTTCTTCTCACCATCCCCACCACCTGCCCCCTGCCAGTTTTGCTTTGTCTGGATCAGGCAGGCAGGCAGGGGTGGGGACCGAAGGGAGGGGAGGAGGCAAGGCAGGGTTAGCAATCACCAGGAATGGGAAGGGTAGGATCCTCTTTACTGGATCCCTCGGAAGAGGCACATGGCAAAGATCATGGCAAACAGCTGTGAAAAAGAAAGCAGGAGACAGTCAGGCTTTGGCTACTGTCGAGCCAGAGCCCAGAGCCACCTCTATGTGAAAGTGGAGGAAGGATTTGGAGGTTGTGTCCTTTGCCCCATCACTCCATATTCCATATCATATATGAGATATCCTCATTATCCACCCAGTATAAGCTCTTAGAGGCAGGAACACTTTCATTTTATTCTGGGTCCCCACACTCAGCACAGTGCTAGCACACATGAGATCTATTATAAATGTTTGTGAAATCGTATTGAGTGGAATGTGCTAGAATGAGAAAATTTCCTGAATGTGAATTTCTCAACTGCCTTATTTTGCTAGGGACCATCCTCTGCTCTGGATGAGAAGTTGTCAGCTAAGGCAATAGGATACAATGGAGAGTGAATTGGCTCAAAAGTCAGAGGGCCTGGGTTCAAATCTTGCCTCTGACACTCACTATCTATGTAATCTTGGACAAGTCACTTAAGTTCCCTGGGCCTCAGTTTCCTCCCCTGTAAAATGAGAAGGTAGCTCTTTGATCTCCTGGTTCTGTGCTGCTCTCATCTCTGGGCACCAAGAGATCTCAGGTTAGTCCTTCCCAGAATAAGTGGAGCAGAGGGAGGTCGCATGGATCTCTAACAAGCATTGTCAAGCCTTGGTTGGATTACCTGATGAAGGAAGCTTTGGGGGACAACAGCAGACAGTGGAAACTGATTGATGGTCTTCCTGAGGCCAAATTTGGGGAAACTTGAATTTTTCCATTTCCTTGAATAGCAATTTGAAAGTGTGAGCTACAAGCTGTACTGTTGCCGCTCACTAAATCTGACAGCTTTGGAGACTGGGCATTCTCTTTCCAAAAACTACTGGATGATATTTCTTGATTAAAAAACAAATTGAAGTGAATTCACACTGATATTGCCTGCTTAGAGGGTTTTACACCACTGCCTGGAAAGACTGAGAATGCACAGGGAGTGGCTTGGTGAAGGTTAGGTATCACTACTCTGGTTATTACTCTGGTTAGATATCACTACTCTGGTTATTTGCTCTGCCAGGCTATGGCTCCCCTGGGCCTTTGGGCCTGCCAAAGTAATAGTTTTTCAATGATCTGGATCCCCTTCTCTTGCCTCCAAGGCCAACAAGCTGAGAGGGAAGAAGAAGGGAGGAAGGTAGTTCCACTGATAGAGACTTCATCTGACAGATAACATTACACGTACAGGCCAGATTCACTTAGTCCTTTTGAAGGGGAATATTTAGCCTTGTGGACAGGATCTGATAGAGACTCACCTCTTAGTCAAGAGCAGAGGCAAAGAAACCAAGTTTCTTGGGCATGTCGAACTAGCTTTAACAAACAACTATTGAATCTACTCAGTGTTCTAATGGCCCAGGCATCAAAATAAGGTAAGGGTAAGAACAAAACATTCAGGGCAAGAGCCATAGAAACCTCCTGGGAATGGCTGCGATGGGAGAGATGGCAAGCCAGGGTAGGCTGGCCTAAGCCCAAGAGTAGAATCTCTGAGTCTCAGACATGGGCAATGCGAAACACACGGGGTTTGGGAGTCAAGAGACCTGGATTGGGACCCCAGCTCTGACAATGACTGCCTGCAGCATTTAACTTCTCTGAAACTTGATTAATTTATCTGTAAAATGGGAATACTAATATCATGCCTCTCTCGTCAGTCCATGGTAGGGTAAGCACCTTGTAAACCTTAAAGTCTCTAGAAAGGACCATTGTAATCCTATTTCTTTATTCTGGTAGAAAAGGGAAATGGTAATGGGGACCAGGGCGCCTTTGAGTCAGCCATGCCTGCCAACAGATGAAGCCAAATTATAGTGACAAGGAAAGCCCTGCCAGTTATATACACCAACCTCTCCCAGGGGCATTAGAAAAAAATGCTTTTGTAAGCCTCAAAGCTCCATGGGTATGTGAATTGCTAATATGATTAATAATGATTATTATCTCAACAATAACCATTATTAACTCCATCAGAAAGATGGGAAGAGTGAGAGAATAATGATGTGACAGCTTCACTCTGCCTCCCTTCCTACAAAAGCCCTGAGAGGCTAAAGTTTCAGCTGGAAGGGATCTTAGAGGTCTAGAGGGCAACACCCTTATTTTACAGATAAGAAGACTGAGGCCAAGAGGAGGCATGACTTGCCTAGGATCATACAAGTGACAAATAGCAAAACTGCTGAGTTCTTACAACTTCAAGTTGAGATCTCTTACACCATATGGGAACTGAGATCCAGAGGTGTCATGAGTAGGCATTGAATAAAGGGATGCAAGCTTTTATCCATCTCTAGGTCAGGAGAGTCTGGAGGAATCCCTCAGGTCAAGTGAGGGTTGGTGGTAGCTACTGTCCCAAAGAACACTGGGGTCCTGGGGACCTAGAGAGAAGAATATCTCAAGAAGGATGAGGGGGGCTCAGCCTAAAAGATCGTTGGCTCTCTTTTCCTATGGGGAAGTCTTTTTTTTTTTTTGATGGGCCTCTACTTGCATGAAGCTCTGTCCCAGCCACACCTTGGGGTGGCATATGGAAGACTCAAGTTCAAATCCAGCCTCAGACATTTAACTTGCTTCATGATCCTGGGCAAATCACTTAAGCCTTGTTTGCCTCTGTTTCCTCATCTGTAAGACAGAGGCAAGAACAGCCCGCACCTCCCAGGATTGTTTGGAGGATCAAATGAGCCAATGTTTGGTACATGGTAAGCACTATATAAATCTAGCTATCACTAATCTGTTATTATCTTAGAGGCCACTGAACGCAACCCCCTTATTTTACCAATAAGGACAAGGGGTCAGAGAAGTGACTTGCCCGGGGTCACTTAGTTAAGGAGTATCAGGAAGTCTTTGAATTCTTCTGATCACACCATCTATTTGCCACTTAGGCGCTGGAGGGAGGGACAGGTGCCATGGTGGTCTTGGGAAAGGAAATCATGAGGGCAACAGGGTAGGAAGGCCCAAAGCTCCTGTTGAGTGGGCACAGGGTGTGTGTGGGCGGTGCCACCTGGACACAGAGGCACGTTGACGTTGACACTGCTTACCTCAATAGCCAACACTCCGATGGCAAGAGCTCCAGCAAGATATACATACGTCTCAAAGGAATTGAGGATCACAGTGTAACAGCCCTAGGAGGAAAAAAACAACAGGGTGAAGTCAGCCCTGGCTCTAGAAAACTCTGTTTTTCATTGAAGAATGAATGACCCCAGACTAAGGATCTCTCCAGCCTCAGGAGCTGCATTGAAGGCAGAGGCCCAGAAGCTGGCAAATGCTGCCTAGAAAGCTGCTGACTAGATTCACACAGGCAGAGGTAGAGTGGGAAGGGCCCTACCTTAGGGGCCACATAACTCAACCCTACCAGAGCACACTGGACAAGTCACTGTCTGGGCTCTGCCTGCAGATCCCCAGGGAGGGAGCACCCACCGCCTCTGGAGGCTGCCCACTGACCATCTGACCAGCTCTGATCATTACAAAGTCTTTCCTGACATCAAGCCCCAACTGTCCTCTTGCAGCTTTTGCTTTTCAGAACAAACTGAACACACTGAATCCCTCTCTCATCAGTCAGCTCTTCAAATAAGTGAATATAGTTACCATGTCTTCCCCTCCTCCAGTCTTCACTCCAAGTTAATTATTCCCAGTTTATTCAAACAATCCTCCAATCCATGGATGCCAAGATCTTTCCCCATCTTGGCCGACCTCCTAGGGATAACCCCCAGCTTAGCAATATCTGTCTTAAACCATAGCTCCCAGAACTGAACACAGTAGTGCAGGTGAGGTCTGATCAGGGCAGAGTAGAGTGGGAGCCCACCCAGCACTTTATCAAGGAATACCCACTAACACAAGGTGTAGGGGAGGGTAAGGAGCACAGAGACAGGGCCACAGGAGAGACCAATGAAAACAATCAGATGCCCCAAGCTGACTACTGGGGCACAAAGTAACCTCACTTGGATCCTTTCATTAGAATGGCGTGACCATCAAAACAATCACCTTTCTACTCTAAGGGCTAGACTAGAACCACCATGGGCTAATTCTGCCTTTTTTGGTAAGAAGTTGGTGACAAGAATACAGGTCATTCTCCAATTGGTAAATGGTCAAAAAATATGAACAGGCAGTTTTCAGAGGAAGATATGAAAGATATCTGTAGTCATACAAAAAAATGCTCTAAATTACTTTTGATTAGAAAGATGCAAATCAAAACAAGTCTGAGATGCATCACACCTATCAGATGGGCTAACATGACAAAACAGGAAGATGACAAATGTTGGAGAAGATGTGGGAGAGTTGGAACACCAATTCATTGTTGCTGGAGCTGTGAGAAGATCCAACCATCCAGGAGAGCAATTTGGAACTATGCCCAAAGGGCTACAAAAATGTACATATCCTTCAACCCAGTAATACCGCTTCTAGGATTGGATCCCCAAGAGATTATAGAAATGGGAAAGGGTCCCACATGTACAAAAATATTTACAACAGCTCTCTTTGTGGTGGCCAAAAACTGGAAATCAAGAGGATGCCCAACAATTGGGGAATGGCTGGATAAATTATGGTATATGAATGTAATGGAATACTATTGCGCCATATGAAATGATGAACAGGAAGACTTCAGAGAGACCTGGAAAGACTTACATGATCTGATGCTGAGCAAAAGGAGCAGAACCAGGAGAACTTTGTGCACAGCAATGACCACAGTGTGTGAGAGATTTTTCTGGTAAACTTGGAACTTCATAGCAATGCAAGGACTTAAAAAAAATTCTCAATGGTCTTTTAAGGCAAAATGCTTTCCACATCCAGAGAAAGAACTTTGAAATTCAATCGCAGAACGTAGCAGATCATTTTCTTTTGTTTTACGTTTTGGTTTGTTATATGATTTCCCCCATTCATTTTAATTCTTCTACACAATGTAACTATAGTGAAAATGTATTTAATAGGAATGTATATGTAGAACCTATATAAAATTGTATGCCATCTCAGGGACAGAGGGGGGAGGTAGGGGAAAAATAATCTAAGTTATATGGTAGTGATTGTAGAATACTGAAAAAAAATAAAATTAATATTAAAAAAAAAGCTGGTGACAAGCAATTTTGGATGGGGAGAGACAGGTGCCCTCCTCTGGGACACTGGCAGCACCTGCTGCCTTCTTACTCCATAGCTCCAACTGCCCTGCCTTCTTACTTGTGGCAAGAGCAGGTCTGTCTTCTCATCATTCCCCAACATCACAGATGTTCTTCTAGAGGAAACCTCTCCCAATCTCTTTTCATTCTGGTGTCTTCCCTTGGTGTAGTTTTTCCAGTCATATAGTTTATTTGTATGTAACTGTATTTGTTACATACAAATGGGAGCTCCCATTAGATAGATGTCTTTCTTTGCATCACCAGGGCTAGGCACAGTGCCTGGCACACAGTAGGTAATTAATAAATGTTTGTGGACTGATCGAGTGAGATGCAACCCCTAATCAAGGCAGCAGTGGAAACTGGCATGGAGGTGGCAGGAGGGACTCTTCAAGGCTCTTCACAGGTGGCACATTAAATGAGGAGGGAGGCCTAGAGTCAGATAGCAACATGACTTGTGCCAGCTTGTCCACTGTGCAGACCAGACTAAGCTGAGTTTGAGTGACCCTGGGCAGTAGGGAGCAGGCAGACAAGCTGTTCTCCAGTTGCTGAGTCCCCACCCACAGCTTGGTCTTCCCTCCAAGACTCTTAGGCTTGGTCCCTCCCCCAACTCCTAAATCCCCTCCAAAACATCTGTTTAAAAGGCTGAGGTCTTGGGTGTGGCCCTTCTTAGTGCCATGGCAATCCAGTCCCCAGAGTAACTGAAAAAGAAAAACAACAGTCCTCTATTTTCCTGAAGGAAGACAGAGGGGTTGGTAGTTTCTGGGCTATGCTCTGGGGTCCTGGATGTAGTTAAATCTAGAGGCTGTGATTAGGCTGGGGGGAAGGGAGAGGGAACAGGGCTATGTCTCCTCTTTGAGATCTTAAGATCTAAAGTTAGAAGGGACATTAGAGTCTGTCTATGGAAAGAGACCCAGATTTGGATGTCAAAAGAGCTGGATTCAGGTCTAGTGAGTGTCAGGGTGACCTTGAACAAGTCGCTACCTCTCTGGGCATCTGTTTTCCTCAACTGTAAAATGAGGAGTTGGACTAAATGACTCTAGGGTCCTTCTTTAGCTGCTAGCATTTATAGACCTCTTTAAGGGTTGCAAAGTCCTTCTCTATATTATCCCAATAGAGGAAGGAGGGAGGGAGACAGAGAGAGAGAGAGAGAGAGAGAGAGAGAGAGAGAGAGAGAGAGAGAGAGAGAGAGAGAGAGAGAGAGAGAGAGAGAGAAAGGAGACGAGAAATAGAAAGAGATAAACAGAGAGTCAGAGGGAGAGATAGAGAGAAACAGAAAGAAAGAAAAAAAACCAAGATGGACAATGTGGGTAGGGTTGGGGTGGGTGGTGAGGAGGGAAAAAAAAAACTCCACAGGCTTGGTTTCTAAATAAAGACTAGAAATTCCCATTTCATTTGTTTGTTTAGACAAACACAGCTGGTATGGCCCCAGTGCCTGGTCCCGGTACACTGGAATTTTGTTCCACAAAGCATGAGGGCCTAGCTGGTTGAAGGGTTGGGCAAGATAGGAAAAAGCAGCCAGAGCACAAGAGAGGGAGCATTGGCTTAGAAACCAGAAACCCTGGGTTGAATCCTGCCATCACTCCCCATTCAACCTTCAGGCAGGCACTCTCTCTCTCTTGGGTTTTGATTTCCTAGCAGCACAATGAGAGAGCTTCAGGTAGAGCAGGAGCTTTGAGCCTTTTCTTGTGCCATGAACTTCTTTCAGTCTGGTGCAGTCTGGACTCTTCTCAGAAGAAAGCTTTTACATAATTGAAGGAAATGCTAACTCATTGGAGACTAGTGAAAATAAAGACACATGTCTTTTCCTGTTAAGTTCATGTACCCTTTGAAAGCCATCCACAGATCATTTGTGAGTGGTCTAAGTTAGATGCCCTCACCAGTCCCCTCCAGTTCTCATGTTCCAAGTCCATGTGCCAATATTCTATTAGAGCGATTCCAAAATGGAACAGACTTCTGGAAGGGCAGCAAGTTCCTTCTTAGTGGAGGCCTTCAAGGAAAGGCTGGATGGCCACTTTCCTTTAAGAGAATTCTTTTTCAAATATGAGTCAGACTAGACAGCTAACGAGAGTCGGACATGATTCTGACAACAGCCAGCAGACAGATAAAAAGACTAGTCCCTATTCCTAATAAATCCATGAAGCACGTACTAATTGTTGTGTCCCCACTTTAAAGATGAGGAAACTGAGACTGGAAGAATTAAACTGTGCTGACTTATAGTCACACAGCTAGCAGGTTTGTGAGACTGGATTCAAACTCAGGTCTTCCTGATTCCAAGACCAGGAGTCCAAACGATTCTTGTTCAGGTAGTGAGTTGTAGTGCAGAGTTACCAAAATCTCTTCCAACTCAAAGATTCTGATTCTTTGAAAGTTTAAGTACATTGTTTAAATTCACTGATTCTTATGTGCAAGAATGTTTACCCCGGGGGGAGAACTCTACCTTTACTCTGTGGAGAACAAGGAAAGCTGCCAGGATCTTACAAGTCTGAGATCAAAGGTTCTGTTCCTTATCTCAGTGTCTGGATTGTATAGAGTTCAGATCTTTTCTAAGGTCTAGGTTAGATTAGACGGCTCCCAAAGTTGGTGGCTTCAGTTATCCCTGAAATTCGAGGGTGTTGTGAGCAATCAGGTGTGATTTCCCTTAAAGAAAATGTGTCCCTTCCAATGAGTTTGGTCATGTTCATGATCAGTTTCACTAGCCTGCCTAGTATGAAAGTGGGACACACTGTACCTCCACTTTCCAAGGTCTCTCCTACCCCATTATAAACTGGAGTCCCTGAAGCAGTTCAGTATCTCTTTGGCACACTGGATGTCTGCACACATAGCTTCTACATTGGGTCCAATAGCTTCATATTTTCACCTGGTCACTGCTTCAATATTTTTTGTCATTTGCATACTCCCAGCTTCAGGCATTTAAAGAGATACCATCTGTCTCTCCTGGCCCCTGCCCCCCCTTCGTTTTTCTTCCCAGCTGTGAGAACCTGTCTGTTCTACCTGTTTGTTCAAGGAATGATCTCTTCCCAAGAAGCACTCCTCCCTGTTGACCAGGAGGCCATCCCGGCTCTGGGGCTCTCTCCGGCAGCAGGCCTCTGGGACCTCATCCCCATTAAAATTCAGGAGGCGGTAAACTGGGGCAGCCTTAAAGTCTTCGGGTCCATTGACCCCACAGCAACCAAACTAAACACACACAGAAAACAAGGAGATAGTTTATTTGGTGGAGACTCAAGAATGAACACCAAAACACCCAACATTTATTAAATGCTCAGTCTACAAGTTCTTACACCTTTCAGGGGAGAGAGCAATAAGTTATCTCTTTCATGAGAGAGGGTGGAGTCTTAAGACCTGAGTTCAAATTCCGACATGACTACTTACTACCTGGGTAATTTTGTGTAAGTCTTTCCCCTTCTCTGAGGCTCACTTTCCTTCTCTGTAAAATGAAGGTTCTAGATGATGATTTCTGAGAATCCAATCAGTTCCAAAATTCACAATATTTTTCTGAGGCAGAATTGGAGAGTCTAGGGGAGGATGGAAATACAAAAACTGGCACATCTCAGGGATGCATTTAAGCACCAAACCCCAGGAGAGTAGCCATTATCTTACAAATCTGAGTTCCCAGGCCTTTTTCCTTACCTCTGTGTTCAGGTTGCACGTCATTTAATCTCTTTGGGCCTCAATTTCTTCCTTTCTAAACTGAAGTCATTGTACTAGGGGACGTCTAAGGTCCTTTCCAGCTTGGCTAACACTCATCACTTGAATTTAGATGGTACTTTAAGGTTTGCAAAGCTCCTTACAAATAGCATTCGTTTGATCCTCGCTACAACCCTGGGAATGAGATGATAATACTATCCCCACTGTACAGATGAGGAGATGGAGACATAGACTAAGTGCCTTGTCTAGACTCACACAACTAATCAGAGTCTGAGGTCAAATTTGAACTCTGGTCTTCTTGACTCTGGGTACCAAATGCTATCCATTGCACCAACTGGCTGATAAAAATATGAAATGGATTTGGTCTCTGAAATTGATGCTAATACAGGACAAGATAAGAGAAAGTGAAAAGGAGTTAGTGCTTAACTGGAGGAGAGAGTCAAACTTTTCTTTGTTGATTGGATCTCCATAAATCTTTCCTTTCATATCTAGGGGTTGTGGAGATAGGGTCCCCCTTTTGGTTCTTCCTCTAAGTTGACAAGTGAGAGAAAATGCTCAGCATGGGAGCAAAGGATTTGGAGCCGACAGGGTCCCTAGAGACCATTTCCTCCAACCTCCATAACTGCATTAGAAAACTAAGGCTTAGCTACTTGCTTAAATCACCCAGCAAGTAAGGAGCAGAGGTGGTGTTTCCAATGAGGTCTTCTGACTCCAAATCCCAGCATCCCTACAATACCATGAGTGCTGCTGGTCCTCTGAACCCACCCCAGGATCCACATGGAGGGGGCAAAGTGACAATAATCTGAGCAACTACATAAACTGGAGAAGTTGGGGAGAAACAGCATGGGTGGTGGCTATGGGAAGGGGGAATTGAGGACCTACAACAGCTATCCCAAGGGAAGAGACTCAGAAAGTGATGAAGCGGAAGATGAATCAAACAAAGACATTCTCTGCATTAAGAAGAGCCCAAGAGGAAACTCTAAGAGATGAAAATAACTGCACATTAATTACAAGGAAAACCCAAGAAAAAAGAAGAAATTAACCACAAAGACACCAAGAGTGAATGGAGTGCCAATGAATAGATATGAGGAAAGAGAAAAAGGAGTAATAAAAGAGAGTAAAAAAATGAAATTGGAGCTTGTGAGGAAAAAAAACTAGGAAGGAGAATCCATGGTTTAGAGCAGAAACGTCAGACTCATTGGCCACAAGCACAGTAAACTGCCCAGTGAAGGTCAGCCAGATTACAGTGTAATTGGGAAATGCTTAACAAAATACATAGAAATAGAATACAACATAGGTAATGTCAGTTTGTGGTTTTCTAAGTCAATATTTAGCATCCAGGGATCCCTTTCTATTTGATTTTGGTACCACTGACTTGAAGGACAACCCCCAAAACCTTATTAAGAGTAGCAGATGCCCAGGGGGCATACTGCTCCACACTGCTACAGATGCAGCCATATCTTCTTAAGAGACTCACGGTGATCATGACTGAGTTCCAGGTAACGGAGAAGACGTCTGTCTCGTTGCTTCCCTGATAATGCTTGGTAAGCTCCTTGGTGAAGAACTCTCTTGTTAGCTAAGAAATAGAAGGAGAACAGGAGATGAAGACCCCCCAGACCCATGCCCAAAGTCCTCACTATGCCTGAGCTCTCCCTGTCTCTCCTGCCTCTCTCAATCTGCAAGCGCAGGTAGACACTGAGGCAGGAAACTTCTGCTCCTCTGGGGAATTGGACTGATTCAGTTCAATAAATGAAATGCATTATTAAGCACCTGCTGTTTGCCAGCCACTATCCTAGGCACTGGGGATATGAAAACAAAAGACTTTCTGCTCTTAAGAAATTTATGTTCTTTCTAGTCAAGAGAATCTGAGGTAAGGCTTCTTGGGTCTCTAAGATGACAATTTGGGGTGTTGTCTCTCCCAGCCTCATAAGATAATTGCTTTAAATCCAGAAGGGACTTAAAAAGCCATGTAGTAAAATGAGTAGTCTTATTTTACAGGTAAGGAAACTGAGGCCTGTGGAGAGTAAATGACTGGCCCAAGGTCATACAACCAGTAAATATTAAAGGTGATTTAAAAGCAGGTCCCCTGACTCTAGGACCAGTGCATTATTCATTAGGCACAAACCTAGCACCTGACTCTACCCTCCCTATAAGGCTGGGAAGGTTTGTCTGGGAGGGGACGGACCTGGTCATAGGTTTTCATGAATAAAGCAATCAACGAGCCAGCATTGGCTAAATGCCCCCTGTGTGCACAGCCCCATGTAGGGCCTGGGGGATAAACCCTCAGATGACCTCCTATCTGGTAAGGGGACAGGCATCAGGGTTGCTCTCCTGCAGAGAGTCAAGCACATCTCCAGGTCCCCTCCAACCCAGGTCTGAAAGAAACCAGGCTACAGAAGAGCTGGGGACCAAACTTCCTCAGGAATTTCACTGGGCACCTTGTCTGTACATGGTCTACACTTCCTTCACTAATGCATTTATCATGTAAAGTTCGTGCCTTTTTCTACAAGAGTTCACCTTTAATGCCTCATCATGATGTTGGGGTGACCCTGGAGGATTGGAGATTTGACTGGGGGAATACAAGCTTTGGCAGGGGCTACCAAACCAGAAGGACCTCAAGGACATGCTAGGTTAGTCTGTGAGGCGAGAATGAGGTTCTTTCCTTCCTTTTCTCTCTTGCCCCCTCCCTTTTTTCCTTCTCTCTCTTTCTCTCTCTCCCTTCCTTCCCTTCTTCCCCTTCCTTCCTTCCACATGGTCACAAGTGTTTGTGAATATCTTCCAAAGTACATATGTATGTGTTAGCTTGTTTATTGAAATGGGTATAACCCTAGAACTTGTGAAATTGTCCTAGACTTCGGGAACCATAGAGCATAAGCCCCTTGATGGTTGGGTTCTGATTTCCCCTTGTATTTGTACCACCAGTGTCTGAGATAATGAGTTATTTGAAGTCTGTCACATGGAAAAGGGAATAGACTTATTCTGTTTGGCCTCAGGGGACAGAAGCATGAGCGACCTCCACCAATGGGAATCAGAGCTGGGAGCTGTGGCTCAAAAGAACAATGGGACAAGAGCCTGGCTGGGCAATATAATCAATATAGGGAACTCTCTCCACCAATGTCTCTAGCTGTAGGGAGGTGCCCAGAACATTTCGAAGTTATGATGTGCCCAGGGACAATGTCATTCCATGTCAGGCAGGGCTAGAACCTGGGTCTTTCTTGCTTCAAGGATGGCTCACTGTCTTCTACAATCCTTGTTTCTCTCAGTAACAGGAAAAAAACCCTCCTAACAATTTCGAGTCATCCCAAAGTAGAGTGGGCTGCCTGGAAGAGCGGTAGGCTCCCCCATGACTAAGGTCTTCGAGGGGAGACTGTGTGATCACTTATCATGCCTATTGAAAAGTTGATTTCTGTTCAGTTAAAGCACTGAGGAGGAAGGAAAGAAATGGCGTTTTTAAAGCACCTACTACGTGCCAGGACTGGATGTCTTCCCAGGTCCTTCCACATCTGAAATCTGGGAGATTCTTAAAATGATATAAAAACCTGAGCAACTATTGCTTGTAATGACCACGGTGACAGAGGAAAGCTAACAGGATGTGGTTTAAATCAGCCCCTGGAGCTCACTGATTGAGTGGTCACGGGCTGGTCCCTTCACCTCTTAGGCTTCCCAAGTGTGTCTGCACTTGGAGGAGCTGCAGATCTACAGTGGGGGGAGAGTTTTCTTACTGGGACGTCTTTACACAGTTCCAGATAATAATATAAATACCTACAATTTTTTTAAAAGTATGAGACAGGGTTTGAACAAGGGTCCTGCCCTCAAGCCCAGGACTCTTCCTATAACAATAGACTGAAGAAATGCTTGAATGGGACCACAGAAGTCATCTACTCCAATCACCCTTCTTATACAGGTGAGGAAACTGAGGCCCAGGTAGGTTAGGTGCCTTGTCCAAGGTTACTCAGGCAGGAAATGTCAGGTTTTGAACCTTGATCCCCTAATTGTGAAGCCATACTGTACTGGCAAACACTCAGGACAGAGAACCAGAGCCACAGGCAAAACTTCAGGACTTTCTTCTAGTCTGAGGGTTCTGTGAACTTGCAAAAAACATTTTATAAATACTTCAAAATCATTGCTTTTCTCTGTAATACTGTTTTATTTCACGCATTAAAAAAAAAAAGTCTGAGCAGGAGAACATAGGTTTTAACAAACTGCCAAAGGGGTCTAGGGCACACTCACACACACACACACACTCACACACACGCACACTCACACACACACACACTCACACACACACACACTCACACTCACACACACACATGCACACTCACACACACACACTCCTATAGTAATTTCTCACATCCCCCAACCTGTTTTTCAATCTGGCTGTCCTTGGAAACCCTCACTTCACCCTCTCTACCTGGGGTGGGGGGTGGGGGTGGGGGTGGGGGTCTCCTGTTGGCCCTAGTCCCTAAATTAGCCACCAGGTGGCACTGTCTGAGCATGGCAGCCCCATCTAGGGCTAGGGAAAGGGTCAGTCTCATGGACAAGATTTTAGGTCCCATCCCCTTCAGTATCCAAATCAGCCTTTAAAGTTGCAGTGCCCTGACTTCGAGTGGCATTGTACTCCTGGCTTCTCATTCACCCAAGCACCCGGGACAGGAGAAAGGGCACCTGTCAAATCCTTAGCATTTGTGCCTGGTCCCCTCACTGTCCACTAGATGGCTATCCATGGCTGCCAAATGTGGACACGGGGAAACCACCAATCTACTCACTCCTCTGACAAAGAATCTGATTTCTGAGTGATTCAGATCCAGTCCCCCTCAGCCTTCATAGACTTTCAGTGTTCCAGTGGGGGAGGAGGGAGGAAGGGAATGTTCCCACTCTGCCTGGGCTTTTGTTTCTCTTTTTGGTCTGTCTCCTAGGTTGCCCTAACTCTTCAGAATCTGATTTTAGATGGAGCAGGTATGGGATGAGAGATAGCCTGGTAGAGTGGACAGAAAGCTGGCCTCGGAATCAGGAGGTCCCGAGCTCCCGTCCCATCCCTGACACACACACTGCCTGGGGAAATGACAATTTGTCAGAGCCCCAGGTGGCTCTCCAGACTAAAACCTGCCAAGCAGCTGCCGCTCTCCATCAGGAGAGGAAAGGGGGCTCCTTACACTAATGAAATCATAGGTCTTGACCAAAAAAAAATGCTATGAATCTTTTATTTCATTGCTATAATTAAAAAAATCTCACATTTCTAGATAACCTCAAGGTGTACCAAACTGTTTTTTTCCCTATAATAATCCAATGAGGTAAGTAGTTCACAGACGAGTCTGGTACAGTGAATAAAATGCTGGGCTGATATAGTTAGGAAGGCTCGGATTCAAATCCTGCCTAGGACACCATGTGGGCAAATCATTGAACCTGGGTTTGATTTTTCTTGTCTGTAAAATGGAGATAATAATATCTGCTGTAAAGATATTGTTATTATAGTATGGGTTCCCAAACTTTTTTTTTGCTCATGGCCATAGTATTGTTCTTTGCCACAGGGAATTCTGGCCCAGCTCTGAAGGGAGAGGAGGGAAATTCTCATTCTCTCTCTCTCTCTCTCTCTCTCTCACACACACACACACACACACACACACACACACACACACACACACACACACCCATCCGAAGATTTGAGGTATGATTTCCACAAACTCTGTGGCATCTTCCCCCCCCCCCCCGCCCAAGAAATAGCTAATGCCCAGGGTGGTTATGAAGCACAGAGGAGATCATGTGTACAAAGTGCTACGTGAATGTGAGCATTATTCCCATCTTATAGAGGAGGAGGCTCAGACAGGCTAAGTCAAACAGCTAACACGACACCTGAGAGATTCAATCCCAGGTTCCCCTCAGCCTCTGGTCCGTTACTCCATGATGCCCTGCTGGGTCAACCCATGTTTCTGGGGAAGAAAGAGGCAGCCTCTGGGGGTGTGGGGGGATACATTCACATGAGGAACCCTGCACAGTACTTACGTTTTCTCTGAAGATGAAGGCTAGGATGGCTGCTGAGAGCTCTGCCAGGAATATTAACAAGATGAACAGGAAAAACTGGAAAGATGAGAGAAGAAAAGCCAGGTGAGCTGCCAGCCAGAGAGGAGCGAGGGTGCACCAAGGCCAAGGTGAATGACACCAGCTTAGCACTTAGCTCTCCTCAGGCCTGGAATGACTCCCCCCTCCCCCCGCTTTGTCCCCTGATTCCCTGATTCCCCTGGTTCCCACCTTCTGCTGGAGCCTTGGCCTCCCCCCTTCCCTTTGTGGGCACTCTTCCACTTAGCCCGTTGTAGGACCATGGCTATTTGCTCGTTATTTTCCCCTTAGGAAGTGAGCTCCTTGAGGGTACACCTCAGTGCTTGGCACAGCATCTGGCATATAATGGGCACCAAATTAGTGGGAGTTGACCGCTTGACAGATGCAAGGGACCTCAAAAATCCTTTAGTCCAACCTCACCTGGTTTTACAGGTGAGAAAACTGAGGCCCAGAAATGTTAGATGTTTTGCCCAAAGTCACAAAACTGGAAGAATTAAGATTGTGCAAACCCATGTCCTCTGACTTCAAGCCCTCATTCCATCGTACCATATGAACTCTGGATCAGCAGAGAGAGATAGAAACAACAAATGGAATTTGAAATCCAGGATAAGTGAGAAGACAATAGGAAAACACCCAACTGATACTTCAGTTAAGGGGAAACCCACTGACACCTGAGGCTAGTACTCCATTCTACTTTAGGGTGGGTGACTGAATTATTAGTTCAAGCCACCAAGCTCCAAGGAGCTCCACTGTAGTATAATGACAGAGATGGCAGGTGTGATCAACGATTTAACATTAATGATCTTTGATGGAATGTTGAGAATAGGAGGGGTAGTGTAAGACTGGAGAAGGGCAAATATCTTGATTTTTTTAAAAAAATGTACATTATAGGACAGTAGACTAGTCTTTGAATCCATGCAAACTCTGCTATATATTATTAAAGAGGTGGTTAGTAAACACTTAGGAAAGGAAAAAGAAGAGGTCAAGTTCACGTAAGGGGTAGCTTCCTGATAGAAATATCCCAAAATGGAATGATTTGTCTTTGGAGATAGTGGATCCATTTCTTTCCTCACTCTTGCCCCTGTTAGAAATCTCCCCATGGAAGTTGAATGATCACTCATCAGAGATACTGTGGAGATGGTTTTTCAGGTCTCCTTCTGGTTATGATATTCTGCAAGTTATTGCTTCAGAAGTAGCCAGTGTCAGAGGCAGATATCTCTCCATCAAGAAGGTTTAAGAGGTTGAGTGCTCTTGCCTCCTTTCCTCTCCAATCAAAAGGCTTCTCTGACCATATATTCATCAGGATGACTGGAGATGACCCAGGATGAGGCAATTGGGGTTAGGTTACTTGCCTAAGGTCACACAGCTAGTGAGTGTCAAGTGTCTGAGGTGAGATTTGAACTAGGGTCCTCCTGACTCCTGCACTGGTGCTCTCTCCACTGTACCACCTAGCTGCCCTTAACGAGGTGTATAGAAAATATATACAGAGCTTAGTCAAATTTATAAGAAATACAAGCCATTCCCCAGCTGTTAAATGATCAGAGAATAGGAACAGGCAGTTTTCAGATGAAGAAATAAACGTTATCTATAGACATATGAAAAAGTGCTCTAAATGACTATTGATTAGAGAAATGCAAATTAAAACACCTCTGAGGTACCACCAAACACCTATCTGATTGACTAATATGACAAGAAAGGAAAATGATAAATTTTCAAGAGGATGTAGAAAAAATTGCAGCACTAATGCACTGTTGGTGGAGTTGTGAAATGATCCAACTGTTGAGAGCAATTTGGAACTATACCCAAAGGGCAGCCAAACTGTGTATACACAGAGAGCATAAAAAGGGAAAAGTACCTACATGTGCAAAAATATTTATAGCAACTCTTTTCATGGTGTCAAAATATTGGGAATTGAGAGGATGCCCATCTGCTGGGTTATATGGATGTAAAGCAATACTATTGTGCAATAAGAAATGATGAACAGGCAAATTTCAGAAAAATCTGGAAAGACTTATATGAACTGATGCAAAGTGAAATGAGTAGAACCAGGAAAACACCGTACACAGTATCAGCAACACTGTATAATGAGCAACTAGGAATGACTCAGCTCTTCTCAGTAACACAGTGATCCAAGACAAGCACAAAAGACTCAGAAAGGAAAATGTTATCCATATCCAGATAAAGAACTGAAGTGTTTGAATACAGATTGAAGCATATTTTTTCACTTACTTTATTCTTCATCATGGGTTTTTTTTTCTTTTGATCTATTTCTTTCACAACTGTAACTAATATTGAGATATGTTTACATAATAATACATGTATAAACTATATAAAACTGCCTTAGAAGAGGGGAGAGAAGGAAAGGAAGGGAGGAAGAAAAATTTGGAACTCAAAAATCTTGTAAAAATAAATAATAAAAATTTTCTTGAGATGTAACTGGGGAAAAATAAAATACTATCAATTTCAAAAAAGAAAAACAAAACAAAACAAAAGGCTTCTCAGTCACTTTTCTCTTTGTCTTTTGAGATCTTCCTCCTGCCCCCTCCCTTCAGGTATATTTGCCTTACACTGGTATACTTTGACTCCCGTTAAGACTGAGGTTGCCCCTAGCAACCAGCAGATTTTCCTCTCTTCCCTTTGGATACAAGCTGTATGAGAAATAAAGTGCCTCAGAAATGACTATTTAAAAAAGCTTGTGTCCCTATTGGAGCAAGGCAATATTTTAAGACAAGATTAAGTGTAAAAGTTCAGATGTATTTAGAACAGATTTCTGATAGCTACACTCAGAGCCAAAGAAATGGAAGAGAAGCACTTTAAATATCAACTAATCACCTGCCTTCCCAGAGTTGATGAGGCTCCCTGAGTCTTTAGGTGGGACACATGGATGGTATAAGGCACGGGATCCTGGTTGCACACTGTGCTTCCTCCAGGGCTTCAGACTGATATCACTCTGGTCTGTCCAGAATAATCACTTCCAGTTGATGACCAAAGAACTTTGCTCCTGTGCACTTCTGGTCTGACCATAGGGTTTCCAGACTCTGAGAATCTGAGTGTGAGGTCTGAAAGCTGCTAAGCTGTCAAAGTCCAGCTGTTCCCGGTACTGTCAACAGCTGAATTAACACATGCTACACCTATACTCAGATGTTCTTCAAAAGAAGCAGTATGGCATGGTGGATAGAGCCCTACACGTGCAGTCAGGAAGACCTGGGTCAGACAGTTGTGTGGCCTTGATTTAATTTTTCTCCTCCTCAGCTGTAAAATAAGAATAGGACCTCCTTCCCAGGATTGTTTGGGGGATCAAATGAGACAATGCACGAGCAGTAGTATGGGAAAGTTTACTGGATTTGGTACTGAGTTCAAATGCTGCCTCTGACACTTGCCACTTGCATGCCTATGATTGTCTACTTTTCTGAACCTCAGTTTCCTCATCTGTAAAATATAAGACTTGTACTGGATGACCTTGAACAAGTTGCCTTTCTTCTCTGGACCTTAGTTTCCTCATCTGTAAAATAAGAGGGTCGAGCTAGATGACACCTAAAGTCCCTATAAGCTCTAAAGTTCTGTCATTCTATGGTTCTGGTATATGTAGCAGGTATGTCCTAGTGAATTGGGAGCTGACCTCAGAGCCAGGATAACCTGGGTTCAGGTCGTGCCTCTGATATACACTGACTTTGTGATTTGAGGTGACCTGTGTTAGCAGGACAGAAGGAAGGAGAGTGACCTCCTGACCTTCCCGAGTACACAATTATCCAGTAATGATGCTTTGTATCTCACTCACACCACCCTAGATCTCTTCCTCCTTCCAGTGTTAGAGAGGAATCCTCATGAACTTTCTCCTCTGCAGCCACTGACTGACTCTGCCATGAGGCTGTCCCGGAACACTCAATTTTGTATTGATGTATTATTGATCTATCTGATTTCACACAGCATGGGTAGGGCATGTTTTCAGTTCACTCTGTTCAGAGGTTGGCAAATGCTTGAAGGACATTGGCCCAGAAATGTTTTATGAGCTCTTGGCCACCTAAAATGACTCTCTCTTCCCCATTGGCTCAAAGACCAAGGCCAACAAAAACTTCCATCAATGCTTCATGAAGCACTGAATGGTGCCCTCAGGGCTGCGGAGGTGGCATCTGACCAAAATGAGGGGGGCCCTCATTCCACACCTTCTCTTCCCAAATTTCCTCAGTTTTCAAGCTCTAAGATTCAGGTTTCTTTATGGCAGTGTCCTTGTTGATCAATGTATTGGTGTAATACAGTGGAAAGAGTACCTGGGAATTGGAAGATGGAGGGCTTGAGGTCACATCAAGACCGAGCCTTTGAGGTCTGGCACATACAGGGCATTGTGACCTGGAAAAGTCACTTGATGTCTCAATGTTCTAGGTAACTCTAAGCCCAGAAACTGCAGAGCAGGTGCCCATCTGCACTGGTAGAGGGAGTTTTTAAAAGACCAGAAGGGACCTTAATCCAACCCCTTCATTTTACAGTCAAGGCAACAGAGATGTAAGGGGAGGATGGGACTTGCCCTAAGATACACTGGCACATAGCAGTGGAACTCAGAACAGACATCAGGTTCTCTGACTTCCGGGCCAAGGTTGCAGTCCCAGTTAGCTTGGCTCAGTGCCATGGCTAGAGGCCACATTCATGACTCCAGTCAGCTGTCTTTCAAATGTGGGCTATTAGCTACAAAAAAGGTGAGAAAAGAGAGTGAAACATCTTCCATAAACTGATGGAAAAAACCGCTCTAAGACCAGGGTTGAGTCCTAGCTCAGAAACAGCTATGCAGCCTTGGACGAACTATTTCCTCTTTCTAAGCCTCAGTTTCCCCATATGTAAAATAGGACTTGAGCAGCTAGGCAGTACAATGCAGGGAGTGTCAGACCTAGAGTCAGGAGGACCTGAGTTCAAATGTGCCACCCTGGACAAGTCATTTCACCTTGTTTCCCTCAGTTCCTCATCTGTAAAATGAGCCAGAGAAGGAAATAGCAAACCATTCCAGCATCTTTGCCAAGAAAACCCCAAATGGGGTCGCAATCAGACACAACTGACTGATTACACAACAACAAAAAATAGGATTAAAAATGCCGGACAAATTTGTGGTGGTGCTCAGAAAAATAATAACACATATATCTGTGCAAACATATTACATGTAAGGAGAGAGTATGACATAAATGTGACTTATTATTTTTCACAGGCCTGTGATTTCATCAGTATAAGGATCTCCCAGTGGAAAATGTTCTCTTGTAATACAAATCATCATCTTCTCTGGCATTTAGAGTCTTAGAAGAGGTCTGCATCACTGAGAGGTCCCACAACCGTCTGGGATCGAACAGCCAGTGGGACAGAGGCAAGACATTGATCAAAGGCTGCTTCCTCTGGGAATCCCAGACTGGGAAGCCAATGGCACACAACCTGGTGAGGGATGAAAGGGAAGATGGAGCTCATACTCCTTCCATCTTCCATGGAGCCCAGTGGCACTGATTATAACCTAACCTCTGCAATGAATGGCAAAACCTAGTAAGTGAGAGGCAGACACTGAGTCTCCAACCCCAAGTCCAGGATGCTTCCCATTCTACCATGATTTCCTTCAGGCTCACAGGTGCCTGGAGATGGAGGGGAGGATTTGAGGATTAACAAGGAGGGTGGATGTCAAAGGGGCTCATACTTACAAAGAGTAGTAAACACTTGTTTTCCCGGATGGCTCCACAACAGCCTAGGAAACCGAGTAGGAAAAGCAGGGCCCCCATGGCCAGCAGGATGTAGGCACCCGTGAAGAGGAGGGGGTTAGCGGCCACAATCTCTCGAAATCCAGTGGGATCCACCATGACCCAGATCCCGACGCCCAGCAGGCAGGCACCCCCCAGCTGCTCCAGGGCCCAGCAGAGAGGAGGAAGGGGCAGGGGAGGGACAGAGATAGAAAAGAGGTGGGGGGGAAGAAAAGGATGCAAAGTTTAAACATTCTGCTCGTGACTCCTAGGACCGTGCTTTCCTGCTGGGGAGCCAGATGGGTTAGTTAGCAAGAGGGGCCCACATCCTGAGTGGCGGATAAATTAGGAACATGGTTTATTAGGCAGAAATTCAATTTGCACCAGGAGTCTATTTCCCCAAGGTGTTCTCTGTTACTTTCTTTTCTGTCTTCTTTTTCAAATAGCTACGGTAATTTGGGGCTTTTAACACCTACCTTAAATAAAGCACCTACCCTTGAAATGCAAGCTGTGTGCTGTGATCTCCTCCTGCAGCTCCAATGGGAGCTGTTCTCCTTTAAATGGCCTAGCACCTTCCTTCCTGCGATGACTGTGGGTCTTCATTATCACATGAAAGTACTAGGGAGAGCTCGGTTGCTGCCCTCTTCTTTTAGGAGGGTGATGGAGGGCTACGGTTTAACTGTCTTAGGAAACTCCTAGGAGTCAAGCCAGCCATGCAGATGGGCACCTGCTCCACACCTGAGAATCAGTTTCCTGGGGGCATTGAGAAGTGAATGTTCGCCTAGAGTCGCACAGCCAATGTCTGCCAGAGGCAGAATCTGAACTCAGATATTTCTAACTGAGAGCATCTTGGGGGCACAGGGGAGAGAGCACCAGGCTTGGAGTCAGGGGGACCTTGACTCAAATTCAGCCTTAGACATTTACTAGCTGTGTGACCCTGGGCAAGTCACTTCACCCTGCTTGCCTTAGTTTCCTTATCTATAAAATAAACTGGAGAAGGAAATGGCAAACATCTCCAGTGTCTTTGCCAAGAAAATCCCATACAGGGTCATGGAGACCTGGACGCAACTAAATGGAATGATATTTCTAACTGAGATCGACTCTCTATTCATTGAAACACAGATGCCTCCTTGTCTTTTTCAATTCAATTCATTACTGGCAAAATATCTACTTCATGTAAGGCACTGTGACATGTCAAGAATGCAAAGATGAAATGACATAGACCCTGTCCTCAAAAAGCTTATATTCTATTGGGGAAGGGGGTATGTCTGACGTATAGAGGGGCAAGAGAAATACAAGGTAGGGAGTGATGAGAGAAAGGAGAGACTCAAAGTCCTTTAGGGTCATTTGGGGAGGGAGAGGTCACTTGTAGCTGAAGGGGTCAAGGAAGGTTTCATGGATGAGATGGAGAGGATTCCCCAAAATGGAGATGATGACAAAGTGTTGTTTCGAACACATAACAGGCACTGCAGCTCTCCTCCAGGATTTTGCCCAATGGCTGGAGTGCACTCCCTTCTCACTTCCACCTTGCCCCCTTCTTCTTTAGGTTCCCTTAAAGTCCTGGCCAAGTTGTACCTTCTACATAAACCCTTTTTTGCTTTCCCTAGGTGAATACCAGATGAAGACCTTGTGTTTTTTTTTACCCTAGAGGCAACAGAGGAGTGGCATAGAAGGTTTCAGAGCAGGGCGACGATATAGTGAGATCTGTGCCTTAGGAAGAAAACTTTGGCATCCATGCAAAGTGTGCTGGTAAACATTTAAGAACCAGTTTCTCCAAAAATGTAGCAGGACTTATTTTGAAATTTAGTGTGCAATATGAACAATTTCTCCCCCACTTTCTTATCTCTAAATAATCAACAAATCATTAAAGCAAGTCCTTATTTGTAACATCTGCTGATTTCTGAGGTACACTTGCTCACACAGAACATTTGACAATCATCTCTCCTGCACCTCTCTGAGGCGGTTCCAGCACATGCCTGGATTTTTCTAGGACACTTGAGGATCTCTCTCCCCAGTTGGACTTTAAGCTTCATGAGAGCAAGGACTGTAAGCTATTCATCTTTGTATTCCTCATTACACCCTCTACCCATGTCGGCTGCAAATGATGATGATGATTTACAGTTTTAAAAGCTTATCTTCTTTCTCATAGCATCTTCTCCCACTACTAAGCTCTGGACCCCCCAAATCCCAGTCACCTCAACTGGGGCCAGATCTGGGGCCATTTTGTTTCCTTCTGGGAGAAGAAGGATATGGTAGGAGGAGTTGCCTGAATGTTCAATGGCCCAGTTCCTGTAAGCATTCTGTGATGACTGATCATTGAATCTAACTGAATGTAGAGCTTGAAGGAACCCTAGAATATGGAACACAGAAGGTGAGTGCTCAGGGGGCCTTTATGGAGATCATGGAGTCCAGCCATTGTACAGATGAAGAAAATGGAGGGAAGGGAAGGGGGAAGGAGAGGGAAAGGAAGGGGAGGGGAGAGAAGAGTAGGAGAAGGGAGGGGAGGATCTTATCAAGGTCCACAGCTAGAACTCAGATCTCTACTTTCTTGAATGTTCTTTACACAGAATATGGGTAACTGCTGCCTATCTCTCCCTCAGAGACTGCCTCTTCCCCTGGTGAGGGCTTTCTCCAAGATGGTCCTGAATCCCAGCCTTGATAGCTTGAGGATCTGTGACTATTTGTTATCTGCCAGTCTAGTTCTTGGACAAGGAAGCTCTAGGTTGAATCCCAATTCTGCTGCTTAGAATGATAGAATCACAGATTTGAAAGAGACCATACTGGTTGTTCCAGCTCTCATTTTGTAGATTTGGAACCTGAGGTCAAGGGAAGTGAGGTGATTTACCCAAGGTTGCTTATGTGACTTTGGACAAATTGCATTACTTCCTTGGGGCTCAGTTTCCTCACTTGTAAAATGGAACATTTGGACCAGATGAGTTCTGAGGTCCTTTCAGGTCTCAATCTATGATCCTATTATCTGCTTCCAGCACAGAAGTCCCTAGTTCCTTGGCCCCGTTGGCTCCCACCACTGGGGAATAAAAGAATCCCAAGTTCCTTCAAACATGAATATTTTAAGAGAATCGCTTGTTCTGAAAGCCTGGAAGAGACAGAGGGAAAGCGATCGAGGGGAGGGTTCCTGGAATACTCACAAATATGAAGAAATTAAAAACAAACATCAGATACTTCATGCAGCTCAGGCAGTCGCCCTCCATGGTGCTCCTCCGCCTGCAAAACATCAAGGCAGCCCTTGTGGCTCTGTCTGTCTGCTCCTCCCCAGCGCCCCTCCCTTCCCTCCTCCATGATGCCCTCAAAGGAGAGAGAATGAGGCCTGGTGGGACTCCTGGCCCTGAGGATGCAAGGCAGGGCCAGACCCCAGGCGAGAAACTGGGAGAGCTGGAAGGGACCTTAGGAGGAACAGAACATGGCATGTTCTAGCTGGGAGGGAGCTTAGAATATGGAACACACAAAACTATGTTCGTTCCAAACACAGCACTTCCTGTACATTATTTCATTTGAACCTTAAAATGAACCTGTGGGATAAGCACTGTTATTGTTCTCATTTTACAGATGAGGAAACTGAAGCTCTACAGAGGTTAAGTGACTTGCCTAGGGTCCCATAGCTAGTCAAACCCAGGTCTCCCTGACTCCAACGCCAGGTATGTCAAAGCTGAGAGGGGCCTTTACAAATCATCAGGTCCTTATTTTTACAAATGAGGGAACCCTTTGATATCCTTACCAGCACCCAACTTAACTGTTCTGAAGCCCTCTAAACACTCAGAGGGACTCTGTAAACCCGGGCAGCAGGTCCTACGCATTGCATGTGCAAACCAACACACACAGAGACACATTCACGGACACACATATGCACAGACACACGCACAGACACACACATGCACAGATATACACACAGACACACGTATAGACAGACACTTGCAGACACAAAGACACACACACACAGACACACACAGACGCATGTATTTTGGCTGCACATTCCTAATGAAAAGGCAGCATGGGGTATACACTTCTCCATCCCTCTCCCCTCCCTTCGGCAGCGTTTCCCACCCCAGACTGCATCCAATTACATGCTAAATTAAGGGGGGGAGGAATTTGCACTCGATTCAAGCAAAACCCCCATTCTAGGCGGCAGCATCAGAGCCTGGGGATTGATCCTCTCGGTGCCTTGCCTTCATTGTTTCTGCTAATGCACTGGGTGCTTGTCCAGCCGCCCTCGGGGGCTGCTCGTGGCCATGGTAACTGCTCAGTTTTCAAGACGCCGCCAGGCTGCCCGGCTCTTCAGAAACCCACTTGGGGGGAGCCGGCTGAATCAGGTGAAGGCTCCATGCTCTAATTTGGGGGTTGGTCCGTTGCACGGCAACCCTGGGTCTGGCTGCCTGTTTCATTCTCCTCTCAATGAACCTTTCCAGTCTTTATTTTTCCCCTCTGAAAGATGTTGGGGAAGGGAGGAGAGGGGAGGGACGTAAGTGTTGGTACAATCTTGGCTATGGGGCTCAGAGAACTACAAAGGGGGAGGGCAAGGTGTTGAACCCAGGCATTCTGACTCTGGGTTTGATGTTTTCTTTCTATTATGACAATTGTGCAAAAATCTAGCTGATGATGTACCTCAGTCTTAACCCCTTTTTAAGGACCGTTGTAGTGCTTGCTTTGGCTACACAGCTTCCCTTAGTTAAGACATTTTACTACCTAGTGTGTGTAATTGACCCCTATGTGTAATTCATTTAACCAGCCTTGGTCTCAGTTTCCATGTCCATAAAATGAGGAAGATGGACTAAGTTCTTTCTAGGTCCAAAATCACATCGTCCAACCCCTATCTGCCGAATAGAGGGTCTGGTCTGGTGAGTATAAGCAGCGGACCCATATGGATGTTGCTCCAGGCTGTTTCTGGAAGGATGTGAGGATGGAGAATGGAGGGGGTCAGCTCTGCACAGTAATCATGCAGATTTTCTGGGTCTGCTTCCTGTCCACTTACTGTGTGGTGAAGAGGGGCCTTTTGGATGCTGGCTAAGTCAGAGATGAGAGCACATTCAAAGGCTTACTTGAACTTCCTTGTTCCTATGGAAGTAAGGTGGAAGGTGAACTCTGAACTTTGGAAGGCTGATAGGGGCAGGGCCATCTCAGGGCAGCCTGTGTCTGCTCTGGGGGCTGCCTCCTGCTTGGAGTTCCTTTCCTTTGCTTACAGGGACTCATGACACTTTTCAAAGTCTAGGAACTGAAAACCATAATAGACTGCTGGCAGCTGAGTCTGGTGCAAAGGGCAGCCCTGAGGGACGACAGCCCAGGAGATGTTCCACTCTGCAGCAAGGGAGTACCTCCAGCCATCAGCTAGGCCTCATCCAGAAGTGAACTTGGTGGGATAATTGCTTTGTATGAGCACACCATCCTGTGTAGGAGTTCCTCCACCAGACCTGACAAATGGTTGACACTCTATGACCCTATGATTTTCCTTAGGTCATCTGATCCAACCCCCTGCCTTGGGGCAGGGCCCAAAAAGTACCTGGAAATGACTGATGCCTGATCCCACAATTACCTAAAGTGGCCACAGTTCATGATGTCCTTGTCTCTAGGTATTTAGCCCAGGGGTCCTAGAGTTCTGCCATTTTTGAGAGCGTGTGTGTGTGTGTGTGTGTGTGTGTGTGTATGTGTGTGTTCGTTCTTTGTTGCTGAAGAAGACCATGCCATCAGAGAAATGATGACATGACTTGCCCTTGACTTTGTTTTGAGTGAGGGAGGGCTGTGCAGGTCACCAGCCTCACTTCTCCTCCAGAGCCATCTGAATCCAGTGACCAGATATTCATCAGGATGACTGGAGATGACCCAGGGTGAGGCAGTTGGGGTTAAGTGACTTGCCCAACGTCACACAACCAGTGAGTGTCAAGTGTCTGAAGTGACATTTGAATTCAGGTCCTCCTGACTCCTGCCCTGGTGCTCTATCCACTGCACCACCTAGCTGCCCCTTTTTGAGAGCAGGTATTGAATGACACCCAGAGAAGGTGATGGCAGACCACACCAGCATCTCTGCCAAAAACAAACAAAAAACCAAAACAAACAAACAAACAAAAACCCCAAAGAGTCTGACATGACTGAAATGAGTAAACAACATTGAATGAAACAAAGCTTCCATGGGTGGAAGTGTGCAGGAGGACTTTGTGAATAAGGGCCCCTCAGCTGCTGAGAGTGTTGGTGGCTGTTCACCAGGACTCTGGGGGCAAAAATGGTGGTTCTTGGCAGAGCTAGGAAAAGGTGTTGAAGTCTCTCACTAGTAGGTATCAACTAGCTCAGGAATAGATCACTGTACTCTTAAACCTGGCAAAGGAAGGGCAGTGCAGAGTGGGACAGTGTCCAAAGAAGGACCATCAGCATATTTAAAGGATTGGAGATCATGTCATGGGAGGATCAGCTGAAGGAAGTGGGGATGTCCAGCCTAGGTAAGAGAAGACCCAAGGGAGACATAATAGTTGTCATCAAGTGTCTAAAGGACTGTCCTATGGAAGAAGAATTAGCTTGATCTTCTTGACCTCAAAGGGAAAAACTGGGAAGAAGGGGTGGAAGGTGGAGAAGGGCAAGTTTAGGGTTGATATAAGGAAAGATTTCCTAAGAAGGAGAGCTGTCACCAGGGGGCATGGGCTGCCTTGAGAGAGAGAGGAATTTCCACATGACTGCAGGGCTTTGAGCAAAGACTAGACCACTCACCCAGGATGCTATCAAGGGGCAGCTTGGGTTCAACGGCAGCCAACGTCCCCATTTTACTCTTAGATTCTGAGTTTCTGTAATTTTTACCTAAGTGCCCACGGTACAAGAGTAACTAAAACCCTGGCAATTCATCCATCTATCCATTCATCTATCCATCCATACATATATACATCTATACATCCATCCATCCATCTACCTATCCATCCATCCATCCACCTACCCATCTATCCATCCATTATCCATCCATCCATCCATCCATCTAGCTATCCACCCATCCATCCGTCCACCCACCCATCTATCCATCCATTATCCATCCATCCACCCATCTATCTATCCATCCATCCATCCACCCATCTATCCATCCACCCATTCATCCATCCACCCATTCATCTATCCATCCATCTATTCACTTTAGTTCAGCTGTTTATCACTTCTTCTCACAACCGTTTTAATTTTTTCCTAATTGTTCTCCCTGGGGCAACTAAGTGACTCATTGGCTAGAACACTGGCCTCAAATCAGGAAGACTCACTTAACCCTGTTTGTCTCAGTTTTCTCATCTGTAAAATGAATTGGAGAAGGACATGGCAATTGCCATTTCAGTATCTTGGCCAAGAACACCCCAAATGGGGTCAGGGAGAGTCAGACTTGACTGAAAATGACTAAACAACAATTGTTCTACCTGCATCTAGCCTCTCCCTCCTCTAATCCATCCTTCACACACCTGCCAACGGGATATTCCTAAAACAGAAATCTGACCATGTCCTTCCCCAGTTCAAGCACTTCCAGTGGCTTGAGCTATGGCCTCCAGGATCAAAAACAAACACCTGCGTTTGCGTTTAAAACTCTTCACAACCTGACTCTGGCCTGCCTTTCCAGGGAGCATAGTGCTCCCTTTCAGGTGTTCTTGCACACCTAGAATTCCATCTCCCTTCTCCATGTCTACACACAGGCAGCCTTTCAAGTTTGGAATTCACTCACTCGTCATCTCTGTCCTTTGGAATGCCTCACTTCCTTCAAAGTACAGTATCAACTCCTCAGTACAAGACACTTTTCCTGATCCTCTTCCTTCTTCCCCTCTTCCTACAACTGCCAATGTCTCCTCCCCAATTTACCTTCCATTTACTTTGTATGTATTTTCTATGTTATTATATGGCTTTACTTATAGAATATAAGTTCCTTGAGGGCAAGATCTGTTTCCCTTTTATGTTTTTATTTCGAGAACCCAGCTTAATAAGTGGCACATAGTAAGTGTTTATTAAATGCTTATTGATTAAGCTATCCATATTCTGTGCAATATGGGCCTACTATGTATAATCTACTCCACAGAGTTCAGGAGGGAGATACAAGGATGAATAAGGGATAGTTCCCGCCTCTTCTATGACAGATATAAGCTATGGATGCAGAAAAATATCTGTTGTGATCAAGGTTCTTTGTAAATAAATTTGAAACAGAGCCATGTGTTATCATCAGACTCAGGAAAGGTGTCCCTGAAGGACCCATGCTGCTCTGTCTGGCTCCTTTATCTGTGCCATTGAAGACAGCCAGGGCCTTATTTGCAGGTCCAATGGACATATGCTGTGTCTTTCCTAGGAAGCACATGGTGTTTCTGATATAGAGATCAATTAATCAATTAGTAAGTGTTTGCACAGGGCACAAGACACTGAGCTTGGCACTGGAAAAAAATAAAGGACAAGCATCTCCTAACACTCCCTGACTCCATAGATCTTACATTTTATTAGGAGACATGGTAACTTTTTAGTAGAGATGAGGTGGGTGAGAGAGAAGGAAGAACTCTGGCTCTCTGAAAGGGAAAATTGTGGTTTCTCCTGGATAATCCTGTCTTGGCTTGAACCCAATAACCCAGTACTACTGGCTAGTCAGGGTTGGAGGGGCTAGAGGAGGGAGGGACATCTGGAAGTATTAGATGGGAAGTCCAAAATTATTTTTGTTAGACCACCACGCCTTTCCTCTAAGGGTCATTCCACCCCTCACTCCATAACTGATTAGGCGAAAATAGGGGATTTCTGGTGGGGACCCGCTGACATCTTCCTTGTTTCTTGTAAGAGGAACCTTTTCATTTATTAATTTATCCTTAAAGAGAGAGGTTTTGTTTTATGAAAGGCTGTGTGTGTGTGTGTGTGTGTGTGTATGTGTGTGTGTGTGTGTGTGTGTGTGTGTGTGTGTGGGTGGGTGTGTGTGGGTGTGTGTGGGTGTGTGTGTGGGTGTGGGTGTGTGTGGGGGGGGGGTGTTGGGTTTTAGCTCAGTTTAGAGTAAGGAGCCAAGAGCTTTATCTTCCCTGGTGGGAATTACAAGTTCCCTCCTTTCCCGTCCCTTCCCTCACTTTTAAGTAACCCTGGACCCTTGGAGCTATTGCCAGAGAATTAAAGGCCATTTAGTGCTCCCTCTTTAAATAAACCCTGGCAGCTTTTGTTTTTTCCTCTTCTAAAAATAAAAGAATATGAGTCCAGTGGGGAGAGGAGGGAAGGAAGTAGAGGGGTTCAGATATACAGGAAAGACAAAGCCTGAAGGAGGAGGCCCACAGACTTAAAATGGGGAGAGGCATTCTAATGTCCTCTAGCTGGTCTCCTTGACCCTGGAAAGCACATTCAGTCCACCCAGAATGGATCAAAGATGGGTTCAAGTTTTAAGAATTTTTGTCTAAAGTGACCAGAGTGGGCATTTAAAGTTATGCTGGGCAGGAAGGGTGGGTGGGCATGCCCCTGTTTACTTAGTATGGCATGAAGTTTTATCTCATGTAAATCCTTTTCCTTCAACTCCAGAATCAAACCATTGGCATTTTAGAGTTTCTCATCCTGGAAAATGGTATTTGGGAAAGAACACTGAATTTGGAGGCAGCCGACCTGAGCTTGAATCCCGACTTGGGCAAGCCTCAGTTTTCTCATCTATAAAAGACAAGATGATCTGTAAGCATGCATCTGGCTCTGCCATTCTTAAAGTGTCTTCAAGCTCTGAAATTCTGGGTTCCACATGCAGTTGTCAAACTGATATTCCCTTGAAACCCAGCTCAAGAAGTTCTCAATAGCTCTTTCTTGCCTTTATGATCAAATACAAACATCTCTGTGGGGTACTTAAAGCTGTTCACAAACTGACTTCATTGTCTCTTTCCCATCTTCTTGCTCCCCCACCCTGCCTCATGCATTTGGTGCTCTAACCAAAAGGGTCTATTTGCTGTTTCCCCACATAGAACATTCCTTTGGTCATCTCCATGCTCAGCCTCTTCACCTCTGCGTCTTGGAACAAGTAGCTTCCCTTCAGATCTAACTCCAGCGCCCACCCCTCTTTTCCTGGGCCCCTAGAAGCTGGCGCCTCCCTCTCAGAACTGCCTTACATTTTATATCCTATCTCCTTGTTGACACATATCGGGTTCTGGAGTAGAATGGAAACCCCATGAGGTCAAGGTCTATCTTGTTTCGTTCTCTGTGTCCTCAGTGCTAGGCACAGAGTAAGGAGATGCTTAAATAAATGCTCACAGATTTTAAATGAATTAAAAATTCTAACAACAGTCAAGTAGGTGATTCTCGTCAACCTTCCATACACAGAGTAAATGAGCTGTCCCCCAGCAGTCTTGGCTGAGCAAAGGAACCTCTGAGAACTTTCTAACTGCATGCCTTGGTAGCCTGCTTCTTCTGTGCCAGCCTGGGCCAAACCACTCTACACACAATGCAAGGAATCGCTTTCCCCCACTTACACACACTTAACAATAGAAAGGCATAATAAACACTGAGCTATACAAATCCACCCCCCGTATTTAGTACGTATTGCATTTATTAGAGGGGCCACTTCCTTTTTAGCATCTGGGCTCACTGACTGGGGTAATAAAAGATCTCACACAGAAGTTTTTCACGAATCATAGGAAGGTAGGGTGGATTGGTGGATGAGGTGGCCTAAGAGGCAGTGGGGCAGTAAGGATGCCTGAGTCTTGCCCTCTCTCCCTTCTAGGAACTTTGCCTTTCAGGGTCTTGCTTTCTTCTTCTTGAAAATGGCCTGCTCTTTTAAGGGGCACATTGGGAGGAGATTATAAGGAAACCGTAAAGTAAATAGTCTGAAGGTTTTGGATAAAAGGGGTTTGGGGGAGAGGAAGGGCTAGCTAAAAAGGAGAGGCACCATCTTCTGGGCCAAAAAAACAAGTCATTCCTAGGTTTCCTCCCCTGTACTTTGATTTCATAGAACCAGAAGAGGTCAGCAGTGAGCTAACTCTCCAAGTTCAGGCTCTATTATGGGGGTGTTAGGGGTGGGTAGGAAGTGTTGAAAAGGATTATGGGAATCTGTGACAGAATTATAGGATGTAAGAGTGGGCAGAGAACTTTGCCATTCATTTGTGTTTTCATTTGATCCCTCTTATTTTTACCTTAGGCAGTTAGATGGTGCAGTGGATGGAGTGTAGGACCTGGAGTCAGGAAGACCTGAGTTCAAATCTGACCTCATTCACTAGTTGTGGGCAAGTTACTTTTAACCTTGTTTGCCTCAGTTTCCTCATCTGTAAAATGAGCTGGAGAAGGAAATGACAAACCCCTCCAGCATCTTTGCCAAGAAAAAAATCAAATGAGGCCACGAAGAGTCAGACATGACCAAACAGCAATTCTGACTTCAAGTTCATTCCAAATATCTTCCTCTCCAGCTCAACCTAAAGAAGTTTAGATTACAGAACACCAGAGCTAGAAAGAACCCTTAAAATACGTAACATGGAATGTCAGAGGTAAGAAGATCTTTAGAATTTAGGATATAGGGTTATAAGGAAACTTTGTAATACATAATATCAGAGTTGGAAGAGAACTTGAAACAGAATATCAGAACTGGAAGGGGTATGAGAACACAGAGCTCACAAAGTCAGAGGTGTAAGGGCTTTAGGACATAGAATGTTGGAACTGGAAAGGATCTTAGTGTATACAACATAGAATGTCAGACTATGACAGAGCAGACTGAGTTGGAAAAGGAAGCTAGAACATAGCCTATCAGAACCAAGATTTAGATCCCAGAACACAGAATGTCAGAGTAGAGTAGAACATAAACGTTTAGGCTGCTGGAATTGGGCAGGATTTTAGAATATCGATTGTCAGAGCTGGGGGAAGCCTTTTGGGCACAGAATGTCAGAACTGGGACAGACTCTAGAATACAGAATTTTCTGGGCTGGGAGCCTCTTAGAACACAGAATACAGAATGTCAAGGTAGGGATAGACTTTAGAAAACAGAACATAGGATTTCATAGATGGGACAGATTTCAGAATACAAAATACATACTGCTAGATTTGTGTGGGGTCTTAGGACACAGATTGTCAGAGGTGAGAAACTCCATAGAACATAATATATTAGAGCTGGGACAGACTTTAGAATATAGAACATAGGATATCAGGGCTAGGAGAGACTTTAAAACTTACTGTATAGACTGTTAGAGCTGAGTGGGGTTCTAGAATATAGAATGTCAGAGTTAGGAGGAATTTTAGAATACAGAACATAGCAGGGACCAGCAGAACTGGGAATTCAACCCAGTATGCTAGACTCAGGTCAGTTTTCTTTCCACTAGACAATGCTGTCATGTTGAAGGAAGGAAAAATAAGTAAAATAAGTTAAAAAAATCAGAGAACCCACCTTTAGAATGCTTGAGGCTTCAATGAGACAGTTGACTCTAAAGGGTCCAAAGGATTCTGGTCTATTTCTATTATTAGCCAACCTTGACCTAGGAGAGAAAATATTCAGTTACAATAGAAATTTAATAAAGGGTCATTGTGTTCAATACAGTTTATGAAAACCTCCCTTAGCACTAATAAAAAGCTGTCAGCATCTAGTGGTCCAGGAGCCCACCATTCCAGACCAGGAGCTGATACCATAGGCCAAGTGCTGGATGAATCACCCCATCTTCTTGTGAAGAATTGGGGCATCATTACAAAATTGTAACCTACTGTGACATGACTATACAAAATAGACAAGAGAGGAAGAAGAGAGAGGAAGGTAAGGGTCATGGGTTTCAGAAATGTAAGAAATCCAAAGCAAGTCTGAAAAGCTATCTGAGGTTGATAGGTAAAACCACAATCCCAGGTCAGAGACCAAAAGGGTTTCAAGCTTCACTCTCCTGCCTGTTGGTGCAATGAAAGTGGGTCTCATATTTTTAACTTTTAGCAAACCTCTGTATGGTAGCTAGGTAGCACAGTGGATAGAAAGCCGGGCCTGGAGTCAGGAAGATTCATCTTCCTGAGTGCAAATCTGGCTTCAGACACTTACTAGCTGATTGACCCTGGGCAAGTCACTTAACCTTGTTTGGCTCAGTTTCCTCATCTGTACAATGAACTGGAGAAGGAAATGACAAACTGCTCCAGTATCCTTGCCAAAACACCACAAAATGAAGAGCCGAACAGGACCGAAATGATTCACTAATGAAACAAAAAACAAATTCTGTGCCTCAGGTAAAATTCCCTCTTACTTATCTACTAAGCCATAGACTGGATGCATGATCTGTGTCATTTATTCTATCTAGGACCCTGCAGGGACTTTCTCTATGGGGAGTCTGGGCTATGAAATCACAGACACTTGATGCATTCATGTATCGTTACTATTGTGCTGCTTTATAGTGTCGTGGAGGGAACACTGCATCTATAACCCTTCTGTGTGGGAGTAATATTGATCCTTGCCTAACTGACCTCAGGTATTGTTAGGATCAGATGAAACAAGAGATGTGAAAGCTTTGTAAACCACTAAAGGACTATTTAAATGCATTGGTTCCGATGATTGTGGAGTTTCCCTGGAGCCCAGGCGTCTTTCTCCAGACTCCCTGAGAAGTTTCTATTCTTTTTTCATTTCCTGGTCTGAGCACAGTATGTGCCCTCCAGAAGTCTGTCTTCTTGCTCATTCCACCCATCTTCTGAACTGACTTCTTGTTTTGTACTCTGTCCATGCAGTAACACCCAGCTTCCAGGTCCAGATCCCTGGATTCTCTTTGTTCATCACGTAAGGGGAGGCAGCAACATGCAGTTCTCTCCACAGTATGGAAAAGATGGCTTGTCACCCTATTTCCCCAGGTCACAGCCCCCATTAGAAAGGGAACAGAAGGAAGGCACATACTTCACGTAGTCAATCTCTGTATCAAGGGACCAAAGGGAGAGGCAGACAGTGACAGCAGCAGAAGACAAAAGGCAGGAACTCTGGGTAAGCTTGGGAGAGACTGAGTTCGTCCACTATGTTTCTTCAGACTCATTCCAATCAAACCCCAGGTCCAATTCATTCAACAAACATTTTTTGATACAGTCTTATGTATAGAATATTATGCCAGATGCCAGGCGAGATAAAAAGTTTGGATAAGATGTGGCTTCTATACATGACAATAATAAACAGCAACATTGATAATAACAACAAAGTGCTTTACATGTCATTTCATTTCATCCTCACAATAATCCTGGTTATTATCTCCATTTTACAGATAAGGAAACTAAGGCAAAGGGAGATCAAGTAACTGATTTGCCCAGGGTCATAGAGCTAGGGAATGTCTGAAGCCAGACTTGAACTTAGGTCTTCCTGACTCCAAGTCCAGTGCTCTCCATACCATGCTACAAGCAGAGAGACAGGACAAGAACATAGATCCCTATAACAAATGTTAGTACATGATAACAGCATTATAGATGGACAAAATTGTTGGGCTTGGAACTAGTAAAATTCATCTTCAGGATTTCAAATCTAGCTTCAGACACTTAATAGCTGTGTGACCCTGGGCAAGTCATTCAACCCTATTTGCCTCAGTCATCTGTAAAATGAGCTGGAGAAGAAAACTGCAAACCACTCCAGTATCTCTGCCAAGAAAACCCTAAATGGGGTCAGGAAGAGTCAGACAGGACTGAAGCAACTCAACAACCCAAAAGGACAGTGTGCTAGGTGTGCTAGGCTCAGGTTCCAGTCAGGTCTGTTTCCTCATCTGCACAATGTCTAGAAAATCATTGTAGCACCTACCTCATTGGGTTGTTGTCAGGCCAAATAAGATAATATCCCCCAAGGCTCTGTCCTGGGCCCCCTTCTCTTCCTCCTCTACATTGCTTCACTTAGTGATCTCATCAGCTCCCAGGGATTCAATTATCATCTCTCTGCTGATGATTCTCATACCTACTTATCCATCCCTAATCTCTCTAGTGACCTCCAGTCTTGCATATCCAACTATCTATTGGACATCTCCAGCCAGATGTTCCATAGACATCTCAAATTCAACATGTCTAAAACCGAACTCATTAGCTTTCCTCTCAAGTCCTCTCATGTCTGTAACTTCCCTCCTACTGCCAGGGGTCTCATCATCCTCCAGTCTGTCAGGTTTACAAGCTAAATGTCATCCTAGACTCTTCACTCTCCCACCCTCCATATCCAACTAGTTGCCAAACCCCATTGATTCTAACTTCACATTTTTCATCGACTCTCCATTCTGTCCTGTGACACTGCCACTACCTTTGGTACAGGCCTTTATGACTTCATGCCTGAAATACTGCAATGGCTGTTGGTGGGGCTGCTGCCTCAGGTCTCTCCCCACCCCAGTTCATCCTCCATTTAGCTGTCAAACTGATCATCCTTACACATGCTTCTGAACACCTAACCCCCTCATTCAGTGAACTCCAGTGGCTCCCTGTTACCTCTGGGATCAAATATCAATCCTCCATTTGTCTTTTACAGCCTTTCACAGTGTGACCCCTTCCTACCTTTCCAATCTTCTTACATCTTTCTCCCCTGCCCCTACTCCATGATCCACCATCATTGACCTCCTTGCTGTTCCCTGCATGGAACAAGCCGCCACAATTTCCAGGCATTTTCACTGGCTGTCTCCCACACCTCGAACATTCTCCTTCTCCTTCCTCATCTCCATCCCTTAGCTACCTTCGGGTTTCAGTTCTGACCCTCCTCGGTGTCCATGCCTTCTCTCTGTGCTTGTCTCTGATTTCTCCTCTATTTCTCTCATCTCTACATCTTTATATATGTACATATACATACATAGATATGTATGTCTATGAGATAGCATGTTGTTGTCTGCATGTTATCTCCTTCACTAGACTGTGAAACCCTTGAGAGCAAATATTGAGTTTTTTCCTTCCTTTTTGTCCCTGGTGTTTCGTCAGTATCTGGCATCTGCTGGTTTTGCCGGTGCTATTATTATTATTATCATAATTTTATTATTATTTTTATTATTAATTATCATAATTAAGAAGCAATGGCGGGGTGATGATGGAAAGCTGGACTCAGAACCATAAAGACCATTGAGTTCAAGAGTCTTATGTGTCTCTGACGTGTAATAGCAGTGTGACCCTGGGTAAGTCACTTCATCTCTCACTGCTCTAAACAGCTAAGACTGTAAATTGTGAAGAAATATCAACTCTCTTTGCAAAGGAAATCCCTCACCTGAAAGGTCCCTTTCCCAGGGAAGTCACATGACCACCATTATGATCATTACATGAAGTGTGAAGGGAAGGTCATTTCCGACCTGCCATTAACAAGTCAGGGGACTGTGCCTGATTGTGATACAGGTAAGTCAGTACTTTTGACTGTCACCTCCAGAGGGGCCTGAAAGGATTTTGGAAGGGATGGTTGGCCCAATACCTGCACCCAGGCTGAGATCATGGGAAAAGAGGCAGATTTCCTAGCCTAGAGAACACAACGCACAACATTTTGCTAGTCACATCAAATGTCAAAGAATGTCAGAGCCAGAACGGACTTTAGAACATAGAAGGTCAGGCCTGAGAAGAACCTTAGAACATAGAATATTAGAGCTGGGAGGGACCTTAGAAAATAGAATGTCTGAGTTAGAAGGGAATTTAGAACATTGCATATCTGAGCTGGAAGGGACCTTAGGCCACAGAATGTCAGAGCAGGGAGGGAAATCCGAGACCTTCCAGTCCAGGTGCCATAGATTCAAATCTGGGCTATGTTTGGCCCAGCTGTGCTACTTTTTCAAGTGACTCCAATTCTTGTACCCTCAGTTGCTCCATCTGTGAAAGGAGGGGCTTGAACTCCAGCTCCCTAAAGACCTGCCAGCTCCATCAATGCTTGGGCCATTCAAGGCCCCAGAGGTGCAAGGCCATGCCTGGGTCACACAGGGAGTTCCCAGCAGGAACGCTTGACAGTTTTATTTATCTCTCCTCCTCCCTTCTTCCTCAGCCTCATCTGCAGTGAGCTGGGGAGGGAAGGCACAGGAGGGGTCCTTTGATTAAGATGACACAGCTAGGCTCATAAATCACTTCCTTTTATTTTTCTTTCCCCTCCCAGGTCCCCTGCAGGACCCTTTTTGCAGAGAGCCAAAGAAAAACAGGCAGGTGGAACTGGGGAGATGGGGATGGGGGAAGGATATGTTTGGGTAGGGGCTTCAAGGAAAGGCAGTCAGCTTTTAGTCAGGCCTGGGGGGCTTGAAGCATCCAGCAGAGAAAACCAAAATCTTTTGGAGAAATAAGTCCTGAGGAGAGAAGTGTAGCTGGCCAGCTCTACCACCCCATGCCCCTCAGCTAGTGGGCAAAGAGCAGAACACAGGCAGGAGAGTGATGGTGTGGTCTCCAAGCAGGAAGCCTTGCCAGCTGAGAGACCTATGCATTATCTTATGAGAGGCAGGCACGTAAACGGGCAATTCCTCCCCACAACCCATCCCCAAATCCAGCCGTGCAGACACGGTGACATGGACACATGTCTGCATGGTAGAAAAACCACAATTAGGCTCCTGAGGAGTCAGCATCCGCAGGGATGGCCATGGCAGAGCTAAGCTAAAGGGGCTTCACTAGTGTGTGTAATAAGATCCCAAATGACATAGCCTCATTGAAATGGTAATGCCGCAGGAGGACCAGCTGTCCGCCTGGAGTTTCCCATGGAAGGCTCCGTCACATGGAGTGGATGCCTACCTGGGCTGGAGGAGAATCAGCTTTCATGAGCTCTAACATCCTTCCTGGCCTGGGGACTTCAAAGGGACCATAGTTTTCGATCTATGTGTGCGTGGTCAAATGTATTCTGTACACCCAGGGCCTAGTGGAGGGCAGGGCACATGGTGCTCAATAAATACTTATTGAATAGAACCACGGAGATCACAGGGACTTTGAAACACAGAACACGCAAGTACCAGAGATGCTAGAACTGTAAATGTCAGCTGGAAACAATTTTAGAAGGTACATTTATTGTTGTTCAGTTGTTTTCAGTCATGTCTGACTCTTCTTGACCCCATTGGGTTTTCTTGGCTAAGATACTGGAGTGGTTTGCCATGTCCTTCTCTAGCTCATTTTACAGATGAGGAAACCGAGGCAAAAAGGGTGAAGTGACTTGCCCAGGGTCATACAGCTAATGCATGTCAGAGGTTGGATTTGAACTCACATCTTCTTGATTCCAGTGTGTTGTCTTCTGCAGCAGGTAGGCTGCCCTTAGAACTTATACACAGGTTAAAGCTAGAAAGGATAATATAATGGAGACTATAAAATACTGGCACTTAAAGTGATCTTAGATGCTAGAAAGGAGGATGTTAGAGATGAAAGGATTCTTAAAGGATAGGCTGCGAAAGCTGAGGAGACTTTAGGGAATGAAACAGAGTTGTAAAGGGCTTAGATCATTAGACAGAGTTGACAGATACCTTGGAACATAAATACAGGATGTCAAAGCTGGAATGGACCTAAAACTATACTACACAAATGGTGAGACCTATAAAGGAGCCTGGAATATAGAACATAAAAGGTTAGACCTAGAAGGGACCTCAGAACAGAGCCTAGAATGTCAGAGCTCAGAGGAACCTTAGAACACAGAAGGTCAGAGCTGGGAGGTACCTTAGAACACAGAAGGTCAGGCTGGGAGGTACCTTAGGGGTGGCCCAGTTACATGTGGGCAGGTTCACAGAATTTTAGGAGCTAGAACAGAACTCTGAGGTCATCTAGGCTAACTAATAAATTCCCCTCCCCCCATTTGTCATCCCAAACAAGTGACCACAGAGCCTGTACTTGAAGACCTTCAAATAACAGTGAACTCACTATGTCACAGAGACACTGAATCCATTCTGGACAGCTCTAATTAATAATATCTCCGACATTGAGCTCATGTTTGCTTCTACATGTGACTTCTACATATTCATTATTAAGAGGCAATGGGGCATATGAGAGAAGATATGGGACCAGCTGAGTCAGAAGACACAGCCTGGAGTCTTGGCTTTGTGAGACTGCCCCTGAAAGGTTTGGACCAGAGAATGTAGGAGGTCCCTCATAACACTGACTTTTGATATTCCTTGGTCTCTTCCAGTTCTAATATTCTTTGTTTTATGCTCTAAGGTCTGTCCCAGTTCTAGCATTCTGTCTTCTATGGTCCTTTCCAAGTTCAATGTTCTGTGATTAGACATTCTGTGTTCTAAGGTCCTTCGTGTTCTTCACTCCCATGATTCTCTATCTCTTGAATAGCTCCCAGCACAGCCCTGAGTATGCACTAGGAGGTCAATGAATCCTTGATGATTAACATTTGACACTCAGGTGGTGACAAATCAAGGACCAAGGTGTGATTTGAGTAGATGAAAAAATGAATAAATGAATGAAGCAAAAACATTTAAGTGCCCACCATAGGCCAAGCACTGGGGAGATAAGTAAAAAGTCAGAGCTTCTTCCTACCCTTGAGGAGCTTATTTGTAATAGATAAATTTTTAAAGTGCTTGTAATTAGAACTACCTAAAAGTAAAACAGATTGCCTTGTCAGGAAGTGAGCTCCCTGTCATCAGAGAGTTTTAAGGGTGAGTGACCAATGTTGGGGATGTTGTAGAGGGAGGATATGGATCAATGTTCCGGTATGGGGTAAACTAGCTGACCCCCCCCCCCCAGGGTCTTTCCCACCCAAAGACTCGAAGGTTCTGTGGACAAGAATCATTCCCTCTTTGTCTGAAACAGAGACAGGCACAGTCTGCATGAGGCTCCCTCAGACCACATCCTTTCATAATAATATTACCAAGCTCTTTTGAGACACTAACTCATCTGATCCTCACAATAACCCTTATAAGGCAGGTGCTATTATTATCCTCATTTTACAGATGAGGAAAGAAAGGTCATCAACAAGTATTTATTAATCAAGAGAACTTAATTGATTTGTTCTGGGTCTCCCACGTGGTAAGTAGCAGTGGTGGCATATGAACCCAGGTCTTCCTTATTCCAAGTCTGCCTAGCTATCCTGTATAATATCTCACTAGACATCACATTTTTGCCAAGCCAATTAAAACTAGTTGAGTGTCCCTGTTTGGACTCAGGTGGGAAACAATAATGTAATCAACTTTGGGGAAGGTCTTTGGCAAATTTGGCTACGCCATTAACTTGCTGTGCAACCTCAGGAAAATGACTTCCCTTGTAAAGGAGAAGATTGGACTAACTCTGACCTTCTAGATTCTAGAATTTCTTTTTTCTGACTTTCTTGATTCTATATTTTAAGTCCCTTTCTAGCATTGACCTTATATGTTCTAGCATTCTATGCTCTCTGCTCTAAGGACTTTGCCAGCTCTGACCTTTCATGTTCTGTGTTTGAAAGTCCCTCCAGCAGTGATCTGGCCCATGGTCAGGAGTATGCTGGTAAATGCCTGACAACTGGCTCTCTGGAAAAAAAATGTAAGCATGACACCCTTTTAAGTCTAATCTATCATTAATATTTTCCCTATCACTTTCTCAAGTCTACTCTTAGACAATCAACAAAACAATAAATCCAGTCCTGATTTATAGTGTTTGCCAATATCTGAGGCAGAAGTGTTCACATTGAAGTTTTAACAACCAGTTCTCGCAAAGCTGGTCAGAGCTGGTTCCAGCATGCTCTTATTTATGCTATAAGACCTTTTCTAGCTTTAACCTGTATTCTATGTTCTAAGTCCCTAAATAGTTTGTACCTTCTAGGTTCTAAGAGGCTTTACAACTCTAATATTCTATAACCCATATTTTAAGACACTTTCTAAAGATGACCTTTGTTCTGTGTTGTAAGATCCTTCCTAGCTCTAGCATTCTCTGAATTTGTTATCCTTAGGAAAAATGAGTTGAACAGTGGTAGCTTCTGCTTTTTACCCTCATGTACTCATAATTCATCCCCCCCCTTGACCTAGAACAACTGCCAAAGTCCCTCAGCTGCTGCTCCAAGAGACTGAGTGAAAGGTGCAATAATCCATCCTAAAATATGTTGCGATGTTGCCATGGTAACCTTGCCCACCGCAGACCATGGATTTAAATATTTAATGACTTTATGGATATTAGCCGGGGTCTGAAAAGAGATGGTGGATGGAAGGTGGAAGGAAGGGCACTTGTCTTTTTGGCAGACGGTTCTGGGCTACAACATAATGCCTTTGAACCAACTTTCTGCCTGTGGAGCTCTGATGGTCCCATAGGTGGGGCCTAGGGATGACCTGGCTGGAGGTTAAGAAGACTCCCTGAGGTGCACAGACCTGCTTTCTGGAAGGAAGAGGGAGTGCATGGGACCCAGGGCAGTGAGAACATTCAGGAGTTTGTTTGTATTTATTTTACTTGGGGTGACAGGAAGAAAGAGCACAGATTAAAGCTAAAAGGGATGAAAGAGATAATTGGGGCCACACCCTCCTCCATTTTATTTTATCTATTTTTAATTTTGTATTGATATGCTTTCTTTTAATATCCCCTTCATTTTAAAAACACATTTCCCCTTGCTTTCTAATGCAGAAAGTCAGCCCTTAGAATGAGCATGTTTAAAAGCAGTTCTGCAAAACCAGCCTATACATCAACTGTGTCTGTCAGTATATGCAGCATTCTGCATCCATAGCCCTTCCCAGTCACCCTTTCCCCTGCCAAGAAAGAGCAAAGTCTTAGCATCATAGTTCTTGGGCTAGAAAGGGGCTTGGTCCAACCTTCTCACATTAAGGATGACAAAACGAGGAGACGGAGAGTAACTTGCCCAAGATCACAAAGGTAGGGGCTTTCAGGGACAGCATTTGAGCCTAGATCCCTCCTTGACTTGAGAAACCATCTTTTCCCCACTCTGCCACACAGGTACCTCTTGTAACAAAGAGGAAAAAGGAAAAATAGCCATTCAGCTAAAGCATCCACCACCTTCAGGGAGTCTGCTGCTACTCGATGGGGCTCCCCTGCACAGGAGCGAGCGAGGGGCAGGTCTTCCAAGACGGAGCATTATAACTGTCCAGCCTTTACTGTCTTTCCCCTTGTCACTGCTGTTCTTTCTGCTTGCACGGTGGTTGTCACTGGGTGTAATACTCTTCAGGTTCTACTTCAGAGTGCATCCATTCATGCAAATCTTTCCGTGCTTCTCTGGACTTATCCTTATCATTTCTTACAGAGGAGTAATATTCCATTGCATTCCTGCACAGAATTCGTTTAGCTATGGCCTGATGTCAGAACCACAGAAACTTGAGAGCTGGAAGGGACCTCAAGGGCCATCTAGTGCACTACATACCTGAAAGGAATCCCTGTCCCAACATCTCCAACAAGGGGTCATGAGAGATGGCCTGAAGACCACTGAGAGGCCACGTAGCCATTCTCCAGGCAGCTCGTTCCACTTAGGGACAGCTAAGACATCCACCCACACACACACACACACACACACACATACATACACAAGTGTGTATATTATACAAACATATGTGTATATAGGTGTGTACACACACGCATATATATACATGTTTATACATACATAAACACATACATATTTTGCCTACCACACGTCTAGATCTTCTCCCACATCTGAGCCCTCCAAATTCTTGAAGACATCTCTAGCTTCCTCTGTGAATCTTCTCCAGAAAGAAGTGCCCATTTCTTTCCACTGATCTCGCCTAACTTTCTTGCTAACACGTACACACACACACTGCTGCAATGAACATTTTAGTATGTAAAAGATCTTGATTTCTACCTTTAACATCACTGAGAATCCATTCCTACCAGTGAAATCTCTGGGTCAAAGGGCAAGCTAACCCACTAATTTTACAGAAGAAACAACTGAGGCCCAGAAAGACTGGCTCATAGGCTTAATGGGGTTTAAAACCAGAAGGCGCCTGAGATATTACTGAGGTCAAATGCCTCATTTTACAGAGGGGGAAACTGAGGCCCAGAGAGGACTGCTTTTACTTGTGTCTCTGAGTGGCGTAATGGAAAAGAGAACCAGAATGACCTGAGGCCCAGTCCCACTTCTGACAACTGCTGACTGTATGGCCCTGGACAAGCCACTTAACCTCTGAGCTCTCTAGGCAACTCTCTTAAGATTAGGTGTTGTAGAGATCGCTATGAAACTGGCCGAGTTTCTGTGCCAATAAAATCATCCATCTGGTTCGGATCCCCTGTGCCTAGCCAGGCTCAGGAACTGGCAAGTGCTTTACAAACGCCCTTTGAACTGAATTCAACTGCCCAAGATCACAGATAGCAGTCAGAATTTGAACCCAGATTTTGTGACTTTAAAGATAGTGATCTTTCCATTATGTCATGATTGACGTAATAGAATTCTCCATCCTCTCTCAAAAAAATAGAAAAAATTAACTCCATGAGACCCAGCTAGCTGTTGGGATTCCCACAGTATCCTCCCGGAGGGGTCATTTCCTTACTGGGCTCCTCCATCTTTCAGGATTTATTCCTATCCCCAAAGGAGGTAGGGGTAATTTGTAAGCCTGGAAATTTATTCAAGTCCCACTGAAGTGTCCAGACATGTAAGAGCTAATTTTTCCAGAGACTGAATAATAAGGAACAAACACAAGCTTTGGACTCAGTATTCCTTGCCGGAGATGTGGCTGGTCTGGGTTCAGACATCCATAAACCTAAGCAAGATATGGATCATCTTCAGGTTGCTTCACACCTCCCACCCTGTGGGTCAATAGGACACTCACCTCTACTGCCCCCATGACAAGGAGTCTGGCTTTGCTCCCCTGATTTTAACACTTATGTTCACTTTGACTCTTTCTTGCTTTCCATTCTACACCATGACCCCTTTGGGCTCATGACCTTGCAAATCCTTGACATGATTTTCTTGATTCCAGTTCCCTATCCTTCTCCCACAATGCACTTCTGACCACATGTTGGTATGACACTTGGATAACAATGATGCTACCTCACCTACTCACAGATTGTCTGAGCTGGAAGAGACTTTAAAATGTCAGAGTCAGGGGGAACTTAGAACACAGAATGTCAGAGCAGGAAGACTTTAGAATATAGAATATCAATGGTACCTTAGAACATAGATAATCCAAGCAAGAAAAGACTTTAAAGGGATGTCAAAGCTGGGAGGAAGGAAGAATAGACATCAGAGCCAGGAAGGACCTTAGAACATAGGAAGTCAGAGGTAGGAGGGATCTGATATTTTCATTCATTTTTTTTTCCAGTTTTCAGCACTCACTTTTATAAGATTTGGAGTTCCAAATTTTTTCCTCCTCCCTCCCTTCCCCCTCCCAAGATGGCATGCAATCTGATCTAGGCTGTACATGTACAATCATGTTAAACATATTTCCACATTAGTCATGTTGTGGAAGAAGAATCAGAACAAAAGGGAAAAACCACAAGAAAAGAAAAAAGAGAGGGAAATAGCCTGCTTCCATCTACATCCAGAATCCACAGCTCTTTCTCTGGGTGTGAACGGCACTTTCCATCATGAGTCTTTAGGAGTTGCCCCAGATCATCGCATTGCTGAAAGGAGATAAGTGTATCAAAGCTGGCCATCATACCATGCTGTTGTGACTGCGTACAACGCTCTAGGAGGGATCTTAGAACATGAGATGTCAGAGCTGGGAGGAAATTAGAACAGGGAGGGAACTTAGAGCACAGAATGTCAGAGCTGGGAAGGGCCTTAGAACATAGAAAGTCAGAGTTGAGAGGAAATTAGAACTGAGGATGTCCCAGCGGAAAGAACCTTAGAATAGAAATGAGTGACTTTGAAGATCCCCCTGTTTTTTTTATAGAGCTGGACATGCCAGCCCAGAGACACTGTAACTTGTCCTCATTTGCTGCAGAGCTGGGATCCCTCGCTTCTAATCTAGGGTTATTCTGATGGCACAGCCCTGGCTCTGGGCTGGCCCAGAGGCCTTCTCCAGCAGATTCCTCAGCCCAGGGCAGGACACAAACCATTTGGGGCAGACTAAAGCAGGCTTCGCCTTCCTCAAGCACTCTGCAGGACTCCGTTGCAATCAGTGTTTCTATAATGATCTCCAAGTGCATTAGTAAGGGTGAAGTGGTCACTTAGGATGAAGTGGCTAGATCTCAATGTATAATCACTCCCTGCTCTGGAAAGTGATGGCCAATGCCAAGAATGAGGCAGGTGGAGGCTGAGCATAGAGGCCTGCCAAGGTACTAGAGTGGGAAGCAGGGAGAAAGGCACAGGGAGGAACCTCAGAGGTATCAGGGTCAAGAAACCATGTGTCTAAGGAAATTCATGGACTCAGAAAGGCAGCCTCATCAATCAATCATTCAACATTTTTTAAGTGTATATGTGCCAGATATGCTAGAGAAGTACAAATAGCACTGATTCTAGAATTCCAGGACCTGAGTTTTAATCCCAGATCTTTGAAGTACTAGCTATGTTTCCTCGGATAAGTTGTTTCCCCACTTGGTGCTTCATTCATCCTTAAAAAGGGGGGCAGGGGGTTGGGCAAGATAGTCTTTCTGGTCTCCCCCCATCTCTAAATCTAGGATCCTATAACCACAGCTAGAAAGGACCTCAGAAATCATCTGGTCAAACACTTTGATTTTACAGATGAGTAAATGGAACCCTATAGAGACAAGTTCTCTGATTCTAAATCCAGTGTTTCTTCTCATACACCCAATGAACCAAAAGCATATGAGAGCTCTACGGAGAAAGAACTAAGGTGAAGCCGCCTGAGATTAGCTTCAGGGCACTGATATTTAGAGGATGCTGGCAGTACTTAATACTCCTTCAGCAGGTAGGAATGAGAAAGGTTAGCAGTTAATTAGCAATAGTATCTGGGAAAGGGGATGGGGGCACAAATCAGCTCTTTGATTTCATCTGTGTAGTCTCTATACTTCACCTACACTGTAGGGTACTCCCAAAGAGGAACCTCCCTTCACTGATGCTAATTAACATCTGTTCTCCAATGTACAGTTTTCCTACAGTCTTAGAGCATTGCCTTGGGGTTGAGAGGTTAAAGATAATTAGTTAAAATAGGAGTCTCACTGGCAAGCACCTCCCAGTCTGCTCCCACCCGGTTGCTTCACCCCGGTAGCATCAGCAGCATCCTGGATTCTTTTTCTCATGGGCCTAGGGCAGGAGTGGGGAACCTGTGGCTTTGAGACCACATGTGGCCTTCTAGGTCCTCAGGTGCAGCCTTTTGACTGGATCCATACCTCACAGAACAAATCTCCTTCATAAAAGGATTTGTTGTGTAAAACTTGGACTCAGTCAAAGGGCTGCACTTAAGGACCTAGAGGGCCATGTGTGACCTCGAGGCTGCAGGTTCCCCACCCCTGGCCTAGGGTTTCTCATCCATACTAAGCACCAGATGTTTTCTTTTAAAAAGCTGATTTGCTGCCTGCCCTGGACCTGGCCCTGGGGCCAGAGTGACTAGTTCCAGTCCTACTTTCCTGGAGTGAGGAGACAACCAAACCACCCCATCTGGCGTTTCTGAAGAGCCCATCAGTAACTCTAATTCACTGGATCTCAGGATTGAAAAGCACAGTCAGAAGTCATGAGATCTGTTGTCTCCAGATACTGCTGTTTCTTGGCATCCCTGACTGGTGGGGTGTCCATCATGGGGAGGGCGCACCTACATCTTTAGGCTGATACATCTGGTACGTTATGAAGAAGGGTGTTCTTGACATGTACCTTACTTTGGCTTTGAATATCCTCAACATCCATCCATTCAGGCAGTCACTCAAAAATCCAGTGAGCAAAGCACTATTCTAGGCACAGTGGAGGGACAGGAGACTTCCAAATGCTGGCACCCGCCTTGGTTATTAGTTTTGTTTAATTCTTATTTTCTTTTTTTTCTTCTGTTTTTAAGGGTGGCTGTCTTTGAGAAGGCAGGGGAGAGATACAGGGAGAAATCTCAGTGATGGAGTAAGATATCAATGCAAATCTGTTTGGTTTTTTTAATTCCTCCTAGTATCATCTTCCATGAAGACCAGATCTGAATGACACATGTAGTCTCCTCTCAGGTCTCTAAGCATCTGGAACTAGGAGGGGCCTTGGAAGTCATCAGATCCAACCTTTCGGTTTTATAAATTAGAAAACAAAGGCCTAGGAATATTGGCCCAAAGTCACATAGAAAGTGAGGAGCAGAGCTTAGCTGTGAACTCAGTCCCTCTGATTCCAGATGCCTTTCCCACTGTTACCACATCGCTTCCTCTTCATCACTGAAATAAATCCTGGTTGTCTCAAGGATCATCAACTGCAGATGGGGAGCTGGAAGGTACATTCAACGTCCTACAGTCTAGCCTCCTCATTTTACAGGTGAGGAAATTCAAACTTACAAAGTAATTTATACACAACGTCCCATTTGATGCTCACAATGCCTGGAGGTTGGGTGATGGATCGTTATCTCCATGCTACAGATGAGGATCAGAGATGGGAAGAGACTGGTCTAAGGTCACCCAGACAGCCAGTGATGGAGCTAAGACTTGGATATATCTCTCTGGGCACTGCCCTCTACTTCCTCTCCCTCTGTGTCACACTACAGGCCCCTGACCAGATGACTGCCAAGATTAATCAGCCCTTACAGACCAACAGGCTGGAGAAATTGAATTAGGCAAGTCTCAGAATTTAGTGTCAGGGATGTCCCGGCATCCCAGACCTAAAGACAGAGACTGTACAGGTGCCTATTTCCATCTAATCTTGGAAGCTAAGGAGGGTTGGCCCTGTTTGGGACTGAAATGAAAGTCCACCTGGGAATGCTGGGCACTCTATATTTTGAGAGACAACGTGGCACAGTGGATTGGGTGCTGGACTTGAGGGTCAGAAAGACGTGGGTTCAAAGCCCTTCTCAGACACTGGCATGTGACCTTGAGTCTCTTCTATAGGACTCAGTTTCCTCATCTGCAAAATGGGAGGGGTTGGACCTGATAACATCCAAGGTCCTTTTCAGTTCTAAATCTATCATCCTATGATCTAAGCCTCAAGCACAAATCAACCACAAAATAGACAAGGGGAGTTTGCCTTCCTCTCACCACCCTACCCCACCTAACTCCAGGATGCTTCTCCTTGAAATTTGCTCAGTAATAAACAGTGGAGACAAAAGGTTTTGCGGGGCAACGGCAATTGATTCTTGTCACCTGGGCTGAATTAGCCAAGGCCACAACCCTGTCCCAGAAGAGGATTTACTACAGGTATCTCCCTCTCGTGTCACGCAAGATAAATAAGAAAAGAGATAACCATTACCAGAGTCCCCTGCACAGCCCCTCAAAACCTCTCAAGGCAATGATTGGAGGAAACATGCAGAGGCCCTGAACTGGATGGATGGCTGAGCAGAGTCCATGATACTGCTTTCCTTCTCTTCCCCAGGAGACATCTTCTCTGCCCATGGAAATAGAGCTGGACCAGACCACCTGACCTCGGGGCTCCAAAGGGAGGCAGGCTGGACATTAATGACCTCAGGCAAGTCACTGAACCTCCTTCAGAAAATGGGGAGAAGAACAGAATCCCCACTCTAGGACTGTCGAGAGGATCAAATGAGATGAAATTTAGAGGTACTGTTGAACTTTTCACCTAAGCTGTAATTGGAGACTGGCTGCTAAATATGGTAAACTCACAACAAGTGGTTTGTTAAAAAAAATTATTTCAATCTTAAAAAAAAGAAAATGCTTTGCTAACAATAAAAGTAACATATACATGCTACCTGTCAGTTACTATTATTATTGTTACCAGTTATTATTTTTATCATTAGTGGTGGTAGTAGTAGTAGTAGTAGTAGTAGTAGTAATAGGAGCGGTAGTAGTAGTAGCAGTAGTAGTAGTAGTATGCATATATTAGAATGCATGGCCAGTTCTGGCAGTAGGAGGCTGTTGGGTTGTCTGTCTTCTCATAGAAACTTGAAGAGGCTGACTAAGAAACTGCCAAGGGAATAGAGGCTCCTCCTACCCCAGGAGGATTGCATGAAGAGCAGGGGATGGGCTTCTCTCTCAAGGTTAGTCCCTGCAAAGAAACGAAGAATGACTGAACAAGCCCAGGAGAATTCATGTGGCGCACAGTGAAATAGCCACCAGGCTTAAGTCAGGGGACCTGGATTTGAATATTATCTCTAAAGCTTAGAGACCATGAGCATGTAATTTAACCATTCTGGGTCTCATTTTGCTTATCTGTAAAATTGGTATAAATCTGCTTTCATGATCTACCTTATGGGACATTGTAGTGGAAAGTTCTTAGTGACCCCTAAAGGGCTACATGAAATGAATTATTAAATGACTAAAATGGGTAGGGATCTCCTGCTACCAACACAAATTATAACCCTTCTACAACAGAAGAGATAGAACTGGCTTCTATAGAGAGTTGGCTTTAGAGTCAGGAAGACTTGTGCTCAAGACTTTTGACACATGCTGGCGATGTGACTCTGGGCAAGTCACTTAACCTCAGTTAACTTCCCTTCTATCACACCCCTCCCTTCCCTTATCCTCACCTTCTCTCTTTTCTTGTATGGCAAGATTGATTTCTATACCACATTACCTGTATTTCTTACTTCCTAATTGTATGCAAAAACAATTCTCAACAAGACTGTTGGTTGCAAAGAAGTTGCCAACTTGCACTGGTGGAGGGAATTTCCTCCTCTGAGACTTCCCTCTGCCTATAGAATCACACTATGGTCTAGTCCATAACCCCACCTGACGACTTAGCAGGTACGTCCTAGTAAACTAACGGACGTCTCTGTGAGGGTTTCTCTGCGAGGAAGGAGGTGCATTCACTCTCTGCATTCACTGGACCTGTCTAGAAACTTTCTTCCTCACTCCCACTTCCCTGATTCCTTCCAGGCTCAGTTCAAGGGCCACTGCTTCCTGACCCTCCCTAGAATTCACTGGAGAATTCTATTTTGTATAAATTTTGAATAAAGCTGTTTATATAACTGTGCCTCTCTTGCAGTAAAATGTAAACTTTTTGTGAACAGAGATTGTTTTATTCTCTGTACTTGTACCCCCGGGTCCTAGAGCATAGTAGGTGCTTAACTAATGCTAGCGATTGAATGATTGCAATCTTCTGTTTGGTGTTAAAAGCCTGCATGGAACCTCGCCCCTTCCCAGCTTTCTGGTCTTCTTACCCCAAGTACTCTTCAATGAGGTAACACCAGCTTCCTGACTCTTCCTTGCACAAGGCGCTTGTGACTCTCCTGGCTATGGGCATGCTGTCTGGCTGCTGACCCCCGCACTTGGAAGGCTCTCCCTCTTCATCCCCATTTCCTGATTTTCTAAAAAGCCCATCCCTGCTAAAAGCCCACCTTTCACAGGAAGTCATTCCCAATCCCCCGTATTTCTAATGCTTTTCCTCTGCTGATTATTTCCAGCTTATCCTATATGGGATATATATCCTCTAGCATAGCATATATGAGTGTCATGTATCCTGTGTGTACAGAGTTGTTTGAATGTTATCTCCCCCATTAGACTACAAGTTCCTTGAAGGCAGGGGCTGTCTTTTGCCTTTCTTGGCATCCCCAGTGCTTAGCTAACCACCTGGTACGTATTAGGTGCTTAATACATGTTTATTGATGATAGGCTGATTAAATGAAAGACTTCAATGCAAGGTCTTCCTGATTGGTCCAGCACACTATCAACGATGTCATGAGGATGATGGTGATGATGATGATGATGTAAATCTGAATCTGTTAATCTGAATTTGGACCACTTGAGAAACATATCCTTGTTCAGTTATCTTTATTTCCGGTATGAAAAGTAGTCCCTGTTTCTGATCCAAGAACTACCTGGCAGAAGGATTTGTGTAGAAGGTCATTGTCCAGGGCTGGGGAACAGCTGATCTCCACAGCAGCTGCTGCTGTGTCGAGGACATTAAAATAGGATGGGGATTACTGAAATAAGTCCTGTTTTCCCCATGCTCCTGATGGCTCCTCCCCGCCCCTCCATCTCCTTCTCACTGTTCATTCCCTCTCTGAGGCTGTAATGGTTACAAATGAACCCACTCAACACATATTAAAACCTGGGAAAGAGGTCTGTGACTGACATATTGTTCACAGAAGTCTGTCTCCAATGGGAGCTGGGACAGTCCAGTGGCCATGAAGACATGCTGGTTGTCTGAAGATTAGGATGGTGGAATAAAAGAGCTATCTGGGTTCTCTCAAGCCCCACTGTAGGTATGTGTGCAGTCAAAAAATATGGGGCCAGATTTTAGCTCTACTCTCCTTCCGCTTGAGTGACTTTGATGATACCCCCATTCTGAGTTTCAGTTCCTCATCTGCAGAATGAGGGGTTTAGACCCAAGGTTTGTTCTCCATATGTATCCATGGATTCATTTTTTCCTCATTTTTGACAAATTAAATTTTGAGAGACAGTGTGATGTGCTTGGTAGAAACCTAGACTTGAAGTCAGGAAGACCTGGGTTCAAATTCTGCCTCAAACACCAGCTGTTTGGCCCTGGACAAGTCACTTAACCTGCCTGAGTCTCAATTTCCTCATCTATAAAATGACTGACTGCCTTTTGCAGAATACTATTTCTTTTTTTTTTATTTTTTTTTATTTTTTATTATTATTTTTTAATGTTTAACAATCACTGCCATACAATTGAGATTTTATCCCCCCCACACCTACCCTCCACTACCCCCCTCCCTCCCCACGACTGCATACAATTCTGTATAGATTCTACATATACTTTCCTATTGAGTATATTTTCATTATAGTCATGCTATGTAGTCAGACTAAAATAAATGAAAGAAATCGTATAACAAATCAGAACATGATACACAAACACATACACATACACAAACATGATCTGCTACATTTTGCGAGTGACTTCCATATTTCTTTCTCTGAGTGTGGAAGACATTTTGCCTTGAGAACCACCTTTGGGATTTTTTTTTTTATAAGAAGTTTTTGCGTTATTACAAAATTCCAAGTCTACCAGAAAAAACTCTCGCACACTGTGGTCGTTGCTGTGCACAAAGTTCTCCTGGTTCTGCTCCTTTCACTCAGCATCAGGTCATATAAGTCCTTCCAGGCCTCTCTGAAGTCTTCTTGTTCATCATTTCTTATGGCACAATAGTACTCCATTACATTCATATACCATAATTTATTCAGCCATTCCCCAATTGATGGACATCCCCTTGACTTCCAGTTTTTGGCAACTACATAGAGTGCTGCTATAAATATTTTTGTACATGTGGGACCCTTTCCCATTTTTATGATCTCTTGGGGATATAGTCCTAGTAGCGATATTGCTGGGTCAAAGGGTATGCACATTTTTGTAGCCCTTTGGGCATAGTTCCAAATTGCTCTCCAGAATGGTTGGATGCGCTTGCAGCTCCACCAACAATGCAGAATACTATTTCAAGAAAGCCCCTCCCATGCTTCCCTTTGTTCTCTCCTCTCTTGCTACTACTTTTACTACCTCCTTGCCAATCAACACACTGACTGACATATACCAAGCACTTAAAAGTTTTCATTCTTTCATTCATTCACCCATCCTTCCATCCATCCATCCATCCATCCGACAGTCATAGGGCCTGACTGTTAGACCTTGTTCAGCACCTTCCTACCTATGCAACTTTGAGCAATGAACTCGTTCTCTGAATCTGTCTGTCCCTCTGCAAAATGAAATAATTAGACAAAAAGATCATGAAAACTGGTCCATCCCACTTCTCACTTCTATTTTCCTGTGATTTATGGCCTGAGTAAGACTTCAGACTAGTGCCCTTGAGAAGAAAATGATAGCTAAAACCCCTGTGACTTAGGTGGGCAAGGAGGAAAGGAAAGTCACGTCATGGCTGAAGGGCAAACAGTGACCCTTATTTTCTGGGATCTGATTAACTTAAGATTCTATAATCTCTCTGCTCAGGAGAAACTAGATGTCGAGTGGAAAGAGTGCCTCACCTGGAGTCAGGAACACTCATCTTCCTGAGTTCAAATCTAGCCTCAGGTACTTACTAGCTGTGTGACTCTGGGGAAGTCATGTAACACTAGTTGCCTCAGTTTCCTCACCTGTAAAATGAACTGGAGAGGAAAATGGCAAACCACTCCAATATCTCTGCCAAGAAAAGCTCAAATGGAGTCATGAAGAGTCAGACAGGACTGAAAAACAACTGAACAACTATCTCTGCTTGATTCACTTGATTATACAAGATGGGGGCTAAGTGATTCTGAGAACAGCTGGGGGTTAGTAAATGCCTGAGGCAAGATTTGAACTTGGGTCTTCCTGTTTGCAAGTACAGCATTCTGTCATATATACTGCCTAGAAGCTTAAAGTGCCACCTGAGAATGTAAATCCATACATAGAGCACTCTGTAAATATTGAAGCTAAGTACTTGTTGCTATTATTGCTGCTGTCGTCAGTTGTAGTAGTAGTAGTAGTAGCGGTAGTAATGGTAGTAGTAGTAGTGGTAGTAGTAGTAGTAGTAGCAGCAGCAGCAGTAGTAGTAGTAGTAGTAGTAGTAGTAGTAGTAGCAGCAGTAGTACTGGTGGTGGTGGTAGTAGTATCACCATCCTCTTTTGACCGATCTCTGATTTCTAGATGTGAGCTCTGATGTTCATACACAGATTTCATCAGAAAGCAGTCCACTAGAATGTCTACATTCATCTGCTGTTCGATCATATCTCAGACACAGATTAGACTATTGTAAGAACATGTGAGTTCCATGGCATCCATTTGTGATTGGTAAGGACCAAGGTACTGTATTTCCGCAAGCTAAATAACCACACAGTCTAAAGAGTTAACAAAAGATCACCATTTTTAGTTGTTTTCCCCCTTAAAAATGGTGTATAGGGTGTATAACACCCTACCCCCTGGAATAAAAGGGGGTCACAGTGAAATAAAAGGGTCAGAACCTGAGAGGTCTCCAACGAACCAGGAATTCCAGGCAAACCAGGGGCAGAACTTCTCTAATGTCAAATCACAGTTATTGTCAGATTCTAATAACGAAGGGTGGCTGGCTGTCATTGCTGTGAATGACAACTAAGGTCACACACACACACACACGATCAGCTGGGTTCTGTCTTAAGAAGACACAATAGAGAGGCGTTGGACTAGGGGGTCTCAAAGGGCCCTTTCAGCTTTAAAGCTCGGGAACCTACATAATATAATAATAATGCCTATTGTCAGACCAGATTGATAGCTGTGAGTCAAGGAATACTGTGATCTCTGCAGAACTTAATCTAAAGCTCACCCCAGGGGCCAGAGAAAGGTGCACAGTGGGCATGTGCAGACTACAGAACATTGTAAACATGGAATCACGAGGGAGCCACTGAGCAAAGGATGTCATTAAATAAATGTATGAGTGAAAAAGACATGGGACTGACCACAAGGGAGGACTGAGGGACACAGAATTTTAATAATGTTCGGTTTTTTTCCTGTGAAAAGTATTTGCCCAAACCGTTTTTCTGGATTCAATTAACAACTCACAACAAGCATTCTCTGGAATCCAAAGAGTTCTCTAATTAAGAGCCACAGCCTTATACTGCAGAGCTGGGAAGGGACCTCAGAAACCATTTAGTCTAATCAGCCCATTTTACAGAGGAGTTTCACAGAGGGCACAGATCATTTGTGTCTGAGCACAAAAAGAAGGGACTTCATCTAGTCCAAGCCACCACTGAACAGTTGTCTGTTTGACAATAGGGACCCATCTCACCTTTTCTGGGACAGCTAGAGTGAGGGGGGACTTACTGTCAGGGGGAGATGATTCCTGGGCCTTTGGGTCACCAAACTAAAGTACTTGGGGAGAACTGCCAAAGGTCATTGGATCCTAGGATGGTAGACATAGAGCCCACTTAGGCTAAACCTTTCTTTTTATAAATAAGAAAACTGTAGCCCAGAGAAGAAGGCCATGCAGGTAGTAAGTGGCAGGGGCTGGATTTGAACTCAGGTCCTGAGCCTCCATACCTTTAGATTTGTATTGTGAGGAGGTAAAGGAAAGGAATAGGAAGGTAGTATGATAAAAAGAAAACATTGGCTCTGGGTTCAAATGACCTGGGTTCAGGTTCTGTCTTTGATGTTTACACCTGTGCTATTTTGAGAGTCACAACTTCCCCAGCCTTCAGTTTCCTCAACTTATGAACTTAGGGTTTGTGTTAGGATCAAATGACACGGTGCCTGACATACAGCAGGTACTGAATAAATGCCTGATAGCCTCTGAGGGAGTCCTTCAGGAAACAGCCCTGTCATTTGGACAGTGGTTTGGAATTCTGATCTTCCCAATTCATTAGCTAAATGACCTTGGTCAAGTCAAGTCCACACATATCCTTGAAGCTGCTATGTTCATGGAGCCTCAGCTTTCTCATCTGTAAAACAGAGAGGTTGGACCAGTTGACCTCTGAGGCTCATTCTAACCATGGTTCCCATGATCCTATTATACCTGAACCCTTGGCCAGACTTTCTGGACCAAAAGACTTATTTAGGGGGCTGGTTACTATCAGTACTCCTACCCTTGATGCAACACTTGGCAACCAGAAGCATTAAAAACTTCTGAGGAGGAAGAAAGCTGGGAGCTCCTTCAGTTCCAAATCTTCCTGCCAAAGAATAAAGATAAAGGGTGTTTATCGAGAGCTGATTAGAGTCCTGTTTCTTTCTTTAGCATGGAGTTCAGAAATTATTTCTCAAACTTTATCAGAGACAAAATGAAATCCTGTCTGGCTGTACCTCAAATGGCCTCATGGCTGGCTTTGAGGAGAAGGAAGGCATACCTCAGATAGGGACTGCAAGCTTGTAGCCCTCAGGAGAGTCAGTAGAAGCCATGTGCCAAAGAGAGGCTGCCTGGACACAGAAAGGAGCACTGGGCTTGAAGTCAGAGGGTCCAGCAGAATTCACCTACCTCTGATTCTTTGGACATTCCATGTGAGCTCAGGCAAACTACTTATGCCTCAGTTTTCTTCCCTGGAAAATGAAAACTGTATGGTCTCTAAAGATCTGTCTAGCCCTAAATCAGCAGAAGTTAGTGTGGAGGGGACAGTAAGAGACCTGGAGAACCTGACCCCTACTAGCTCTGTCTCTGTTCTGTGTTCGAAAGTCCTTCCCATCTTTGGCTTCAATTTCTGGGTTCCTTTCAGCTGACATCCTGTATTCTATGCTCTAAGACAGATCCCTTCTAGCTCTAACCAGTGTTCTAAAGTCCTTCCCATCTCTGACATTCTACATTCCAAGGTTCTTCCAGAGTCAACATTTTACATTCTGTTCCAAGTTGTGTATTAGCACTGACTTTCTATGGCTCTGTTTCCATTCTTTGCCTTCCCCCCTTTCCCAACTGGATGCACTTTCTTGGCTGTTTTGCAGACCTTTGAAGACTCTGGGACTTTCTAGTACCCATTCGGTGGGCTTGGATCATTAGCAGGGATTTCCACGCCTTGAACAGCAGGCATCTGTTTTGTTGGCAATTACCCAACTGGACAAATCCACTCCAGAGGGGCTTTTGGTCTAATAAACACGGGGGCTGGGATCATACACCTTCTTGCTATTCTGGGAGAATTACTTTATAAACATTTGAGTTCATTTAAAGACCACAGGGGTGGGATTGGGGTTTATGAAGCCCAGTTAGAGTTACCCTGCCCTCCTCAGGACATACTAGCAATAAATACATTATGGGAAGAGTTTGATCGAGTCCAGTGGATACACGTGCATACACACACACACACACACACACACACACACACACACAACTGCCACTACTAATAACACCAACGCAACACCAAGAACAGCAATGGAAATCGGGAAAGTGGAAATAGCTTATTGTTTCCAAGGGGTTCAGGGCCATGGGGGGAGGGGGAGGAGTAAAGGGCAGAGACTACCCCAGGAATCATAGTCTCCATGTCCCAGTTATGGAATCTCCCTTCCCTAGCTGTACCACTAGAGGCAGGTTCTGCCAATGGCCATCATGCCACCAGGATCCATTATAATCTGAAAGGGGTCCTCCAATGAGCAGTTGAAAGGGGGAGAGCCAATGGCAGAGTTTAACCACCATAGGCTCAGCTTCAGAATCCCACCTCACTCCCTCAGGAGCCAATCTTTCACTTTGCATGAGTGACCAATGAGGGAACCCAAGTGCTCTCTGGCCTGCCTAAGTTGGGTTTCCTTCATACTTCTGGGGAACTGAGGTTCAGAAGGACAATAATAGTCATGAATTTAAAGAGTGTTTGAGGGTTTACAAAGCACAGTGTCTGGCACTTCATCATTGCCTGTTGTCTTGACCACAACCCTGTGAGGTAGGTAGTAAAATTATCCCCATTTGGCAGATAAGAAAACTGAGGCACAGAGAGTTACATGACTGGTCCAAGGTCACAAAGCTAGTAAGTCAAAAGTTCAAACTCAAGTCGTCTTGAGTCTAAGAGGAGTACTTACACCACACAGTCTGTCAAAGTACCTTTCAACTCTGAAATTATGTCCTCTGCTCTAAGATTCTTTCCAACCCTGATAATTCTATATGCCATGTTCTAAGATCTCTTCTACCTCTAACATTCTATGTTTTAAAGCTCCTTCCACCTCCATCATCTGTGTTCTAAGATCTCTCCCAGCTCTGACATTCTAGGTTTTCTTTTCTATGTTCCATTCCATTTTAATACTGAGAATTTATGGTCCTCCAGCTCCAACAGTCAATGGATATGATATGAATATTTTGAAGAGTCTCTTGGGGACCACTTGGATGAGGGCTCTAAAAGCAGGACGTGTGAGGACGCTCTTAGTTTTTGCACACATAAATGGCGACTCAGTCCTGCTCCCAACATGTTATGTCCACAGAGGAGCATCCCTGGCAGCTGGAGCCACCCTGCTGGGGCCTCTCCAGATGGCCCTGCTGCCAGGTAACCTCCCTTAGCACTCTGGACCACGATGCTGGGCCTCATTACCATAATACTCCCACTCCTGGAGCCCCAGTGGCTCATGCATTACCCCTCCTGGAGAAATGGGCCCAACCCTGTGAGCAGGAATAAAAGGTGCATCATTACAAGTGCTCAGATGCAGCTCTCGTTCGAACACTTAATGGCTTGTTAATAAAGTCTAATTTGGGGAGCCTGGTGCATGGCTCTGGGGGAAGGGCAAGCTCTGGTGATAGGAAGCAGGGGAGCTGGAGCCACTGCCTTAAGCCTGCCTGGCCTTTGGTGCTTTCATTGGAAAGTGACAACTTAATCCACAAAGGAAAAGACAGAGGGCACAGTGTGGGGGATGGGGGTGGGATGAGAGGATAACCTGTCCATGCCAGCATGTGTGAGCAGGAGTGCAGGAGAGATGTGTGCACACTTGGGTGTGTATTTGGGGGGATGGTTTGTAACTGTGGAGTGTTATAGGATGGCTATATGCATGTGTATATGTAGGAAGGGTGTACACACCTGGAATATGTATCTGTGTACTCTGGGTGACTGCGTGTGGGAGGGGGAGGACAGGAAGTGGTCACTTTTAATTTTTAATGTCATATATAATGTTAATACTATTAAATTAATTATTAATTAATATGATTAACATTGTTAATATTATTAAATTTATTCATTATTAGTTTTCAGCATTAGCAAGTGACTTATTATTGGCATGTAGATGTTTGGGGTTCCAGTGTGTGTGTGTGTGTATGTGTGTGTGTGTGTGTGAGTGTGTGTGTGTGTGTGAGTGTGTGTGTGAGTGAGTGTGTGTGTGTGTATGTGTGTGTGAGTGTGTATGTGTGTGAGTGTGTGAGTGTGTATGTGTGTGAGTGTGTGTATGTGTGTGTGAGTGTGTGTGTGAGTGTGTGTGTATGTGTGTGAGTGTGTATGTGTATGTGTGTATGTGTGTGTGAGTATGTGTGTGAGTGTGTGTGTATGTGTGTGAGTGTGTATGTGTATGTGTGTATGTGTGTGTGTATGTGTGTGTGTGAGTGTGTGTGTGTGTGAGTGTGTGTGTGAGTGTGTATGTGTATTTGTGTGAGTGTGTATGTGTGTGTGTCAGTGTGTGTATGTGTATGTGTGTGAGTGTGTATGTGTGTGTGTCAGTGTGTGTATGTGTGTGTGAGTGTATGTGTGTGTGTATGTGTGTGTAAGAGAGGAAGAGACAGAGACAGACGAGAGAGAAAGAGGAAGAGGGAGAAGAATCGTAAGATTTTAAGCTAGAGGTGACTTTAGAGCACAGAATATAGAATGACAGATATGAGAGGCACCAGAGAACATAGAGGGTCAGAGTTGGTAAAATCCTTGGAATGGAGAATGTCAGAGCTAGAAAGGACCTTAGAACACAGGATATAAAATGTCAGAGCTCAGAGAGATCTTACAGGGAAACCTGTGGTTCTGGGGTGTGGCCTTCTAGGTCCTTGGGTTTGGTGTTTTGACTGAGTCCAAGTTTTACAGAACAAATCCTTTCATGAAGAGGATTTGGTCTGTGGAGTTTGAATCAGTCAAAGGGCTATACTTTTCCCTATGCATAACAGAGAATATCAGAACTGGGAGGGACCTTAGAACATAGAAAAATTGCTTGAGGTACTAAGGAGTTAAGTATCCAGGGTCACACAGACACTGCATGTCAAAAGCAGTTATATATGTATACATACATAGAGAAGCAGAGCTATGACTGTACATATGGTAACACGGAATATGTTATGAAGTAATACAATAATATTACATGTATAAATTCAACATAACATATAGGAACACAATCATTTAAATATAGTAGGAAGAGAAAAAAAGGGAACAATCATTTTATTAAGTTCCTATCACATGCCAAGCTCTGTGTTAATCACTTTACAACTATTATCTCATTTGATCTTCAAAACAATCCTGTGGGGGTAGGTGCTGCTATTATGCCCATTTTACAGGTGAGAAAACTGAGGCAGATAGAAATTACGTGACTTCCTAGAACTGACTTGGGCTAGATTAGAACTCAGGTCTTGCTGACTCCAGGCTGTGCACTCTCTCCACTGCACCACCCAGATGCCTCTAACAGGGTGCTATATAATAATATGCTATAAATGGCAATAAATATTATACTACTTTAACTCCAGTATTATATTAGATGTATGTTTTATGGTGCTGCTTCTGACGCAGGGACTGTGTGATCCAGGACAAGTCAATTAACCACTCAGCACCCCAAGCAATTCTCTGACCTGCTTTACTGAGAGATCTTACTGGGAACTTCCCACCCCAGTGAAATCTTAAGGCTGATCAGGCAAAAAAAAATCACACACACACACACACACACACACACACACACACACACATGCGCGCGTGTGCAAAAGAAAATTTCAGGGTTTCAGTGGCACCATTTAGATTTGACTTTGATAGCCTTTGGAGAACACTTTCTGCCATTATGGGTGACTGGGGATGGAGGTCTTAAGAAGGGAGAAGAAAGGATGATAAGACCAAGAAGTTCCATTTTTATAAGCCTTTCCAAGTTGACTAAGGGCTTTCCCCAGGACCCTGTTGAGAAACAACCTAGATCTCTGGATCCTAGATCCAGAGCTAGAAGAGACTTCAGAGATAAGTAAGTTGACCCTTTCATTTTACAGAAGAGGAAACTGAGGCACAGGGGTGGGGTCAGGTATGAAGTGACTTTCCCAAAGTCTTATAGTTAGTAAGTAGCAGCTGGGCTGAGATTCAAACCCAAGCTGATACCTGTAATTATCTTCATTTTATGGATGAATATACTGAGACTCAGCGTTGAAGTGACTTGCTCAGGGTCACTTAACTAGTTAGTGTCAGAGTCAGAATCTGAATTCACTGCACACAAGACTGTGGATTTAAATCTGGAAGAGACCTCAAAGTCCAATTCCCTTATCTTACAGATGAGGAAACTGAGGCCCAGAGAGGGCAAGTAAGGGATTTGCCCACATTTATGAAGACTCAGGATTCGAACCCAGGTCCCCCAACCCCAAAGCCAGCTCTCTTTCTTTCTGTATCTGAGCAAAATCCCCTCCCTTGGAAGTGGGGTTCAGGAGCTTCCCTTAGTCCTCCCAGAAGCGGGGAAGGAGACCTTTGCTCCAAATCTCCAATCCCTCAGACTGGACTCTCACTCTCCTTGAAGAAGGTCCCTCCCCAGCCCCTGCATCAGGGCCTACCACCAATACTGAGGCCTCTGAGCCTCTCACCCCCAACATGTACAAAAGGTCCCCTCCCAAGCCATGGGATGCTGACTTGGCCCCACGATTCCTCCCAAGTCCCCATTAGGATGAATCATTCTTCAATTACCACACTGAGAATAAATGAGATTACAGTGCTGACTTCAGTTACCCTTATTAAAGCTTATTAACACCCTCCCCTTTCACCGCCCCTCCCCACCAACACACTGCGTGCCATATTCCCAAAATGGACTGATTAAGAAACCATTACACCTTTAAATCAGAACAGTGCCATTGCCCTGCATTGGCTGAGCTGGCCCAAAGATGCGACTTTTCTGGGGCCCTGGATCAGCTGGGGCAGGGGGTAGAGCTTCATATCGACAGGGCCTGAAGATATCAGGGGAGCCCTTCCCAGCTAGGGGCCCAGGGGTGAGCAGTGCTGCCCTGCCCTCCGCCTTCTCTCTGGCCCTTGCCCCTCCCTCTCTCTCCTCTTTCTCTCCTCCCTCTGTTTCTTCCTTTTTCTTCTCTCCTCTCTCGCCTTTTCTCCTTTTTCTCCCCCTTGCTCTTATATTTCTCTTCCCTTGCCCCTCTCTTCCTTCCCTCTCTCCTTTTTTCAGTCTTTCTTCTCCCTTCTTTTCCTCTCTCTTCTTTCCTCTCCCTTATTTCTCTTCTCCTCTCTTCTTTTCCCTTTATCTTTCCTTTCTTCTCCCTTTCCTCTCCCTTCTCTCTTCTCTCCCCTATTTTTCTCCCTTTTCTTTCCCTCCTCTCTCTCTTATCCTCTCTTCTCTCTTTCTCCACCCTCTCCCTTTCCCCATTTAATTTCCCTTCCATCTCTGTTTTGTCTTCCTCTTTCTCTCCTCTCCCCCTCATTCTTCTTCACTCTCACCCTTTCCCTTCCTCTATCTCCTTCTTTTTCCTATCTATACCTCACCATTTCTTTTTTCTCTTACTGTCTTTTCCTCTTTCTCCCCCAGTCTCCTTCTCTTACCTTCCTCCAAGGCAGAGAATGCCTATCTTTCTCACACAATTCTGGGGTTGAAGGGGCTGTTGAATGACCTGCAGTTGAATAGGATTTATGAGGCTCAGGGCCCCAGGTCAATAACTCACTATTTCCCCTGAGCTGATCTCAGGACCCAAGGGACTCTACCGGGGAGGGTCTGGCCAGATGTAAGGTTAAGGTGGACCCCAGAGCTAAGTTTCCGGAAGGCAGATGTGGGCTCAGCAGCTCAGGAAGGACTTCCTAACCATCTGAACTTTCCAAAAACAGAGTGGGCTGCCTTGGGAGGAAGTGAGCGCCCCGTAAAGTGAAGCTCTGCAAGCAGGATGTCAAAGGATATCACAGAAGGGCCTTTCTACTTCTGGCTATAAAGGGCTTCCAGAATCATCATGCCTTCAGGTTGGAAGAGACTTCAGAGCTCCCCAGTCTAACTCCTAAGCACCCCCTCTATACCTTCTCCAGCAGCTAGATATTTGCCTTTCTCTTCAAGACATCCCCTGAGGGGACTCATGGATCCTCAGCACAGTCCTTTTAGACAGCTTGGATGGTGAGGAAGATTAGCTTTATATCAAATGAAAGTCTGCTTCCCTCTGCCCTCTACCCCTTGCTCCTGCTTCTAGTCTCTGCAGTCAAGCAGCCTCAGTTTAATTCCTCTTTCTACATAACAGGAAATTCTAAGAGAAGTAAGGGTTATAGAGCTAGAGCTAAGATGAGCTTCTGAGGTTATCTATTCCACCCACCCTCATTTTACAGATAAGGAAAATGAGGCCTAAGGTTAAGTGACTTGCCCAAGGTCACACAGTTGGTAATGATCAGAGATGGACCTTGAACCTAGGTGTGCTGAGCTGGAATATGTATCTTCTACAGCCATCATGCTCCTCCCAGCCTCATCTTCTCCAGGCTAAATATTTCCAATTTCTTCAACAAATTTTCATATGCATATGCATTCCCACACATCCTTTCACATACATCCCTTCATGTAACATACACCATAGAATGTCAGAACTGAAAGGGACCTTAGAACATAGGACGAAGAATGTCACAGCCAGAAGGATCACAGAATGTTAGAGTTGGAAGTCCCTTAGACTGTAGAATATCAGAGCTAAGAAGGAGCTTCGAAATAATATAGAACTTGGCCCACCCCGTTTAAATGCATCATTTTACAGATGGGGAAACTGAGGTCTCCAAGAGGTGAAATGATTTTCTAGGTGACATCATAGTTGCTGGAGCCCTGGGCCTAGAGTCAGGAAGACTCATCTTCCTGAGTTCAAGTCCAGCCTCAAATACTTACTAGCTGTGTGACCCTGGGCAAGTCACTTAACCCTGTTTACTTCAGTTTCCTCATCTGTCAAATGAGCTTGAGAAGGAAGTGGCAAACCACTCCAGTACCTTTGCCAAGAAAACCCCAAATGGGGTCAAATGGGGACAGGACTGAAGAACAAAAATATGTAATTAATGAATTCCATATAATAATTAATATATTATAGGACATATAATTAAGACGAGATTGGATCGTGATAATATTGATTTATTGTGATAATAAATAATAATTATTTTTCTCATTTTACAGATGAGGCAGAGAGATAACAGGACTTGCTCAGGGCCTCACAGTGTCAAGAACTGGTAAGTAAGGAGGAGAACTGAATTGTAGGCTTAGAGGTGGAAGCGACCTTAGAGGTCATCAGCTCCACCTATCTAATTTGACAGATAAAGAAACTGAGGCGAACAGAGGTTAAGTGACTTGCCCAGGGTCAAACTGCATTATACGTCTGAGGTGGAGCGTGAGCTCAGGTCTTCCTGACTCCAAGGCCAGTGACCTACACAGTTTCTCTTGCCTCAGTACCAAACCCTGTCACCTCCTAGGGAAGCTTTCTTGAGCCTCCCCTCCGCCCTACATCCTGGTCCGGTTTAGATCTAATTCTCTTGTTTGGAGAAGAGGCAGCCCAGAGTGTAATAATGGCCCCTCCGTCTAGACCCCTGCCCAGCCCACCCACCCCCATTCCACACTTGCTCTGGAGCAGCCCTATCCTCGGTGGCCGCCCCTGGCCTTTCCGGGGTGCTGCTGCAGCTGCTGAAGATGTGAGGCTTTCTGGGGGAGGCAGGCACAATGCTTCCCTTCCCTTTGCCAGGGGCCAGAAAGCCTTCTCTCAAGCAGAGCCTTCCGGGGCAGTCTGGTCTGGCTGGCAACCTCCCTGCCATCTTTAATTAAAGAGACATGGGGGAAAAAGAAGATGGGGGGTAGAAATGGGGGTGGAGTGGGATGGAAAAATGCCTTGTGTAAGTTGCAACCTTGTTGGCTCCTCTAAAAGCATCTGCAGAACCTTTCTTGGGGCACAAGGCACCGGGAGCCACCTCCCTCCCCTCACCAGGGGTTTGGAGAAACAGTGCAGGACTGGTATCCAGGCAACAGGTTTGGGAAATGGATCTCAAAACCCACTCAATTCACATTAGTACAAGTCAGGGCAGATCTCCCTGCAGACCCCAGCAAGGTGGTTAATTTTCAGTTTTCCAGCATGAAATAAAACTAAGTAAAATAAAAGAAGGCACATTATTCGACTCCCCACAGGGACGTGTGTTGGGGGTGGGAGGTGTTTTTTTCTATCCTCTCCTTTTCATAGGGGCTCCTCTTGATCCCCTCGAAATCCCATCAAAACTACTTCTACTACAGTGAATCTTCCTTTAATATTAGTTTCCCCAATCAAGCCTGTTCCCTTCCGGGGGACGGTTTCTTCCTTACACAGCTAATATTGATTATGACATCACACGTGTTAACTGAGCATTTACTCATTTACAAAACACTTCTTGAATAGGAATCCTGTGGGGGAGGTAGGAAAAGCATCATTATCCCCATTTTATAAACCGAGTCCTACACAGGGGAAGGGAATGCTCTAAGGTCATACAGCTGGCCAGTTCTATTGACTTCATGTCTACGATACTTACTGATCTACAGGAATAACCCCTGCTTCGGTGAACCATCACGTTGACAAGGCACTGGTATGCCCCGTGACTGTTAATAGTTGCTTAATGAACATGTATTGATTGATCGAGGCAGCCCAGGTGTTATAGTGGATACCAGCACCAGATTTGAGGTCCCAAAGACTTGAGTAAAATTTCCATCTTAGGCATTTACTAGCTGTGTAACCCTGGGCAAGTCACTTAACCACTTTCCATCTTAGCTTCCTCGTCTGCAGGATGATGAGATGAATGAGGATGTCCTTTTCCAGCTCTAAATCTATAACACGAGGTCACTGCATCAACCAGCAAGAATTATCATCGTCTCCACCACCACCATCTTCATTTTATTTGAAGTATTAACTTGCTGTCATCGTTGTGGAGCAGACAGAAATTTAAGACTATCATTCTTCCTGGACCAATTTGTAATTTGGGGGGAGACTGTTGAGTTGGTATCATTTGAAGAGTTCCTGAAAGGACTCCTGCCCGATATCTCCACACAGACTCTCCTAAACGAGTGAGATCTAAAAATCTTGCCATTAGATATTTGCTAGCCATGTGACCCTGGATTTCCTCAGTTGTAGATTTAGGATTGATTCAACCCCATCCTTTTACCGAGTCAGGATTCCGACCCAGGTCCACTGATTCTTTCCAGTATATTTTTTGTTAGTTTTTTAGTAAGCCCTGTGATTTCATTGACATTGTTGCTCTGGGGGAGGGGGAAGATTTTTTTTCTACCAAAGCAGACCAATATCTGCTGGGCAGCAACCTTAAGAGTCTTTCCAACTTGCCTCATATCATGGAGAGATTAAATGATTGCCCAGATCACAGTCAATCTATGTCAGAGAGAAGATCTGAACCCAAATCTTTCATCCTCCAAGGTCAGCTCTCTGGTATATCACACTGCTGCATCTCTCATATGAGAAGAATGATGCTTGCACTCCCTGCCTCTCAGAACTACTATAAAGAATGTACCTGTAACCAAAGGAATATGGAAATTCATTGACACAGGGAATTCTTGAGTGGGGACAGTCCCTTTACCCACCCAAGTCACCACCTGTTAGTCTAGCCCAGAGTACTTAGAGGTTGGGTGACTTGCCCAGGGTCACACGGTCCTTCCTGGCCCTGAGGCTGGCTCACTGTGGGCTCCACCGCTGTTGCCCTATTCTTTCTGTAAATCTTGCAGCCTTGTGGAAAAGCCTGTTATTGGTCACATTTGAGATGACTTTCCCCACAAACAAACCTCCAAGAGAGAGAAGACAACTCTACTCATTTTACAGATAAGGAAACAGAGGCCTGCCCAGGTTCCCACGGCTAACAAGCATCAGAGCTCCAATTCAAACCCAGGTCTCTTGACTCCAAACCCATTGCTTTTTGCATTGCACTCTGTTGTCTGGCACAGAACTGGGAGTCATGTCTTAGATACCGAGGCCTGTGTGTGATCTCATCATCTTCATGGGTACTTAATTCCCTGGCACAAGCTAAGCCCTTCCTTATCTCTGTCTCCTTTGGGACCGGATGTCTGCCCTCTTTTTCCCTTTTGGTGAATGGGATCATTATGATCTTCAGTTGGGATTATCCTGCTTTTGTACCCTCTCATCAAGATGCAAACACTCCTGGAAGGGGTACAAATGATGCTTTCATAGGCCGTTAATACCGTACCTTGGATTAGTTTGTCCTATAAGCTGGGTGCACTGAAGGGCTACAAGGGAACGGAAAGAGGATGGTAAGTTTGGATTAGTGGGGGCTGTGGAGACAGAGTGTGACACATGTGTGACATTTGGGACTCCGACTGGGAGGGGGCAGATTTCCAGGGACAGTTTTCCAGCATCAGGGTGCTAGAAGGTGGCACCTGGGGGCAGGAGGAAGGGCAGTCTTCTGCTTCCCCATTTTATCTCTGGCCAGCCCCTGGGGGGAATTAGCAGTCAAGTAAGAGAAGTCAGTTCTGATTCATGTCAACAAGGCCATGAATACCGATGTCCAAATGGATCCCAGGAAGGCCCAGGAGCAGGGAGAATCTGTCACATCAGCAAATGCCCCGAAAGAATGGGGAAGGCCTGGGGAAAGGAAGGGGGGCCCAGCCTGAGGCCATCGCTGCTTTTCATTTCTCATTTCTCAGGTCTTGTGGCCTTCGGGAGCTCTGGCGTTTCCTTGTTCCTTTTTCCCTTTCTTTCCCTTCTAACTGTGAGCAAATTAAACGAGCCAGCCCGCTAACATTATTTAAACACTGAGGTTACAAATTCAAACTGCCATCCCTGGTGGGGGTGGGGGACAAAGCGGTTTGGGGAGTGAGAGTGAATCACTGATGCTGCCCAGATGTTGGGCTGGCTTCAGGCCACCTCCTCCATGGACTGCTTTATGTCCAGTTGTGGGGGGGAGGGGGAAGCGGGAAGGCCCCAGACAGATACTCCCAAATCCTAGGAGAGCCCGCAGGCAGAGTCAAAGCGAGGGAGAGCCTGTCTTCTGGGAGCTGTGATCTCTACGAATGACTCCCTAGTCACTTTAAATCGTTGAAGATGGTTTAAAAAAATAAAATTGAATATTTCATTCTATTATTTCACCAATTTTCTAACAGAGAACACACCTAGGCAAGTGCTAACCAGTCCTTGGTCATCGCCCTGGCCAGCAGGAAAACAAGAAATTCGTGAATAGGGGAAGGGGGAAGGAAGGTGGTAATAATCACCTTTTCTGATAGAAAGGAGAAGCAATTCGGCTTAGGCCCGAACTGGAAGTCAGAAGGATTCAGTTCAAATTTCACCACTGATACTTGCTGAGTGATCCTACATATGTTACTGAGCGAGGCTCCCTTTCCTCTTCTATAACAGAGATAACCTGTAGGGCCTTGCTCACAGAGCTGTTACGAGGCTCAAGTGAGATAACGTAGCAAGCCTTTGCAAGCCTTAAAATTCCCTGTAAACTTAATTTCTTATTTTAATAAAATCACTGAGGCTTAAAGAGAGAGGAAGATTTAGATATCACCTGGTCCAGTCCAGCTGTGAAGTAGGATTCCCTTTTTGTTAATATCCTCCATGAGTAGTTGATTCGCCCTGGATGGGGACATTTCTAGGGATGGGGAGCTCATTACCCCATCAGGCAATCTATCCCACTCGAACTAAGGGGTTTTGTTCAGATTTTCTCCCTATACTAAGCTGAACTTGGCCTGCCTGTCACTTTCATCCTCACCCTTACCCTCATTCTGAGACTGTACTGAGATGAAAGGGTTCCTGTAGGACAAATGGACCTGGTCTGACAGTCAGACCTGTGCTGATGTCTGACTATATGGCCACATAGTGAGGCAAGCTGCTTCAGGTTTCTGGACCTCAGTTCCCTTACCTGTCAAATGAGGGGGTTGGGTTCTATGATTCCTAAGGTCCCTCCCAGCTCTGACATTCTATGTTCCAAGGTCCCCTCTACTCTGATGTACTATGTTCTAAGGTTCCCTTCCAACCCTGACATTCTATGTTCTAAAGTTCCAGCTCTGACAGGCTGCAATTCCACACTTCTCTGCATCCTCCACAGCTCCTAGGTCCATATTCAACATGGCACATACAGTTAGTGCCCAAAAAATCCTTACCAATTAACGTAGGAGACCAATGTGGTGATACAGTGAAGCCTAGGGAATAGTTAGCCCAAGGGCACTCCCTGCTCTTCCTCCCCAACCCCTATGTCTGCAGCAAAGGAAACTGAGTATAATACAGAGAGGCCTTGACTCCAAGCCAAAGTCTTAGGTTTGAATCCAGGCCCTGCTACTACTACTTATATGACTTTAAACAAATCCCTTCTTGGGGTCTGTAGAATTAAGGGGGTTGGAGCAGCTGGACCAGTGACCTCTACGGTCACTCATGGCTCTGAGTCTATGGGCCTCTCGTCTTTAAAGCCCCTGCCAGCTTTAAATGCGGGGCTCCTGTGACCTTTGCTGAAGCCCACATCTGGAGGGGCTGGCATCACCAGGACCAGCCGTGATCGCCAGGACCACAAGGCTGGCTGGCTCAGGCCTCCTCTCTGCATTCTCTCTGTACACCACAAACCACTTCTGATTGCTGGTTACAGCTAAACTTGATACTGTAATACCCACTGTGCGAGGGGCGGGCTTCTTTAGGAAGCCAAGAAGAAGGCCTGGCATTTGGAAAGTCTGGGCAGTCGTAACTCAATTCTGAATCTACGCACAGGCCAACAGATCCCACTGTTTGGGCCTCAAGACATTCAGAATCATAGGAACCACAGTGGAAAGAAACCTCAGAAGTCATGAACTCCAGCTCCGTGGACTTGTTGGTGGTCAAGGACCAAAGAGGGAAGAAGACACATACATACAAAACCTGACACACAGAGTTAGGCCTCCTGGATTTCAAAACCTACACTCCCACCTCATTCTCCTCCACCGATCCCCTGCTTTGGCCATTAGTCATCTGGTCTTTCCCTGCCCCACCCGATCGTAGAACATCAGTGTCCACTGGTACAGCTGTACAAACAAAAGAATCTTTTCTCCAAGAGACAGGGAGTCTAGAGACAAGAAAACTCGAGTTCAAGCCCAGCTTCAGGTTCTTATGAACTGTGTGATCTTGGGAGAGTCACATTCTCTGCCTGCCTCACTTTCCTCACCTCTTCATCTTATAGATAATGAAAATGAGACAAAGAGAGATTAAGTGATATGCCTAGGTCATTTGGCTAGGAAGTCCAGGTCTGAACCTGGGTCTCCCTGCTTCCAAATCCAGTGCCCTTCCCGTTATGCCACACTGCCTCTCAAGGGTATGACAATGGCCTGCCTGCCCTGTGGATACACTCACTATAACTGACTCCCCAGACCCAAGCTCCCTGCCCTAGCTACCACTTTTCTCTGCTATTTCTTCCTAAAAGGAGAAAAGTTCCTTGAGCACAGACATTGCCTTTCCTTTGTATCCATCTTCTCCATGCATAGCTCACAGCTTGGCACACAGTCAGTGCTTAATAAGTGTTTTTTCTTTCATTAATTGGTTAATTAATTCAAACATCTCTCCCTCTATAATGCCTGTGCTATGAGAGGAATCCTGCTTGGGTTATGGCTGTACTTCCCAGCTGGCCTCTCAGCCTCTAGCCTGTCCAGGGCTCTAGCTCATACTATACACGGCTATGGGGCCAGCCTTCTGAAAGCTCTGTCATCGCTTACAAACTCCTAATTACGATTTCCCAGCTCCAAGCATGATTCACTCACTGCAATGACATCAACTCAAGCTAATTCTACAAGTATTTGTCATGTACCTGCCCCTAACCACTGGAAGGCATTGAGAGCTCTTGGTGCATGGAATTCCCAAAGGAATCGCCAGCCCTGTGCTCATCTCTACCTCTGGGGTTTATGTGGCAGGGTCAGGTCAGGAGTTCAGGGGTCCCTCCAGGCCTGCACCTTTTTCCTCAAGCTGTCTCCCTCCACCCAGAGAGCAGCTGGGATAGGATGAAATCAGACGCCCAGTATGGTCAGAAAATCCCTCAAGCTGGGAGAGCCCCTCAGGAACCATCATCACTAATATGGAAATGTTTTACATAATAGGACATGTGTAATCTCTATCTGATTGCTTACCATCTTAGGGAAGGGGGAGAAAAGGAGGAAGGGGAATGAGGGAGGGAGGGATAGAATTCGGAACTCAAACCTTCAAATAAAAATGTTTACAAAATTGAAGAAAAAAGAAGTGATCACCCGTCCTTCCAGAAGCCCACCTGGGAGTGGCAGCTGCTACTTTCCCCTTTTCACCAGCTGTAGTTCTGAAGACAGGCAGCTAAGTGGTGCTGCCGTAGATAGAGCTCTGGGCCTGAAGTCAGGAAGACGTGAGTTCAAATCAGGGCTTAGATACTCACTAACTGTGTGACCCTGGGCAAGTCACTTAATGCTGTTTGCCTCACTTTCCTCATCTGTGAAATGTCTGGAGAAGGAAACGGCAAACCACTCCAGTATCTTTGCCATCTTCCTTGCTGTTGTTAAGTCATTTCAGTTATGTACAACCTTTCATGGGTTTTTTTGTCAATGGGATCATGGAGAGTTGGCCATGACTGGACAACAATGGTTCTTGACAGTTTTCATTAGGTAGAGTCAAATCTGCCTCCAAAATTCCTCCTGGTCCAGCACTCCCTGCCCACCCCAATCCCCATTATCTTTGTTCTGTCCTCAGGAGCCAATCAGAACTAAGCCTCCTTCTGCATTATAACCCTTCAAACCCTTATAGGAAAGCAGTACAGGAGGAGTGTAGAGGTGTCCAGTCTCTAGAAGATACAGAATGCTAGACCCAGAATTAGGGAGGTCTGAGTTGAAATCCTTCCCCAGAACCAGACAAGTCACTTAATCACACTAGGAATCAGTTGTCCTTATCTACGAAATAAGAAGTCTGGATTCAGTGACCTTTCAAACCCTGATATACTTGGAGTCAAGAACCTTAAATTTCAGGCAGCTGGGTTAGGAGTATGGCGTTAGTGCGGTGGAGCCATCATGACCTAAATTCAAACACTGCCTCTGATGCTAGCTCCATGACCCTGGGCAAGTCACTTAACCTCAGTCTGCCTCAGTTTCCTCATTTGCAAAATGGGGACAATAACTGCTTCACAGGTAATCAAATTTCAAGCCTAGATTCCTAGGCTCACACAGCTAGTAAATATCTGAGGTCTGATATGAACTCAGGTCTTCCTGACTCCAGACCCAGAGCTCTATCCACTGCAGCACCATTTACCTACCCTGTCCTCAGAACTGGAGCTGCTGAAAAGGGGAACGGGCTACCTTGGAAAGGAGCCCCAGGTGGTCTGCTAGAAGAAACTGATGCCCACTTCTTTTTTTCAATTCTGTAAACGTAGATTTTTCAACCCCTTTATTTTTCAGATGAGAAAACTGAAGCCCAGAAAGGTTTTGTTTTGCCTCTGGTCACACAGGTAGTAAGCATCAGGGGTGAGATTTGAACCGAGAGTTTCGGACCCCAGAGAGTTAGCTTTTTTTTTTCTGAAGCAAATAGAGTTAAATGACTTGCCCAGGGTCACATAGCTAGTAAGTGTCTGAGGTCAAATTTAAGCTCAGGTCCTCTTACCTCCAGGGCTGCTGTGACACTTAGCTACCCTTAAAGCCTAAGTTAAAGCACACACACACACACACACACACACACACACACACACACACACACACACACACACACAGAAAGCAAAACAAAACCATCCCTGCCTATTTACTATGAAAACGTTCTATTCACACCAAGGTGTCTGGAACATTAACTCTCACTGAGGATAAAGACACCCCTAAGGGCACATTAATTCCACTCCAGTTCCCAGGCATTCCATTGGCTCATTGGCTGGGTAGATAAACTGAGCACATACCAGTCCCCTCACAGGAGGACACCCAGTCTGTTCATCTTATCTCTTTACACACAGACACACACACACATACACACACACACACACACACACACACACACACACACACACACACCCCTACATTTCCATTGGCTCTGACCCACTCCCGGGATCCAGCAAAGAGTGACCCACAAGAACTCTAGTACAAACTAATCATGGAAATCATTATTTATACTTCGAATGATAGATCTTCATGTCATTAGTCAACCACTGGGGACTTTGGCAGAAGTGTTCATGTCACAGACCCCATCAAGAGCCTTTGAGGCTGCAAAGTCTACAGAACACCTGACCACCAGCAATTAGTGGGCAGTCCTGTCGCCAGGACTGGCCCGGGCAGACGTCCCTGCTGACAGCAGAAGACTCAGAGAAGTCATGCTGGGCAGCTTTCTCGGGATGTGTGCAGACTACAAATGCTGCTCTGCCTTCGGGGGATGCTCAGAATCACACTGGATTCTGGTGTGAAGATGAGCTATCCAAAAGAAGGAGAGAAATACAGCCATCCTTGTTCTGTTTGAGTGACACTGAGTTCATTGTGAAGCGGACATGGAGGGTGGCACATGACCTCCTGACCTGTCTGACTTGGGGGGGGGGAGGTGAGTACCCCAGAGGTGCACATGTGGGCAAGCATTGGCTCCAAGGGCACCTAGGTGCAGGCTCCTTCGAAGTATTAGTGTACAAAGGTGTTCACTAGAGCAAACAAGCCACTGGGTCACAGGTATGACAGATAGATAATCTCTCATTCCAGTATTGTAGCAATGAGGTTGGTTGCTCCCTACTGTTTGGAGGTAACCAAATCCTCTCATCTCTGTTTAAACCTGCTGGAGGCTTGTCTATCAGGGTTCACATTTCCTCCCTTTGTCTTCTACCCATGAATCAGGAATACTTGGTATGATGTGGCTTTTAACCTCACTTTCACGTACAATTCTAGAGGGACTGACTAGCCTGGGGTCACAAAATAAGAGGAAAGGGACTTTAGAATACAAGACACTGAACTCAGAATGATAGCACAAGAAGAGACCTTAGAACGCAGAATGTCAGACAGGGAAGGGACCATTAAATAGAAAATAGAAAAATGGCAAAGCTTGCGATGATCTTAGAACATGGAGTCATGAAATTTCTGAGTTGGAAGAGATCTCAGCAGTCATATAATCCAACCCATCTTCAAAAGGAAGTCCCAGTATAACAGCCTTTGCTTGAGGATCTTGGAAGAGGGAGAGCCCTTGGCCATCCAGGACAGCTCAGAATGTCAGGAAGTTTTCCCCTGACATCAAATCTCAATCTTGCAACTTCACACATTTTTGGACTTTTGTGCCCATTGCAATCTGTGCCCCTGGCTTCTGGTTCTGTGTTGTGGCACCACCCTGACAAGTCAGTTACATCTTTCACATGACAGCTCTTCATCTGCCTGAAGGCAGTCATTCTTTCCCCCTGCGTTGCTTTTTTTCCCTCCGGTTTAAGTACCTTCAGTTCTCTCCAAAGACTCTTCTGTGACCCCACCTCTACCATCCTGTCTACCCTCCTCTGGACACTCTCCAGCTGGTTGATGTCCTTCCTGAAGTGTTGTATCCAGAACTGAACACAATACCCTAGAAATGAACTGTCAGAAGTGGAAGGGACCTTGGAACAGAGAAGGTCAGCAGTAGAAGGAACGTAGAACATAGAATGGCAGAGAAAGAAATGATCTTTGAATAAAGAGGGGCAATATGGTACAATGAAATATGGCACTGGACTTGCAGTCAGAAAAATATGGGTTCAAATCCTAAGTTCAGCACTTACTAGCAAATCACTTAAACTTTAATTGCCTCAGTTAGCTCATCTGTAAAATGAAGGTATTGTACTAGGTGATTTCTGGAGTCCCTATCAGCTCTAGATTTATGACCCTAAGAGTGCACAGAATATTAGAACTGGGAAAGTCATCAGAACACAGATGTCAGAATGGGAAAACTGAGGACTGTAGAGGTCAGGTGACTTGCTAGAGGTCAGGCAGAACATGACAGGGTCAGGACTAGAGCCCCAGTCTCTGAACTCACTTTCCTCATTACAAAGCGTTGAAGTAGAAAGTGTTCATGTTATCCCCATTTTACAGATGAGGAAACTGAGGACTGGAAAGGTTTAGGAAGTGACTTACCCATGGTCACAGAGCTAGTCAGTGGCAGGGTTGGGTTTGGACTCAGTTCTTCTGACCGGAAGCTTTTATTCCCTTGATGCAATGCCACAGTGCCTGTATCATCCTCCCTCTCTCCAAGTCCCTAATGTAACTTCCTTCCTGGAGGTACACACTCTCCCGGCCTGCCTTCACAACAGGATGGTGATGGGTGGTGGCCAATATTTGGATAACACCTCTAGGTGAGCTCACTAGGGCTGGGTAGGGTGAAGTTTCAACCAGATAAAGGAAAGTGCTGAACTCCTACCTGCAACTGCCTTTTTTGAAGACAGAAGGGATATCCCTGAGAACCAACCCCCTTCGGGGCTCAAGGGCCAAATTCTATAGTAGAATATTTCCAATTCTCCCCAGCTGCTGGTGCCATTTACTTTATATGCAGGGGGTAGCAGAAAGGGCATTGAGCCTAGGATGAGAAGCCTAGCTACAAGTCATGTGATTTTGGGTAAGTCCCTTCACTTCTCTGAGACACCAATAAAATGGTGATTACAATCTTTATCCTTCATAGGGATCTTTTGAGGGAAGATTTCCCTAAACCCTAGTGTGCTAGAGAAGTGTGAGTTACTAGGACAAATTCTGGCTGTTTTCCAAGAATGCTGGTTCTGGGTTCTACTTCCAGCCTGGCCATTACTAGTTGGGCAAATTGAATCCCCCAGTTTCCCTATCTGTAAAACAAGGTGAGGGGGTAGAATGAGAGGATCTCTTAAGGCCTCTTCTGAATCCTAGGCTACTCAGCAGTCTGGAAGCATTTTGAACTTAGGAGGCAGTGTTTCTCGGGGCTTGGCCCTCCCCCCTCCCCCAACACTGGTAAACCCCCAAAGCAGACTCTCTGCTGATGTCAACGTTTTACGAGAGGGAAATGAAGGAAGCATGAACACAGCAGGGGAAACAGTGATGCATGTGATTACACCCAGAGAGCTTATTGGAAACATTTGCTGCGGATACGGCCCCAGCCTCTCTCCTGGGAGATCATCTAGATGCTGACCTCCGGGTCTCTCTCAGCTGAGTCCTTCGTCCAGATGCTAACTCAGCACAGCAGAGCAGCCATCTGCCCTTGCTTGCTTCAGCTCACTCTTACTTCTGCCTTTGGCCAGGAGAGATAGAGAAGCCAGGCTCAGGAGTACCCAGACCTAGACCTGGGATGAGAAGTTCAGGGTTCTGGTCCACCCTCCACCACTTTCTAGCTGTGAGGCTCTGGACAAGTCTTTTCATCCCTCAGAGTCTCACTTTACTCATCTGTAAAATGGGTACAACAAGGTTTGGGTTGCCAAATGAAGAAAAGTGCTACGTAAACCTGAAGGTGCCATAGACAAAGGATGGCTGGAGTGCACTCTCGAGTTCCTCTCCCCCGATCCCCATCTCTTAGGACCCATTCTTTCCTTCCAAGGCTCATCTCAAGCACCAACTTTCCTATGAGAAGTCTGTCCTCATCTTCCAAGGGGTAGTGCCCTCAATTACATCATATGTATACAATACAAATATGACATCATAGGCTTAGGACACACAATGTACAGTAGTTATAATTACATTGTATTTGTGCAACACATATGACTAACTACTCTATTTTGGGCGTCATGTATACTGCATATACCTTTGTCCCTTCCGTCTTTCCCCAATATAATGACGATTTGTAGTGCCTGCAATTTATGTTTATATGTAATGTCTATATGCAATAATTTACATGACGTGTTTATGTGTAATACACTCTATGTACCATAAGTGATACTGATCCATAACCATTTGCATACGTCATATATAATACTTTTTGTGTTGATCAGGGATTCAGTCGTGCCCTACTCTCTGTGACCCTGTTCGGGATTTTCTTGGCAAAGCTATTGGGGAGGTTTGCCATTTTCTTCTCTGGCTCCTTTTACAGATGAAGAAACTGAGGCAAATGGGGTGAAATGACTTGCTCAGGGTCATCCGGGTGGGAAGTGTCTGAGGTCCAATTTGAAGTCAGGTCTCAGCGCGCTTTCTCCGCCTGCACCCCCACCCCCACCCCTGCCCACATACAATGATAATACAGCTTAATGCTAGCACAGCACGTGAAGCTTTGCCAAGCACTTTACACATGTGATTTCACTTGAGATTATAGAGAACATGAGCTCCCTGAGGGCAGGGGCAAGTAGTAGGTGCTTAATAAATGCTTATTGATTAATTGATTTGGAGTCAGAAAACTACCGCTCCTCCTCTGCCCTTTTGTGCCTTAGTGACCCTGGGCATGTCATTTAACCTCCCTAGGTCTCAGTTTTCTAATCCATGAAATGAGGCAGTTGGACCAGATTGCCTCTAAAGTCCCTTCCAGTAATCGAGCTGAGAGCCCCTAGTCTCACCCAGGTCTGAGATTCCTCATTTGTCAAAGGAGAACTCGAAAGCCCTTTTCAGTGGAAAGAGAAATAAAGTTGGAGTCACCAGGCGTGGGTTTGAATCTCAGCTCTGCTGTTGGCTAGCTACATGACCTTGGATAAGTCACTGAACCTCTTTGGGCCTCAGCTTCCTCAGCTGTAAAATGAGGGACTGGAAGAGAGGAGAATTATAAGGGCCCTTCCAGTGAAAAGAATACTGAACTTACTATCACAACTGTATCTCCCCTTGGTTGCTAATGGAAGCTTAGATATGGCACTTCGTGTCCTTGGGCACAGTGAGGGGTTGGCCTGGATGGCTCCTGAGGTCACTTCCAGATCTATATTGGGGATTCTGTTCAATGAGGACAGAAGCAAACCCCTGACTTGGGAAACTCTGACTGCAGTCCCTATTGACCCAAGGGCCGGCTTTCGGGATGGGCCTGGTGAATTTGGCCTTTTGAAGGGTTGACAGCAGCTGGCTTCTGCCTGCTGCTACAGGGCCTGCCATGCCTTCGTTATCCTGGAAGAGTGTTGGAAACTAGGGGTGGGGGGAGTCTGGTGTGTGAAGGGAGGAAGTCACTGGGGCAGATGTTGCCAGATCAGCAGATGTTACTTCCCAGGCTCTATCATCTTTCCAAAATTAAAAAAAAAAATTTGCAGACTCCGTTCAGGACACAAATCAGTCAGGCAGTGAAAAGGGGCCTTGAACTAAGGAAACATGGCTCCAGAGCACTTTTGGTCAAAAAGGAAATCCAATTTTCCTCTCCAAACTCACTCCATTTGTGTAAATCCCAAGGCCCAGATCCGGTGATAGTCCAGTCAGGAGTGCTGGGGTGAAGATCAGTTTTACAGACCAGAGTAACTCATCTGAATCATGGCACACTTTGGTGGATTGGATAGTGGATTGGACCCCAGATCACAAGCCCAGGATGGGAAGATAAGAAAGGGAGACTTCTAATCACTACAGACACAGCCTCATATAAAGGAAGGATTGCAAGGTTTGAAGTTAAAGGTCCTGAGTTCAAATCTAAACTCTGCCACTCGTTCTCCATATGACTTTGGATAAGAGATTTTCCTCTCTAGGCCTCAGTTTCCTTATGTGTAGAATGAAGTAGTGGGACTAGTAGAAATCCAAGGGTCCTTCCAATTTTGAATTTGGGGATCCTGCAACGTCCTGAAGTGAATGAGTCTGAGAAGGGGAGTGAGGAACAAAGGGGAAAAGGGGGCCAAGTTATCCCCGTAGCTCCAGCTGGCACCAGTGAGCCCCTCCCAACGGATGCCTCCTGTCGCAGCCCAACGGTGGAGAGTGCCAGAGGATCTCAGCCGGCAAACAGAGGCTGGCCCCTGAATGGCATATGGGTGGGCACGAGAGCTTCTTGATCAATGCCAGGAGGATGAATGGCTGCTCTATACCCATTGGGGGAGGGGCTGAGGTAATGTGGGATGCATGAACCCTGGGGGTTCTCAGGCCCAGGCCAGACTTCCCTGCTTTCTAGGATGAATCCCAATGACCTCTTGTTTGGAATTTTCCCAGTAGATTTTAGACCTGGGATAGAATAGAAATTTTAAAGCCAGCCGGGATCTTAGAAATGATCTAACACAACCCTTTCCTTTTTATCTTGTATATAACTTGATTTCATATTTTGCACATTGTCTTCCCCCATAAATTGTGAGTTTCTTAAGTGCTGAGACTGCCTTTTGCCTTTCTTTGTATCCCCAGAACTTAGCATCATGCCTGGCACATAGATGTTCAGTCATTTCAGTTATTTCTAATTCTCAGTGAACCCATTTGAGGATTTCTTGGCAAAGATATCCTTCTCCAGCTCATTTTACAGATGAGGAAACTGAGGAAAATAGGATTCAGTGACTTGTCCAGGGTCAGACAGCTAGTAAGTGTCTTAGGCTAGATTTGAACTTGCACTCTGTGCACTATGGTGCTACTTAGCTGTCCTGACTGGATCACAGTAGGATCACAGTAGGAGCTTAATAAGTGCTGATTGGCAAAAGAAGGAACCAAAGGTTCAGAATGCTTAATTGGCTTGAGCACAGTCACACAACCAGTAAATGACCAAACTGGGATCCCAGCATTCCAGGACAGGGGCTCAAGGTGGCCTTACCAACTCCAATTCTTTCATTTAACAGATGGGGAGACCAAGTCTCAAAGACAAGAAGCAACTTGTTGTAGTTCCCAGAAGAAGAAGGGTGCAAAGATGGGATTTAAGCCCAAGGCTCCTTACTCCAGGTCAAGCTTTCTTTCCTCTGCACCAGCTGGTTGCTCCTCCCTGCAGGGCATTTGGGAGACTGGGCAATGAGCCTTGGAGAGCTGTAATGTACCATTCATACCACAGAGCACACAGGGCACCAGGCATTAGACTTGGCGGGGGGGGGGGGGGGGGGGGGGGGGGGGGGGGGCTGGATACAAGTCTTGATTTTGCCACTTACTACCCATGTGATCTTGGCCAAATCACCCTCTTTGTGCCTCAGTTTCCTTATTTGCAATTTGAGGGAGTTGGACCAGATGGCCTCTAAGGTATCTTGCAGCTCTAAATCTCTGATCCTGTCAGAAAATTACTCTTAGTCCCCACAATTCTGAGAGATCCAATGGCTATCCAAAATAATATTTCCCTAAAGGGGAAGAGGGAGAGAGCAGTCCCACACTATTTAGAGTTGCATCAAAATGACCACACTAGCAGTATTATGGCATGAATGTCCATGGCCTAGATACTATGTATTTCTAAAAGGTAACACTTATTTTTGGAAATTAAATCCTACTTCAAAGATGTACACCATCTAGGCAGCTAGGAGCACAGTGAATAGAGAGGTGGACCTGGAGTCGGGAAGACTTGTCTTCATGAGTTCAAATCCAGGCTCAGACATTTACTAGCTGTGTGGCCATGGAAATGTCATGTAACCCTGTTGGCCTCAGTTTCCTCATCTGTAAAATGAGCTGGAGAAGGAAACGGCAAACCACCCCGGTATGTCCATCCAAAACAAAACCCTAAATGGGGTCACAAAGAGTCAGATGCAAATGTAACAACTGACCAACCACAACACACTATTTAAAGCAATTCAAGGTATTGCATTGCAAAATTCTAATAAACTTATGAACTAATGCAGAGCCAAGTCAGGAAAAGCAGGAGGATAATTTATTATTAACCACAATAATATAAAGGAAAACCACCTTGAAAGACTTCAGATCCCTGAACAATGGTGTTCAATCACGACTTTAGTGACCTGATGGCAAAAATGTTCCCCGTCTTTCTGCAAAGAGGCAGCGGTCTTATAGTTATAGAGAGAGGCATACGTGGCTATATGTGCTCAGTGTGGGAAGTTACAAAAGAGTATTCAATAAGGGTAGGAGGTAGTCTCTGAGTAGGGACAGTGATATAAGAAAAACATTTTTTTTAAAAAAAGTAATTCAATGCAATACTTTTTGAAAAGTGAAGAATCACTTTTGTGAGTGTGTACATTAGCTCTCTTAGTGTGGAATATCCCTATGGAAGAGTGCCATCTTTGTGGATCTGGTAGAGGATCTCTGGGCAAAGTTCCAGCATTTTGACCAGGTCAAATCTGACAGAGTCTGACTGAGGTCCTTCCTTACCTGCACAGCCAACGAGGCACTCCAGACAGAAGGTCAGCGCTTTCCCAGGAGTTCAGTTCAGGGGCTCTCAATCAGGATCTCTGATTAGGCCAGCTCCCAGGTGATCCAAAGCAAATTCACCTGTTGGGCACAAGCAAAGTCGACACTGAACCTTCCTCTATAATGTAAAGAGGACTCCCAAGTTCTGTGATCCTTTAGGTAAAGCAATGAATGTCGGAAGGGAGCAGGGGGAAGGAGGGACACACACACAGTGATGACAGGGCAAGAGGAAAATGAGAGGGAGAGAGAAAGAGAGAGAGACAGACAGAGAGACACAGAGACAGAGACAGAAAGAGACAGAGAGACAGAAAGAGATAAGAGAAAGACAGAGACTGAGACAGACAGAAATAAAGAGAGACAGACAGACAGACAAAAGACAGACAGAGAGAGACGGCTCCTCCAATCCAAACCCAGGTGTTTCCCAGTCCTTTCTGTTGACCTCGAAGTCTATGCCAAGTAGGATCGTTTGTGATGTTGAGTGTGAAGACAAGAACATACTGGAGAACACCATAGCTATAAATCCTGAAAGGGTCATCCCCTGAAGAAGAATCCAGCCATGGATTTCTGCTTGGCTCCAGAGAGAAGAACCAGAGGCCCTAGCTGGAGGTAACAATTAGTATGATCGAAATAGATGACCCAGTTGTTATTCCTCAGGTTGTGTGTGTGTGTGTGTGTGGTATACTTGATGAGGTCCAGTATGAATCAGATGACAATTTCCAACTCAGATTCTGGACTTTAAACTGTTAGTGAGTTTCAGACTCTTGCTCATTTCACTGGTTCTCCGATGCCCATCCACTTCAGCTGCCCTATATCTCCCCACGTCCTCGTTCTCAGTCTAATTCAGTTTCTCCCCTCCTCCTTTCCCTCTATGCTTGAAATCATATCTTGGGTATGGGGAAGCTGTGCCTGACCCAGCAACTAAACCAGTGACATAGTGTTAGACACCCCTTATGTCAAAAAGACAAGGTTCAGAAACAAAAATGCCAGCTCTCCGCTGACTAGCTGATCCATCCCCACCCTCCAAGAGGCTGGGCAAGGGACTGAATCAGGGGTGCCCGGAGCTCCGCCTCCTCCCTTCTCTCCCCACTTCTCCCTCCTGGGCTCTGATCCCTGCAGGGAAGGAGCCAACCCCTGCCAGGGAAGTACTTGTTCCACTAGCCAGCAAAATGCAAATGTGATTAGCATGCCCAAGCTGGCGGGCGCTAATGTCACACCAGACGGCATGGAATGAGGATCCTGTCAGGCAGATTGGGAGAAGTATCTCCTCCAGCTCCCAGCTCATCCCCCAGAGAAGTGTGATTTCAGGATTTTTCTCCCAAAAAGCTAAATAAATAAATAAATGAGTACGGAGAGTTAAGTTATAAAAGCTAAGACTGTGCTAATATCGCCGTGACTGACACCTGTCACATCTTCCCCGTGCTAGTGTTCTCTCCCTCTGCCTACCGTCTACCTCCCTCCTTCTCTCTCTCTCTCTCTCTCTCCTCTCTCCTTCTCTCTCTCTCTCTCTCTCTCTCCTCCCTCCTTCCCTCTCTCTCCCAATTTCTCTCTCTGTGTCTCTCTTAGTCTCTATCTCCATCTCCCTTCCTCCTTCTCTCTCTCTCTCTCTCTCTCTCTCTCTCTCTCTCTCTCTCTCTCTCTCTCTCTCTCTCTCTCCTCCCTCCTTCCCTCTCTCTCCCAATTTCTCTCTGTGTGTCTCTCTTAGTCTCTATCTCCATCTCCCTGCCTCCTTCAATCTCTCTGTCTCTCTCATTTTCCTCCCACCTTGTCATCACTGTCTGTCTGCGTGTCCCTCCTTCCACCTCCCCCTCTTCAACACTCATTGCTTCACCTCAAGGATCACAGAAGTATTGGGCTTAGATCCTCAGAGGGACTTGCAGGTCACTCGGTACAATCCCTTCATTTTACAATTTTACAGGGGAGGAAATTGAGACCTGGAGAGGGGAAGCTGCTTGCCCAAGATAAGTGGCAGAATCAGGATTCCAATCTAGATGTCCTGATTCTTTCCACTCCATCCTACTGCCTCAGGTCAGTGTCTTGGTACGGTAGATAGAAAGCTGAATGGGTAGATCACTGGAGTCAGAATTCTGGCTCTGCTTTCTATTCCCTGTATCACAATGGGCAAGTCATTTTTACTGTCTGGGACTCAGTTTCCCCACCTGTGAAATAAAGAGAGTTGAACTAAGTGATTCCCTAAATCCCATGTTGGTGAGTATGGTAGCTAGGATTCCAATAGCATCCCTCACTTGCGGCTCCAGTCTTTCAGATACCACACTGCTCTGACCTGGGCCTGTTATTTGCTTCTATTGCTAGTTCTTGCCCATGAAGGACATTACATCTGTGGCTTCTGTAACTTTGCACAGGGTGTCTCTCATGCCAGCAATGTCCACCCTCTTCACCTTTGCCTCTAAGAATCCCTACTTTCCTTCAATGCTCCCTTCAGGTCCCACCTTTCCTGTGCCCCTGTGTTCAGAGCCCATCTCTCCATCCCCAGTATAGAGAGGTAGAGTTTTTTGACTGGGCTTGGGATTTTGTAAGCGTACAGGACTCCTACGGGAAACTTTCTTCTCTCATCACAGATGGGCACCTTCTCGAAAACTTAGCACCTTAGACAGCTGCCAGGGACACAGAGGAGGTAAAGTGAGTTACCTAGCATCACCCAGTCCTTCTGTACCAGAAGCAGGTTGAACTCCATCCTCCCTGACCATGATAGAAGCAGCCTTCTATCTATTCTGTCTGACCACACCTTCGTATACATTTTGTATTCAACTACCTGTGTATATCCCTTAATAGAATGTGCAGTCCTCTTAGGCTGAGAGGGTTTTGTTTTTGTTCTTACATCCCCAGCACCTAATTCAGTGCCCCACACACAGAAGGGGGTTCCTAAGTGCTGAATGAATCTTCCATCACAGAAATTCAAAGCAGGTAGGATTTCATAGGCACCTGTTATACTGACTTAACAGGCACATTTCTCTCCCCAAAGGGGAAAAGAAAGGTGGAGGTTCTGCCAAGAAACAGGACAGCCCCTCCTGGTGCTACCTGCCACCTGCCTTGTCCTTTTTGAGGCCCTGTCACCCCTATCCCTGAAGTCTCTGCACTGTGGTCTCTAAGTCATTAAGTAACTGCAGATGAGACTGCAACATGTCTGACAAATTGCCCTACAAGGTCGCTGACATCAGCCTGGCTGCCTGGGGACGCAAGGCCCTGGACAGAGCAGAGAATGAGATGCCTGGCCTGATGAAACTTCGAGAGATGTACTCAGCCTCCAAGCTACTGAAGGGTGCCCAGATTGCTGGCTGCCTTCACATGACTGTGGAAACAGCTGTTCTTATTGAGACACTGGTGGCCCTGGGAACTGAGGTACAGTGGTCCAGTTGCAATATTTTCTCTACCCAGGACCATGCAGCAGCTGCCACTGCCAAAACTGGCATTCCTGTATACGCTTGGAAGGGGGAGACTGATGAGGAATACCTCTGGTGCATTGAGCAGACCCTCTATTTCAAGGATGGGCAGCCCCTCAACATGATCCTGGACGATGGTGGGGACCTTACCAACCTCGTTCACACCAAATACCCTGAGCTCCTGAAGGGTATCAGAGGCATCTCAGAGGAAACCACCACAGGAATCCATAGTCTATACAAGATGAAACTCAATGGAGTTCTGAAAGTGCCAGCTATCAATGTGAATGATTCTGTTACCAAGGGCAAGTTTGACAACCTGTGTGGCTGCCGTGAGTCCCTCATTGATGGCATCAAATGAGCCACAGATGTGATGATTGTAGGCAAGGTGACTGTGGTGGCAGGCTATGGTGATGTGGGCAAGGGCTGTGCTCAGGCCTTTCTGGGCTTTCGTGCCCGAGTCATCATCACAGAGATAGACCCCATCAGTGCACTGCAGGCCTCTGTGGAGGGCTATCAGGTGACTCCCATGGATGAGGCCTGCAAAGAGGGAAACATCTTTGTCACCACCACAGGATGCGTGGACATCATCTTGGGCAGGCACTTTGAGCAGATGAAGGACGACGCCATAGTATATAACATTGGCCACTTTGACGTGGAAATAGATGTAAAATCAAAATTCTGTGGAGAAGGTGAATGTGAAGCCTCAGGTGGACCATTATAAGCTGAAGAATGGGCGGCGGATCATACTGCTGGCAGAAGGCCGCCTCGTCAGCCTGGGCTGTGCTATGGGCCATCCCACCTTTGTGATGAGCAATCCTTCAGCAGCCAAGAGCTGTGGACCCCCCCAGACAAGGACCCTGTGGAGTGCACTTCCTTCCCAAGACACCGAATGAAGCTGTTGCTGAGGCCCACCTTGGCAAACTGAATGTGAAGCTGACCAAACAGACAGAAAACCAGTCCCAGTACCTGCGCCTGCCCAGAGAGGGCCCCTTCAAACCTGACCACTACCGGTGCTGAGTCCTGCCCAGCTCAAATACTCCAGATGGCCAACCACATTTTCTCGCCTTTCCAACCTTTCCTGCACAGAGTAATAAATAGTATCAAGGTTTGGTTGGGCAAAAAAAAGAAAGAAAGAAAGAAAGAAAGAAAAGAAAGAAAGAAAGAAAGAAAGAAAGAAAGAAAGAAAGAAAGAAAGAAAGAAAGAAAGAAAGAAAGAAAGAAAGAAAGGAAGGAAGAAAGAAAGAAAGAAAGAAAGAAAGGAAGGAAGGAAGGAAGGAAGGAAGGAAGGAAGGAAGGAAGGAAGGAAGGAAGGAAGGAAGAAAGAAAGAAAGAAAGAAAGAAAGAAAGAAACAGGACAGTTGTGATGAGAAACATTCCAATGTCATGACCCAAGAATGCAGACCCAATTAGCTCAGCCTGGCTCAAGTCAAGCCTCAGCCTGGGCACCTTGTGGGAACCACAGACTAGCTTGGGCACTGTCAGAAGAAATATCCTCTTCAACCTCTGTTCCAAACCCCACTCCATAACCCAATAGATTTCTCTACCAGGGAATTGTCCCCTGATATTCTGCCCTGTTTTCCTTGGCATTCTTTCATTTCATTATTCCTTCTGGCTCTAAATGAGCTCAAGAAGTCATCCCCCCACCCCCAGTCCCTGGAGATGGGTAAAGTGGGGGAGGTCTTGTAGATGTATTCATTTTGGGAAGGCATTGGCCTTTAAGCACCACCTACCAAAAAAAAAATACGTTAGGTACTTCAGCTAAAGCCTGGATGAAGAAATGGTCTGACTAAGAAAAACAACTTCTATTCCTGGAGAGATTTAACTGTACAAAGTATTTTCTTACCATAATCCTCTGTGTAAGCAGTATGAGGATTATTTTCCCCATTTTATAGAGGAGGAAACTGAGGATCAGCTAAAGTGAAGTGACTTACTAGGACTCACACAGCTAGAAGTGTCAGAGCCGAGACTGAAAGCCAGCTTTTCTTGATCCCAGCCAAGCACTATCACTTACTTCCTCCCCAGATTTTTCTGTATGGGATGGGGCATGGCTGGGCTAGACCAATCCTATCATGTCATAGCTGTGGACACATCCCAGTGAGGATCTCTTCTCCCAGTCTACACTGGTCCTTGCAAGGTCACACAGTGAACAGAGTGTTGCATTTGGAGTTAGGGAGACCTGAGTTCAAATGCTGCTTCAGGTACTTACGAGCTGTGTGACCCTGGGCAAGTCACTTAAGCTCTATCTGCCTCGGTATTTTTTTCATTTATAAAATAAGGATAGCAACCTCATCTACCTTCCAGGCTTGTTGTGAGCATCAACTGAGATAATCTACATGAGGTGCTTTGCAAACCTTAAGCCCTACGTAAATGTTAGCAGTTGTTAGAATTTTAGCTGCTTGGGACATTGAGAGGATGAGGGACTTACTCAGGGTCATATACCTGGGTAAGTATGAGGTAGAGGGGAGACTTGAATTCAGGTTTTTGTGACCGGGTATGTATATCTCATGCCACATTTTAAGGCTAAGGAATTTAGCCCTAGAAGAGATCTCAGAGATCCCCTAAAGAGGCATAATGGAAAGAATGGATGAGTCAGGAAGGATTTGGATTCAATACTTAACTCTGACATTTGGTAACTCGTTGTCCAGTTACCTTCAGAACTCAGGGCAGTTTTCTCATTTGTAAAATGAGGATACTGATACTTGTACTCTCTCTATCAAAAGGTTTTTGTGGAGAGACTTTGTTAACCTTAGGGTGCTTTTATAAAAAGGCAATTTTTAAAATCTAGCCCAACCTTATCAATCAATCGATCAATTGAGATTTTTAAGCACCTACTGTGTCAGACACTGTGCTAAAGGCTGGATCATTATAGGTGGTGGTAAATACCATTTTTGTAAGTTGTAGGTAGGGTTTGAATTAGATCCTCTACCTCCAAATTAATCATTTGAGGGACTCTGCACTGCTCATGATTGCCTGAGTGGGCAAAGTCGGGCTCCACAAACCAGGATGTAGGACAAAGAAACTTTGATGCCAGGTTAATTAGCAGCCCATGCCTTACCAGGGAGCAAGAATGAATTCAGAGACATCCCGGCTAAGGCTTACCCCATTCTCTAAAAGGAAGCACAAATCTTTCCTGTAGGACTCCCATCCTGTCTGGAATCTCTTCTCTTTCTTATTAGATTCACGAGAAAAATCTCTTGCATTTATATGACGTTACACAGTCACAGAATGCCCCACACTTCCTTCCTTATGTCTGTCACAGCCATAAACTCAAGACACCTAAGAATTCATTGCTGAGTCAATAGTGAAAACCAGCATAGTGGACACAAGAATGTTGGGCTGGTTTTTAGGAGACCTGGGTTCTAGACCCAACTGCTCTAGAAAAAAGACAGAAGGTCATAGCATCCCCCTGCCTCCTCCCCACATTGTGAAAGCCCTTCCCAAAAGGTTCGCACAACAAAAATACTTCATCTCTTACTTCCAGGAAGAATCCCTGGCTTCCTTCAAGACTTGGCTAAAATGCCTGCTTCTACAGCTGATCTTTCCCACACTCTCTACTCCCACTCCCAACTGCTGAGGCTGTCCTTCCCTTGTTAAGATGCTGTGCATCCACTTTGTGTGTCTCCTGTATGTTCTTATCTACATACAGTTAGAATCCAAGTTTCTTAAGAGCAAGGGCTGTCACTTTTGATATTTTATCCCTAGCACTTAACATAGTATCTTGCACATAGTAGGCACTTAAGAGAAGCTTGATTGGCAGCTTATAGAGTTCAAAATTCTGATGCCAACTCTGAGGAGGCTGTTTTAGATGTAATCATGAAGAGAAAGAAGAGAAAGGCACCTTAGAAGATGGAAGACCAAAACTAAAAGGTACCTTAGAAGTTAGAGTAGAATGTCAAAGCCAGAAGGGACTTTGGGACCCAGGCCATCAAATCTGGAAGGGAATCCTAGAATGCTGAATGGGGCAACTTGGAAGTACCTTAGAACACCTCATTTTAGAGCTGAGAGGACTGCAGAATACAGAGAGAGCTGGACGAGACTTTAGAACACAAGGTATTAAGACTCCAAATGTTAGGGCTGGGAGAGACTTTAAAAAGGAGAATGCTGACGTTGGAAGGGAACTCAGAACATTGACAACTGAACACCTGAGCTGAGAGGAACCTTAGAGCGGAGAACATGGAAGTTCGGAAGGACTTTAAATTACAGAATGTCAGATTTGGAAGGGATCTTAGGTCATGTGCCAGCATTTAGGGGAAACTTAGAACACAGAATGTCAGAGCTGGAAGAGATTATAGAACACATGTCACCACTGTGAACATCAAATATCAGGTAGAAAGGAGCTTAGAACAAGGGATATTAGAACTTAGAATATTAATACTGGAAAGTATCTCAGAACAAAGAATGTTGAAGTTAGAAGAGAACTCAGAACAATGAAACTTGAATCCTATAGCTGAAAGAGATCTTTCAATAGAGAATGTTTGGAACTAGAAGGAGCCTAGAACATAGACTGTCAGAGATGGGAGGGGATCTTGAGTATCTCCTAGACTGTCTCCTTCATTTATTGACTGAGTCTCAGTGAAGGGAAAGGAAGACTCCCAGTCACAGCAGCATTACATGGCAAAGTCAGGATTCCAACTCATAGCCTCTAACACCACATCTGGTTCTATTCCATTATAGCCCACTGGAGCCCAGTGAAGCCAGGCCCTGCACACCATCTCCATCTTCAGCTTTCTGGCCCTCTTGTTCCAGGCTGCATCCTGGACTTGGAGTCAAGGGGACCCCCTCAGGGCCTCAGTTTCCTACTGGCTATAACAAAGCTATACTACATACCACACAGAGCTCTGGCATGTCAGAGAAATGTGGGATATTATCATATTTTCATGATTCTTGGGATGTTACAAGGGTAAGAGTGGAGTCTCACCAATACAAGTCAAACCAAAGTCAAAGGCAGATTTTCTTCTATAAGAAGTGTCATTGATTAAGAGGCAAAAGCAAAAAGAAGTCAAACTCCCAATGAACCAACCCTTAGGTATATATGCGGCATAGCTCAGAAGCTGGCTTTGGGCTGTATTCATAATGAAGAGAGAGGGAAGAGAAGGAGGAGAAGGAGGAAGGGGAGGAGGAGAGGAGGGAAAGAAATGGGGAGGAGAGGAGGAAAGGAAAGACAAAAGCAAAAGAAAGCCAAAGAGGAAGAGAAGCAGACCCCTGAGGGCAAACAGAGACTTGGGCAGGATCTGATGAGCCCCCACACTTGCCTCCAGGACCAGATAACCACCTTGGCTCCATCAAGCCTGGCAGCTTCCAGGGAAGACAGCAGCAGGAGGGAGGCGTGGGCACTCTCTGAGCTTGGGCCACAGGAGTCCAGAGCTTGGGGAAGGAGGATAGGCAGAGCAGGCTCCTTCACTGGGCTGCTGGGGAGCCCAGGGAGGGGCCAGGAAGTTCCTGGCTGGGCTAGCAACAAGCTTGGGGGTGGGGAAATCACCTGAGGATGGGGTATCCTTCCACAGGCACCAGGACAGAAGCTGTGGCCCTTTTTTCTACCTCTTCCTGCCAAGGACTACCAAAATGTCAGCAACAACGACTAACATAAACAAAGCACTACAGCCTAGAGGGGCGATCCCTGTGCTGGCAGTCAACGCAGCTAAGTCCACATCTCCTACTTACACCATGACCGTGAACAAGTCATTTACCCTCCCTCTGGCCTTTGGTTTGCTCATCTGCCCAAAGAAAGGTTCACCCTACGGACGATTCCTGAGATCCCTTCTGATTCTAAATCCTATGATCCTATATTTTTAATTATTATTTTTGGCAGGGAAATGAGTACTTACTTATTATTGAAAACTTGACTGCCAGATGACCCCTATCACCAAGCTGTCTGGAGGTAAGCAGTGCTGAACAGCAGGAGCAGATTATCAGCCACAGTCAGACCCAGCCTGCCCACTGACCCCTCACTTGCTGGGTATTAGCCCAAGTCCATTGGGTCCTTGCCATCCCCAGTCCAACGCTGTGCTGAATCACCACATTTTGATCCTCCCAGACAGCAGGGTCAGAGACAGGGTAGCTAGAAGCCAAGGTCAAGGAACGAGAAGTTCTAAATGAAAGCAAACTTCCTGTCCAGTCACCCTCCACAGGGCAGGGTACTGGATTCTTGCAGCACCCAGTATAGGAAACACTCAGATTCAATAGGACACACTTGACTTTTTGGTCTGTCTCCCTTGTGTAAAGCAATTCTAGTGTTCTAGCACGGTACAGTGTAAAGACTAAACTGAATTCTGAGTCATGGCCCTTGAGTTCAAATGCCCCCGCTGACACTTGTTAGCTGTGTGACCTTGGGCAAGTCACTTAACTTCAGGCTCTCCCTCTTTAAAATGAAAGGGTTAGACCAGATGGCCCCTGAGGTCCCTTCTACCTCTAAATCTATGCTCCTAGGAGTCCATGGCTAGTACTTGGTCTATCCAATATTCCAAATTGCCTCCCAGGATAATTGTCAGGTGGCAATAGTCATCTCTCAGGGCTCTCCAGACTCTTTCTATATCTCCCCATTTCAAGGATGGCTGAGGAGGCAAAAAAGACATGAATATCTGCCCAAACTACTTTCTGAGCCAGAGATAAAGCATAACCTATAGATGAGGAGTCCTGGTTTACTCCTGTGCAGGTCAGCTCATCAGCTTGCCCTCCCCCTAAACAGACACATGGAAATTAACTGTCTTCATGGGTCACTGCAAGTCTATCTGAGCTTCTGGACTCACTTGCTCACCAAGCAGATGCTTAATTATAACCCAGGCATTATTAATCAACACGATTAATACACATACCATACCAGGTAATTAGTTTGCGATTACACTGAAGCAAAAGATTTTATTGCCAAGTGTTTGCTAATTAGTCAGCCTTTCCAGAGGACAGGTAAAATTGAAGGCAATTTTTCTTTCTTTCAAAACAAAATACCCAAAACCTCTTTCCCCTGTCTTCTCATTAATCTCCAGGGCCTACTTTTCCAGTTGAAGGGAGATTCCAGGGAGCAGCCAGAGGAGGTATTTCCCTGAGGTCCATCTTCTCCCCTCCCCATCCCCACAGATGGGCCTTTTAATATGAATTCTAATTAGTTTAGGCTCCTGTTGGGTGCTTTATGCTATAAATTTTCCCTGTGGCTCCTTCCTCTCCCCTCTTGTTTCCTTGTAGGAGATATATTCACTCTTGGCAGAGATAAAGACGCGCCCTTTCTTCCCCAATTTAGGAACTTCTATACAGTGTATTAGAAACAGCCCTGAAGTGACATGTCAAAGGAGCTGGATTAAGATCCTAGGCTCAGCTACTATCTTGGTGACCTTGGACAAATACTTTCACCTCTCTTGCCCTCAGTTTCCTCAGCTGTTAAATGACAAGGTTGCCCTAGATGTCTTCTGACACTCCTTATAGCTCTTGATCTCTGATCCCTTTCTACCATATGCAGGCATCATGCTAAGTGTTTCATATCTTGTGGCTATATTATCTCACTGGGTTCTCACGACAGCCTTGAGAGGTGGTGCTAATATTATCCTCATTTTCCAGTTGAGGAAAGAGAAGGCTTTGAACCAGATGAATTCTGGGGTTCCTTCCTGTTCACAACACTATGGTCTATCTTTAAAAAATATCTAGGTTGAATCGATATATTTTGTTTTTACATCTTAAGTATTTCTGGATTTAAAAAATGAACCCTCCTTTATAACAACAACAAAAGTAAGCTAAGCAAAATCAGCCAACTGAAGGAAGTGGTGGCATCGTTTCGTGCCTCTCATCCCCCACCTCCACCAAAAAGAAGGAGGTGCTTCCTCATCCTCGACCCAAGGCCAAGATCTACCATCACAAGCCCTCAGCACACTGTCTCATTTGGGTGCTCTTTTCATTTACATTACAATAGCTAGTTCAGCTCTCTTCTCTTTGCATTAGTCCATGTAAGTTTTCCTATATTTCTCTGAACTCCTGACATCTCCTGTTTCTTATGGTGTCGTACAAAGATGAGGAATATTTTTGTATGCACACAAGTCCCACTAATCCATCTTACAAAGTCACTCTCAGCATCCCACATACAGATGCTACCAGCACCTTTCCCTCGAGCAGCTGCAGAGCTGAAGAGTCAGGGAAGGGAAGGAGCAGTTATTAAACACCTGCATATGCAGGCATTATATGAAATGCCTTATATCTTGCAGCCACATTATCTCATTTGGTTCTCATGACAACCTTGAGAGGTAGGTGCTAATATTATCCCCATTTTCCAGATGCAAAAATGAAGGCACAGATAGGCCAAGGGACTTGCTCAGTGTCAAGATACTAGAAAATGTCTGAGAAACTCTTCTCCCTGACTCCAAATAGACACTTGAACTCTTTCTTTCCTTCTTTGACCCCTAAAACCTGGCAGGCCTCAGTTTCCTTGCTGACCCGTTGACTCCTAGGCTTTCTTTTCACTTTCAACTATGGCCAACAGTTGAACATCTTGGCTTTGTCTTGACCTCCTGGTCCCTTGGGTGGTGCTGGGCATCTGTCCTGCTACTGCCTAGCAAGATGCCCCATGTGACAATCCCTGAGTAGCTGGATCTGATCTATCCTTTTTGGCTTGACCTCTGAGGAGCTGATGGGAGCAAGAAGGCTTTAGAGCCAAGGGAACGTTCTCCAATCCTTCATGTCTCTTCAAGGCTCTCTTAGGATATGTGGCTTCACTCTCAGTCTATTGCTTGAAGGTCCTTTAGACCCCCTCCTAATCAGCCCAGGCATATGCTAATCTTCACTAAACATTTTCTTCTTTAGAATCATAACATATTTTTGGATACAACATGTTCTTATCATACAGACTAGTTATGTTATACACAGATTTATGAAAAAGTCAGATTGCTGACTGAGTGCCAGGAGAAATGGTCTTAGAAGTACTCCCTGGGCTATAAAAATTGGAGAGGGATCCCAGATGTACATTTCTACCAACCCAACATTGGTTTTAACCAACAAAGGCTTGTGTGTGAGCAGGTTACAACCTGAGGCCCGGAGGGAAACCAGAACAATTATCAAGGAATTACAGGATAGATAAGCTGGTCATGTGACTTGCAGGGTGTGTCAGAGGCCGAATTTGAACCTAGGCTTTGCACCCTAAAGGACAGGACTCCCTATCCACTTGGCCTCACTGCCTCTCAACAAATGCTTATCAAATTGAATTGAATTAAATCATATTGAAAGACAGGGTGATAGTAGTAGATTGAGTACAACATAGGGGGTTAGGAAGACCTGAACTGAATCCTGCCCCAGACATTTACTAGCTTTGTGACACTGGGCAAATAATTTTACTTTTGTATGCCTCAGTTTCCTCATCTATAAAATGAGGTGATCTGATGACCTCAAAAGTCCCTCCCAGCTCTAAGTCAATGATTTTAGGCTAGGTCTGGCTTTGTTGTTATGAGGTACATTACATTCGTCAGCTCACTAAAGCCACATGAGGTAGGCAGTGGAAATCTTAGTCTCCCCATGGTACAGATGAGGAAACTGAGGCTTGGAAGGAGGGAATAACTTGGTCAAGTTTACACAGCTGCTAAGGGTAGAGCTTGGGTCTCTGATTGTCTCTAGGCCACCTAGTCTAGCTCCTCATCTATTGTTTACAGTAAGCAGTGCTCCAGGGACTTCCTTTAAGACCCAAACCAAGTCTTCCATTGGTCGCCCAGGACAAAGCCTGCTTTTGCAGCCTTCCTCTGCATTGCTTCCATTTCCACACTCTGTTCCTGCAAGTCAGCCTTCCCGCTGGTGCTCACACGTGACACTCCATACATCAGTCTTTACCTGGGCTGCCCCCAAAAGTGGAATGCACCTCCCAGCTCACCTCTGTCTCAGGCTCTCTTGTTTCCTGCAAAACTCAGCTCAGGTCTTATCTTCTACACAGCTTCCTTCAACAACTGGGGATACAAAGTTACAAGGAAAAGCATGGCCTTCCCTCAAGAAGCTTACATTAAGAGAGGAGGGGACAGGAAAGGCAGCATGACAGATATATCCATAAAATTAAGAAAAAGACATTTTGGGTGGGGGGTAGATGCAAGGGTGAGAAGGGAATGCTAGGGAGAATCAAGAGACATTTCACGGAAGGGCGGGGACTGGGCTGAACCTAGAAAGGGGCCAGTGTTTCTATCAATTCCCCTTCTGGGGAGCCTGAAAGACAAAAGCCCTTTCTAAAATGTCCAATGGTCCCTCTCGGGGACCCCTTACACATCTGGTGGGATCCTGCTTGTGATATGAAAAATAATCACTTTACAAAACTAATGCAAACACTTTCCAGATGAGAGGTCACCCCAGCTGAGGTAGGCAGGTCAAGAGCAGACGCCATCTCCCATCTTGCCCAACCTGCAAAAAATCCTACCTGTTGTCTCAAAGGTGGGGGGATGGGAGGGTTGGAGAAGAGCCATGTGCAAGTCTGAAACAATCCATCCTGCACCTGGCTACTTCAATCCATCTTCCTAAAGCATGGTTTCCAGCATGTTCCGCCTCTCCTCAAGAGCCTGCACTGGCTCTCCACTGTCTACAGGATAAAACTGAAATTCCTCTGCCAAGGACCCTATAAAACCTTCCCCAAATTTGTTGTCATTATCCCTAAACCAGGATGGAGTCTGCTCCTGTGCCCTGACATGAACAGAAACTGTGGCACTACTGTCTCTGTTCATGTTGAGCCAACTCCAGGGAGACACCAAAGCTGGCATTTATTTTGCATTTCCAGGCTAAAAAAACAACATAACCTCAACTGATTCTCAAAAGAACCCTATGAGGTAGGTACTGGGGAATTCCTATATCCCCATTTTACAGATGAAGAAATTGAGGCATAGACAGGTTAGCCAGGTAGGCCTGTGTGCACCTGCATGACAGATCCCAGACAAACAACAGACTCTCCCAATTACCCTTGTTTACATTCTATAGGCTTATAAGTACGTATTTAAATACATACGAAGAAAGCATAGCCTTATAATGGGCTGGAAGAACTAGAACTGAGCTTTGAGGGAAACTCGCGATTTTAAGAGGACAGGAGGAAGTATTGGGAAATGGTCAGGATTCCAACCTAGGTCTTTCTTAACTGAGCATCCAGCAGTCCTCCTTCCATCCTACCAAAAGACTTGACTTTCTAGGCAACCAGATGGTGGAGAGCATAAAATGATGAACCTGGAATCAAGACCTGAGTTTAAATCTGGCCTCAGTCACCTATGAGCTCTATGACCCTGAGTAAGTCACTTAAATGCTCTGTGCCTCAGTTTCTTCATTTGCAAAATTGGGCTAATAATACCAAGGGTTATTGTGAGGATCAAATGGGATAGTTGTAGAGAGTTTTACAACTTTAAAGCATTCTTTAAAGACTAGCCAGCACAATCATTATTATTTCCGCTTGTTCCTCTGCCAAAGACCACTCATGTCCTACCTCCTCTTAACATTGGTCCATAATAATATAAAACTCCCTTCTCCTGTACTGGGGTGTCATTCAAGGTTATTTTACACTTAATCATGGACTGACCTGCAGTTTTCTTTCTTGTTCATGTGAGTGTACAGCTTCCCTTCTCCCAACGAGTCTGTAAGATTCTGCAGGGGCCATGTCCTCAAGGTGCATTGCTGAAAGGACCCTTGGGGGTCATCTAGCTGAACCCCTCTCATTTAACAGAAGAGCATACTGAGAGGGCCAGGCCAGTGAAGCTACATGTCCCAAATCATACAGGGGACGATGGTGGAGCAGGGACTCAAACCCTAGTGCCTAACTCCAATCCCAAAGGGCTTTGCCACCCTCACCCCTGTATCCCATCTATTACCTAGCACAGGACAGGCACAGAGGGGGCATGTATGAAATTCTTGGTGAATGGATGGATGCATGGGGAACTGCAGCCAACCTCTGAGGGAGATGGTAAAGGAGGCAGCGGGTATTTATGGGGTGACGCGCTTATTAAGGCCCTGGAATGTATCAGATGCTAGAGATACAAAGAAAAAGCAAATACAATCCCGCCTTCCAGAAACTTCCAACGGGGGAAGCAATGTGTACATTCACATGGGTATGTGTCTTTATATAGGCACACAATGTATATATTATATAGGCATATTTATACATAGGTATAGTATATGTACACATATGTTATATAGGCATACAATGCATACATTATACAGACGTATCTATACACAAGTATACTGCATGTATACATATATTATATGGGCATACACAGGCACACACATCCTGGGTGCTACGGGCATGATGTCCCTCCCCAATCTGGAAAACCAGTGTAAAACTTTTTGGCCCTCCCTTTGTACCAAAGGAGTCTGAATTCTTATGGCATTAAAAGGCACCATATTATATACAATACTACACACGTATTTTATGCATTTCTGAGTTTCTAAACTTCTTTCTGTCATCTGCAGCTTCTGTAACCCCCTCAAAAAAATTTCCATTTAATTTCTCACACCAACTTGCGAGACAGCAGAATCACAGTAGAGAAAGTTGTGATGTAAAAAGGGAAAACCATATTTCTATAATAATTACGCAATGCATGCACTTACAGAAGGATATATTCACACATAGGTGTACAATGTATACATTCATACAGGTATGTATTTACACATGGCCATAAAATGTATACATGATACAGGTACATGCTTATACATAGTATACAACACATATATTTATATACAAAACATCCAAGGCACCCTTGGGAGGGGCAGGTACAGGGACAGCACCAGCCTTTTGGAGGATGGGGAGGGGAAGACCTTTTGCAGAAGTTGGAGCTGAAGCCGAGTGTCCAAGGAAACTCTGAATTTCTTGAGGTGGAGGCAGCCCCATTCTGCAGGGGTTTAGAGATGTGGGGGCCGTTCCTCCAGGAGCACAGAGAAACCTTTTACTCCAAAAAGCCCTCACCCTCTCGGTGCTTTTACCCGCTGAAGTCCTGTGGCCCAGCGCCAACCTGAAGGTTTCACAGCTTCAGACGGAAGCCTTCTGAGGTCAGCGGACAGGGGGCTTGCCAAGTACTCAGCAAAGAGGAAGCGCATTCCTTAAGGTGGGCAAGGGAAGAGACGAGCAGCCACGCCTCGGTTTGTTTTGGATTTGTTTCCACTAGGGGTTGGCTGGGGCCTTTCTCTGTTGGACTCAGATCTAAGACTATATATGGTGAAAGGGACAGAGGAGATAAACTCCACCCCCCCTTGCCTGTCCTCCCCTCCCCCTAAACATGTGCATGAGCTCACACACACATACAGGCATACAGAGCACATTCTGGTCTAATGAGAGAAGGATTCAGATGTAGGGTATGGAGTCAAGAAGACCTGGGTTCTCGTCTTCGCTTTCCTACTAACTCTCAGTATGACCTTGGGCAAGTCAGTTCCCTGTCTCTAGATGTCAAGCCTCTGTAAAATGAAGACGTGAGATGAGGACAAGTGAAATGCTTTGTAAACCCTGAAGCATGATAGCAATTTAAGTATTAGCTCATAATAATTGGCTACTTATTATAATCATAACAATTTATTATGATTTCCAAAGTCCGTCCCAGTCCCAGATGTCAGATTCCATGACTTGTCACTTACTACCTGGGTGATACTGTGAGCAAATCATTTCACCTTTGCATGCCTCAATTCCTTTATCTGTCGAAAGGTTATGGAACAAGGAAAGAGGTCAGAATTTGGAGTCAGAGGACTTGAATTCAAACCTGAGCTCTTCCACTTGCCATCTAACAGACCCTAGGCAAGTCAATTCAATTCTGTGGTCCTCAGCTTCCCCATCTATTACATCAGTAGGTTGAAGTCAATAATTTGGTGCATTGGATAAGGATGGCCACCAGGGTAACCAATGATGGGTTGATGAGATCTGACCACACTCCAGAATATGTAAAGGTGAGAATAATGGGGGTATTCTAAGGGCTCTCCAATGCCATAAAAAAAATCCCTCTCCTTCCCCCTGCCTGTCCCCTCCCCATACTTGCAAAGGGACTCATACTAGCTCCCCATTTACAGGGGGAACTTTGAGGCTGACTTGGCCCAGGAACATCTCCCATGGATGAGGCAGAAGCTTGCTCCTCATTCGTCTATAACACTAGCAGGCCCAGCTTTAAAAGGAAATGTTTCAGGCCCCACTCCACCCAGAGGCAGAAAATTGCTTCAGTGAGCTATCCAATTCCCCAAGAAAGCCACAAGGCTGAGCTGACCCTGCCAGGTTCTGGAAGAGGCCAGCAGGGGAGCTGTCAGGGTTTTAATAAAAAAGAGGAAGATGGCTGGAAAGAAGAGAATCTCCAAGTCCTTGGGCTGGAGCCCCTGTTAGCTGGGACTTTCAGAAGTCACCCTGCTGCTTCCAGGAAGGAACTGACAAACCAACATAAACTGGTACAAATTTGCCCTGCTCAAAGAACGCTGTAGCATCACAGCTAGAACTGTGAGATCTCAGGGACCTTAGAGGCAAACCCTCATTTCACAGATGAGGAAACCGAGGTCCAGGGAGATTGAATTACACAGACAGTAAATATCAGAAAAGATTAGGATCAAGGTTCTCTGACTCCAGAGCCAGCATTATTTCTACTACACTATACTGTCTCTAGGGATGGAAGAACAGAGGGAGCGAGAGAGAGAAAGAGAGAGAGAGAGAGAGAGAGTCCAAGACAGAGAGACAGAGATGATAGAGGTAGGTATGTAAATGCAGAGAAGAGAGAGAATTCTTCTTAATCACTTACTATGTGCCAAACATCACATTTTGCAGGAGCTGGAAGGGCCCCTAGAAAGAAGAATGTTAGACTGGAATCACATTTGCCATCTTTAGCTCTAGGGTTTACAAGAAGCTGTCCTCCAAAAAGCCCTGTAAGCTAGGTAGCACCATTCCACCCACAAGGAAACTGGGGCTCAGAGAGTTATTTTCAGAGTGATTTTTCCTGGCTATTTGCCTGCTGACATACCTCATAAATGAAAGGCACTCAAATTTCTTTAGTGAGATGACTCCTGATTTATTTGCCTATAGACACAAAGTCAAGATTTGAATCCAGATCTGCTGACTCCAAATCCTATGGTCTTTCCTTTGGATGACCATAGAATATAGAACCAAGGGTGCTAAACCTGAAATGGTGGTGATGATGTCAGAAAAGTGTTCATATAATTTTAGAGATGTGTATGAAGTGAATGTCACAGCTGGAATGGGAATGCTAGAGTTGTAAAGGGTCTTAGGATATAGAACACAGGATGTCAGAGCTAGGAGGAGACCTTAGGATATAGAACACTGAATGTAAGAGCTAGAAGGGACCTTACATGGAATGCCAGACCTGGGAAGGAACTTAGAACATGGAATGTCAGAGCTGAGAAGGACCTTAGAATATAGAACATTACAGCTGGAAGGAGCCTTAGAACACAGAATGTCAGAGGTAGTAGGAAACCTTGGCTATAGAACACCCGATGTCAGAGCTGGGAGGGACCTTACATAGAATATCAGAGCTGGGAGGGGATTTAGAACATGGAATATTAGAGCTAGGAGGAACTTAGAACAGAGAACACCAGAGCTGGAAGGAACTTTGATGCCCGTCTTGTCTGATGTTCTTATCTAACAGTTGAGGAAACTGAGACCAGAGAATAGTCATGCCTTGCTCAAATTCAACCAGGCTAAAAAGAGCAGAACCAGAATTTTAGGCCTGGTCAGGGAAGTACCTTGGGCAAAGATCACAGCTATTCAGGGGTGGAAATGGGACTAGGTGCTGAGTCTGCTGCCTCCTGGGTCAGTGCTCTTTCCAGCAGAGGGGCATAAGCTCCCCATCCCATGGGATGATGAATCCAGAGGTCATCTAATCCAACTTCGTTTTACAAAGGAAACTGAAATGGCAGCGGGGGCAGGAGGTATATGTGTGATGTGGCTTGCCCCAGATCATGCAGCAGAGTCAGCAGCAAGAATGCTCCTTCCCTGGCCCCTAGATTGCACTAACCCTGGGCTGTCACCCTTCCCTCTCCCCACTGGTTCCTCCTCTGACATCCCAGGGCAGCAGAGAGGCTAGCGAGAGAGCAGCAGAGCCAGGAGGAAGGAGTTGGAAAATCTCCCACTGACTCCCCCCCACACACACACACATCCTATTCTCTCCCCTCCCACAGCAGCATTTATGTGGAATTCCTCCAAAGTTTTCATTCACACAGATCAGAGACTCCTCTTATGGCTTTCCTCAAATGTTTTTCATTACCGCTGTTCCCTCGCCTGCACCCCAGCTCCCCCAATCCTCTTTTCAGTTGCAGAGTTCGCAGCTTGGGCTGATGTGAAGAATGGCAAATGAGAATTTTTTTTACCTGCTAATTTGGTTTCTGACCCCCTGCTGTCTGCCCAGACTGAACCGCCTGCTTGCAGGAGAGGTAGGGTGGGTGAGAGAGAGGGGGAAGGGAGATGATGGAAAGCCAGGCAGCCGGCAGCCAGCTCCCATTCATTGGCCCTAGAAGGGAAAATGCAGGCTAGTTGTGAGTGTAACACAGGTGCCAGGGTATAGGAGGCTGGGTGATTCAGCATGGATGGAACAGAGCGGAAGAGACACAGGGGCGGGGACACCAGCAAAAATCCATCAACACTCGCCACCTTTGCTTCCTTTCCTCTCATTCTCTTTTTCATCCTGGGCAATCTGGCTTCCAGTCTCATCATTCAGCCCAGACTGCTCTCTCCAAAGTCACCAACGATCTCTTAATTGCCAAATTGAATGGCCTTTTCCCAATCTAATTTCCTTCTTCACCTCTCTGCAGCATGCAACACTGCTGACTTCTCTCGTCTCCTGATACATCCTCTCTCCTCTGCTTTCGTGACATTGTTTTCTCTTGGTCCCATTCTTTGTTGGACTGCTCTTCTTCATTTGCTGGATCTTAATCCAAGTTACATATATTGAACATGGGTCGAGTCGAGTCATCAAGCACTTATGAAGCACCTACTGCGTTCCCCTCACTATGGTAAGCACTGAGGATACAAAGAAAGGCAAAAGATGGTTTCCGTTTTCAAGGAACTCACAAGGTAGTGGGAGAGACAACCTGCCAACACCTGTACCCAGACAAGAGATATCCAGGATAAATCAGAGAGAAGCAAAGAAAGAGACTACGTGCATTAAGGCGATGTCTCCCGAGGCTCTGTCCTGGGCTTTCCTCTCCTCTTCCTTTATATCACCTTACTCAGTGATCTCCTTAACTCCCATGAAGATAACTGTCAGCTCTATGCAGGTCTACATACCGGAATAACTTGGTCTGTTGTACTTTGCTTTATTTCTCTTTGCAGATGTTGCGTTTATTACAAATGGAGGGTTTGGGGCAACCCTGTGTCAAGTCTATCAGCACTGTTTTTCCAACAGCACATGTTCACCTCGTGTCTCCGTGTCCCATTTTGGTAATTCTCCCAATATTGTAGACTTTTTCATTATTATCATATATGTTATGTTGATATGTGATCAGGGATCTTGGATGTCATTCTGTGATTGTTTGGGGATGCCATGCACCACACCCACATGAGCCCGTGCATTTAATTTATAAAGATTGTGTGTTCTCTATTGGCTCCACTGACCAGTCGCTTCCAAGCTCTCTCCCTCTCCTTGGGCTTCCCTATTCCGAGACACAACAATGTCAAAATCAGGCCAGTTAATAAACCGACAATGGCCTCTAAGGGCTCGAGAGAATAGAAGAGTTAGTCGCTACAGCAAACTTCATTGTTGTCTTTTTAAAGACATTGCCACATCCCAACCTTCAGCAGCCACCGCCCTAACCAGTCAGCAGCCATCAACATCCAGGCAAGACCCTCCACCAGCAAAAGATTACGGCTTACTCAAGCCTCAGATGAGGGTTAGCGTTTTGTTTTGTTTTTTAGCAATAATGCATTTTAAATTAAGATATGTAGATTGTTTTTTTCAGACGTAATGCTATTGAACATTTAATAGACTAGTGTAAACATAACTTTTATATGCACTGGGAGATCAAAAAATTTGCGTTGACTTGCTTTATTGTGGTGGTCTGGAACCCAACCTGCAATATCTCCAAAGTATGCCTCTATCCAGCCGTAGACCGTCTCCTGAGCTACAGTCCCACATCACCCACTGCCTATTGGACATCTTCAGCTAGACTTCTTGAAGGCATTTTCAAACTCAACATTCCCAAAACAGAATTCATCATCTTTCCTTCTTCTGTATTCTCTTATCACCCCCTCCTGACAGTCATCTGAGTATATAACTTCAGTGTCATCCTTAATACCTCATTCACACCCTGCCCCACACATATCCAGTCTGTTGTCAAATCTTGTAATTTTTGCTTTCACAGAATCTCTTGTACATGTCTGCTTCTCTTCCCTCACATTGCTACTACTCTAGTAAAGACCCTCATCACCTACCCCAGGGCTATTGCCTTCTAACTGGTCTCCCTATCTGAAGTCTTTTCCTACTCCAATCTATCCTCCATTCAACTGTTAAGAAAATTTTTGTCTTGTAAAGTCTGATCTTCTCTCTCTCTCTCTCTTTCTCTCTTTCTCTCTGTCTCTCTCTCTCTGTTTGTCTTTCACACACACACACACACACACACACACACACACACACACACACACACACACAAACCCAACTCAGTGACTTTAGAGTCTCTTTCTTACCTTCTGGATCAAATCGTCTTCTTACACTTTAATCCCACCACCCACCCAAGCACTCTCCCTTCTAGCCACCCTAGCTCACTATCACATCTCAATGCAAATGACTTTCAGATCAATATATCCAACTTCAGTATCTCCCCTGAGATTCAGTCCCACTTCACTAATTGCTTACTGGCACTTCATACTAGGTATCCCAGAGGCAACTCAAAGTCAACATGTCTAAAACTGAACTCATTACTCTTTCCCATAAGCACCCCCCTGGCCCCCAACTTTGCCAAATTTCTCTGTTTCTATTGAAGGCATCACCACCACCCTTTCAGTATTTTCATTTCATACTCTTGGCATGTCTTGGACTCCTCATATCCAGTTAGTTGTCAAGTCTTATTATTTCTAAGTTCACATCTTTCACAGCTGTGGCCTTAATTCAGACCCTCACTTAGATTACAGCAGCAGCTTAATTGGGCCTCCCTGCCTCAAGTCTCTCCCTACTCCAGTCAATCATACACATGGCTATCGAAGTGACTTTACTTAATAAATACATGTTGATTGATAGATTAATATCCAAAGGAGAATTAGGCTATGGTAGAGAGATCTTAGCATAAAACTGTAAATGCTTTAGGATTGGATCATCATGGAATGTCTGGGGGAGCTGGAAGCTAGAAAAGCATCCAGGATTATGAGGCAGAAGACGTTCTACTACCCTATGCCTGAGTCAACCTACATCTGGTCTACTGTATTCTATCTAAGGTACCAGACCCTTCTTATCTGTGTAGCTTTGGTTAAAGTATTTAACTCTTTTATGCCTCAATTTCCTAATCTGTGAAACTGGAGTCTCACACTTTCTGCCTCCATTCTACATAAGCAGAAACTATGATGCAAAGAGAAGAGATTAAACCACAGTGGCACTAGTCGACATTGGAATGGGGACTCAAGATCATCTCATCCAACATCAAGACCCATGTGCCCTTTCCATTATGCTACATGGACTCTCCAACCTCTCTATGTCTCTGTTCCCTCATCTGTAAAATGAGGAGGACTAGACTAGTTTCTCTTTAGTGTTCTATTCATATCAGAAAATTTAAGAATCTGAGTGTAAGAAAAAATATAACACTTAGTGCTTGTTAATACGTTGTCTCAGTTGCCAGTGATGGCACTTGATTCTCACACTCGGTGAAAGGTAGCTAGACAGAGAGACCTACTTTACCAAGGAGGAGCAGTGACATGGCTCCTAGCCCCCCAGGGCAGGAATTTTCTTCCTTCTAAAGCTTTGGTCAACTGATAGAAGACAGATGACTTTGGAAGGAAGGCAGAGGGTGGGTCCCAAGCAAGATCCAGATTTCTGAAACCCAGGTTCAAGTCAGTTCATCTTCTTGCTCAAGTCAGTGTGAAAGCAATACAATGCAGTAGGTAAGGCTCTGTATTCTAATTCTGAGGACCTAGGTTCAAATTCTGTAGCTTATACCAACCTCAGGCAAATCCTCTCAAAGCACCCTATTTCCTTCCAGCAAAATGAAGGGGCTGGATTAGACAGTCTCCAAGGGTCCATCTAGTTATAAATCCTGGTAGCCTACATGGGCAAGCCCCTCACAGCTGGAGAGGAGGAATGCTTCCTTTATAACCTGAGTCCCTGACTTCAAAAGGACCAGGTGTCTGGCCCAGCATGGCTCAGGACCAGTAAATGCTGCTATGATGCCAACTAATGTTTCCCCAAGTCCTCCTCTGAGGACACACAAGATTAAATGTAGCAGATCTCAGCAGAGGGGCTATGCAAGCCTGCTATGTCCTGATTTCACAGTGATGTCATGGTGTCTGTAGGTTATGGGGGAAGAGGGTGCTTGGTTGGGGGGCTGGGAGTGGAGAAGGCTGTCCTTGGTGCTGAGGAGAGGGAGGGCTCCAAAATCAATGCTACCCTTCTAGAAAACTTAAGTCATCTTCTGGGAGCTCCTCAGATTGCCTTGAATATCTGTGCATTAATAATAACAGCTAACTGACATTTATACCATGCTTTAAGGCCTGAGAAGTACCCTTATTTAGTTCCTATTGTGTGCCTAGTACTGTGCTCAGCACTGGCAATGTAAGTCCGAACCAGGTCCTGCCCACAAGGAGTTGACTATCCATCTGGGAAAACAGAAAAAATTGGAGTCAGGAAGACCTAGGTTTGGTTCAGACTCTCACACTTAATAGCTGTGTGTGATGCTGGGCAGGGCATTTAGCCTTAGTTTCCTCATCCATAAAACGAAAAGTTGTGATTTGATGGTTTCTAGGGTTTCCAAATCCTATGTCCTGAAGGCCTGTGCTAAACATTGTATGTGTGTGCATGCTCGTGTGTATGTGTGTGTGTGTGCATTCGTGTGTGTGTGTGCTGGGGATAGGAGAGTGGGGGTGATGGTGGAAAGCAGAGTGGATTACGAAATGGGATACAAGAGAACAGTAGCATCCCTCCCTGTAGCAGGGTTCTACATAGATAACTCTTGTTTGATTCTTATAGCAACCCTGTGAGACAGGTGTTATTATTTATCTGCATTTAACAGATGAGGGAAACTGAGGCTCAGAGAAAGGCCCCACACAACTAGAAGTGTGAGAGATGGGATCTTCCAGAATCCAATTCAAGCAGTTTATTCACTATGCCAGTCAGCCAGAGCTTGCTCCCTGCTGGGAAGGAAACTTCTCTAGCAAGGGGCTGCCCCCGGGGGACAGAGTAATGGGCTGGCCTTCCTGCTTGACTTTGAGACTCTGTGTTGTTTATGAATTACTTTCCTGGGTTGTTTTTATTAAAAAAGGGAAAAAAATCCAGGCAGCCAGCAGGGTGAGTGATTAACATCCATTGGTTTCACTCATAAGGCCCCAGGGCCCCACAATCTATCTGGAATTGTAGCGGGGATTCTGCCTGGTGGAAGACATAATGTTCCTGTCTCTGGGCAGGGCAACTTTTACAGAACAAGCAGGGGAGAAGGAGAACCTCTGGGATGCTCAAGGTCAAGATCTTTTCCACCCTGGCCTGAAGCTTTGCAAATCATGCACCTATGTCGAGACTGTGGGCAGCTGATTGACCAAAGTCAACCACTTTTCGTGCCAACCTTTTGAAATGATAGAAGTTGAAGGTTAAGAAGAGCCTGGGAAGGTCATCCATTCTCATCTCTCCCTCCATCTGTTCGGAAGACAGATTAGCCTTGTCCCAGAGGGAGTAGAGTACAGGATGGACAGTACAGAAAAACAGCTAGAAGCTTGATCCTTCCAACTAGGGCATTTCCAAAGGGAATGGGTTGCCTTGGGAGGCAATGGGCTTAGCCTCTTTCACTTGAGGTCTTGGGCCCAAGGTCAGGTAATTGTTTGCCATTTATGGTATAGACAGGAGGCTGATTCAGGTATAGACTGGATCTGATGGCATTTCAGGTCAAATTGAGCCAAAAAAGCATGAGAATGGATGGGCAGAGGAGCAGGGAATAAGCATTTACTAAGCACATGCCAGGCACTGTGCTAATCACTTTACAAACATTATCTCATTGGATTCTCACAACAATCCTGTGCATATTTAACAAGGCTTGTCCGTGTTTCAGAGATGAGGAGTCTAAAGCTCAGCACAGTAAAGCGACTTTCTAGAAGTCACACAGCTAGGGATTGGGTTTTGGGGTCTTTCAACTGAGCCTACTCTACACGGTACCAAGAAGATAACACATTTAATAAATGCTTTTTGACTTGACTTGAGATGCCATCAGATCCAATCTAGACCTGCATAAGCATCTTCTCAGCAACATGACACACAATTATGATTCCCATTTTACAGTTGAAGAAACAGAGGCAGGCAGATGATAGGGTCACACAAGTAGTAAGTGTCTGAGACTGGATTTGAACCCAGGACTTCCTGACTCTAAGTCTATCTACTGCACCAAACAGCTGCACTGATCTAAAAAATATCTTTTTAAAAATAAAATCCTGGAATACCTAAATGTCAGCTATTATAAAAATGTCCAGGGGCTCCCCTATTGCCTGCCAACTAAAGTATGAACTCCTTTTCCTGGCATTCAAGATCTCTCACAATTCTGCATCTTCACCTTTAAATCATTCATTCACACTCATTTTCTATTCACCCATCCAGCCAAACCAGACAGCTTTCTACCCACCCACCCTCAATTTGATCTTGCCTCCCCAGCTGTGCTAACACAGTGCCTCTCCTCCCATTACTTGATAAACTCAAAACCATTCCAAAGAGTGCAACTAAAATGCTGCCTCCTCCAGGAAGCCTCCCTTGGTCACTGATCCCCTCCCCAGCAACTTTCTTTAACAGACCTTACATCACAGATTTTTCTACACTTCTCTAATGTACTTGTCAGATAATATTGTCTCTAATATTGGTGTCTGCATCTCCCCATCCCCCTCCTCTATTCTCCATTCCATTATACTGTGAGGTCTCTGAGTATAGGGCCTGGACCTGATCTAAATTCTGTATTTACCTTAGCACAGATCATGGTACCTAGTATAGAGAGCATTTAACAAGCTTTTGTTGAATGAATACTATTGTTGCAAAACACATTCCAGAAACTGGCCTGAAACATCTCCGGGGTCCAAAGATGTGCCTGTGAAGTCAGCCCAGCCCTTGGTAACAATGATGGATTGGCATTTTTTTCTTATACATAGCCTAAATCTATGCTGCTTTTACCATTTCTACCTTCAGTGGGCTCACTTGTTTTCTTTTTTATAACTCATAATAATAACGCTATTTCTAAGCTTGAGAGGCAGCATGCCATAAGATATAGGGTACTAGATCTAAGAGGTAGTTAGACCTGGGATCCAATACCACTTCAAACCCCTTCATCTCTCTGTGTCTCAGCTTCCTCATCTGCAAATTGAAGGGATTAGATTTGATGGCCCTAAGGTCCCTTCCATCCTTAAGTCTATGACATAAAAACCTGTTCCCTCATCACCTGTTAAATTTCTACACATCCTTTAAAGTCCAACTCAAATGCCACCATGTCCAGGAAGCCTCCATTGTTTGGGTGGTACTGACCTTCCCTCTCAGGAGTCACACAGACTTTTGCTTTATCTCTCAAATTCCTTCACCATGCAACACTATGGTTTTCTGTCTTTGTTCTTGTTTTGAGGTGATCCGGGTTAAGTGGCTTGCCCAGGGTCTCACAGCTAGTGTCTAAGGCTGGATTTAAACTCAGGTCCTCCTGGCTCCAGAGCCACTGCACTATCCACTGCATCACCCAGCTGCCTCTACACTGTGTTTTAAATGCATCTGGGTTTGTTTTTGTGTTTTGTCTGCCTCCTAGACAGAGCTCCATAGGGGGAGGAATTGTGTAAACTTTCTAGCTCGGCATATAGAAGGGACCAGAAAACTTCTCTGAAGGAATGAGATCAGATAAGTTTTTTTTCCCAGCTTTGCAGATGAGGAAACTGAGGCTCAGAGAGGCATGTTGGACCTGGGGATATGCACTCTGTTGTGATGGTTCTAATACTGGTGCTCTTTTAGTTGCACAATGGTGCCTGTGATAACATGGAAAGAGGGTGTCTGCACTCAGAGACGATGGCTTTGGGACAGACACACAGATCCTCCGGAGACTCACTGAGACTGCATTAAGTAAGAAAAGCAGCCTCTCTGCTCCCACTGGCAGGCAAGGCTTGTCTGATATGTCACCCATTTGTTCTGCAATGGAATGAAAGTGGGCTGAACTCATATCCTGGGAAGATACATTGAGGGTGAGGGGCTCTGCTCAGAAATCACCAGTTGAACAAACCTGACTGGACTAGAACTGATGTGGAAGGGACCCAGTGGAGGCAGGCGGGCTGGAGCATCAGAAAGGCCTAATGAAGTTTGTAAATAAGATTAATGCCTCTGGAAGCAACCAGGCAGGAGGAGGGAGAAGGAGGGGAGAGGTCATTGCAAAGAATGGGAGAACAAGCATTTGGGTACAGGGTAAATACAAACATCTACACACCCAAACACACACACACACACACACACACACACACACTAAACCTGATGTGGCTTACATGCCAGATTGTGTGTGTGTGTATGTGTGTGTGTGTGCGTGTGTGTGCGTGTGTGCGTGCGTGTGTGTGTGTGTGTGTGCGTGTGTACCACATCCTGACACAAGCCGCCTAGCTAAATGTAATTGAATTACATGAAGTCTTGGCCAGGTTCCTGCAGGAGAGCACACACTTACGATTCACACCCCCAGAAATTCTTCCCATGGGGTCAATGATCAAAGGCTCCTTCAGTGGCCAAGCAGTCCCCAAACTCCTTCTCCTGTTTAATTTTAAAGCAAATGGACAGAGCTGTTTGGAAACCACATACCCATATTTCATGCTCTCTTCCAAGCTCCCAGAGAGTCAAGCCAGGTTCCAGAAAGGGATTCAAAGAGATGAGTGACAGAGGGAAAGTAGGGAAAGAGATGGAGAGATTCATTCACAGTCACAGAACCCTTCAGAATTGGAACAGAGGTCATCTTGTCCAGACTTTAAGAATCAAAAGATAACAGATTTAAGCTGAAAAGGAACTTAGTTTTCCTTTGTCCTTAGAGTCCAACTCCCTCGTTTTTACAAGTGAGTAAAATGAGGCCCCACTCAATGAGGTTAAGTCACTTGCCTAAGGTCATAAGTAAACAGCAAGTAGGAGAGATCAAATTTGAACCATGCCCTCAGACTCTAGATTGGGAGCTCTTTTCCACTGTACCACCCCCAATCTATCACTGAAACAAACAGAACATCCTCTACAACATTCCCAGTAGGGGCTCATCCTCTTCCAGTCTACTCTTGAAGATTCCAGGTGATGGGACATTCATGACCTCCAGAGGCAGTCCATTATACATCTATCTGGGTAGTTCAAATGATTAGGAAAGATTTTCTTTGGAGGTACTAAAACTTGCTGCTCTGTAATTTCCCCATGTCGCTCCATGTTCTGCCTCCCAGAGACCACGACTACCAATAACATTTATTATCATACCCATTTTACATATGAGGAAACTAAGGCTACATCAGGTTAAGTGACTTGCCCAGAGCCACTTACATAGTGTCAGAGTCAGGGTTTGAACTCAGGTCTTCCTAATGTCCAGCACCCTAGCTGCTGTAACAATACTCAACAGGAATCTGTTCAACAATATTCCCTAACAACCCTTTCTTGAAGTCCCCTAGCACAGTGGTCTCACAACTTTTGAGATCTTAAACCCTTATCAACAAAAAAAAGTATGAGCATGTGCCCTTCCGTGCTTCGGGTTACTTATTATAAACTATATATATACTGCTATGCTGATAATCATGTATATTATAGAATTTCAAAGATGGCATAAAATATTTTTTAAAATAATACATTTATTAAAATAAGCTTTTGTTCTTGTTAAATTTATTAATGATGGTATTTTAAGCAAGAGTACTGTGATCAAATATGCTTCATTTTAAAAATCTTGAGTAAATATGTTTGTGATACAGCAGTTCCAAGGTCTGGTTCTAAGCTCAGTCTATTTTGATCCTTGATGTTAACACCTGTCAAAGCTGAAAAAGATACCTCACAGTGATTTCTAGGAGCAAGAAGAAGCCCATCATCGGCGAACTTGCTGAATTACGACACTCATTTTTTTTTCAATCTATTCCACCAATTATGCAAAGAGTTTTGCTAAAATTCAGCTAGTAAATTTCCATTTCCCCCAATGTCAATCAGTTGTTCTTGCCAACTAATTGGAAGGTGTTATATTTTTATACTTTTAACAAAGAGGTTCAAAACCCTCTGAAATTCTTTGTTTGGAAGATTTTTAAACAAGTTCAAGAACTTCATTTCCAAGATTTTCAAGTATGCAGACATGATCATTTTTTATAGGTGGCAAATACTGGTTTTCAGGAATCCAGAGAGAAGCTTCCTCCAGGGACCTGAATCTTTTGCTTCTTTGCTATTCCAGGCTAATAGCAAGCCAGGATCAGTAACACTAGAACCATGTGCTAGCGTTCAGCCCACACCCTCAGCCTCCACATGCTCAGTTCCCTTTTCATGTCTGTGGCTCAACCTGAAGGTCAATCCAGGGGAAAACCAAAAAATTCGACTCTGAGTTCTGGAGACTCTCTTACGATTGAAGGACAACATCAAAAGTTCAGATACCAATGTGAATGAATGAATGAAAAGTTATTTATTAAGTAAAGTAAGTACTTACTATGGTTTAAGTACTTGTTAAGATCTGGAGATAGCAATACAAAGAAAAAAGCAAGATGGTTCCTGTTCTATCCATTTGGCCACACATATAGAAGAAGGAAGAGGGAGAAGGGGTGAAGAGGTAGGTTGATCTGGGGAATCACAGGGATGGCGACTGAAGCCATAACATCATTGGCCAATGCGCCCTTTCCAAGAAGGCTAGTGTTGATTTCATCACTGCTCTGAGTCTACAGATGGGAAGCAAGAGAAGGAGATCCAAGAGGCAGCACAGGATGAAGATGTCCAGGGTGCACAAGGTAGGTGGAGATTCTGGGCAAGAACCAGACATGGTGAATGTTCATCAATCAGAAGACCAAGATCCCAGGATGACAGCTGGAGGCAGAAACTCCAGAGGATGGGAGCCTGAGGGTGGCTAAGAAACAAGCATACTCGGTTTGGGTCAGGGATGGATGTGATGATTCCATGGATGGAATGGGTGTCCTTAGGCAAATCATTACCCATTTCAAAGGATTTTAGAGCCGGAAGTCAGACAGCCTTGTTCCTAATCCTATCAGAGACATCAACTCCAACTGTCATTTTGGGCATCCTGGGTCTCAGTTTCCTCCTCTACTCCATGAGGGGAGAGTAGGCATAGACTGGAGCAGTGTTATCAAACTCAAATAAAAATGGGGCCAAGAAACCATTGGTGAAGATCCCTTTGGGTCACGTGGTGATTAAGGAAACTACATACTAACACTATCTATATTCCATTTTATTTTTATTCATTTATTTAAATATTTCCCAATTAGATTTTAATCTGGTTCTGATTGAACTGTGGAAGGGACTCCATATTGGATACTTCTGGATGAGAGAACCTTGGAAGTCCATAGCATCCCTCTGTTGAGAAAATAGATTAATATTCAAAATCAAATGGGGTCGTGTATGTGTGTGTGTGTGTGTGTGTGTGTGTGTGTGTGTGTGTGTGTTTGTGTGTATAAATCACACTAAAACAAAAATCCAAAGAACTAGAGAGACTAGGTAGATCAGCCCTGGCTCTTGAGCTAGAGGAATAGGACCCAGTCTTCCTCGGAAACTGAGTGAATACCTAGGTAGTTTTGGGCAAGTTCTTGGCATCTTAGCTAGTCCAAAAGAGTCATTCAATCTAATCCTCTCATTTGACAGAAGGGAAACTAATGCCTGAAGAGATGTGTCCCTTACTCAGGGCCATACAGGTATCACATGAATGTACAGTTGCAAGTCACCTCAGAGGCCTTCTATGCAAAACCCCTCATTTCACAATCAGTAAACTGAGGCCCAGGAAGGTTGTGACTTGCCTGATGTCAAATAGTTGTTAAATATGAAAGGTGAGATTTGAACTCAGGTGCTGTGGCCCCACAATCAGAGCTCTTGTAACTGTGACTTAAATGACTTATCATAGAGTCATAGATTTAGAACTGAAAAGGACCTTGGAAGTTCAGCTTCCTCTTCTCCCTTTTTCTAAAAATAAATTCAGTCCCAGAGAAGTTAATTGTCTTACTCAGGGTCACATAGCCAGTAAGTATCTGATGTAGAATTTGAATTCAAGTCTTCCTGACTCTAAATTCAATATTTAGAGTTGCTAAGCAACCACGATTTGAATCCAGGTGTACTTCTTAGGGTCCTAGGAAGTAGAGCTAAAAGGGACCTTGGAGATCAACTAATCCAAACTCCCACCACCTCCACTACCATTTCGCAGATGAGAAGTGTTTGGTTGGCATCTACCTGTACTTATTATCTGTATAGACATGTTGCTTCCAGTGGAATATAAGTGCCATGAAGGTAGGAATACACACTCTCTCTCTCTCTCTGTGTATACATATATTTATGTATATCGGCTTTGAAACCCTAGTGTTTATCAAAAGTACCTGATTCCCCTAGCTGCTAGTGCCTTCCAAGAGTAGTAGCTACTCTGTGTATATTTATTTTAATATTGCCTTCCTTTTACAATGTAAGATTATGGAGGGTACAAGTTGCTTTTGCCATTTGTTCCTGGTATTCAGTAAGCACTTAATATGTGCTTGCTCACTGAATAGCACATAGTAGGTGTTTAATAAATGTTTGTTGAGCTGAACTGGAATGGAATTAGGGGATCATAGATTTAGACCTTAGAGATTAAGGCCATTTTTCAGGTGAGGAAAATGAGTCCTAGAGCCCAGGTCACTTGCCCAATGTCACCTAAGGGTCCTTAGGAACAAAGCCTAGACCCAAACCCAGATCCACTGACTCCACATTTGGAGTTCCTCTCCCTTCTCACTGTTTCTTCTTTTGTCTGTCCCAAGGGGTGAGCAAAGTCCAGCTCATTCAAGCAGCTGGGAGGGCCTGAGGGTAGGGTGGAGTGGGTTTGGGAAGGAAAGTAAGGCTTTAATAGAGGCAAGGCTGAGTGAACACACCCCAGGGGCCCTATAGCTTCCTGAAAGCTAAGAAAAGCTAGGCTCTTCGTTTGCCAAAACTAGCCCACAGAGATCTAACCTGTTAGACTTTCCCCCGGAGCAAAGATTCCTTTTCTTTTTTTCCTCTTTTCTCTCTCCCTCCCTTTCTTTCTTTTTCTCTTTCCCTCTCTCCTTTCCTTCTTTCTTTCCCTCCCTCCTTCCTTCTCTCTCTCTGTCTCTTTTTTCCCATCCTTCCTTCCTTCTTTTTCTCCTTCTCTTCCTTCTTTCCTTCCTTCCTTCCTTTTCTTCTTCCATCCTCCCCCTTCCAAAACATCTCAGTGACTCTGTCTTCTTGGAGCCCATCCCTCCTTCCTCTCCAGGCTCCTGGACTGTATCTTGTTCCCTATGGGGGAACGGACCCCAGAAGACTAAGAAGAGGCAAGCATTTCTCTGCTTCCAGAGGGCTTGGCTTTACATATTGGAAAGATGCTAATAACTTCCTTCTTTTTGCCCTCCCTACCTCCTCTTCTCCCAGTTCCCTGTGGGTCTATTTAAGACAGAAAAGAAAATGAATAATAAAGACACACCCGGCTTCTTTCATTAATGTCTCCGCAAACTCACATCCTGCCTGGTCTTTAAAGCATCCAAAAACAAGCCCAGCTCTTCCCCTCCTGAAGGGCGATCAACGCGAGGCTCCTCAGCACTGGGGATGTGAAGGGGGCATCTAATTAATTCATTATTTCCCAGCCTCCATTAGGAATTCCTTTTCAAATGGGATCACTGCACACACATGATATTTAGCTTCTCAGTGGGCCTTCTTTCAGGCAGGTTAATCGGCTCCACATTATACAGATATGAAAAGGCGGCACCAGGGTAGCCCACCTAATCCCCCCTGCTTGTAAGGAATTTGTTTCTCTGCCTGGCTGCCTCTTTGTTCTCAGACACAACCCAATATCCCATGGCTCCTGGGAGCTGCTTTGGAAAGGAAAAGAAAATCAAGGCCTCATCAGGCCCAGTAACTAAATGCAAGAAGGAGAGAAGCCAGACAGTCTCTCTAGACTCAGAGATCTGGGGCCAGATACCAACAATTGGGATGAATCACCTCTGGGCCAATTCTGCGGGAGGATTAAGGGGATACTTAGAACAGTAGCTGAATTGAGAGTCAGAGGGTCTGGGGTCTGTCTGCTTTGGACATTCTGTGCTCTTGATTTAATTAGTAGAAGATGGAAAAAGTACCTACTATGTGCTGGGCATTATGTTGGCACCTAGCAACATGAAAACTAAAATGAAGCTGACCCTGGCCTCAGGGAACTTCCATTCCACATTTTAAGATACCTTTTAGTGCTGATATTCCATGTTCTAAGCTTCCTCCCAGCTGTACTATCATAGAAATCCTATTGTGGAATCCCAGGTCAATGGCCCTATTTTCCATTAAAAAATCTAAGAAAGGGTAGTATTCTGGGAAGGACCCTGGACTTGGACTGAAATCAACAGAATCTGAGTCTTGGCTCTTCCATTTACTAGCTATGTAGCCTATGGGTGGATTACTTTATCTCTTTCATTTGTAAAATGGACACAGTTATACTTGCTTCTTTTCTTTCCCAGGGAAACTGGGAAAAACAGTATCAAGTAGGTCTTAAAGTAAGAGTCAGACCTGACCTCAGAGCCAGGAAGGTCTGAACTTTAGCCCTGCCTCTGACACACACCTCAGCATCTCAGGAAAATTTCTAAGATGATAAATTTGGGGAATAATTGCATGTCTACATTGCTGGTGAGAGATAATTCACTGGGGCTTCCCTTTATCTGTAAAATCACAAGCTTGGTCCAGAAAGCCCTCAAATTAAAAGTACCATAAAAATGGTGGCTAGAATGTTCATTAAGAAGACATGAAAACAGATGTGCTTAGATCTTTGTTTTGTTTTAGATTCCAGTGGCTTCCTATTGCCCCTAGGATAAAATACTTACTCCTCATTTAAAGTTCTTCCCTGTCTAGTTCCAACTTCACTTTCTAATCTGATTTCACAGTATTCCCCAAATACAATCTAGATTTCAGTCAAACTGGTCAACTTGCCATTCCCCAAACATGTCATTCCATCTCTTGCCTCAATATCTTGGGTCAAGTTGTCTCCTCACGCCTAGCATGCTCTCACATGTCCCTTGTCCATCCACTCACTCTTCCAATTTCTGTCCCCTATCTTCACCAGTTACCTGGAGAAACCTCTGCCCTGAGGCCCTACTTTGCTCATTGGTGACTCCTTGGCCTGCACCACAATTTCCCAAAGGACCTGGCCATGCTTCACCTCACTCATGCTTCACCTCACTCATGCTTCACCTCACTCATGCTTCACCTAACGCTCTGGACATCCTCCCTCTGTCACCAAATGCCTTGACCCTGTGGGTATTCCTTAGAATGTTCCCCAGTAGAAGATAAGCTCAGTGAGGGGAGGGACCGTTCATTCATTCATTTATTTATGTTTATGCCCCAGTACTTAGTACAATGTATACAGTATGTATATTTATTATATTATATTTATAGAAATATGGTATATTATTTAATAAATTCTGTCTCTATTTTTCCATGTTGATCATCTATCATCTATTTATCCATCACCTATCTATCTATCTACCTGACTGGGCAGCTAGGTGGTGTAGTGGATAGAGCACCAGTGCAGGAGTCAGGAGGACCTGAGCTCAAACCTCACCTCAGACACTTGACACTCACTAGTTGTGTGACCTTGGGCAAGTCACTTAACCCCAATTGCCTCATCCTGGGTCATCTCCAGTCATCCTGATGAATATCTGGTCACTGGATTCAGATGGCTCTGGAGGAGAAGTGAGGCTGGTGACCTGCACAGCCCTCCCTCAGTCAAAACAAAGTCAAGTGCAAGTCATGTCATCATTTTTCTAATGGCATGGTCTTCTTTGGCAATGAAGGACGAACACACACACACACACACACCTGTCTAATTATGAGTCATCTGTCAATCTATCATCTATTTATCTATCTATTTATCCATCTAGCACCTGTCTCTTTTCATCCCCCTCTCTTTAAACCTTTAGCTTCATTTAAAGTTTAATTCAAATTCAGACTTTCTCACACCTTCCCTGATCCCCACAATCACTAGCATTTGCCCCATCCTAGTGTTTCCTTCGGCAGCTAGGTGGCGCCATAGTGGATAGAATGCTAAATTTGGAGTCAGGAAGATTCATCTTCGTGAGTTCAAATCTGGCCTCAGATACTTACTAGCTTTGTGACCCTGGACAAGCCACTTCACTCTGTTTGCCTCAGTTTCTCTTCTGTAAAATGAGCTGGAGAAGGAATGGGTTTTCTACAAGAGGAACTGGAGAGACTCTCAATGAGAGAGAAAGAAAAGGAAAGAAAAAAGAGGAGAAAGAAGGAAGGGAAAGAGAGAGGGAGAGAGAGAGAGAGAGGAAGAGACAGAAAGACAGAAACAGAGAAAGAAAGAAAAAGAGGAAAGAAGGAGGGAGGAAAACAGGAAGGAAGGAAAGAGAAGGAGGGAGGCAAGAGGAAGGAAGCATGAATGAATAAAAGAAAAGAGAGAAAGAAAGGAGAGAAGTAAGGAAGAGAAAGAAAGGAAGGAATGAAAAAAGAAAGAAGGAAAAAAGAAAGAGAGAGTATGAGGCAGAGAAGGAGAAAAGGGGGAGGAAGGAAGGAAAGAAAAAAGGAAGGAAAGAAAGGAAGAAAGAAGGAAAGAAAGGAAGGAAGGAAGGAGAGAAAGAAAGAAAGAAAGAGAGAGAAAGAAAGAAAGAAAGGGAGGAAGGAAGGAAGGAAGGAAGGAAGGGAGGGAGGGAGGGAGGAAGGAAGGAAGGAAAGAAGGAAGGAAGGAAGGAAGGAAGGAAGAAGGAAAGGAAAGAAAGAAGGAAAGGAAAGAAAGAGAGAAAGAAAGAAAGAAAGAAAGAAAGAAAGAAAGAAAGAAAGAAAGAAAGAAAGAAAGAAGGAAAGAAAGAAAGAAGGAAAGAAAGAAAGAAAGAAAAGAAAGAAAGAAATATGGCCCTTTGCCATCCTGGGAGATTTGGGAGGGGTGGTGCAGCCTTCTGGGATGATGGTGACAGGACAGAATGTGTCTATGGCTGCCAGGAAGGATTAATTGGGCCTTTGGCTCACTGTTATAGAAGGCTCCGGAATGAAATCCTCCTAGGGTCCCCCCTCCCAACAAAAGAGGCTAGAGGACAAGCTGCCTTTCTTCTGAAGGCAGGAAAGAAGCTTCTGGCTCTGCTGAACCCCTCCAACACACACTCCAAAGTCAGGGGTGGGGAGGGGGTGTAGAGGGGGAGATTATGGAGGAGATCTAATTTATGCAAAAGGCATGTAAAATTATGCACACACTCCAACAGTTCCCCTGACCACAGCTGACATTAGCCCTGCTCCCGGGTTGCGCATGCGTGTGTTTATTTACATGGCGTACATATGGTATATACACATACACTCCTACACACGTGTGCCCAGATACAATGTAAATATGGTAAACCAAATGTACAGCATATGTTTACGGGTCAGTGTCTCCATGTGCGTAAATCTGCTAACAGGAAACACATAAACACACACAAACAGAGAAACCCCCTGGGAAGCCTCAGAGAGCAAAGGAAGCAGGAAAAGCAAGCAGATAATCATGGAAAGGAGACTGACGTTGAAAGGTATCAGAGTGCTTAATAGTGACGAACTGTGAGGAGGAAGCATCTCCCCACTCTTGGTTGGGGTTTGAAATGAAGCATACTCTGTCAGACATGGCCAATGGCTTGTTTTGCTGAGCCCAAGTTCTTTCAGACCAATTAAAAGTGGTATTGACAAGCATCAGAGAGTCTAAAGGAAGGCGCAGAAGACCGTGAGGTGTCTGAAAGCCAGGACAAATAAATCACTGGAGGGAAACGGGAGTGTTTATCCTGGAGAGGAGAAGGTTTGGAGGGAAACAATCTTTAGATTCAAATTCATCCGTATGAGGCTATATTCTATATTGGTTACCAGGGTGGTTGGTTGAATACTGAGAAGGGATAGTGATTGTTTTTAAGAGTATCAATGAAACATTTTTTTAAGTCTCAGAAAACAAAAAGAGAAAGTCTGAGAATTAATAAGAAACTATTTCTTTTAGACTAAGAGGTATCAGTGTTTTGAAACCAGAAAATTCCTTTCAAATGCACTTCTCATCAGGAGTGTAATACCAGCTGCATAGCAGCCTGAAACCCTTAATGAGACAGAACAGTGGCATTGATGCTGGATTGGACAGTGCCTGGCAGGATTATTCTCACTTCTCAAACGGGATGGCAGCCGATCATCCCAGAGCCACCCACCCAAGAGGTAAACATCACACTTGGGAATTTCAGAGCCAGGCCCATGTTAAACTGTGGAAGAGCCCAAATCCAATTCAATCCCCCAAACATGTATTAAGTGATGTCTCCACAGAGCCCTAGGTACCAGGGACTCAAAGACAGGATGAGTAACAGCTCCTGGCCTGGAGAAGTTTACATTCTACTTCAGGCTAAAGGAGGTTTACTGGAAGGAAGAAAAGCCCACTGGGATGATTTGAGGCAGAAGGGCATTGGGGGATGCAGCTGTCCTCCCCCTCTACCAACACAGAGCCTGAAGTCACCCTTAACTGACTCTTTCTTTGTTGTGTCATTCGGTTGTTTTTCAGTTGTGTGTGACTTTACGACACCATTTGGGATTTTCTTGGCAAAGATACGGGAGTGGTTTGCTATTTTCTTCTCCAGTTTATTTTACAGATGGAGAAGTTGAGACTAACAGGGTGAAGTGACCTGCCCAGGGTCACCTAGCTACAAACGTTGTTGTTATTATTGTTTTTAAACTAACAAAGCTTACAGAAGAGAAGGGACTTAGCACCAAAGCCATGCTTAAAAATTCTTACAGCAGGAGCCCGGAGGAGGGCAAAGCAAGAGAGGGGTGAGCATGACCTTCAGAAGGTCCAGCCCCAGCCCTTGGGGGTGAGAGGAGGAAAGTCAACCCCAAGGGGCACTACAGTGATAGAACCTACGTGTGGGAATTGCCCCATGAGCAGCTGCACCAAAATACATGAGATGGAAATTGATGGCCTGAAATCAGAGCCCGGGGACAAAGCCCTGACTGCCCCACTTTGGTTATAGCTTCCTTGCCTGCCAGGATCACATAGTTAAATTTGAATAGAGAGAGAGATGGGGAGGCTGCCAAGAAACAAGAGAATATAAACCCTGTCCTCAGGGAATTTACCATTCAATCAGCGCAGAGAAGACTCCAATGCATGTGAAAGAAACACAGATCGGGAAGCCAAGCACAGGTACAAAGGTAGTTAGAGGAGCCTCACTTTATGCAGTGGAAGGCTCTACAAGAGGTGAAAGGAGGACAAGAGATGTGCAAATGGAATTTCTCCAAACTGAATCATCTTTGGAAACCCATTAGGGAACCATTGAAGGCAAACTCTCACTTGTGGTGATCTAAGACCCCAATTTCTCTCTGGGATCAGGTGTAGCCTTGCTCCTCAGGTACTTCCCTATGACAGCAGGGAACTACTTTCTTGTAGCCACAGGAAGACCCAGACACTCGGGTCCCCAGAAGGGAGTCCAAGAGTGGGCCTAAGGGGTCAAAAATAGTGTTAAAGCGCACTTGAGTCTCCAGAATGGGGAAGAAGTCCTGAGGCCTCGGGACTCTTGGAGAGATGCTCCTGGTGCCCAAACACCCCTCAAATAGCTGAAACAATCGGAATCATAAAAGCAACAATCAAAATAACAAGAGCATTCCTTCCAGCTGCCTTCCAGGAAATCCTCCACAGTTTGCACCAAAGGCCCCGTATCCCTGTGGTGTGAAAAGCTGACCAATAATCAGGTCCAGACTTTATCTCACTCCTTCCTCTTTCCTCTCATTGTTGCTCCCTCACTTCCTCCAGACTCCAGCCAAGGGCCTGGCTTTGTTTTCTTGCTGGGAGGCACCAGGCTAGCTCTTTCAGACATATAATGGAATAAAGAAGAAAACCCTCTTCCCACTTTGGGAAATGAAATACACCTTTCTGCTTTTACCAGTGGAACATTCCTCCCACCCCATAAAACTGGGGAGGGGGGCTCTCTCCACCTCCCTATTTCACCAATCCCCAACCAGGGCTTTCTGCCCAAAAACTGGCAAGGGTTCACCCAAAGAAACTGGACATTAACATCATAAAACTTCTTCCAAAAAAAAAAAAAAGATCAAGAGATGTGAAGATTGACCCCATTATGAAGCCAGTTGAGTGGGAAGGTTGAGGCATTTGAGCTAAAAGAGGCCAAAATCACTCAAAGGCATGAGATCTCTCAGCTCTTGACTTGAAAGAATTAAACAAATTAAATGACTTGAAATGATGGAAACTATAAGTCTGTTAGTGATAGGAGGGATCTTACAACCCGGAAAACCAGAGAGAGATCAAAGGCACCTTCCTTAGAAGATAGAATGCCAGATCTGAAAGGGGCTTTAGAGCAAAGCCCATGGACCTTAGCACTTAGAACGCAGGATGTCAGAACTGGAATAAATCTAGAACACAGAATTCAAAAAATGAGTGTTCCAAGAAACTCTGTAACATACAGTTTAAAGTGTCATATGTACTCTTAAAACATGAAACATAAAATATCAGAACTTTGGTGCAGAATCTCACAAATAGAAGTGGCCTTGGAGCATAGAGCATCAGAGACAAACAAGATCCAAGTCACACAGAATGATGGCAGGAGGAGGAAGCTTAGGAGTCAATTAGTCCATATCCTTTTGTAATAAAATATCCTGAGGTTCATCGTCTGAGAGAAAGGATAGCTAAGAGTACAAGTTACAGAGGGCGAATTTCAGCTCAGTCATAAAGAATATAACTGAAATGAAAATTACATTTAGCATAGGATGTTACATGTAGTAGGCACTTAGTAAATACTTGTTGACATGAATGAGCCTCCTTTTTAGGTAGTGAGTTTCTGATCACTAAAAGTCATAGGATTCAGAGGTAGGAGCAATAAGGAAGCAAAGGGACATTGCTGTCGAGCTAAAGCCCTCAGAGCCTTGCCAGCTGTGTGACCTTGGACAGATCACCTGGCTTCTCTGGGCCTCAGTTTTCCCATCTGTAAAAGGAAAAGTTTGCACTGGATGACGTGTAAGGTCTCTCCCCTCTCGACATCAACAGTCCCATAATAACGCTAACAGTGATAGCTAACATTTATATGGTGCTCACCATGCACTACGTACCGCATACCATGCTCACTATATAGTTATCTACTGATGCATCAGATGAGGTTCTTGAAGTATCTCATTCTTTCAGGGTGATATGAGGATAATATACTCAAAAGGAGGGCATAGACAAAGATATAAAATATTTTCTAATTAAAGTAGTAAATTTTGAGAAACAACAGGATTAGACTGTTTTCTCTAAGAAATAAAAGATATAGATACATATATATAAAAGCTATTTGTATATATGCATATGCATAGATGTACAGGTATGCAAAGATACATACATATACATGCAGATAGGTGATATGGTGGATAGAATGCCAAGGCTGAAGTCAGGGATACTCATCTTCCTGAGTTCAAATCTGGCTTCAGATACCTACTAGTTGAGTGACCCTGAACAAGTCACTTCACCCTGTTTGCCTCAGTTTTCTTGTCTCTGAAATGAGCTGGAGAAGGAAATGGCAAACCGTTCCAGTATCTGTGCCAAGAGAATGCTAGATGGAGTCAAGAAGAATCAGGTAGAACTGAAAACAACTCAACAACAACAAATAAACACCAGTATGTGCCAGGTACTCTGCTAAGTGCTTTACAATTTTTATGTCCTTTGATCCTCACAACAAACCTGTGAGGTAGGTGCTGTTATTATCCTGATTTTACAGATGAGGGAATTAAGCCAAACAGAGATTAAATGACTCACCCAGGGTCACATAGCTAGTGGGTGTTGAAGGCTGAATTTGAACTCAGGTCTTCATGACTCTAACTTCAGTGCTCTATCCGCTATACCATTGAGGCTCTATGATCCTTGATTTTATGGAGGATGGAACTGAGGCCAAGAGAGCAGTAGTTTGCTCATGGTCACATAGGGAGAGCTCGGATTAGAATCCAGGTCCTCTTGATGCCAAAAGGATAATATACATTGGAACCAAGGCTGGAAGATTATCTGTCTAGCATCTGTGTTGGGGATTCCCACATAGGTTGAATGGTTGGGCTGGTGGACCCCTAAGATCCCACATTACTCTGGAACTAGAGAAGATTCCTTCTGATAGTATCCTAAGTACCCATTGCTGTAAGACTTCATCAAGGGGCTCCCCTAGACCCAGCTCAGCCCCTCCTCCCTTCAGATTGGTCCTAATTAAGGCATCTGAAAACCAAAAGTGAGATCAAAGGGGTTAGGGAGGAGGGCAACCATTCTCAGTTTTCACCAGATTCACAGAACTGCAGATTAGAAAAACCAAACCAAACCAAATCAAACTATCCTCTTCTCCCCGCTGGGAGATGGCACAAGTCAAGCAATCACTTTGGAGATAACAAATGGTAGGGGGGCCAAGCAGTCAGGCTTTGATGTTGGGGCTGTGGTTGCAATAATAAGCTCCAAGGCTGCCTACCCCCTCCCAATCCCCTCCACGGTCCCATCCTCCCTCTTGCCCTCCTCAACCCAGAAGAAACTGGTTTCTTTTATTTTCTCTACTTGCCCCAAGTATCCTTCATCAATCACTGAGGCTTGGCAGCTTAATCCTACTTGGGGTCTCTGATCTTACTAGTGGCAAATGGGGTCTATCCCCCTATCCTGAACACTGGGCAGAGCTGGAAACATCAGTTTCACATTCATGGCATTGGAGGGGGGGAATCAGGAGGAATCTTGAGGCTGGGGGATCCCTTGGTGTCATGAACAGAGCACAGTCCCAGAACCAGGGACACATGGCTTCTCATCCCCATCGTGGCCATTTGTAACTTTGGCCAAGTTGTTTGGTTTGGATTTTCTTTGTTTATTTGTTTATTTTTCACTTCTCTGAGACTCTGTTTTCCCCATCTGTAACAAGAGAGGGTTGGACTCAAATTCTTTCCAACTCCAACCATTCACATCCTACATCCTGAAGTTCTTTCCAGCTCTGACAATTTATTTTCAGCATCCTTAACACCTGTCTCTCCCTAACACACTCTGATCAACATGCTCAGAACTCTTCCAGCTCTAACGTTCTACATTCTACATTCCAAGGTCTCTTCCATAACTAACACTATGAGGTCAGAACGTTTCCATCTTGAACATTCGAGAGACTACAGTTATCCCTTCCACATCTCAACTTTCCCCATCAAGGTTTCCATGCATTGAGAGTTGACATAAGAAATTTAATGGGAATTTTGGGGGAGTTTGTGGAAGCTACAGACAACACAGAACCTGTGACCAAATACCTAACTGACATTTTATGAATAAGTTCCTATAAAAATTCCATAAAAGAAAAAGAAAAAAAATCAGACTTCTTCTCTGGTACTAAGGGAGGGCCAAAACATTTTACTGGACTTTCCAGAGTACAGCAGCGTTTTGCCCATAACACCTGGGATGTGGAAGGACTAACCGTATTTTCTAAGGTTCCTCCATCTCTGACATTCTAAGTTCTGTGTTCTAAGGATCCCTCCTGCTCTACATCATAGGATTCTCTTACAGCAGTTCTAAAGATCCTTCCAGATTATTTCTCATATTTTACTGGAAGTATGTATATCATACAACTTTTAATAAGTGGGCCCACAGGTAAGGGCAGGGTTTTTTTATAATATAGAGAGAGATTTTTCACTATTGTACCATCTACCACAATCAAATTTGTGTGGTGCTTGGAGCTGCAGACCCAGAAAGGGAAATTTTCCATGTGTCAGCACTGCCTCCAGCTTACTATTTAGGTAAAAAGGAAAAGTGCCGAATGGAAGGTTGGGGATGGTGGGGAGAAACAAGTCAATTAGAGCCTTCCAATTACTTCAGTGCAGTGCCCCGAGGGCGTCGAGAACACGGCTTAATTAGGAGTTCCATGTTGATGGTGGCCCTTTGACTACTGCCAAGCTGCAAGTGTTTGCAGTAACAATATTTTTCCCAGAGAGCAAACCTGTGAAAATATTTTCACCCAGACAATTAGCAATTTTAAAACATTTTCCTTTCTTTCTTTTAAAAAAAGCTACCTGATCCCCTAGCCTCCCTAATGTGGAGGTTAGCATAGAAGACAGGCCTTTTTTTTTAATTTTATCAACCAACATTCTTATCATACTGAATATCCACTGGATCCTTCAGTCATATACTCAACAATTTCAGAGTCATCCAAATCGTTCATTAACACTAATTGATGTCTGTGAAGCCCGGAACAAAGAGACATTAGAGGATGGTCTTGGCATAGGACTCCTGTGAAGAATCCTATAACTGTGTAGATGAAAGGGACTTCCCAGAGAACTGCTGTCATACACTCCTGTGCTCAATGACTTTCAATGGCTCCCTGTTACTTATAGGATATACTCTAAATTCCTTTGATTAACAGTCAGGCTTCAACACATCTTTCTAGTCTTATTTTATACCTCATCCTTTGCTGTCCCAAAGTAGTCTGCTGGTTGTTCCCTAGCTTTGTCATCTTCTCCCTCCTGCACCTATTGTCAACAACCTTTTCCCAACTTACACCCCTCCAACCCTATCCAGGTCAGGAATTCTTAACCTTTTTTGTGCCATAGACTCTTTTAGTTATTTAGTGAAGACTGTGGTCCCCTTCTTAGAATCATGTTTGTAAGTGTATAAAACAACATGTATCAGCTCACAAAGGAAGCCAATCATGCTGCAATATAGCATTTCAAACATTTTTTAAAGACGAGTTCCTGGGACCCAGGTTTAGAATCTTTGGTTTAACGCAGTGATATCAAACTCAACTTAGTTTCCTATTGGCTTAGAAAGCCACAAATTGACATCATCAATGTAAGACTGTACATTTATTTATTTTGTCCAACATTTTCCCAACAATATTTTAATCTGGGTGGATGGTGGGATACAGAAGAACAAGCAGAGCAAGACAGGAACTCTAACATGACTACACCCCCAGCTGGGATTCTGTGGCCCAGGGTGAGAGGTCTGGGGAGAGAAAGGATTCATCTCTCCAGGGAATGGCTGCTGGTCTGCTTGGCAAGTTGGGAGGGAAGAATAAGGCAGAGGGAGGGAAACGACGTGGCCAGACCCAGCCCTCAACACAGCGACAGCTGGCTGGTCCCAGAACTGAACAGGAGTAGAATGGTTGGATTACCTTGGGGAAATGGCTGAACTATTTTTACCTCGCTTCTTCCTGAAATGAAAGCCTGTCTTTTTAGGACCCAATCGTCCTCGTGTGGCATAATTTCTAGTCATGGAACACTGCTGCAGAGCCTAAAGCATTAGCTAGACATGAGCTATGACTAAATCGTATATCACCTTAGCTGGTGGTGGGGCTGTTCTCCCATGAGCTGGACCAGAACTGGCCTTCCTACCTGAGGAACACCAACAACAAAGGCACCCAGACAACAAACACTCCTGTGGAACTCAAACTGATCTTCAATGTGTGAGCCCTGAAATGTGCCTGCAAATCATCACAACGTGAAAGAAGCTTGCCCAGAGCCGGGGCCAGGAGCCAGGAAATCCTGAGCACTTGTTTCAGATGGGATAATATATGTCACAGCAGCCATGGAGAGGAATTACCCAGAACATGAAACTCAGGATAAAGAGGCTGGTTTCCTGGAGGATATATAGAAATAGGTCTTGTCGCTTTAGGGAGTGCATCATGTGTCCAGGCCCAGGGAGGGAAATGATGTTTTCCTGCCCTTTAACTTGGTTCAAGAATTTTCCAGGTGCTCACTTTTTCACTGAAACCGTAAGCCTTGTCCTCATTGGATGGGATCTTGGAATGAAGACTGCCAAAGCTGACAGGGGCTTGGGAACATAGGATGAGAGATTTAGAGCTGGAAGAGACAAGCTTCTTCTCATTTTATAGAAGAGGGATTTGAGGCTAAGTGATGAGGCTGAGGTCACACAGGCAGGAAATTACCAAGGCAGGATTTCAGCTCCAGTCTCGGGACACTGGGGTTATTCTTCATTCTACTCGTTGCATCCTGTTGCCTAATCTCAATGTTTGAGCTAGAAGGGACCTTAGAACATTGGCTATAGGATGTCAGGGTTGGAGGAGACCTCTGGACACGACATATAGAATGTCACAGCTGGAAAGGAACTTAGAAAATAGAATAGATATAATCTAGAATATCAGAGTTAAAAGAACAGAGACAGAAGAAAGAAAACCAGAACAGATAGGGTCTTTAAAACATAGATGTTCAAGCTAGTATGTGTGCTTCAGAATGTCAAAACTGGAAGAGACCTTAGAACACAGGACACAGAATGCAGTAAAGTGTTTAAGGTGGAAAGTAATTTAGAATACACAATATAGAATGTTAAAATTGGAAAGAACCTTAGAACATAGAATATAGAATATCAGAGATAGAAGGGCCATAGAACACAAAATGTTCAATTTGGAAGGGATCTTTGGACCCAGGATTAAGAATGTTAGAGGTGGAAGAGGTTATAAAACACAAGATGTAGACTAGCAGAGGTAGAAAAGCCTTAAAACATAAAATGGTTAAGCTAGAAAGGGTCTTTATACAGAGAACAGGGCTGTCAAAGGTAGAAAGGATTTTAGAAGACATGTAGAATATCGTAGCTGAAAGGGACCTTAGAACATGGACGTCAGCACCACAAGGAAATCTTGAAACGTAGAACCCAAGAAGAAAACTTGGAACTTGAAAACCCAAGGTCTGAGAACATGAAATGTACTAAGCTATATGGGAGATCATAGAGGGTCAGAGAAGAAATAGTCTTGAGAAACCAGATCATTGAATGTTAGAGCTTGATATGAATTTATAGATGCCCAGGTCACCTCTTTCATTTGACAGGTATATCGACTAAAGCTCTAAGAGGTTAATTGCCTTTTTTTCCCCTCCAAGGACAGATAGAGATCCAGTGGTCAAAGCTGAACCAGAACTTGATTCCCCATCCAGTACTGATAACTACTCCAGCAGTGATTGTTACTTGTCCTTCATTTTCAAAGAGATGACACCATGGGTCTTGACTTGTGCACATGAGTCCAACCGAGGAAAATAAACTGGTGAGATGCTCATCAAGGCTTAAAATGAAAGGGCACTGATTAAGACACCTGATCCTCCAGCCTTTAACTTCTCCATAATGAAACTAGTATCTGATCAACCTTTTCAGATCACATGCTCCCTGGTAAAGGTTGCAAATTCTGGATCTGAGACAAAGGCTTCACAGGTTGAGAAGGTGCTGATGCTCATGGTTTCCATATGCAGTGTCCATGCTTACCTGGGCTAGATATCTTGCCAGGGGGAGCTCATTCCTGTCTCATTTTTTCCTTGGATCGTTAATTACAGCAAAGATAAATGGAAGCAGGCCAACAAAGTCTCGGAACAGAAAGAAACCAAACAGTCTTTCATTGGCTATTGTTGTTGTCACTCTTGTCTTTCCAGAGCGGGCCACCATGGCTGCATCCAGCCAAGCCATTCCAGTAAAGCAAGATTAACTTGTTTTTTGAGGCAAAAGAACTGGAGACAGAGGGACTTAAGGAGATTATAAGGGAACCCAGGGAGGCAAGCAATCAGAGATTGATTTCTTGGCTGGTTCTTTCTTGAAATGATCTTACATGAAGGCACAATGTCCAAGCGTGTTGAAAAGCAAATGGAGTAGAAAGTCACAGCTGGAAAGGACAATTGAAGAGAGAATGATAAAAGGGGGGAAGGACCTTGGGATGGAGAATGTTGGGTACTGGAGGGCCCTTAGATAAGAGTGCTTTAAAAAATAAATTTCAACTTTTTATTGTTGTCTTATACTCAACAAACAATTATCTTTCACCCCAAACCCTCCTTTCTGTCCAGCTTCCCTCATTGAAACCCCATCATCCTCCCAGTAAGTCAGCTGAATTTACAGCCTGAGTGTTATTCTGGAGTCTTTCCTCACACTGACCAACATATCCATCTGTTGTGAAATATTGCCATTCCTTCTTTCACATCTCCTGAAGATGCCCCTTCTTTCACTCACACAGCTGCCACCCTAATGTAGGACCATCTCCCCTCTCACCTGGACTACTGCAATAGCTTGCTGGTCTCCCTGTCCCACTTTATCCCATTGTCCAATCAGCTGCCAAAGTGACATTCCTAAAGCATGGGTCCATCCATGGCATTCCCTACTCAGTCAGCTCTAGCAACTCATTATCTTCAGAATCAAATGTAAAGTCATCTGTTGGCATTGAAAGCCCTTCAAACAGAACCTTTACTTACCTTTCCAGGCTCCTTGTACTTTATTCCCTTCTCTACTTGATGATGCCCCAGGGTTGCCCTCTTTTCCCCTCTTTCATCCTGTTTTACAGCCCTCCTGTATGTTTTGTCTTCCTCTATTAGAATGTAAGCCCACTGAGAGTAGGGACAATCTTGTTTCCTTATGTGTGTGTCCACAACAATTTGTACGGTGCCTAGAATACCGTAAACATTTAATAAGTGTTCTCTCTGTCTCTGTTTCTCTGTCCTGACTCTTTCTCTATCTCTTTCCACCTACCCATCTAATCTATCTACTTATCTACTTACCTGTCAAACTATCCATCTATCTATCATCTACCTGTCATCTATCCATCCATCCATCCAACCATACAGCTATCATCTACCTATCTGTTATCTGTTTATCTATCTACTAGTCTGTCTATCCATTCATCTACCTATCAATCTATCATCTATCTACCTGTCTGTCTGTCTGTTGATCTACCGATTACTCTGTCTATCCATCTATCAATCTGTCATTTACCTGGCATCTATCTATCTGTCTGTCCATTTGTCTGTCTCTGTCTTTCTGCTTGTCTGTTGATCTGTCTATTCATCGATCTGTCTGTCTGTCTGTCATCTATCTGCCTCCAACCAGAGAATATGCAATATTACAGCTAGAAAGACTAGAATTGTTGCCCACTTCAACCCCTTCATTTTGCAGACAAATACGCTAAGCTCAGAGATGGAAAGTGATTTGTGGAAGGTAATCCCACTAGTTTGAGACTATAATTTAAGTCTCCTGACTCCCCATCTAGGGCACTCATAACTTTAATCTTTAATCTAAAGCAGATGTCCCAGACAAACTATTAGTATCCATCAATACAATTTTCGTAAAACGTTTCCAAAGACATACACTTGAATAGCACAGAATTACAACTCTGCCCGATGATGATACCTTGAGTGAGTGACATCTTAAATGAAAACTCTATGTAGGGGATTTTAAGGCTACCATCTTTCTCTTTCTTCTCTATAATTCATCAAGGCTGGTGCCTAGGCCTGTGCTCTGTGTCTAGTCAGTGGGCAGTACATGAGTTTTGACTGAATGCTTTTAGTACTCAGAGAAGGATATACAAATTCTCAGGACTGCCTCATTTTTATCTTTGTGTGCCTGGCAGCCAAGCACAACACCTTGCAAAAAGGGATCCTCACATTTACTCCAAGTAGATGAGATAAAGGTTTCAGGAAACCTCTGGGATACAAGGTAAATATGCATTTTCCCTTCCCCCACACATTTCCCCATCAACTTGCACAACTGTCTTTAATATCCTCTCCCTCAGAAGGTACTTTTTAAAGTCCTCTATTGCAATTATCATGTAATCATGGGAATTAAAGTTATTCAGATTCATGACTCTAAGCCCTCTGAGGACAAGAACTGTGTCTTTTCTAAACCATGATCTCGAGACCTCTACAGACAGGAAGCCAGCACTCACTAGACAGTCACTGCCGGATCCCACAGAAACTCTGCTGTTCTTTGCTCTCCACCACCCCCAGTCTGCAGCAATGGACAATGAGAAAGTCAGTAACTCATCACCCAAGATGGGGTTGCATCCTGGTTTCTGACTCAGTGGTCTCTCCCTCCCCACTGAACAGCCCTCTCCTAACTGGGAGACAGATGGATGACTAACTTGTGGCATTTCCAAACCTGAAATTCCCCTTCCACTCATCCCCAAGGATCTTTTAGGAGAAAGGATGGATTTCTTTGGGGAAAAGTCATCACTTTCTTGCAGTCCTGTTCGCTCTTGACATTTTCCGCAAGCCACAGCCCTTTCTTTTAAATTTGGAGGGAGGGCCATCCTGGGGCCATCCAGAATTATGAGAAGAATCTCAGCTGCTAATGTTCACTCCTCACATGATACAGTTTGCTTAGTCCCCACAGGGGCAGAAGGGGGCAGGGATGGGAGTGTAGCAAGAGCTACCCTTGTTCAAAATTCACCATTGTTGGTGTAGAAGATCATGATGATCACAATAAACGGAGTTTCTGTTTTCTTCTGCTTAACTGAGGCAGCTAAGGGACTCAGCGGATAGAGCACTAGACCTGGAACAAACATTGATTAAGCACCTACTATGGGTCAGGCACTTCACTGAATGCTGAGGATATAAAAAATGGCAAAAGGCAGTCCCTGTGAGAGGCTTGCAACTTCAGACAACTATTAGCTGTATGACCCTGGGCAGGTCACTTAATCCTTGATTTCCTCAACTATGAAATGTGAATAATTCTTTGTAGAGTTGTGAGGATCAAATACAATAATATTTGTGAGCGTGGTGGGTGATCTATAAATACTTCTTCTCATTCCCTAACCCTACACAAAAGGAAGATGGTATTTCTATCACCAGCTTCATGGGGTGATTGTGAGGCTGTAGGGATATTATAGGCAAATACTTTGCAAAAGGAGTAACAGTATTCAAGATGTGGGCACCAAGAGCTTGAGGCCTATGACCATCTTGAAGTGTCGTCATGGGGAAGTCACATCCCTAGCTCTGGTCTTAGTCCCTATCAGCTTCAACATTCTATGCCTCCAACAAGTTTGTCAACCGACTCACAAAAACATTGATATATGGACTCTTAATAGGTCTAATTTACTCTACGTATGTCTAGAGCTGGAAGTCATCCATGTCCAATCCCTGTCCTTGACAGAAAAGGAAACTGAGACCCAGCAAGAGAAAACAGCTTGGTGTAATTGAAAAAGAACTGGATTTGGTGACATAAGAACTGGGTTCCAATATTGGCTCAGGTATTGACTACCTATGTGACCTTAGGCAAGTCACTTGACTTTCTTCATCTATACAGTAGGGGAGGGGGAGTTGGAATAGACGGTCTCAAAGGTATCTTCCAGTTCTAAATTTAATGAGTATATCTTCTATTTTCTATCAATCATTCAATACACATTTATTAAGAACCTACTATGTACCAGGTGCTCTGCTAAGGGTCAAGAATACAAGAAAAGACACAAAGCCTCAGTTCTCAAAGAGCTTATGTTTGAGGAGTGAGAACAATTCTGCACAGACAAGATCTCTATTGGATAAATTCCCTGGAGAAGTGAGTGGCATAGGTTGCCACCATTAATATGGAGTGGAGCCAGAATCTGAACCCAGGGGGATCCAATTGGGAACTATTTCTACTCAAGCAAGCTGTGTGTCTGTTTGGTTAGTACATGCCCTTTTTTAATCTATGAGGACTTTGGTTCCCCCAAAGGTAGAAATGGGAATCCTCAAAACCACAGCTCGTTCATCAGCCATGGGAGAGATGGCTAAAATCTAGATAACCTACCTTAAGTCTGCATGATTCTGGTGGTGTGGATGTGGTTTCTCCTAACTTCCCCAATATTTCCCAAATTACATTCCACAGTAGTTACTAAACCTGGGGGAGCAATCGCCATTTCTGAACTCTTGTTTCAGGATCCTTTCAGATGGTATCATGTCGTCTCCAGGGCCCTGAATTCTGGTGGACCTAATCCATCTTTAGGATGTTGTAGAACCAAATGAGTAATGCAACCAGGTGATAATCCTCAGGTCGATTTCTCTATGAAGACAGATGGCCTAAAGCTTCCAAGCCTGAAAGGGATTCCTTTGGAAAAGAAAGCTACTCTAAGGTTTCTTTGTACTCCAGAATGCGGTATTCTCTGGTGTGTTTCCAATCAATCCTTCCTTCTCCTTGTTCCAGTCTTTCATCTGCGGGTCCAGCAGACTGTGTCTCCTCCCAGAGGTAATCCCCAGTGATGGGGCCTGTGTCCTAGGATGTGTCCCAGGTGCAGAAATACTGTTTGGACTACTACCCTCGAAAATTGCTCTCTGACACTTTCCAAAAGCCCAGACTTTGGTAGGCGAAGGCTCTATGTTGGATCCCATCCAAACATCACCATAACAGCTGACATTTATATAAGACTTTGTGGTTACCAAGGGCTTGACAAACACAGGCTTATTTGATCCTCGTAACCACCCTGGGTAGGAGGCAACTCAAATACAATTAACCCCATTTTCTAGATGAGTCAAATGATACCCAGAGAGAGGATGAAAGTAGAGTAGATCACACAACTGGGAACTGAAAGAATTGGGTAGGACACACAGGACTTCAATCCCCCCATGCCACTGGCTACAGATTTCCTTGTATTTACTCAGCGGTTCATTATTTATGGTCATGTTGTTTCCTGATAAAACACTTACATTCATACTCCTGTACCTAGCACACAGCAGATAATAAATGCTTATTGTCTGACCTTGACTCCTTAGTCAGGGCTCCCAGAGAATTTAGTTTATCAATTAACAATAAGGATATATCAACTATAGGGGACCCCAAAAATGGTATTAACCGTTACACTTCAAACTATAAAAAAAGCTTGTATTTTTCTTAGGAAAAATTCCAAAATTTGAAAGACATTCATTTAGAAGTTTGTAAACCCAATTCACAATTAAACAAATATTTATTAACATGCCTATTATTATACTATCCCAGATTCTAAAGATATCCTAGAGGTTGCCTAGTCTGACTGCCTCCTGTTACAGGTGTGAAAACTGAGGCTCAGATTAGTGAAATGCTTTGCCCAAGGTCACAGAAGTAGTAAATGGCAGAGCTGGAATTCGAACTCTGGTCCCATGGCCAGAGTTTCCATTTTCTAATGGAAATTCTTTCCATTAGATTGTATTATCTCATTTGCTCTGGGTCCCATCACTCATCAGATGCAGCTGGGACTCAAGACCTACATATGCCTCCTTTCTTAAGGTTCTTTCTAGCACAATCCTAGAATTTCCTTTCCAGAAATGACTGGATAGAACAGTAAGAACTAGGGGAGATTTTCTTCTCCTAAGATTCTCTTCTCAGCTCTGCTAAAGCCACAGGATGGGACATCAGGAAGGCCCCTATTACCTTCCTTGCCCCGAGTTTTCCCATCTGCAAACGTATCTCTTAAATCCCTGCCTCCATGGAGGAGGGTGGAGAGAACAGGCAAGAAGTATAATCGGGGGAGTGCTACATGAAATGAGCTGGGCAAGCTGGATGTCTTCCAGAGATGGAGATCTCCATCCCTCCCCACATACCGTTTTAGAGGGGAGCTCTTATCAGGGGTTTGGGGGCCTCTGGAGCCTCACAGGCCCATTGATCAGAGCCTCTGTTTATGAAAAGTCCTAACAAGAGAGCTGCTTTTTCTGGGTGCTGTCCAACCCTGAATAGCGATGTTACAGTCTGTGGTTATAGGGATCCGGTATCTACTAATAACAAGGTGGCAGACTTCAGCCCTGCCAGACAGGCACTCCCAACCCTCCCCCTAGGGCCGTGGTGGTTTCATTGTTAAATGGACTAGGCCTGGAGAAAGTCTATTATTTCTGTATAAACTGATTTCTTCCCCTCCTGTTTCCCAAGGAACTCCCTCTGGGCTTGCCTCATTGCGTGCCCCCATTTAAACAACACTCTCTGTTTTTATAGCTCTAACCTCGATTATAGAAATCATTAGCGGTAGGAAGGCTTCAGCAGCGTTCTCAGCCTCCATCGCTGAAATGCAATCCTGTTGTTTGGGTCTGTGATCTAAATGCTTTTTAACTTGAAGGCAAAATTTAGACCTAAACCCTAACAAATAAGAAGGCCGTGATGAGTGCTTCAAGAAGAAATCCCATCAGTGAGCCTTGGGAGCCTTGCAGAGAACCAACACCTCCTCCTCATCTTCTTACCTCTCTGGTAAGACACATGAACAATGCTGAAAGGGAAACCATGAGGGATGGAGGCAGATTAAGGAACATGTCAAGGTGGCTTAGTTTATCTTAGTTTAATTTTCAAGGCTTCCCTAACAGGAAAGGGGGATGGTGCAGGCAAGGAGAAAAAAAAAGAAAGGAAATGAAAGAATGGATGAGAGGAAGAAAAGAAAGGAGGGAAGGAAGGAATGAAAGGAGGAAAAAGAGAGAAAGGAAGGAAGGAAGAAAACAAGGAAGAAAAAGAAAAGAGAAAGAAAGAAAGAAAGACAGAAAAAAGAAAGAAAGAAAGAAAAAGAAAGGAAGAAAGAAAGAAAAAAGAAAGAAAGAAAGGAAGGAAGGAAGGAAAAAAGGAAGGAAGAAAGAAAGAAAGGAAGAAAGAAAGAAAGAAAGAGAAAGAAAGAAAAAGTATAAGTGGGTTCATCTCTAGTCACTTTCAGAGAGAAAGCTTCTGGGACATAGAACACAGAATACAGGCTGTTAGAATTGGAAGGACCCTTAGAACCTACAGCGTGAAGGCTGTGAGGGTCTTAGCAGAAAGCACAAGAAAAACTCAGTACTAGAAGATACCTAAGAGATCATCTTGTTCAATCTTCCTATTTTACTGAAGACAAAACTGAGACTAGAGAGAAAATGGTCTATCCAAGACCAGAAGACTACTTCACAGCAGAGCTGGGACTGGAGTCCAGGGTTTGAGATTCCCAGCCTAGGCATTAGTCTATTATATTACCCTGACTTGGATAAAAAAGAAAGGAAACAAAAAACCTGAGACAGGAATAACAGTCTAGCCTACAGACTGCTCAGGCTGAGAGTCAGGGGATGCGAGTTTGAATCCTGGATTTTGCCCCTCACCTGGCAGCATAAACTGAGGCGAATCCCTTAGTCTTCACTGAACCTTGGTTTCCTCACCCATGGTACACGCATAATAATGACACTCTCTGCTCCATCGTAAGAAGACCGTGCTTGCAAAGTACTTTCTGATTGAAAAGCTATAAATGTGACTTACTAATTTTCACCTTCCCTCTATGACTCCTCACTCATCTATCCTTCAAACTCCCTACTATAAAGAACTCTGGGATAGTTTGGCAGGTGTGCATGTTGGCGTATGGGTGTGCTAATGACAAGACCACTCGAGCATGCATGTGCACTGTTAATAACAAAGCATTGATTAGCATTTACTATGTCCAGATATTGGGCTCAGTGCTGGAAATCACATTTAAAAGGAAAAGAAAATTAGGATATTTGAGTAGATACTGGGAGACCTCACTCATTTAAATTTGCCATTCACAAAATATATCTCAGAGTAGAACAGGACACCTCGGCAGTGGAAGTCTCCCAGTGAAGACCAACAAATGGTCTGTTGGGTACTTGTAGACAGACCTCTCATTCAGGTATGACGACCTAGAGAGCCATTACGGTTCCTTCCAGTTGCCAAAATCTTGTGATTCTCTGATAGCCATCAGTGTTCCAGCCATTTTTCCACAAAACAGAGAAGAAAGAACATTAGATTTAGAAATAAAAACTCCATCTTATTTCAAACCTTGACTCTACTATTTCAAACTGTACAATCCTGGACAAATCACTTAATCTCTCTGGCCTCAGTTTCCTCATCTATAAAAAGAGGGGGCTGGGCTATCTGAATGATCTCTAAGGCTTCCTCAGGCTCTAATATTCTAAAGTCCTACAGTGCCCTGGGTTCTGACTTCAGAAGAGAGGAATTTTCCTTTTCCTGTCTCAGCTCAGATCAATAATCTATTTTAGCTGCTTCAAAGACAAGTGACAGTCTCCTGCCCAACGCCCACAGGCAAGTCCTCCTGGCAAAGACCCTCCTCTCTCCTTTTCTAGAGAATCCAGTCCTTTGAGGGTGACTATTTCTGTTTATGCTTATATGCCCACAGTCTCTGCCCTCAAGGAACTCCCATTATAATGGGGAGAGATAACACTTAAATAAATGGGTATACATAAGATATATACAGATAGATGGAAGGCAGTCTCATAGGGGAAGGCCCTAGCAGCTGGGGAGCCTAGATATATCTAGATATTCCATACGTAGCTTATTATATATACTATACATAAGATATATATATATACATATATACTTATATGTATGCACACACACATATATATGTGTGTGTACATATCATGAAGTTTTTCATATTATGTATTTCATATACACACATTTTTATTTTATTGGTATGAGAAACTCCCACTGAGGAGTAGCCCTCCACAGTGATGATCAGTACCCACTTTGCTATTGAGAGGTTAAGGGACTGACCTGGGCTTCCCCAGTCAGTGGCAGAGGCAGAACCCAAGCCATCAATCAACAAAGCTTTATTACAATTCTTCTCCCTCCAAGGCCAGCACTCGATACACTGAACACACCTGCCTTCATGCCATTATGTCTATCTAAACACACGACTTGGCTCCAATGTCTGGATGGGGTTTTGGGCAAGCCCACTCTTCCACCAAAAGCAGACTGAGGCAGAGAACTGTTCGGAAACGGTCAGACATCACACAGGGGCACTAGTTCAGGGCCCAAATCAGAACACTAAGGTCACAAAGTTCCAGATTGGCACCTCTCTCTTGGCCCAGGCTGTAGCCCAGGGACATGGAAGGTTTGTTGTGTATGCTTGGGGCAGCCTGCATTCCTTCCCTCCTGGAGTCAGGGAGGCATTGCACCTCTTTAGTGGAATGGGCCAAGGAGATTAGCCAGGATTTATGGCTCTGGCTGAATGTTTTTCCTAAGAGGAGACAGGCAGCCTTGAGCTACTGCTCTTCCCCTCCCCCCAGAAGAGAGTCAGGAAATAAGCCTATTGCCACCCAGCCAACCAGCCAGGGAGTTCTCTGAGCAAGGGACCTTGAGAGAGGGTAGAGAGCCAGAGTCTGCCCCCACATACAGAGAGAGGAAACCTAGTAAATTCCTCTAGCCTCCAGGTCCAAAATACACAAGCAAAAATAAAGAGGGGCAGAGACAGAGAGAGACAGAGACAGAGAGAGACAGAGAGAGACAGAGACAGAGAGAGAGAGAGAGAGAGAGAGAGAGAGAAGAAAAGAAATAAAAAGAAAGAAAAAAGAATCCTACTCAATGTTTTTTAGAACTGCTACACAAGTATAAGGCATTGTTGGTTATTAAATAAGAAGAAAAACCACCTCCCTCATTTTACAGGCAGGCCTCCAGGGAATTTGTTTCCACAGAAGTTAAGGATGGAACGGACCTCTGAGTTCACCTACTTCAAGCCCTTCATTTACAATTAGGGAAACTGAGACCTAGAAGGGGGGAACGATTTGCCCAAGGTCACATAGCTTAATGGTGGCAGAGTCAGAACCGGAGTGTGAGCCCTCTGAATCTTTGGACACTAAAGGTAAGTTGCCTCAGCTGCCTCATCTGTAAAATGAAGGAACTGGACTCAATTATGTATCAGGTCTCTTCTGATTCTGAACTTATGCTGCAGTGATCCTAGAAAGTACAATGTTCTTCCCACTACTGTGTATCCCAGCAGTGCCCAATCCATAACATCAGTTATTGGTGCTCCAGGTACACAAATAGCCATCCCTACTTGTCCTGCCTCTTTCCCACTGAACCCCTATTATTACTGATATATACATACATATGTATGTATGCATGCATATATAGCTACACATATGTGTATATGTATGTACATATGCACACAGATATATAGAGATATATTTCCTACCCTTAAAGAGATTCCAGTCTAGCAGGAACAGTGAAGACTTATCCACAAGTGAAAATACTTATAATTCTGAAAAGCCAATCGTACACATGAGCAATCATATATTCACCCAAGCAGCTGGAGGAGGGGTTCAGGGAATATTTATACAGATAGGGAAATCAAGGCAAGCTCCAAGGGAGAGGTGCGCCTGGAAGGAGTAGAAATATTTAAGTCGAATCATGATAGGGATGGCTTTGCCGTCAGAAGAGCTGGTTTTAAATCCCAGGCTCTGGTCCTTGCTATCTATGTAACCTTGAACAAGGTTTATGTTTCTTCTGCTGTTTGACCTGATGACCCTAAGAGCTTTTCAGTTCAAATTCCTCCCAATATTTGAAGTCCTAGATTTTAAGATTCCTTCCAAGTCTGACAGTCTATGTTCGAGGTCATGTTGCAAGGTTCCATTCGGCTCTGGTGGTGCTCACAGGAAGTCTCCCCTGCGTTCTGTGCTTCAATTATTTGCTATATTCATACAGATATTCTGGGAGCAGCAGCCTCATGTACAACTTAGAGGACAGCCAGACCCAGGTGTGGGCTGTCTCAGAGGTTGGCTCCGGGGGGTGGGGGGGGGGTGGGGGGGGGGGAGAACCTATATCATTCTCAGCTTTCTAAGATGCTGAGGGTTAAGATGGTCTTAGGCAAGCCAATGGAATGCAGTCCTGGGCCAGGGGAGGGCACAAGGGGTCCACTGTATCAGCAGTAGGCCCTTCAACAGGGCCATTAATATTGGCCAGGAGCTTATCTCTTGAGAACCCCTCTCCAACTATCGGGAGGGGATCTTGGGTGTAAAGGGAGGGAAGCAGACGAAAGGCAAGAAGATAGATTTAGGCGTCCAAGTCCCCAAAGTCAAAATGAAATAAGATGACAGTGATAAGAGTTTAACAGTGATAAGAGGTCCTTCCTCCCCTTGGTTTTTCCCAAAGCAAACAATGGTGCCAAGACAGAGTCAAAGCAAATCCTATCAGAAGCTGGAGAGCACTGGACAAAACTCCTTTCATGTTTCTCCTCGTCCCTTCCACGCACAAACATGAAACCTAAAACCTCTTTTATTTCTTCTGGACTCATCCATGCCTGGCAGTGCTTCCCTCTTGCCTGAATTAATAACCAAAATTATGTCTATTTCCTGCCTAAGATTTTCAGTTACTATTGAAAAAACAAGCCCAACTGTTCTCATGGCCTGTCCTGGCATCTTTCTGAATGATCAATGGCTTTGTTCTCCTACTGGAGGTGCAACCCCTGACACCAAGCTTTGTTTTTTCCCCTGAGGGGGAGCTCAAATCTCAAGACTGGAAGGGACCTCTAGGGCCACTGAGTCTGAGCAGTGACTTAGCTAGAATCTCTTGACCTTATCCCCAGCAAATCCCGTGTCTGCTGGAAGATCTCCACTGCCTCTCAAGGCAGCCCGTGCTACTCTGGGGCAGTTCTAACTGGGAGTAAGGTTTTCCTGATGTGAAGTCTAATTTTGTTGTTTTGCCATTTTCATCCCTTACTGCTGGTTCTGCCCTTTGGGGCCAAGCTGAACAAGGCTGGGGCTTCTTTCACATGATGACCCTTTAGGAATACTTGAAGATAACTACCATGTCAGGCTAGCAAAGACCCCATGACTTTGGGGTAAGAGGACTGGAGTGTGAATCCCACTTCTGATTCTTCCTACCTGTGGGACCTTGGATGAATCATTTAGCCTCCCTAGGCCTCAGTTTCCTGATCTGTAAAATGATAACAGCTTAGATTGTTCCTTCTCTACATCTGTGATCTTATGATCCTTTTAAGACTTCTCTAGGTGACACATTCCCAATTCTTCCAATCAATCTACAGGTAACATGAGCTCTAAGTCCTTCACTATTCTGACTGCCCTCCTGTGGATACTTGGGAAGGGCTTGTGGGGTCACCAGCAAAACCCCCACAACAATCAGCGACCAGCATTTGTTATCTTGAGTCGTTTCAGTCATGCCCAACTTTTCTTGACCCGATTTGGGGTATTCTTGGAAAAGATATTGGAGTGGTTTGCCATTTCCTACTCCAGCTCATTTTACAGATGAGGAAACTGAAGCAAACAAGGTGAAATGACTTGCCCAGGGTCAAATAGCTGGTGAGTATCTAGAGGCTGGATTTGAATTTGGGAAGAGAAGTCTTCCTGATTCCAAACCTAGGGCTCAATGCACTGTGATCACCTTGCTGCCCCAGGCACATTTAGAGACCATCAATTTTTCAAAATGCCTAACCTTAGAGTTAAGCAACCAGGGTCGAATTCTTCCCTCTCTCCTTGAAAGTAACCACAGGTAAGTCACTACACCCCAGAAAGAGCCCTGACTTTGGGCTGCTGTCTCTATTACTACTTATGTGATCCTGGGCAAGTCATTTAACTTCTGAGACTCAGTTTTCCTCACTGACAAAATAAGAAGGTTGGACTAGGTGGCCTCTCAGATCTATAGCTATGATTCTACAACATCTCTGCCTATATCTTTTCCATCTATCAGCTCACGAGCACTATCAGAGCAAGGTCTATGTTTTAATATTTCTATCCCCACCTCCTAGAGTAGTATTGTACATAGAAATATAGTTTTAAATCATAATTTGGAAGAGAAGAGAGAGTACAACACATAGACTGGTGACGCTGGTAGGGATCTTAGAGTCCATGCAGTCCGAACGCTTTATTTTACAGATGGGGAAACTGAGGTCAAGAGAAGTTAAGTGAGTTACCCAAGTCCACATAGAAAATTATTGCAGATTTGGTTCTAGAATTCGTCTCTTGACCCCTAATCTCATGTCCTTTCAATGATAACATGTTGACTTCTCTTGGTGGTTTTTCTTGTGCATAAAGAAACTTCACTCTTTTTTTCAGAGGGGAGGGGGTAGAAGTCAGGATGATCCAACCATTCCATCCCTTGCCTCAGCAGAGATGCACTAGCAGCGGGCTGCAATGGAGTGTCTTATTACAGAGACATCGTTCTTTTTTACAAAACATACCTCAGGACATTAGCTGGTGTACTATGACGCGTTATTATAAATAATTAAAATGGAATTACACTTGTCAAAATACATTAGCAAAGTTCATTCTCCAAGGCTGGAAACGTCTTCTCCAGCCCCCACCACCCCTGCCCTCAGACCTTTAAATCACTTTTGTCCTCAGCTCATTCTTCGGAAAAACCTGGTAACAGACAATGGGCCCCTCTGGTCATGAGCATAAATAGTGGGAGCCCAGTGGACACTTCGTGAGATGCTTTCAGTAGAAATGGGAAGGAAGATATCGCCCCCAAACCAGCTGCGGTTCCTAATGATGCTTCCCATTAAATATCGAGCCAGACACTGGCTTGGCTTAATGTGAAAGGTGGCCTGTTAACGGCTGGCCATAGTCTATCTCGAGGCTCACACCAGCTTTGGATTGTGGGTTCGATGCTCATGAAACTTTAAAGGAATCACACCAAATAGCAGAGTCACCCGAGCAGAGGCTGGCTGTGAGTGAGATATTCAGAGTTCTGAGTCAATCAATAAGCATTGATTAAGCACCTACTATGTGCCAGCCATTGTTGCAGGGCTAAGGATACAAGTACGATGAGTAAAACAATCCTTATTCCCAATGAGTTCTCATTCTAATGGAAGGAATAAAAAGCACATTAAAACATACACAGCCAAGCTTTGGCTGGAGCCAGCACGAGCAAGCTTTCATAGGAAATTGTTAAATGTTCATGGTGAGCTTTTACACCTCAGAAATCAGCAAACACTATAAATCAGTAATTGATCGTTTTGTTGATTGGTGAGAATTAAGGATGTGATGCAGAAAATGTTTATAATGGACATTAAGCTTGCAAGTGTGTCACGCATTTTGAGAGAGCTGCTTGTTAAATATTTACCAGAATACCCATGTTAACAGCATATATCTAAAGCAAATTAATACAAATATATATAAAGTACCCCAGGAGGACGAGTGCTAGCAATTGGAGGATGAGCAAAGACTTTCTTTAGAACAGTGCTGTCAAACTTAATTAGAAACAGATTCCTGTTAATAGTATATTGACTTAGAAAACCACAAATGAACATTATCTATATTTTATCATAATTTTACTTGTTTTGTCAAACATTTCCCAATTATACTTTAATCTTGGGCATTGATATAGGGATGTCTTAATAAGGGTTAATAACAGGTACAGGAATTTCCAGAAGACTCTTTACCTACTAAAAGAGAAACAGAGGACAGATCTATAATATATGTACGTATGTATGTATGTTTATACAACTATATTTAATACATGTGTATATCTGTATGTGTATGTATATGTGCACACATGTATCTGGGTACATATGCATATACATACATATAAATACAATTTTTGGACGTGGTCAACGTGAGAATTTATTATACTTTTTATGCATTTGTTACAAGGGTTTTCTCTTTTCATTCGTTTCCAGTTGAGGGAGTAGGAGGCAGGAATGAGCAATAATAGATTTCTGCTTGTTCAAAACATTTAAATACTAAAAACCAAACCAACCAAACAGTTTTGGGATAAGTAGAAGGCCAAGGAGAGATGGAATGTGGTCATAGAGTCAGATAGGGGAATGTCAGAGCTAAGGAAGTAACTTAAGGAGGTAGTGTGGGACCACCCTTCTGTGTAGCTAAGCTGGAGAGAGAACTAGATTGCGGACTTCTAGAAGCAGAGGAAATAGGATGCTACGGAATCTGAAGGAGCATCTGTGTGGAAATTAAAGTCTGGTATAAAGAAAGCTCAGTGGTACAGTGCTTAGAACACCAGGTCTGGAGTCAGAAAGAACTGAGTTCAAATTCAGCCTTGGACACTTAATAGCTATGTGACCCTGAGCAAGTCACTTTACCCTGTTTGCCTCAGTTTCCTCATCTGTACAATGTGCTGGAGAAGGAAATGGCAGACCACTCCAGAACCTCTTCCAAGAATGCCCAAATGGGGTCACGAGGTCAGGCATGACTGAAAAATGAGCGAGCAACAACGCCTACAACAAACACAAGCAGCAGGTAGATAAGAGAGGAAGGTGGTGAACAAGATGCTGGATGCTCCCTTTTGATGTAATTCTTCTATGCAACACGACTAATGTGAAAATGTGTTTGGTAGGAATGTATGCGTAGAGTCCATACAAGATTGCATGCTATCTTGGAGAGGGAGGGGAGAGGGGGAGAAAATTTCAAACTTATAAGTGAATGTTGAAAACTAAAAATTAATTAATTAACTGAAAGAAAAAGAAGGTGGAATGACCTGGGGTGTGGTGGCTTATGGCCACCATGATTTTGGATGAGTGGACTTCAAAAGAGGAAAGGTTCCTGAGTAAAGGGTTAAAGGGAAAGACTGACAATGCCAGTGGAGATCCAGGAGCATTCCAGTTCCTCATTCCAGACCAGTGAAATGAAGGAGGGGGTAGGGGGAGAGAAGGCACACATCATCTCCTGCTGGAGATTATGGCCCAGATGCAATGTTATTGAGAAGGAGCCAGGTCTCATGGAGGGCCAATCGATAGAAAGAATGCCTGGAAGCCCCGGGTTCAACTCCTGCCTCAGACATTTAGTAGCTGTGACTCTAGGAAAGTCGCTTAACCCCTCTCTCTTTCTACCTCAGTTTCCTCCCACGCAAAAAGAGAATGATAATACCTCCTACTTCAGCGCTGTTGTGACACCTGTATAAAATGCTTTGAAGACTTTAAAATGCTATATGAATATTTATTAGGCTTAAATACATGAATGGGTAACTGCAATACCATCTAAGTATGTCCACAAGTTCTCAGATAACAGAGCTCTGAATCTGACTTTAGAGGGTCTGCTGTTCCCGTGTGTGCCCCTGAATAAACCATGTCCCTTCTCTGGCTGCTACACCTCCCACCTCCCCCAATCAGGAGAATGAGAAGGTCAGACTCAGTGATTTCTCAGGATCCTCCCAGCTTGAGGATCTTTGAATCCATTATTGGGGTGTTGCTTCTGCAAAGGGCGCTGGCTCTGGAGTCAGAAAGTTCAGGTTTCACTTACAATCCGTGTGACCCTGGGCAAGTCAAATCACCAAGCTGTTCTGTAAAATGAGATGACTCTTCTAGCTTCAGGGTGACAATCCTATGATCTCCATTTTACAAATCAAGAAACTGAGATTTAGAGATATTAAGTCCCAGCTAGCAAATGCCAGGCAGGATTTGAATTCAGGTCTTCTTGACTCTATGTCCATCATGCTGTCCACAAGGACCAAGAACTGTAGGGAAGGACTTAGCATTGTAGCACTGAAAAGGACTTCTGAAATCATCAGGCCTGTTCTGCTCAGTGGAGAGACCAAGTGACCAAGATCTAAAAATGGCCAAATGGAGAATGAGCAAAAACTGCGGCACCACCTTCTTACAGCCAAACCAGCAGGAACACAGACTCAGCTATGGGTCATCCTCCTCCTACCTGTTGGATCATGTAAAGTTCTACACATAGGAATTTGGTGAATGGGGCCTGGACCTATCAGGACCTTAGACACTTCCTAGATGTGTGACTATTGGCAGGTCAGTTAACCTCTCTTTGTCTCAGTTTCTTCGTCTTTAAAACGGGGACAATTAATAGCGCCTACCTGACAGGGTTGTTGTTGAGGATCAAAGGAGATGATATTTGTAAAGTACTTGGCACAGTGCCTGAAAGAGAGTAGGTGCTATATAAATGTTAGACGATGATCATGATGATGATGAAGAAGAGGATGATGATTATTGTACCCATGTGACCCTGAGCAGATTGACGTAACATAGTGAAGACAAATTATGAAGAACAAGCCAAGATGCTACTAGAAAATTCTCTGAGACTTAGTTTCCCCATCTGTCAAATGAAAGAGTCAGCTAGTCTCTAGGGTTCCTGCCACCCTTAGATCTATCTGTGATGGTATGAGCTTCATTTCTAAATCAAGGAACTGAGACTCTGCTACCCCTCCCCAGCCTTCCCCTGAACACTGCTAGATTAAAGAGTTTTGTGGGTGTTCTTCTTGTGTTTTTCATGTGTCATTTCCCCCGTCACAGAACCCTCCTTTGCAACAAACAAGTCAACACGTTGCTGATGTCTAGGAATGTATGGCCCACTCCAAAACTGGGCTTTACCATCTCTTAATGAAGGCATGACATGCTTCACTATGTGTCCTCTGAGGCAGAAATTTGGTTGGCCAAATAGGATCTTGTTTTTGGACCTGCTGTGTGTTGAGAGATGGACCTTCCACACTGCTAAACATGCTAACAAAAATAAAGAAAAAACACCCAAAACCCATGAGAGTGAAAAGGGCTGGAAGGAGGAGGTGCAGGGGAAGTGGGGAGAAGTACCTTCTAGCCCATGGAGTAGTTTGCAGGCTCCATGATTTCCCTGCTGTGGGCAACCCCTCCATTCCCCCCAACCATCTCCATCATCTTATTCTGTCCAATCCTGGTCCAGGTCCTCTAATTCATCTTCCACCCAGTCTCAACATGCTTTTCTCTGGGTCTTTTAAAATCATTACTTGGTCTTCTTTTAATGGTGTACTTCTCTTCAAATATCAAGCAATCACTGTCCTGGGAGGAATACACATGGCTTTTTCATGTAAGTCTTACCCACTGACAGAAAGCCTAATTCCACACTCCACCTCCTGCCCCCCTCCCCAGCACTGAACCTTAAAAAAAAAGTCAGCTTGCTTATCTTAGTGTGGGGTTGCCGTGGAAACTGCATCTCCTGTGAGATGCACTGTCATAACATTTCAGTACCATACAGAACAGTTAAAGACATAGCATTGCCTTTTTCGAGAGTCTAAGAGCTGCCCAAAGCTTGGGCTCAGGCAGGGCACTGTCAAATCTGGGGACCGTAAAAGTGGTGAGGGAGAAGAAGGGAAGGGACCCCATGCTGGCAGAGTCAGAAACTACCACTACTCTGGAATCTGTGACATTTCTGCTGCCCTTGACCGCAGGCATGTTCTCTGCTGAAGCTACCACCCTAGACATCCTTGGCTCTCCCCTGTGAACAGGAGTGGAATCTTCCAGTACCAAAAAGCCTGCTAGTTAGAAGTAGGTGGAGGGCCCAGGGGAGAAGGTGACATGATTAGCTGGGGAGCAAAGGCCTGCCTTGTCTGCCCCAAAGAAAGAAGAGGGGAAAAGGAGAGGATGTATCAAGTGTCTTAATTACTCATAATGGAAACAGGCCTCCTACAGTATGCTCCTTAATTACTGTGATGGCTTCCAGCCTCTATCACTAGGGGTCCAGATGGAAGCTTTCCAGGCTCTTCAAGGGACAGAATGTGTCAGTTATTAATTAAACATATGAAGCAATTAGCCTCAAAACTTTGTTGGAAAATTGCTACAGCTGTGCTTCGGTCGCCCCCCAAAAAACAAGGGAAACAGAGGCCAAGTGTGATCAGCACACTTCACTGACCTTCTGCAGGTCTATTTTTTCAGGGTCACCAATGTGACAGCAGTGATATCTTATGGGACAGGTATGGGGAGAGGGATCCTTGGCCCTGCTCCAAGATGAACAGGCTGTGAGGGCTGTGGAGTGGAAGAAGCCTCCCCCACCACCCAGTTGTCAAGAGCGAATGGTACACTGGAGTCATCCAAGGCACCACTGCCTCAGGCTGGGCCTAAGAACTCCCTAAGGGGCCTGGAAGATTACCCTGGGGCTCCACCCATGCCCTAAGAATGCAAGCAGACTTTAACAATTAAAGGCCTTCTGATCAGATCAGAAGGAACTGGAGGTGTTGAGTGTGGAGATGAGAACTTAGTACCTTCAAGCAGTGGAGAGGCTAGCATGACTGAGAAGGGATGGCCTTGGTCCACATGGAGCCAGATGAGAGCACCAGGAGCGACTATGGACACTTGGAGGGAGGCAGATTTCAGTCCCTTCCTTTCCACCCACCCCAAATGTGTTTGTTTTTTACTTTGGATTAAACTGGGTCCATTTTTGTACATACTTTTACATGAAAGGCAAGGTCTGGCTAGAGGGCCAGATTTGGAGCCAGAAATCCCTGGGTTTGAGTCCTGTCTCTGACATATACTGGTTGTGTGACCCTGGGCAAGTCACTTTTCAGGGGTGGGTAACTTGTTGCCTCGAGACCACATGTAGCATTCCTGGTTCTCAAGTACGTTTGGGGCCACAGGTTCCCCACCCCTGCTTTAGCTCATAGGGCTCTAGACGACTCTCTCTAAGACTATGACCTGCATTGGTAGAGGGTATTTCCTCACCTGGGAATTCCCCCTGATGAAATTACAGGTCCAGTCTCTATCCGGAAAATATCTTCATTTATGCGCGTGTTGTCTCCCTCGGTGGTGTAAGGTCCTTGAGCACAGGCATGGTTTGATTTGTTGCCTTTTTTCAAGTGTCTATCACAATACCTGATACGTGGTTGATGTACATTTGTTAAGTGAATGAATCTATGGGGGGAAACCACAAACCCTTCTTAACAATAAGGTCTGTCCAAAAGTGAAATGAGCCTCCTTGAGAAGGTAGTGAGCTCCCCTTCAAGAACCGACTGGGTGACCATGGAGAGAATTCCTGCCTGGGAGTGATTTGGAAGAACTGCCTTCTTAGGTCTGACTCTGTGATCCCCCAACACCATGAGATCTCCAGGGGAAAGTAGGGATGAGTAAAAAGCTCACAGAAGGAAGCGTAAGAGTGGATCAGGGGACATCGAGGGAGAAAGTTTTCTTCCCTTAAAGCCAAATAGTCTCAGTGGTTTAGAGAAAGAACTCCCTTCAAAGGATACCTAGTCTGACTTCTTCATTTTATTAGTAAGTAAATTGAAATCAAGATGGGTTAAGTGACTTCTCCAGGGTTATCAGAAGCAGGATTGGAACCCAGGTCTTTCTGACTGGATGTTCACAAATGGCACTCATTGCATGTGTTTACGAATGACTGCTGACATTATTGATCTCACAGACATCAAGGAGATGCTGATGTCACTATAGCCAATCTTCCAAGTATCATGATTAGACTTCTTTTCGTTCCTCTACCTAATGTCCCAGCACACACACACACACACACACACACACACACACACACACACACACCCCTCCGATAGTATGATTGATACAACCCCTCCATTTCCCCAGAATGCTTGGAGTGTCTGACTCCTAGGAGGGCACTGTGACTCTGAAGGGTTGTCATGTGAAAGAAAGATTTGTTCAGCTTAGTCCCAGAGGGAAGAACAAGAAACAACTGATGAAACTTTCAGAGAGGCAGATTTAGCCATGACGTCCGGTGAAACTTCCTCACAATCTGAGCTACGCCAAAGGGGAATGGGCCACCACAGGATATAGGAGGTTCTCCTTCAATGGGAGTCTTCAAGGAATGCCTGGGTTGTCAGTCTTCAGGAGAGTTTCAGGAAAGACACCTTCAACTCTTGCTTGAATGATATAGACATGGAGGTCTTTCTCAGCTTTGAAATCTATGATTCTTGGTAGAATGAGAAGGGTGATCCATTATAGTTGAGTGCTAACCTCCAAAACGTCCCAGGAAACACTTGGGCAGTTTGTACCTCCTTGTTTCTGCTCCAGTACTTATAGCATCAATCTCACTGACAGCAAAGAATACTTATTTCACACTCATCTGGGATTTCTTTTTCCCACTGGGTAATACAGCTATGCCTTTACTGTATACAACCTAGTGAAAGAACACAAGCTCTTTAAGGGAATGAGGGAGAGGGGGACATTCTTTGCTATGCCTTTGTAACCTGTAGCCTAACGCTGTGTGTGGCACATGGTGACACCTACCTGAATACATAGGGTCGTAGTTGAACAACTGAAAAGGACTTCAGGAATTTCCCATTCCAACCCCCTCATTGTACGCATGAGGAAACTGAGACCCAAAGGTGCTGTGACATGTCCAGGATCACAAGAATATTAAGAACAAGAGCCAGGGTCCTCTGCCTCCAAAAACCAATGACTTTGGCCATCTTTCAGGATCCCCTATGGCACATAAAACTAAATAATATCAATCAATCAATGAACATTTATTAAGTATTTACTATGTGCCAGGCACTGTGCTAATTATTGAGGATACAAAGAGAGGCAAAAGACAGTCCCTGCCCTCACATAGCTTAGAATTTAACAGGGGAGACAACATGTAAGGAGAAATATACCAAACAAGCAACAGGCAAGATAACTAGGAGAATCAACAGCAGGAAGGCATTAGAATTAAGGAAGGTTGGGAAAGGCTTCCTGTAGAATGTGAGGTTTTAGTTGAGACTTCAAGGAAGCCAGAGAAGTCAGTAGAAGGCCGTGAGGAAGAAGAGCATGCCAGGCATGAACAGCTTGACAGAATGCCTAGAGCCAAGAAATGAAGTGTCTTGTTCTTGGAATAGCCAGGAAGGTAGGCTAGGGTCACTAGGTTCAAGAGTACATGGTGGGAAGTCAAGTGTAAGAAGACTGGAAAGGCAGAAAGGGTCTAGGTAATAAAGGGCTTTAAGTGTTGAACAGAGGATTTTGTATTTGATCCTGGAAAAGATAGGGAGCCTTTGGAATTAGTTGATTGGGGAGGGGGAGGGGTAATACGATTGGACTGTGCTTTTGGAAAATCATCTGAGTGGCTGAATGGAGGATGGACTGTAGTGGGGAGAGACCTGAGGCAGGCAGACACCCCTCCAGCAGGCTATTGCCATTGTCCAGGTGTGTAGGGATGAGGGTCAGCGCCAGAGTGGTGGCAGCATCAGAGGAGAGAAGGAGGCATATCTGAGCGATGTTGCAAAGGTAAGATCAATAGGCCTTGGCAACCTCTTGGATATGGGGGAGTTGGAGTGAGAGATAGTGAGGAATTCAGGCTGACTCATAGGGTGAGCCTGAGGGACTGGGAGGATGGTGTTGCCCTCAAAAGTAATAGTGAAGGGGATGTAGAGGATTTAGGAGGAAAGATAATGAACTCATTTTGAGGCATATGGAGTTTCAGATGTCTACTGGACAGCCAGTTCAAGGTGTCTGAAAGGCAGCTGGAGATGTGAGATCAGAGGTCAGCATAAAGGTTGGGGCACCTTAGGGAGATCTGAGAATCAACAGCATAGAGATGCAATCAATGAATCAATAAGCATTTAACCACCTACTGTACATCAGGAACTGTGCTATGGTACATTAGAGACACAAAGCCTTAAAGAGTTTACATTCTATAGGAAGTGGGGAAGGGTCCCATACGTAGGCATACAATGACTAGATGGTGGATAGAGTGTTGGCGTTCCAACTGGGAAGAATGAATTAAACCCTTCCTAAGACATTCAGTAGTTGTGGGATCCTGGGCAAATTCTTTAACCTCTCAGCCTCAGCTTTCTCATCTATAAACTGGGGATAATAGTGCTTAATTCACAGCATTGTGAGAATCAGATACGATGATCTATGTTAAGTATATTGCAGATCTTAAAATGTTATATGGTAGCTCACCTCATCATCATACTATCGTGGTTATTTTATTTCTTCTCCAAGCATCAAAGATAGAAGACACCTCAGTGACATATAGAGATGGGCAGGGACATAAGAGCGCTTTTATTTTTGTTCCATTTTCCTTTTCCTGAGCTCATATCTATTTGGAGGAAGGGGCTTCTGATCACAGCTCTGCCAAGTGTAAACTTGTAAGCTGTGAAAAGAATTCACTGATGAATTTCAAAACTGAGGTTTTTTTCCTCTTACCTACTCAGGGAATAAAAATGAGGGAATGACATGGAGCTGAGGTTAGCAGACTAACGCCAAATCTCTTTGGTTCTTTCATTTGCCACCTAATAACGACTCCATCTCCATTCTGGACAAGACATCATTCCAGCTTTGATAGAAACCTCAGGAGGTAGGTGCTCTGGGAAACGTTATTTAGTGATGCCCAATGATTCCAGAGTCATGGCAGAGCGAATCATGGCAACCCCTGCCTAGAAGCTGCTTGGCAGAAGGCAAAGGGGGAAAAAAAGAGGAAGAAAATGCAAACACATGAACTCTCTCTCCAGTATTTCTGCTGGGAAGATTCCAGCCCCCACCTTCTCCTCCACGGATGGTTGAGGAGGGACTCCCACTGAAATATCAGCTCTGACATCCATCTGAATGCCTCAGTAATGTGAGGCTTCACCAAGCGCAGGAGTCAAGTGGACAGGTCGCTTGATAACTCTTCTAGAAAAAGAGAGATTCCACTGTTGCGCTATAAGAAATCATGAACAGGAAGACTTCAGAGAGGCCTGGAAAGACTTATATGAACTGATGCTGAGTGAAAGGAGCAGAACCAGGAGAACTTTGTAAGCAGCAACAACCACAGGGTGTGAGGAATTTTTCTGGTACACTTAGTCCTTCACTGCAATGCAAGGACTTAAAAAATTCCCAATGGACTCTTGAGGCAAAACGCCCTCCACATCCAGAGAAAGAACTATGAAACTGGATCACAGAATGAAGCAGACCACTTTCTTTTGTATTACGCTTTGTTTAGTTTTAGTTTTATGGTTTCTCCCATTCCTTTTAATTCTTCTACACAACATGACTAAGGTGAAAATGTATTTAATAGGAATGTATGTGTAGAAGCTATACAAGACAGTGTGCTGTCTCAGGGAGAGATTGGGGAGGGAGGAGAAAAGGAGGGGGATGGAGGGGAAAAAATCTAAGATACATGGAAGTGATTGTAGAACACTGAAAATAAATAAAATAATTTAATAATAAAAAAGAAAAAAGAGTGATTCTTCTTCTCAAGGTACCTAGTAGGTAGTCCTGGTCATCCATCCCTCTCAGCAGCACCAGGGCTAACGTTCCTAGGCATCAGCTGACCATGAGTCAGTGAGATGATGAAATGGGATATCTAGATGTGCAGAAAGTTCAAGCTGAAATGTGGTGGTGCCAAACCACCTTTTTGCCTTGCTGTGCAGAGGGAAGTTTTTGGATGGACCTCACTAGCTTGAGTAAGACAGAATGTATCTATCAATACCCTAGTGTGAATGGACTCCCAAACCTTGCATCTTCCGGGTAACTCTGTAAAGGCTATGGGGGCTTATTCCCATATGTTATAAAAAATGGACACTCCTGCTTGCTCAGAGGTTCTGATTACAACTCAAAATAAAATCTCTATGCAAGTAGGGAGGAGTTTAAATAATAAAAACACATTTTCTTTTATTTTTTTTTTTTAGAGTATAGAGCAGGAATTCTTAGCCTAGGGTCCACAGGCAGATTTCAGGGGCTCCAAAAACATGGATGGGGAAAAATTACTTCTTTATTTTCTTAATTTTTAGTTCAAATTTAACATTTCCTTACATTACAAACTTAGGCAATAAACCTATTTTTAGTAGTACCTATCACTTCCATAAACAGAAATCTCAGATTTTTTATATCATATTATGTTTCTTATAGATATCTCAAAATATCATTTACACATATCACTATTCTGAAATAACTGTAGTTATTAGACCCACTTCTAGTTGGCACATGACTACAGTCTTCCTGTCTACAGATTGGAACTCACGTTTCCTTTATAATTTTTATGTATTTTATTTTCCACACTTTCAAAAAATTGCTCTGAGGAATCCATAGGCTTCATCAGACTCTCCAAGGGCTCCAGGACCACGACATAAAAAGGGGGCACAACACTTGGTAAGAAGGTTAATTAGGAGAGTCCCCTGACCAATTCTTGTGAGGCAAAACTGTTTTGGGGGATTTTGATTCTGTCTCCCCATCAGTAAACTGAAAGGGGTTGGACTAAATGCCCTTTGGGGAGTCTTTCCCTGAAAATCCAAATCTATGTTCCTGTGATACTAAACTGAATAGGATGAATTTAGAGAAGCTGGAGAAGACATATGAACTGATGCAAAATAAAGAAGGCAGAAACAGGAAAAAAACAAAATGCACAGTGCTACAACAAAGGAAACAGAAAACAATCAAAACTGAATGTAGTGAAATTGTGATGATGAAGCCTGGACTGAAAGAAGAGATAGGAGAAGGCACCTCTCCTCACTTTTTGCAAAAGTGAGGGACTGTGGGCATAGAACACTCCAAATAATGTCAGAGTTTTTCAGTATATTAGTATTGATAATTACCCTCCTTGTTAATTTTTTTTTTTTAATGAGGAATAGCTCTCTGGAGTACAGGAAGAAGAATACTTTGGGAAATGAAGACAGCAATGGAATTTTTTTAAAGATTAGAGATGCAGGAGGATGAGGAGGGAGATGGAGGGAAAGATAACAGTCTTCTAATGTCTGAAAGAACATATGAAATATACATTAAGCATATTCTGTTTGGTCCCAAAGGTCTGAACAGAGAGTAAGGGGTAATTTATTTATAAAAATAATAAATCCATTACATATTAATATAAACAAAATATTTTTAACAAAGTATTTTCCTAAACAGAAAAAAAGAGAGCTGGAGAGCAACCCTACCTGCCTTGTGCTGTCTTGTCCCATTAGAATACCTTTCTTTGGCTTGCATTTGTATCTCTAGCGCTTAGCACAGTGCTGGGCACATAGTAAGCACTTAATACACACTTGCTGATGGATGGCTATTTAATTTTAGCTATTGTCATGATCAGATTAGATGACCATTGGGCTCTCTTTCAGCCATGAAATCTGGTAATGCAGTTCCGTATCCTGAGTTTATGCAGTTGAAATCCCTGTAATAAAAGTTGTTTTTGCTCACTGTTCACTCTTGGTGGTACAGTTTTGAAAGCCTGAGGGGACAGTAAGTTGGTAGTATTGATGAATTTCGATATAAAGCCAATCTCTGCCAATTTCAAAATACCGACCATTGCAGTATCCTGGGATTGTAATAGAGAAAGATCATTACTGATGGCAAAGTATATTGGAACAATAAACAGGAAAATAAAGGGGTTGGATTAAATGACCTATAAGGTCATTTAGTCATCTTTTCAACTCTATTATCCCACGTTCCCATCTTCTCTCCACCACCACCCCAAGTTCTAAAATCTAAGAAAGATTTGAAAATCTCTCCCTTTCCATGTAACCACATCCCAGAGATGGCCCACTGACTATAATACGTGTAACTTGACTTATCAGAAAATAAACGTCCATGAGTCATGAAGAACAGGAATTCCAGGTGTCAAAAATATGTGTAATTATGAAAATGCAACTTGAATGAAGTATCCCCCAAGATGATCCCTGCAGGTGTGTCCCAAGTGGTTGCCATCCTGCTAACTCTCAGTTATATCTCTGCTTCCATCTTATCTTTGGCTGCTCACTTTCCTCTGGGGGCTGGTGGTGGCCTGCTGAGTTGACTTAGCTCTAAAATGATCCCATCCATACTAGTTCCAGAAGACAGATGATGAACTAGACCTTCTGGTTATAGATGCTGAAGGCTGGATATGCCAACGGACAGGGCCACTAGTGTCAACTGCTTAGCATGATGTCTGCATGACTGGATTACATCTCTGCCTTCCCTCCATGGAGGTGGCTTCTCCTCCCCGTCCTCCCTTCAGCTCCCTTTTGGGTCTTTCCCTAGTAGAACGTAATCTTCTTGAGGGCAGAAATTGTGGGCTTTTGCTTGTATTTTTTTCTTACAACTTAGCACGGTATCTGGACAACAGTAAGAGTCTAATAAACGCTCTGATATTCTATGTTCTAAGGTTCCTTCCCAGCTCTAAAATTATGTGTTCTGTTTTCATAATAACACCAAGACATCATTTGTTTATTAAAATGTTCCTCCCTTTTCCAACTATTTGTGTGAGGCCAGATTTTCTTCACATTTTTCAAAATATATATGCATATATATGTTTATGTAACACAAATAATGTGTATACATACATAGACACATTGTGTGTATATATTTATACATACCATATATGTGTATGTACATATGCATGCACACACATACACATATATATAGCAACAGACTGAATGCAGAAGCAGATGTGTGAATACAGCTGTCTTCTATTAAGCCAGGCATTAAAATAAGATTTTCAAAAAATATGTAAAATAATTCCACTCTTAGTCTCACCAAATTTTTTTTCTGTTTAGGAAAATACTTTGTTAAAAATATTTTGTTTATATTAATATGTAATGGACTTATTATTTTTATAAATGAATTAATAAATATTTTTAAAATGCATTCATTTTAACTTCTGATATAGTAAATATTGATAAATGTAACACACATAAACAAAAACTCTTTGAAGTCCTCAGTAATTTTTAAGAGTGCAAATTGGTGTTGAGATAAAAAAAAACCTTTAGAACCTCTAACCTCCACCAATAGAATCCCAGATCTGGACAGAGACACACACACACAAAGAACTATCATTGATCCCTTCTGTCTAGGCCCTACAAGCTGGAACTCTGACAGCTAAAATGGGCCCAGGCCCTGAGGTGGGAAAAGGCTGAAGAAGGAGGACAGCGCTCCAGGGATGACGAAAGAGAGTAAAGCAATCTGGACATGGATATATATCAGGGACACCCTTCAGGTAACACAGGACATTTAAATCTGGCATTAGCATCATGATCTTACTTCCACAGGGTGGGAAAAGGACTTGCCTACAGCCATGCACTCAGCATGAACAGAGCTGGGATGAGGGTTTTAGTCTCTAAGCCTCCAGGGAAACTTCTGGGAGGAAAAAAAAAATTAGTGTATTTGATGAAGGATGTTTCCCTTTCTCTTGATGTCTTAAAGGAACAGGAAAGAAATATCAGTGAGCCACAGGAAGCAATCAGCAGCTCACTTTGCAAATAGCCAGAGCATTAGAGCTGCCTGGGAGGCAAAGAGGCTTGGGAATCCTCAGGGCAAAGCCTCCCTCAGTCGTCTTCTACCTCATATACTCCTTGATCCAATGACATTGACCTCCTGGCTATTCTATGAACAGCCTCTATCTCTCTGGCTGTCCCTGTGTCTGGAAGGCTCTCCCTCCTCTGCTCAGACTACTGAGCCCCCCTGGCCTCCTATAAGTCCCAACTAAGATCCCATCTCCTACAGCAAGCCTTCCCCAACTGCTCTTAATTTCAGGGTCTTCCCTCTGCTAATCTTTTCCTATGTAGCCTGCATATAGCTTGCTTTGTTTTGTATCCCCAGCCCTTACTTTGCACATAGTAGGTGCTTAATAAATACTTATTGATTGATTGAATCCTCGTTGGAACAGTTAGCAGCTGTGTGGTTACCCTAAGCCTTGGTTTCCATATCTGTGAAGTAGCGCCAATAACATTGCTTATTTCACAGGAAAGGGCTCTATAAACGTAAAGTCCTATAAAAACATTGGCTATTGTTTTATTAGTGTATTCAAGTTAAAAATATTATCAAAGATGCTCACTCATTCGGGTTTTAGAATATCAGAATACTTAGCAAGTAACTGGCACACCCCTTCCACAAGCCCGGATGCTGAGAAGTAGCCAGGCTCTCTTTTCTAACTCACCCTTCTGCTTCAAAATCTAACATGTGGTCATCATCCAGAAGACCATCATTTGGTCCCACTGAGGCCTGGGCCTCACAGAAAGGCCTTGAGATCCAAAGGGAAAACTTCAAATTATTATCAGAATGAGAAAGCCCCTTAGACTATGGAATACAGAGTTGAAAGAAGTTTGGAGATTGGTTCATAGACTTAGGCCTGGGAGAGATCTTGGTAATAGCCTAGTCCAACTCCTTCACTTTATAAAAAAGAAAACTGAGGACCAGAGAGGGTAAGAACATGCTCAAAGTCACACCAGGATTTGAACTCGAGACCTGAGACTCCACATTTTGCATTGTTTTCCTACTGTACCACTTATCTAATCTAGCCCTCTTATTTGATAGATGGGGCACTAAGGCACTGAGAGGGAAAATTATTTCCCCAAATCATTATGGCTACTGAGGTAAAAGTGATATTAGTCCCTATGGTTTTTTTGTTTGAAAACATTCAGATAAGAGATGGGGACAGTCAATGTTGGGGGTTGGGGGAGGCTGCAGTGAGTCTAATACTGTTTACACTGTAGGAGGGGCTGTGCAGTGGTTCAACCATTCCAGAAAGCAAAGTTTTTAAAAATGAGTAAAATGTGTCCCCTACGTCCCACTGAGAGACATTCATGAAGCCCTACTATGTGCCAGAAACTAGGCTAGACACTTTAAAGATACTGTCTCGTTTGACTGAGAAGGTTCTAAGACTGACCCCCATGCATTAATAAAGTCATAGCTGGAAGCAATGATCTAATACCAAAAGAGTTAATTGCTAATCAAAGGATGTAGCTCAGTAGGCTGTGGTACTTGAATGTAAAGGGATGCTACTGCACCTAAGAAATGATGAATAGAAAGAATTCAGAGAACTCTGGAAGCCTCTTAAGGATGACTGCAGAGTGGGGAAAGCAGAACCAGGAAAACCGTAGGCAGAGTGATCATGACAATGTAAATGGAAGAACTGTAACAAAGAAAGTGAACATTGTATAAAGATCAAGCCTGCCCCACACAAGTGATTAGACAATGCATCTTCCTCCTTTTGCAGAAATAGGGATGATGGAAAAATGCCGTCCACATCCAGAGAAAGAACTGTGGGATCAGAGCGCAGAATGAAGCAGAATATTTTCTCTTGTGTTGTGTTCTGGTTTGGTTTGGTTTCTCTCCTGGTTCCTCCCATCCTTTTTAATTCTTCTATGTAACATGACTAATATGCAAATGTGTTTCATAAGAATGTATGTGTAGAACACATGTAAGATTGCATGCCATCTTGGGGAGGGAGTGTAGAGGGAGGGGGAGAAAATTTAAGACTTCTGGAAATGATTGCTGAAAACTGAAAAAAAATGAATTTATATATAAAAAAAGAAATAGGGGATGATGGGTGAAGAATACAGCATATACCATCAGACTTGGTTGAACTGTTGGTTAATTTTGCTGGTTTTTCTTCTCTCGTTTCTGCTTTCTTTTTTCTTATAAGGAGTGCTTAAAGGATAGGGGTAAGGGCGAGTTATGCTTTAAAAAGAAACTTATATAAACCAAAGATATCAATGATTTTTTCAAAGAATATAGAATGTTAGAACTAAAAGAGACTTCAGATATGATCTAGTCCAAGGCTTCTGAAACTTTTTCCACTCCCATCCCCTTTAGGGCAGTCACGACTCCCAGTTTAAGAAGCATTAAATTTATTCTAGTCTAATTCTCTAATTTAATAAATGAAGAGATTATGCCCAGAGAGGCCAAGTGACTTGCCCAAAGTTATATATAGCTAATGAACAGCAGAACTCAGACTAAAGTTCCTAATTTTCTTATTGAGAATATATACAATACATATAAATACAATCCTACACAAGCGGTAGTGGGTTAGAGAGAGACAGGTAATATGGAAGAAAAAAGACACAGAAGGGCACTCAGGTATGAGTGAGTGTGATGGCTCCCCATAAAACTTGGTGAAAATGATTTCCCTTCTCTGGCCTATAATATCCTCTTCTTTCAAAAAAGGAGTTTGAGCTTAGTGATCTTAAAACATCTTATTTGGCTTTCAGTGAGGTGGAATGAGAATGAAATGGGATGGGATGGGATGGGATGGGATGGGATGGGTTGGGATGAGATGGGATGGGATGGGATGGGATGGGATGGGGTGGGATGGGGTGGGATGGGATGGGATGGGATGGGATGGGGTGGGATGGGATGGGATGGGATGGGGTGGGATGGGATGGGGTGGGATGGGGTGGGATGGGATGGGATGGGATGGGAGGGGGTGGGATGGGATGGGATGGGGTGGGATGGGATGGGATGGGGTGGGGTGGGATGGGATGGGATGGGATGGGATGAGAGAAGAGAAGAGAAGGGGAGGGAAGGGGAGATGGAATGTATGGAATAGTATTGGAATACAAACTACATCAGGACAAATTGTTTTATTTTTGTCTTCATGTTATTGACTCAGGCCAGTGCCTAGCACAGAATCATGTTTAACAGGTTTGTCAACTATGAGTGAAGTGGAACAGTAAGTAACAGCTTATTTATCAATAATGATGCATATTACATCCAAAGTTATTTAAAATTCCTAAGAAATATGTGTATCTGACAGAGAGAAAGTAGAGAGCTCTAAGGCATCAAGAAAAGCTAACTGAGAGCTGAGCTAGAGTCATTCTCCCAACCTCAGGAAGTATTCAGAGGTCAATTTATTGTCAAAGCTCTCAGGACCTGACAATCCTGTGCTTCAAAGGACTGGGCTGCCAGATATACAACTGCTAGTGTCCAGGATGGTGACCAAATATTGCTGCTTGTATCCAGGACTCTACACCGTGGTGTTAGAACTCTCACTCTCTGGTAGTCAGGCGGGTCGGCTGCTCTGACCCAATCATGCTACACTCTGAAAGCCTGATAAAATCTGACAGGTCCCAGTAGTTATCTAGCTTGGCAGTAGAGTCCAGGTTCTGTAAAAGTCACTTTTAAGCCTGCCTGTACCTTCTGTGGTTCCCTGGAGGGCCAGCTGTGCCAAGTCCAATCTATCGATGCCTTCTCTGTTCCTTAGAAACCCCATTGGGCCCATCTTGCAGCAGCAGCATCTCCAGCCATGTTCTAGGAGAAAGAAATCCTTGCTATATTGTTACTCACCCATGTGGCTTAACAGAAAGAGCCTCAGACTCAGAGTCCAGAGACCTGGGTTCAAATTTGACACTGTGTGCCTAGGTAAGTTACTTGCTGAGTATCTGTCCACTATCCTTGCAGGACTATTCATAAGCTCAGACATTTAGAGCTGGAAAGGGCTTTGGGAGGTCATCTACTGCAATCCTCCTCATTCTATAGATGAGGAAACTGATGCCCTCAAGGGCAGATAAGGTTGGACAGAAGATAAGAACTTGCCCAAGGTTTATTAGCTGATAGCTGAGCCCTGCTCTTTATTCAATTAATCAATCAACAACCATTCATTACATACCTACTACACTAGGTTGAGTGCTAGGATGGGTGCTGGGAATCCGGAATCAAAAACAGAGCAGTTTCTTAATTTCAGATGCTTAAACTCTATCAGAAGAGACAAGGTGCAAATTTTTGTTATTGTTAGGTTATGTCCAACTCTCTGTGACCCCATTTGAGGTTTTCTGGAATAGTTTGTCATTCCCTTCTCATTTTACAGATGAGGAAACTGAGGGAGACAGGGTTGAGTGACTTGCCCAGGGTCAGACGGGTAGCAAGTATCTGAGGCTGGATTTAAACTCAGATCTTCTTGACTCCCAGCCCAGCTCTTTAGCCAATGTGCCATCTACCTGCTCCTAAACTTTTAAAGTTTTAGGAATATCAAAACATACATAGAATAAATTCAAAATAATATTGGTAGGGAGTAGGATCAAGCATTTTCAAGACTTATGGAAATAGAGCATTTTTTTTTAGGGCTTTAGCAACTTTAGAGCTTAAGAAACAAGTTCCTTCTTCCATTATTTTTTGCAGTTTTGATTTTGGAAGGTGAGAGTATAGCCATTTATGTCCCAAACTATAGCCTAGGCTATTCTATAGACCTGCGGTATGACCTTGGCCCAGTCATTTGAATTACTTGGTCCTCAGTTTCCTCATCCACAAAATGTAAGGGTTCATAGGAGCACAAATTTAGAGTTTAAAAGGACCTTGGAGAGCATCTAATCCAACCCCCTTATTTTATGAATTAGGAAACTGAGGCGTAGGGGTGCTTAAAGTCACATGGGTCATACATGGCAATGCTACGACTGAAACTGGTATCCCTGGACTACAGATTCAGCTCTTCCCATGATGTGGTATCATCTCCTTGATGATCCTTCCAGATATGTACTTGAGCTGACCTTCAGTGCTGGACTGCTGACTTCCTATGTGATCCTGGACCAGTGTCTTTGCCTTTCTAAGGTCCTCATGCCCACACCAGGAATACTGCCTCCAGTGATAACAGAAGGGGTACGTGGCTGCCTCTTGCTTTCCTCCCAGACCACGCATGAAGACAGAAAGAGAGTCAGCAGCCGTTCAAGCTCCCGTGAAGACAGACATAAGATAGACATCCAGTGTGATATTAATAGGGGAAGATGGAGAGAGAATGAATTCACTTCCTCACTGTAGTAATTTGCCTGTAAATATTCACACACACCATGCAATTTTCCCTTCCCTTTCCCATTAAGGCTAAATGAATAAACAAACAAGCTGCTGAAGGGATTTCTTTCTCCTAGGCTAAGCACTTCCCTCCAAAAATATCAGGGCAGGCGCCTGTTTGAATCATATTTTAATTCTGCAGGGATGTAGGATTTCATCATCAGGGTAGGGCTTGCCCACTCTACCAGGGCACAACCTAACCCCTACTGAGCAGGCAGTTCTACACAGAGCTCTGGCCAAAATAAACTCATCACCTGATGCCAACTTGGGGATAAGCCTTCTTGAAATTAGCTAGGCTTGTCATTGGACAACCAAGTAACACACACACACACACACACACACACACACGAACATGAACATGAACATGAACATGAGGAGATCATTGAGTCAGACCTAAAAGAGACCCTAAAGTCATTTAGGGTAACTCCCTTATTTTATAGATGAGAAACTAAGGACAGGAGAAAATCATTGATTTAGAACTGGGAGAGATCTTAAGATCACCTGGTCCCTTTGCTCCCATCTTATAGAAACTGAGGCTATCAGAGGATCGGAGACTTAGACCTGGAAGTGAGTGACCCCTAAGGTCATCTTGTCCAATCTCCTCTTCCTTTTATAAAACAGGAACAGAGGCCCAGTGAGGAGGTGAAGATCTCAAGGTTACGTTAGTAGTAAGTGGCAGACTCTGGATCTGAACACAGATGCTCTGACACCCAGTCCACTGCACCTTCCATATTGCCACACTCTTTCATGTGGTTGCACCATCACAGAAGACAACCAGCTGTTCAATTCATGTTTGGAGATGATCTAAAAACTGGACAAGTCTCTGATCATCCAAAGGGAAACAGCCACAGGGTGGATATAAATCATCATTACCAATGATGGCTTGGGTAAAAGGTGGGGAAAAAGATATTAGGAAAGATCAGCATGGCTGGTAAAGAAGTAGCAAAAAGATGGACAGCGTAAGGCTGCTGCACCGGTATTCTCTAAGTATCAAAAGACCCAGAGGGAGCCCTCCAAAATAGTGCACCATAGTAGTAGTAGTAGTTGCAGCAGTAACAACAACGTTGAGAGCTAACATGTAGTTCTTTAAAGCTGGCTTTACAAGTATAATCTTATTTGATCCTCACAACAAGCCTAGGAACTAGGTCCCCATTTTCCAGAAAAGGAAACTGAGGCAGACAGAAGTTAAGTGACTTGCCCAAGCTTATACAGCTAGTCAGTGTCCGAGGCAGGATTTGAATTTGGGTCTTTCTGACTCAAAGTCTAGTGATCTATCCATTGTGTTACCTGTTATCTACTAGGAATAGAAGAACATGCCAAGAACTGCCCAGGATGAATAGGCGTGGAGAAATCTATGCCAACATCAAGAGATTCTACTGACCAAGTATAAAAGAAAGGAGGTGGAGACTCCTAGCTAATTCATCCCTCAGTGATCCAGTGAGAAGATTCCTGGTCTTAGAAAAACAATGGTTGTAGGAGGAAAAGTTAAAACGATCCTTGTACAGCCTGTTTATCCACCAGCCCAAAGTCTATTTGAGCCTCACTCTGTTTGTTCCCTCCATCAGAGGGAGTCCAGAGGTCACCTAAAGATAAGCCTGGGTCTCTGAGTGGAAAAACAAATGTCTCCTTGGGGATGCCGTCAGCCTGGAGGATGACCTCTGCTTGGGGTCGAGACAGGGGGATGGAAAGGGGAACAGACAGTACCTTTCAAGGCTAGCTTTCTCAAGAGGGTTAATGCCTCAATGGGTAGAAAACATGGAAGATAGAGAAGTTAGCCATAGAAATAAATACCTAGAGCTTCTAGAGGCTGAGCTCTGCAGCAAGGTATCATACCTGGCATGGTGTTTTCCATGATGTCCTGACCAGTATGCACTGCCCCATAAAAGGAAACCATTTACAGTTTGTAACATAACAGGGAAGGGGTCTTTGAGATAGGAGAGGGTCATTCCCCCAGCGAGCAACCACCTATGGTGGACTCCTGACTTGCTTTGTGACCCTAGACAAGTCATTTCCCCTTTATAGGTCCTGGTTTCTTCATCTGTAAAATGATGGCTTTGGACAAATTAATTTTTCTCCAAGCAAAGACTGCACAGTCACTTATTATGTGTGTTTTAGCAGGGATCCTAGTGTCCTAGGGTCAAATACCTAGAGTCAAAAGGGACTGTAGCAGCTATAGGGTATAATCTTCTCATTTTTACAGTTTGAGGAAACTGAGGCCCAGACAAGTGATGTGACTGGCTCAAGGTCAGACAGGGATTGGACTCAATAATTTCCAACTACAAAATTCTCAGATTCTGTGTGACCATATAATTTCACAGGATGAAAGACTTTGAATGAGAAGTGAAGTTGGAAATCCATCTGGTCTGATCTTCTCAATTTCCTGTGGAGGAAAATGAGGCCCAGAAAGGTTCGGGTACCTTATTAGTAAGCAACCAAGCCAGGATAAGGCCCCAGGATCTGACTCAGAAGCCAGTGGACTTGCCCCTACTGTGTCCCATTCCTAAGGGAGGGCCTGAGCTTTAAGCCCAGATCACAAGACCCTAGACTGTCAATGAGATCACACATATAAAGCATCTCATAGCTCAAAGCTCTCCATAAAGAGTAGGCACTATAATCATTCTAAAGATGTCACACCTAAAAGGGGCCTTTGTGCCCCACCTACTGCAAGTTGTATCTGAGAAAGAATTCTCTCTGCGGCAAGTGGTCCAATATGGCTCATTCCAGAGCATCATTAAACTTCCAACGTTTATCTGTTAATCGCATTTTTCCCATAAGATTATAGCTCTAGACCTGGAGGGACCTCAAAGGCCCTCTTATTCAACCCCATCATTTCACAGATGAGAAACTCAGCCCCAGGAAGGTCATGCTGGTTACCTGTGGTGTCCCAGCTAATAGGTGTCAAGGTGAGAGCACAGCCCTAGACGTGGAAGGGACCTGGGGGGGGGGGGGGGGGCAATGAGTCTAGTCTACCCATTTTACAGATGAGGAAACTGAGGGAAATTAAGAGACACATAGATGTCAATGACTGGGTACTTCTGACTCCAGAACCATGCTCTTCCCATTCTGTAACATGCTCCTTTCATTTGAGATTTGTGACATTGCTTTTTAGTTGCTAATGAATGAAAACTACGCATATAAATAAAAATAAAGATTTAACTTTTTTAAAACAGCAAGACTCTTCTCCCCTCCCCTCCCCTCTCCTCCCCTCCTCTTCTCTTCCCTCCCCTTCCCTTCCCTTCCCCTTTCCTCCCTTCTCTGTGTGTCTCTCCTTTCCTCCCTCCTCCCCACTTCTTCAGTACCCTCCCCAAACACATTACACTGGACTACTTAGGGAACAGATCCAATTCTCATCGTTCCCAACGTTGCTGAAAGGGGCCACTGTGGAGATGTTGTCTCAGTAGGCTAGAAAGGGAGATCTGGTTCACACCTCATTCAACCCCAGCACGATCAGTCAAAACAAGTGGTAAGACACAAGGTTAGGACTTTGGGGGCAGGACATCAATTGGGGAAAAGACTAAACAAATTGCTGCAGGTGAACAAATATTACTCTGACCTAAGGAAAAATGAATGTGAAGAGAGGCACGGGAAGAATTATGTGACTTGATGCAGAGTAAGCAGTCCCAGGAAAATCATGTACACAGTAACTGTGATAATAGAAACCAAAAGAATAAAGGGGAAGAGAAACCTGAATGCTGTGCAATCCTCAATCAAGTATCAGTCAATAAACATTAAGTACCCACTATATGCCAAGCACGTTGCTAAACAATAATGATCAAATTTAGTCCCAGAAATGAGATGAGACAATGAACCCCTGGAGGGAGGACATGGGTCCGATCATTCCAGGTACAGTCGGACTTCCTATGAGTTAGCTTGGATCATCTACTTCTCTTCTTCTAGTGTCCCCTCTATTCCCTAACCCCGCCCCCCAAACCCCCTTTCTTTGTAATAAGGGATGGTTCCCTGGGTAAGAGAGGGGAAGGGATTCCTCAGAAAATGAAAGGAAAGTGAAAACAAATGACATCACTAAAATTTATTTTAAAAGAGCTTGCGCCAGTGGGTGCACTATTCAAATCCCCAGGAATGGCAGTGGACATGAAGGGCATCTAGGGGTATAGAAAGATATCCGAGAAGATGTCACACAGCATGAAAAGGACATGGATAGACAAACAATTGCTGATGCTTTATCTGTCCCAAGAACCTAGTATGAGGGAAGGCAGATGGCCTCTAAAGTCTCTAGATGTATGATCCACCTCCTGAGAGAACAGCTTAAGAAACCAAAAATCTTCTGAGCAGTGAAGGGAACGAAGCCTGATCCCAAGAGGAAGCTTCACCCAGCAGCCTCCAGGTGTCCCTAGTTCCAACTCAGCTGTCTCCCTCAGCTTCCTGACATCCTGGAGTCACTCAAGCAAGATGCCAGAGGTTACAGAAAAGGTTTCTTCATTTGATAGTTTAAAGGCGAAAAAAATTAGACCATGTCCAAGCCGATTAAGGAAATGATACTTAGCCTTTTCCCCTGATCCTTTAAATCTGGGGCTTCTGGCCAATACTGGGGTCCCACAGACTAGGAGCCTATCACTTTGTCTTTGGGAGTACTTGAGGATGCAGGTCTTGGGTCCAAAGAGAAAAAGGTAAGGCAAGGCAGGCCATGCCTAGAAGAAGTAGAAAGGTATACATTGCTCCCTATTCCCTCCCCATCCCCCTTCCTAGCTGCTTGGTTTTACAAAATTTAGCTCAAACAGATGTGGCATTCCTAAGAAGCCCCCCGGCGGCCTTCGTTTGAAGTCTGGGGGAAATCTCGGCTTTGTGAGCTCCATTTCCTACCTAAGGGAATCTCCAGGGAGTCTCTGTAGAAGTAAAAAACAAAACCTTAGGATCCTTATCTCAGGCTATTTATGAGATTTTTAATTAGAGTGGGGGCGGCAGCCCCAGACACTCTGTCATTGAAAGGGAGGGGAGAAGAGATGGAGAGAGCAAAGAAGGCAGGGAGGAAAGGAGGATGGGAGGGGTGAGCTCAGAGTCCCGGATGGAGCAGCCTTGGCAGAGGGGCACAAGGCAGGAGGGGCTCTTATCTTGGAGTTCACTAAGGGAAAGTCTTTGGGGGCCAGAGGCACAGCAGTCCCCTCTGAGTCACTAGAGGGATCCTAGCAGTGTGGTATAATGGATAGTGCTCCGGGTTCAAATGTGACCTCAGATACTTACTAGCTGTGTGGTCCTAGGCAAGTCACTTAACCTCTGTCTTCCTCAGTTTGCTCAAATGCAAAATGGGAAGAATAATAGCACTTACCCACTAGGGGAGTCATGAGGATCAAATGAGATATATTTGTAAAATACTTAGCACAGTGCTGGGCATATAGCAGGCACTTAAATACTTGTTTCCTTTCTCCCCTTCTCCTTTCCTTTCCTTCCTTCCTTCCTTCCTTCCTTCCTTCCTTCCTTCCTTCCTTCCTTCCTTCCTTCCTTCCTTCCTTCCTTCCTTCCTTCCTTCCTTTCCTGGACCTGTTTCAGGTGTAGCTTTCTGCATAATAAAGTCTCATACTTAGTGCCCCAAGGTCATTTAGATCTTGGATGTCATCTAATGCAACCCCCTCATTTTGCACTTGAGGAAGTAGAGATCAGAGAGGAGTGATTTGTCAGAGGCTCGAATCCAGGTCCTCTGACTTCAGACCCACTACTCTCACTACCATGCCATATTGCCTCAGTAAGGGCACAGTGGGATCCCAGCCCTTTGCATGGGACCTATCCCATGCTTGTGATGCTCTGCTCTCTCCCCTCCACCTCTATTTCCCTGGCTTCCTTCAAGGTTCAGCTCCAATCCCACCTTTGGCAGGCAGCTGGCCCCAGGTCTTCCAGCTGCTGATGCCTTCCCCCTTTTGGATATTCTTCCTACATCTTGTTTTATTCTTAGTTATTTCTAGGTTGTGCCCCCCACCCCCATTGGGATGGATGCTCACTGAGGGCAGGGACGGTTGTTCACTGTCTTCCTTTGTGTCCCCAGTGTTCCCCACAGTATCTGGTACACAGGAAATACTTAACGAATGTTTGTTGATTGACTGGGTGATGAAACCAAAGGGATCAACTTTAGAACACACGCTATTTGACAGTAGACACAATGACCTAATCTAGCAATCCGGGTCCAGTTTAGCCTAGAAAGTGACCTAGGCTTTCACATATTCTCTCTACAAAAGCAAGTCATGAGCTGGAAACGGAGCCAATCTAGTCCAATGAGCACTGATTAAGCATCTACTGAAGTATTTGCCATATACCATGCCAGAGTCCAACGATACAGAGGCAAAAATTAAATTATACCTGAGCTCTAGGAACTTGTATTCTATGGGGAGGAAACAACATGTACAAAAATACATAGGTGACAACTTGAGTAGTACTGAGAGAGCACCAGCAGCTAATGGAACTGGGAAAGGCTTTCCAAATGAGATGGTACATGAGCTGAATCTTGCAGAAAGCTGAAATTCTAAGACAAGTGTGAAGGACATATGGACCAGGCATGAGGGACAGCTTGTGCAAAAGCATGGAGGTAGGAAATGGAACACTGAATTTCGAGAGCAGACCTGTAATTAAACTAATGTAACTACAAAGGAAAGTCTCTGCTTTCCAGGAGGCAGCATGGTGTAATGGGAAGACTGGTAGATATGGAGGAGCAGGGTGTGAATCTTTGCTTTGAAATTTACGACCTGTGTGACGCTTGGTCAAATCTGTTGACCAACTGTTCCAGGCCTCAGTTGACTCATCTGTAAAATAAGGGGTCTGGATCAGATGACCTTCAGCTTCAGACGTAGGAATACGAAATACTCTTATGATTGATGCTCATGGAGGAGAAACTTGATTTCAAGGACACAGAAGGATATTTGCTTCTAGTTTCTCACCAAATAATGAAAGACGAATGGAACATTTCTAGAAGGGGAAAATTTCCATCCGCTCGCATTCTTATCATGTATAGCTGGAATCTGGCTGTGGGACTGAGCTCTCAGAGTGATTTATTCTTAATGGCATCTTGTACAAATTTAAAGCCTAAGTTAGAGGGGGAGAAAGATAGCTAGGATGGAAAATGTCCAGGAAAGGGCCATAAAGAGGATCTGGATGATGGTAGGACTTACAAATGAGCCAGGGGCCCAGACCAGGGTGAGTCAGGCAGGATACTTGGCTGAATTATGGAGCAGGATAACAGGTGCATTATTTAAAAAAAAAGTCTTTAAACCTCATGTTCCCTGACTTGCCTGGGAACACTGTAACAAGGGCAAACGTGGGAGTCCATAACAAGGAAGAGGAAGACTGTTTTGTCTTTCCCTGCCCTCCAAGGACGGCACTGCAGGAGGACTACATAGAGCAGTGATTAGGAAGTTCATCAGGACCACTAGCCTTTGGACAGTGTATCTGGAGAGGCACTGGGGTACAGTGGAAAGAAAGCTGGACTTGGAATCAGGAAAGACCTGAGTTCAAATCCTCCTCTGGTGGGTATTACCCCTGAGATTATTATAGTGAAATGACTGTGATGTTGTGTCCTCCCAATACGATGTAAGTTTTTTGAGGGCAAGTACGGCTTAAATTTTATCTGTATCACTGAAACCCAGGATGATATGTGGACACAATAAATACTTGTTGGTTTGACTTGGCTTGGCTACATGTTTCTAGTCATAGAACAAGGCACTTTAGCACCTGGAGATTCAGATTCTTCATCCGTTAAATAGGTATAATCACATCTGTTGTATCTACCTCATGGTGTTGTTGTGAGGAGCAAATGAGAAAATGTTGGTAAAGTACCCACAAACCTTAAAATGCTGTGTGCCGGTTGGCTCTGTGATGATCCTAGTGTGACTGAAGGATTTTAGAGTTAGAAGGACTTATGTTCAAATCCTGCCTTTGATATATAGATAGATAGACAGACAGATAGACAGACAGACAGACAGACAGACAGACAGACAGACAGACAGACAGACAGACAGACAGATAGATAGATAGATAGATAGATAGATAGATAGATAGATAGATAGATAGACAGACAGACAGATAGATAGATAGATATACACATAAGTTGTATGACCATGGGCAAATCTCACAGTGACTGGCACGTAATCTCCACAAACATGTTAGCTATTATTATTATCAAACCTCTGGGTGCTGCCAGACAATTCTCTTACAAATCACAAAGCGATCATCTGGCTGCACCAGTAGAAAGAGTTGCCTCTCCAAGGAGTATCCCATTTGGAAGAAAGTACAGGTCTAGACAAAAAAAATTTATTAAATTACAATCTGAAGGGAAGGGAAATGGGCATTGTTTCCATAAGAAAGCACCCTTGTCCTCACAGACTTTCTAATCTAGTAAGGAGATAAAACAGATCACTCTTACACATACTGAGTCAGTCACTCAGCCAATAAACATTCATTAAGTACCCACAATGTGCCAGAAACTGTGCTAAGTGCCGAACATCCAAAGGCCAAAGACAGCCTGCCCTAAGGAGGTCACAGCCTGATGGAGAAGACAACACCTTTTCCAAACATGATAAAGGCAGGAAAAATTGAAAATGATCACCAGGGAGAAAGTCCCTAGCATTAGGAAGGCTTCCTGTAGAAGGTAGGATTTTGGCTGGGACTTGAAAGAATCCAGGAAGAAGTGCAAACCAAGGACTATGTGAGTTTATAGGCTTAAAGATTTTATAGCTAAAAAAATCATTAAAGAACATCTAATCTAACCACCCTCATTTGACAGAAGAGGAAACTGTCCACAAAAATACTAAGGAACAGCCCTGGAACTTGCCTTAGGGCCCCTGATGACAAAGCTAGAGCTCTCTGCACTGCACACCATGCTGCTTCCTTTCTATGGATAAACAGTGCTATTAACCTAGCCTTCCCGGGGCTTAAGAAATGAGTTAACATTGGGAGTCGTTGAGACCAGATATACTGCTATGCTCAGATTCTCTTTCATAGCCTTCCATGGGGCACAAAGACCAGTTCTATAAGACAGGAATGCAGAAAGGGACCAAGGAACATAGACAGGTGAACTGGTCCCAAAGGAAGTCTGAACCATGACCTTAGCAACTACTACTACTACTGCTACTGCTACTACTACCACCACCACCACCACCACTACTACTACTGTCAAACAGGAGAAAGTAATAACACAAATCAGTAATGCGAGGTTATATTGATGTAGACTGTCAGATGACAGAGTTGGACAAGAAGGTATCTGAGGTCCATACAAGCCCTAACACTCACTTCAAGGAAAGTAGCCCCCAAAAGGAATCTTCTTTCAATAGGGAACTGTGTGTTCAAAGTCCAGTAGAGGCCAAGACCAAACGTGTTCTTACGTAACAGTGATCTGACATTGATTAAGAGAACAGACAAAAAAGACAACAAAGGGTAAGCACTAGGAGGAGGTCAGCAAGGACGGTGACAACTACTCATGTACCAGGAAAGGAAACGAAGGAGGCCCTGAAAGCCCTGTATTCAAATCCTGACCCAGACACTTATGAGTTTTATGTCCTGGATAAGTCACTTAACCAAAGAGTACCTTAATTTCCTCATCCCTAAAATGAGAGGACTGGACTTGATGGCCTTTAAGTCCCCACTTAGCTCTAGATCTAGACCTATCATCCTAAGAATCTAAAGTTCAAGGAGTTCATTTGCAGACGGACATGTGGTTCTAAGGGCGTGGGAGGTCAGCCAAGGCTGTGACAAGTGTACAGATGGCAAAAGTCCAAATAGAAAGGTAAGAAAGAAACCCTAGCTAGGGAATGGAGGGGAAAGGACCCAGATACTGAAGATGGATAGGAATCAGAGCCCAGACTCAAAGAAGCTAAGCCTTAAAAGATGGGAATCCAGGGACCGTTCAGTTTCAACATTCTAAGTTCTAAGCTTCCTTCCAATTCTTAAACTCTGTTCTAAGTTCTAAGGTTCTTTCTTACTCTAGAGTTTTATGTTCTCAGGTCTCTTCCAGCTCTGAAATCTGATGTGTAAGTTCTAAGGTCCCTTCCAATTCTCATATTCAATTCTAGGTCCTAAGGTCCCTTCAAGATCTACAATGTTATGTGTCCAGGTCCAGCTCTAACATTCCATATTTTAAGTTCTAAGGTCCCTTCTGGTTCTGAATTTCAATTTTCTGTGCTCCTTCTCTACTTTCTGTGTTTTTAAGGTCCTTCCCAGCTCTGATGTTATGTGTTCTAAAGCCTTTTTCAGCTCTCATATGTTACATATTAGGGTCCCTTCCAGTCTAGATATTTTGTGATTCTAATGTTTAAGCTCCATTAAGTTGGGAATATAAATCCTGATAAAGTCCTAAACCTCTTACACAAGGGTGCACTGAGATTTGCCTATACCTGGGAGGAGAGGACAATGCCTGAGCCTCAGCTATCCTCCCCCAGGCCCCTTTCTCCTCCCTCAGGGCCTTCAGCTGGATCAGCCAGCACCTTCTCTGTGAATATTAATATCTCTGGCTCTCAGCACGACAGGTCTCTCTGCTTTATCTGTCTGTCCTTCTCTGCAGCCTCCCCACGGCCAGCCTTCAAACTGTCAGATCTCAATAGGAGTGAGACAGGCAAATACTCTGTGAGCAGCCTAAGGATGGAGGAGAATGATTAAAAAAAAATTAGGCAGCTTGACTTCCTGACTAGTCTTTAAACTACTTTTCTGGAAAGGGTGAAAATAACTAGATGTAGGCACTGCAAGGTTTAGTTTATTTGAATGATTTCACCCTTTGTATAGGTGTCCAGAGAAGCATCTGCACAAAAACACAAGCACAAGAGTAAAGGCGGGCAGCACTGAGCACAGCACAGCTGGAAACAGCTAAGGGGCATTTGGAATGAAGGAAACACCATCAATAAATACATATTTTTAAAGTGCTTGTAAAGTGCCAGGTATTGTACTAGGCACTAAGGGGAGGGGGGAGACAGAGATAATAAGGCAGTCCCTGCCCTCAAGAGGCTTACCGTCATGGGTTGATAAAGAGTATGGACACACATAGCAAACACAAAATAACTTCAGGGAAGGAAACTATAGGCCTGTTCCCCAAAGGGACATGTACAGCAGCTGTTTTGGTGCTGCCAAAGAATAGGAAATTAAAGGGCTTCCCTTCAACTGGGGAGATGGTTGAATAAGGTAGGATATGTGAGTATAATAGAATGCTATATGTCATGAAGAATGATGAAAGGATTGGTTTGGGGAAACTCAGAAAGATTTATATGAACTGATGCAGAATCAAGTAAGAAAAATCAGAACAATTTATATTACCATATCGACATCGTACAAGACAAAAATCTTTGAAAGACTTAAGAATTCTGATCAGTGTAATGATTCCACAGTCCCAGTAAGGAAGCATGCTCTCTCTCCAATCCTCCCAACTAAGAGGTGATTAACTCAAGATGCAAAATAAGACATGTTTTTGATGTGACCAATGTGGGAATTTTTTTTACTTGAATGTGCATATTTGTTACAAGGGTTCTGTTTTTTTATTTTTTTCCAATGAGGTAAAAATGAGGTAAAAAATAATTTTTGCTCATTGAACAAAAGTAAAATGGGAGGAAGGAAGGAAGGAAGGAAGGAAGGAAGGAAGGAAGGAAGGAAGGAAGGAAGGAAGGAAGGAAGGAAGGAAGGAAGGAAGGAAGGAAGGAAGAGAGGGAGGGAGGGAAGAAGGGCCAGGCACTGGGGATACAAAAACAAAAAACAAGCAAAAAGATGACAAGCCAGTTCCTCCCTTCAAGGCGCTAACATTCTAACCGGAAAGACAATACCCAAAAAGGAACTGAAAGTTTTGGGGGAAGGAATGAAGGTACCCAGCATGGTATGACTGTCTTTAAAAGAAAGAAATACACACACACACACTCTCTCTCTCTCTCTCTCTCTCTCTCTCTCTCTCTCTCTCTCTCTCTCTCTCTCTCTCTCTCTCTCTGTCTCTCTCTCTCTCTTTCTACTTAACAGTCACATCATGGTTCTTGTGTAACCTGAAAGACTTAACTATTTTCTGGGTACTGCAGAGCACTCCGTTTCTCGACCAGTTCCAAGGAGCCCTTCCCTCAAGGAACAGCTGGGCACCATTACACTTTCTGGCTTTCTTCATTTCAAGAATATCTTTTTCCTGTAAGGCACTTTGCCTAACAACCTGGCACTCTGGAGAAAGATCCCTTGGAGAAAGGTCTCAGAGTCAATCAATCAGTTAGTTAATTAGCATTTATTAGGCCCTTACTATATACCAGGCACTGGTTAAATAAATGCTGAGGCCACAATATATGGCCAAGCCATGGCCCCTGGCTTCAGGGAGTTTCTATATGAATGAAGGAGCCAATAGGGAAACAACTGTCTACATGAGCTACAGTGTAAATGGGAGGGAGCCTCAGAGCGGGCACTGGGGGGCCAGGGCGGGGAGGGGGGAGGGAAGACCAGAACAAATCTCTGGCAAAGTGGGACCCCCTGGTCTCTCTTCAGTTCCTTTCCCAGATTAGGGAAATAATGTCATCTCCACGCAGGGATATCTTGACTGCTTCCCAAGGGGATGAGGGTGAATGCTATAAAGGGGATTGTGATTACAGGAGTGGAAACCTTTGCACTGGCTAGGAGATGCAGACATTATCTTGGGGCAGAAATAGAACAGGCCCCTCCACCACGTGTGCCTGTCTGCTGTCTGCTCTGGCCCCAGTCTGCATCCTGCCTTATCTGAGGTTGGGAGGGCATTGTGAGAAACAGCAGGTGTCCTGTTCATTACCAACATGTCTCCCTGCTGAGAGCCCCGTGCTCCCATCAGCCTTCCACTGGGTCCTGAAATCACTGACCAGGGCCCAGATGCACACCCAGGCGCTCAGAAGATGAGGACGCTGGCCAGCAAAGCACAGCTTCCATTAACCTGGCAACAGCAGGCCACTCGATAGCTCTGAGATTTATAAATGAGTTTTATTTTTTTCCCCTCCTCAGTGCGGTGCCATTAAGGGTAGCACAAATTCCAGAGTCTGGTGACCTGGCTTAGGTATGAATCCCACTTCTGACCCTACAGCTGTGACTTTAAGCAAATCCCTTTTCTCTGAATAAATGAATGGAAAAAAATAAATAAATGGATTGATATATGAGTGAGTGAATGAATGACTGAATAAATCGATGAATAAAAACATACTTATTATGTTCACTCAGCGCTGGGGATATAAATATAAAATCAGCAACAAACTCTTTCCTCTGAGGAGACAATAAATATAACACAGCGGCAGCCAGGGAGGGTATTCTTACTTGGAGAGATGCAGGATAGTGAGGAGAGGAACAGACTGACCCACTCTTTAAGCAGCGCTTCTTAATCTGGGATCCATATTTTTTTTTAACATTTTGGTGACTATTTCAATATGTAATTGTTTCCTTCCTAAGTCTGTGTAGGTATCTAGATGGTACAGTGGATACAGCATTCGATTTGGAATCAGCAGGACCTGAGTTCTAGTCCTGACATAGACCTTTACTAGTCAGGTGACTCCGAGCTCAGTTTCCTCATCTGTAAAATAAGGCTAAGAAGAGCACCTACCCCCACAAGGTTGTTTTGAGTATAAAAATTGCTAATATCTGTAAAGTGCTTTGTGAATCTTAAAGTGCTGGGTAAACAATAGTCCGTATTATTTTAATTACAGCTGCTATCATCACTATTATTAATTACAAGTATTTAAAAACATTATTCCGAGAGGTGCTGACTCAGCAGCCTCAACTGTTAATGGAGTCCATGATGCATAAAAAAGGAGGGAACCCTTCTCAGTGGGTGGGAGAGGGAGAGAATTTTGAACTCAAAATTTAAAAAGAAAAGAATGCTAAAGATAAATAGCAATTTTTTTTAAAAGTTGAGAACTTCTATTTTAAAGAACTAGTAACAGAGTTGATGGTTCCAGAAATGGAAGGGAGAAGGACAGCAGGTATGATGTGGAAAGCCAAAGCAGCTGGCGAGATGGTCGTGGAGGGAAGGAAATCACAGCTGGAGATAGTTCTATATGTACTGGAAACTTCAGTCAGCAATCATTCTCCCAAGCATAAAACCATGGCCCTCAGTTTTCTCATCTCTAAATGAGGAGGTTGGACTGACCATCCTCTGAGGTACAGCTCTAATTCTAGGATCCTAGGAGCCTGTGAAACAACAGTCATGAGACTCATTCTGCAGATGAGGAAGCTGAGTAAAATCGGGTTACGTGACTTGCCCAGGGTCACACAGCTAGTAAGCATCTGAAATTGGATTTGAACTCAGGTCTTTCTGATTCCAGGACCAATGCCCTATCCACTGCACCACCCAGCTGCCATCTCCTACATAAGGCTCTTTTCTGATTCCTTCCAGTCATTACTGCCCTCAAATCCCTCTACATTTAGTCTCTCTGTTTTGGGTATTTACTTATGTGTGTACAAGCCATTTCTCCCTGGTAAAATATGTCTGTTGCATTTCTGATTTATTTATTTTTTTGTCATGTCTGAGATGTGAAGGACAGAGGAAACTCCTGCCAATTCAGACCAACTTACAGAATTTACAGAATCAGCCCCAACAAATGTTCCCTGTTTGCTACCAGGGCAGGACCACAGACCAAACCTAGGAGCGGGGGTTCAGTTCCCAAGGTGGAGAGGAAAAGGGCAGCCTACTCAGTCACCCAAGTCACATGGGGATGAACCCAACTCCCCCATCCTCTGATGGAGGCTCCAGTGGGAGAATACCCTCCCACTCCCATCAGAATTACAAATGACCCTTATTTGTAGAGCATTTGAAAATCAGCACTTAGTCCTTTCCAGGAATCATCTCATTTGAGGAAGGTTCTGGAAGGATGATCATTATCCCCATTTTGAAAATGAGGAAGAAGAGGTTCAGGGTTTTGCCCAGGGTCACTATAAGGGCCAAGGGTAGGATCTGAATTCAGGTCACTCTGACTCAAAGTACAACAATCTATTTCGCATAGTACCCATGCTGCCTCTCCACAACAAAATAGAACACTGTTCTCTCCAAGCGTTTGCTCCCTGGAAAGTGAAGGCTCTTTAGAGGAGTCAGTCTTCATGAGAATTCTAAGACAGACCAATCACATGCTGGCAGAGCTCCTCAGAAGGTCCAGTTCTCAGAAGAGGGAATCTCCTCCAATCCTGCTCCCATCCCCACAATGAACCAGTAAATCAAATCCTCATCGAGATATGGCAGGCAATAGGGAGATGCTGATGTCACAGACACAGGTAAATCACAACAGAGACCACCATCTCTCCCTGTGACCTCCAGGCAAGAAATGAGACAGCCAAATAAACAAAGGTTTCCAGAACTTGTCTCCAACCAACCTTGTTCAGCTCCAATGATATTCCAGAAGACACTTCCTTGGCTCCTGGGGCGCTAGATTGCTGACTCCTCCTGAGATCCTTGATCCCTTCCTTATCTCTGGCTCCACGATAATCTCTGCTGGGAGTGAAGACCGGAGAGAGGGACAAAAGAAAATACAGATTAAAGAAGAATTAAACATCCTGCAGGGGCTTGAGTGGGGAGGCAGTGAACCCAGGACTTCAAAGAGCATTGGATTGGGCCCAGGAGACTGGGGCAGGATACACACTATCTCTGTGACCTTTGACTGTTCTGGGCCTCAATTTCCTCACCAGAGAATCTCCCTTCCCCCCTACCCCCTACTACATCACAAATTCCATCAGGGAAGGGATGAGAATAAGAGTGACAGCCAATGCTGATCAGCATTATAAAAATATATAATCTTAGAGCTGCCAGAACACCAATGGGTTAAACAATTTGCCCACTGTCACACAACCAATATGCATCAAAGGTAGAACCTGAACCCAGGTCCTCCAGCTCTGAAGTAAGCATGAGCCTTGCTGCTTCTCATGACAATAATCATAATTTTATGTAGCATCTTATAAGCATGCTTGACATACATTTTCTCACTTGATTCTTACAATACCCCAATGAGGTCAGTTGCTATGATCATCCCCATTTTACAAATGAGGAAACTGAGGCACAGAAAGGTGAAAGTGGAAGGCAGGTGGTGAAGCCAGGTCTTCCTGACTCCAAGTCCATAGTATACCACTTAGAAAACTTATCTCCCCTCCTACTCAACCCAGGACTCCAAAAAAATCAGTATTTAATAAATATTTCTTGGATGAGTGTCAAATGAATGAATGATCCCTGAAGATCTTTCAGTTCTGACCTCTAGGTTCCCATAATTCTTTTCCCTTGCCTTATCCATAAACCCAATGGCAACAGTGAAAGAGGATCTGTATCATCCCTTCCTAGTTCCACAGTGGAGAAAAGTTGGTGAACAAAAGACAGAAGACCAGAATGAAATCCTCCAACTGGGCCATAGCTCAGAGCTCAAGCTGTGTATGTGCCTCTCTCATTCCCCATGCTCCCCCACTCCTTCCTCCTCATCAGATTGACAGACAAGTCTGGAAGAGCCAGTTCAGCCTCCAAGAAGGGCTGAAATCCAGACTGCCAGGAAGCTGAAACACTGTTTCTGATCCCACTCTTTGTGAATGGGTTTCTGCTAAAACATAATTCCCAAAGAGAGAATTGTACACAGCAACCACTGGAAGCAGTCAAAGAGCTGTATTTGGAGGGATCGTCCCCTTCTCCGAACTCTGACAGCGATTGTAGTCTGTCTCATGTGATTGAGACCAGATGAGTGTAGTATTCTACTGCGTCATGGAGTGCAGTCTTGTCTTTCCCAACAGAGAGTAGGCTCCATGAGGCCAAGGACCCATTGGGTCATCTGTTTCTTTTGTATCCTCTGCCAGTGCTTAGCCTAGAGCACACACTGGTACTCAAATACATAGATGACTTATCTAGCTTTGGATTTTTTCTTTCTACTTGGAGGATAGCATGCAATTCAACGAGTGGCATACTGGTCAATGTTTATAACCAGCTCTCTAGGCACAAAAATGTAAGATGCTCTTTTTGGTTTAATCTGAATTAACATTTTCTCTACTACTTTCTCAAGTCTAGACAATCAATCAAACAATAAATCAAGCCTTGATTTGTAACTATTGCCAATTTAGAAGGTATAAATGCTCATACTGGAAATTGAACAATCAGCTAGCTGGTTAGATTCAGCACCAATACATCCCTGATTTTAATCCTCTGGTGAAAAGAAGTCTAATTCTGGAGGCAATGGTTCTGGATTCAAATCTTAATTCTGATAATACCTGTGTGACCCTGGGCCAGACATTTCCCTTCCTAAGATCTCAACTTTTTTCTTACGTTCAACTAGATGGTCACTAAAGATCCTTGCATTTCTAAATCTGTGATTCTAGGATCTCCCTGCTCTTCTAATGTCTCATGGCACAAGGGGTATGACCCTGGACTTTTGGAAACTATGCCAGCAGACCACAACTAGATGGATGGACTCCATGTCTGTTGCCTAAGGGCCTCCTCAGTTTAGTTCAGTGAGGTTCACCACTAGAGTAGCTCTATTTAGTTGTAGAAAGCCTCAAGACCTATCAGAGGATCACAAATTTAGAAACAGATGGGATCTTAGAGGTCCTCTAGACCTTCATTTTACAGACAAGGAAACTGAGTCCTGGAGACAGGAAGTGACTTGCAGTAAGTCACGGTCAGGATTTGACTCCAAATGAGTGCTTATTCCACTGAACCATGCTTCCCAGTCACTTAGTTATTTATAGAGAGTAGATTGTCTTTAAATGAATAATTTGTAAAGTGCTTTGGAGACCTCAAAACAGTATACAAATGTCAATTATCGTTATTATGAATCTCAGTCCTCTCCCGACTGCACTCAGCATTTTCTCTACCATGTCCAGATCGATTTTTTTTTAACTAGATAAAGAGGCCATTCTCTGCCCCACTTCTTACCTAGCCTTAATCATTGAATGGCATTGCCTCAGACAAACTGAGACCTGGGAAAGACCTTAGCTTAAAAAGTTCAAGTTCCTCCACTGCATCCAGGGCCATCTCCAGTCTCCTGAACAATATCTGGCCACTGGACCCAGATGGCTCCAGAGGAGAAAGTGAGGCTGGTGACTTTGCACAGCCCTGCCTCACTTCAATCCAATTCACCTGCATGTCATGGCATCACTTCCCTAATGTCATTGTTCTTTTCAAGAATGAAGAACACACAACAACCATGCAAAAAACTCTTTACCCTGGAAGCTTTCTCCAGCCCGTGGAAGAACTGTCCATCCCTGTGGCCTCTGACCAGACGTCTCTTTCCAGAACTTCCATCTCAGGAGGGCCCCCAAGCCCTTGTTGTTGTTCAGTCATTTTCAGGTGTGTCTGACTTTCTGTGACCCCATTTAGGGTTACTATTTCCTTCTCCAGCTCATTTTACAGATGAGGAAACTGAGGCAAACAGGGCTAAATGACTTGCCCAGGGTCATACAGCTAGTGAATGTCTAAGGGCAGATTTGAACTCAGGAAGAGGAGTCTTCCTAACTCCAGGTCCAGTGCTCTATTCACTGAGCCACGCTAGCCATGTCTCATTCTTTTCCATATTGCAGGACTTTCTCTACGGATGTTGTCAGGTGTTGTCACCCAGTTTCCCCTTTTCAACTCCTTCTCTGTAGTATCTTCCCCTATTAAAGCATAAGCTCCCTGAGGGAAGGTGATGTCTTTGTTTTCTGCTTGTAGTTGCATTCCCAGTATTTAGCATAGCAACTGGCACATAGGAAGAGCCTGATGAGTGCTTGTTGACTGACTGACTGACTCATGGAGGGGGTGGGGGAGTTGCAATTTGTGATAGATCCTGGAAGTACTGAAATATTGAAGAAAATTTGATAATGGAAAGTAAACTGGTGAGCTAGGGCATCAGTTTGGCAAGGCACCAAAAGGAGTGGAGAGCTGTAGAGATCTAAGAAAATCAATAAAACATTCAAAATACACAGAGGAAAATGGGGAAAGAGTTGAGAAGAGGACCCAAAAGAGGCAATTTTGTTACTACTGTTTAATATTTAACATACACTTAAGAAAAGAAATTGTACATGACAGAAAAATCACAATCCTCTTACGAATTCCTCTTTGTGAATGAAATGCCTGTGTTTTGATATAAGTTAAGTTCCAAAAAAATAAAAATGGAAATTATCCAAAAATGAGGGAGACTCGGGAACAGAACAGCTTATCAATGAGTAAGTCTATTAGACATAGGAAGGCTAGGTTGGGGGCTAATTTTCCACTCCTTTCTCCATTAATTTCCTATTTACTTCAATAGAACCACAATCTTACATGGGTACAAGCATCCCTACATCCTCATACTGGGCAATTCTTAAGCATCTTTAATGACTCCCTCTTGCCTCTAGAATAAAGCACAAAAATCCTCTGCCTGGAAAGTGCCCAGCTGTACAATTTCTACCATTATAACATCTCATGTCTTTGATCATCTCCCTTCTCACAGAACCATCATCTTATCTCATCCTCTTGAATCTCAAGTATTACAATGAGCTTCCTGCTTCATGGCCCCCCACCTGTCCATGGACCATTCCAGTTCATCATTCTCAAAGGCCAAAGAGATTTTCTTTAAGCACAAACTGGACCATGTCAGTCCAACACTCAATAATACCAGTGGCTCTCTCTTGTCTCAAGGATAAAATATAATTTCTGAAGATTAGGTTGAAAAGCCCTTCAAAAATCTGGCCTCCACTGATCCTCCAACACATCATATATTTTCTTCTCTTCTGGACTCAGATTTAGCCTAACTAGCGTTTTTTCCCCTTCTCTGTTCTTCACGTGTGATTTATCTTTGCCATGGCAGTGCATCATGCCTGAAGTGCCCTCTGTCCTGGCTTCGGCCTTAAAGAATTCCATTTTCCTCACAAGACACAACTCAAGCACCACCTCCTGCATGATGCGCTCCCTCCCCTAACTACTCTGGATGTAAACTATTCTTTATTTATTTGTGTGTGCATTCTTTTTATATTTCTTCTGCACAAACTTTAATGCGCCCTTTTACTCTTCTGTGGTAGAGTACAAGCTCCATGACGATGATGATGATGACCATGGTAACTAACATTTACGTAGCTTCTACTATACTCCAGGCATCGTGCTAAGCACTTTACAAACCTCATGACAACCCTGCGAGGTGGGCGCTATTATTATCCTTATTTTACAAATGAGGAAACTGAGACAGACAGAGGTGAAGTGGCTTGCTCAGAGTCACACAGCTAGTATGTTTCCGAGGCAGGATCTGAGCTCAGGTCTTCTTGACTCCAGATCCTGAATGCGGGTCTACCTGACTCTATCCACTGTGCTATCTCTTTTCATTCTTGAACATGGATCCCCAGTTCCTAGCATTATACATGGCACATAGTAGGCACTTAATCAGAGTATATTGATTGAATGATTGCTTTTTGTAAAGCCAGCATCTTATAAAAAGTTATGTAGCTATGTGTGTTTGGGGGATTCACTGAAATAGCGCAAGACTTTTAAAATTTGGACCTGGTTTTCAGACTCAGGCATCTGGCTCTGTTAGGTTGTGTGTTCAGTCATTTCAATTTTGTCTGACTCTTCGTGACCCCATCTGGGGTTTTCTTGACAAAGATACTGAAGTGGTTTGCCATTTCCTTCTCCAGCTCATTTTACAGATGAGGAAACTGAGGCAAACAGTATGAAGTGACTTGCCCAGGATCACACAGCCAGCAAGTGTCTGAAGCTGAATCTGAACTCAGGTCTTCCTGACTCCAGGCCCAGTGCACCACCTTGCTGCCCTGTCTCTATTGTAACACTGGACAAAAGGACTCCAGGTTTGAATTTGAGCTCAGTGACTTCATTGAAGAAGTATCTCTGAATATCATTTGTCAGTGTTCTGAAGGATAAACTCCTTCTGGGCAGAAGTAATTTTTTCAATCCCTAGGTTCTTGCTTCACTGCAGGCATATGTTTCATTTCCCCCTGAGGTTTCCCCCTCACCTCCTGTGGGCACATCTGAGGTGTCAGATTACCTGTTCCCCAAAAAATGTTCTGTCTTTGGAACAGAGAAGGTTTTATAAGCTCCAGGAAGAGTGCACAATGACTATCAATGTGAACCTCAGAGCCCAGAGTGTCATTTATTAGAGCAATTCCAGGGCAGTGGTGGGTGGAGGGGGAGTGAGGGAAGAGCCCACTATGATTCCAGGCAGGGCCTGTTGGAACCTTGTCAGAAACCAAATGACTTTCCTTTGATGCTTCCCTCCAGGATTCACGCGTGTGGGTGGCAAGCTGCTTTGTGTCTTTGGAGGAATGATCCTGCCCCACTGTCACACAAGAAGAGATTAAGTTATTACCAACTAGCTACGAGTACCAAAATACAATACGAGGTCTAAGTTCCATTGAGCCACATCTGAGTCACATGGGAAAGGACAGCTAGGTCAGAATCGTCCTTGGCTCTACAGGAAAGGTCACATTGCTGAAGGCCATACATTAAGTATGTATCTGATGTGAATCTCATCCTGGGTTATTGGAAACCCTTGGGGTTTTGGAGAAGGGAGGCTTAAGGAAAGCTAAGGTTGAGATGGCGGAGAGGGTGGATAGTTAGAGATACTTTAAGCACAAGGGAAGGGTTTCCTGGCATGGAGAACTCAGGGATACTGCTTAGGGGACTCTATCCCCATGGAAATGCTTCAGAATAGAAGAGTTACCACCCAGTCTAGAATGGCATCCAGAGGCAGAGGGATGATCTAAATGGACTCCTCTGGGGAGGATGGGTTAGATAGAGAAGAGATTTCAGAATCTCTTCATTTACGGACTTCGTATGGTCCCTTCCAAGTGCTAACATCTAAGACCACAACTAACTCTAACAATCCGTTATCAAGTTGTAACATCTCCAGTATTCCTGGCTGTTTTCAAACTATGCCACCTATGGGCAGGAAAGACCTTCACCAGACTGAGAAGACATGGATGGGATGCATTCTTCACCATAACAGGGAAGACCTATGTCAATGAGATCACAAATCTATCCAGACACAAATGGGCTGGGCTGCGGCATGGACAAGTAGGCAAACTTAACAGCCATTTCATGGTCCCCAAAGAAGTCAGCCTGCAGTGATTGCTACAAGGGCCATATGTGATCAAAAACCAATATCTGTCGTTTGCTCTAAAAGATCGCATCCCTTGGGCAGAAGCAAATGGAAAGCTAAAGGAAAGGCCCAGGCTTTGAGGCAAATTTGTTGAGGCAGCTGAGACAAGTGAGTTATTTGCATGGGTTCAGAGGGATATAAAGAAGCCTATAAAGTAATGGTTCCCATCCCAATGGAATCACCACTGTCAGGGAATCCTGGGGCCCTAAGAGACAGTGAGGTGTAAGAGAAAGAGAAGGGCAACTGATGGAGTTCACAGAGACCTGGATTTAAATCACAGCTCCGACGCTCACTAGCCACATGAATGTGGGGAAATCACTTAGCTTCTCTGGACCTCAGTTTCCTCATTTGTAAAATGAGGAGGATTATGCTAGAGGATCCCTAAGGTCCCTTCTACCTCTGGTGCTATGTTATGCTTTGGTTTTTGTCCTAGAGTCCTTTCCATCTCTGATGCTTTATGTTCTAAGACAATTCTAATTCAAATCAGTTCAATTCTACCAACACATGTACATGTACATATTATACACATATACATATTGATACATACATATACAATTTTGAATGTACGCATATGTGTATATCTCTACAGACCAAACTAGGCAGATATAGATATGGAAATGGATGTGGATATAGATATAGATATGGATAACGCATAGACATAGATATATACATAGAGATACATACATGGATATATATATGTGTATGTATGTATATGTGTGTATATATGATAGACCTAGACATAGATGACAGACGTGAGTGTAGGTATAGAAATGATATAGATGCAGATATTGTTACTGGGTTCCTACGGTCATGTTCAACCCTTCACGACCCTATTTGGGGTTTTCTTGGCAAAGATACCCCAGTGGTTTGCCATTTTCTTCTCCGGCTCATTTGACAGATGAGGAAACGGAGGCAAATAGGGTTAACTGACTTCTCCAAGATCACATTGCTAGTAAGTGTCTGAGGCTGAATTTGAACTCATCTAGCTGACTCCAGGCCCAGCACTCTATCCACTGCACTGCCCAGCAGCCCACCTGGTGCCTAGGGAGCACGGAAGGAAGGAAGGAAGGAAGGAAGGAAGGAAGGAAGGAAGGAAGAAAGAAAGAAAGAAAGAAAGAAAGAAAGAAAGAAAGAAAGAAAGAAAGAAAGAAAGAAAGAAAGAAAGAAAGAAAGAAAGAAAGAAAGAAAAAGAAAGAAAGAGAGGAAAAGAGAAAGAAAGAAAGAAAGAAAGAAAGAAAGAAAGAAAGAAAGAAAGAAAGAAAGAAAGAAAGAAAGAAAGAAAGAAAGAAAGAAAGAAAGAAAGAAAGAAAGAAAGAAAGAAAGAAAGAAAGAAAGAAAGAAAGAAAGAAAGAAAGAAAGAAAGAAAAAGAAAGAAAGAAAGAGAGGAAAAGAGAAAGAAAGAAAGAAAGAAAAAGAAAGAAAGAAAGAGAGGAAAAGAGAAAGAAAGAAAGAAAGAAAGAAAGGAGGGAAGGAGGGAAGGAAAAGAAAAAGGAAAGAAGAGAAAAGAGGAAAGAAAAGAAAAATGATTGTTGACTGAGTGGCAGCATTCAACACCCTGAAATCTTGGGAAAGATTCTCCCCCCTGCCTCATGGCTCATCTTCCTCTGCCCACCCCATTGGCCTCCCGCAGCATCTCCTTCAGTGGTCCCACTCTGAGTGCAGTCCTCAGCCTTAAGCACTTGGTTTTGGATGACCTCTTAGGGAGATGGCAAAGAACTGGAAGGCCTTCTCAAGCCTCTCAGGTCTTTGAAGTTATTCCCCCCCATTTTACCCTTCCCACTGGGCACAAAAAGATGCTCCTGATGCCAACCAGAGCCAAGGGACAGAACATTCTGCATTCTAAGCCTGAAAAAGAAAGACGCACCTTGTGTTTTGTTCGTGTGTTTTGTTTTTTAATTATTCATGCAGGAGGGAAAGCAGGGCGAGCGAAGGAACCTGGGAAGAGTCCCTGCTACATTCTGTAACTCAAACAATGCCAGGAGCCTGGCTTTCTGGAGCGCCTCGGCAGCTTTCCCTTCCATCTCAACACCTGCACTTGTCTCACAGAGGGAGTCAGCCTTCCCACAGGCCTGCTGTCCATCAGCCCCTCTACTGAACTCTGTTACCATAACACGTCTGGAAATCCACTGCTCTCTGATCAGCCTGGTAATTATGCCTCCCAGGGTCACAGAAGAGTCTTCGCCAGGGAGATGTGATTTCCTCGGAAATGTTTTGATTTATTTTAACTTTTGTGCTTTTAATTTCTAATTGGTGTGTGGTGGTGCCCGGTCAATGAGTGGTGGGAATGGGAGATCTGGGGAAGGGGCATCTAACTGTCTCCCACTCAAGCAGGTATGTGCCATGGACAAGGGTCTCCTGGAAAGGAAGCCCACCGAGGCTTCCTACATCATCAGGACCGGGTATGGATACATAAAAAAGGAAAACCAAGTCACTTATCTCTATTACAATGATTTTAATAGAAAGACAGTATAATGTTGGGAAGGCACACTTGACTTTTGGGGATTGTATTCATACTTAACAGTCTTAGGAGCAGCAAGATGGCGCAGTGCAGGGAGTGCTGGGCCTGGGTTCAAATTCTACATACAACACCAGCTTTGAAACAATGAGCAAGTCATCAAGTCTCTTTGAGCCTCAGTTCCCTCATATGTAAAATAAAGTTAATCATACATACTTGCAACACCCACCTCACAGGACTGATGTGGAGAAAGTTGTCCTCAAATCTATAGATGACCCAAACTCAGAAGAGACTGTTAATACACCGGAGGATGGAGTCAAGAGCCAAACAGATATTGAAAATTAGGGTACTGGACTGAATCCAATAACAGGATATCGAATGGAAAGAAATTTAAAGTCTTACCCTTGGATCCAAAAAATCAACTCACAAATATAATACAGTGGTGGGGTGTGTGTGAGATATGTCTAGATGGCAGTTGGTCTGTAAGTTATATGCAATTAAACTGTTTTATCTGGCAGCCCATAAAATTAATGTCAATTTTGAAAGCTCACCAAGAGAGAGCTCATGTCCAGGACTGGGAAGCTGATGGTCCTTCTGTGTTCTGTCTGCCCTATTCAGACTGATGTATCCAGTCATCGGTTAGGAAGGGCACTGATAAGCTAGACAGTGTCAACAGGATGGCAGAAGGCTCTAAGATCATGATGCCCTATTTGAAAAAATTAAAAACATTTACTCTGGAGAAGGGAAGACTTCATGGGACACATCATAGCTGTCTTCAGGCAACTGAAGAAAAAAGGACTTGTTCTTAGGCTTGAAAGGAGGAGTCACATCCTCTCTGAGCCTCCCTCTCCACAGCTGTAAAATGGGAATAATCATAGCTAAGATATTATACCAATGATAACATGGTCATTGTAACGTTTAAATTAGGACGTGTCCAAATTTCATACATATATACATTCTATGTATCTCAGAGCTATACATATATAGCTATGATGCATTGTGATTTTATATATGATATGTCTATATGTGTGTGTATGTATATACATATGTGTGTATAAATACATGTGTGTATCTATGTACATGTGTGTGCATGTAGTTTGTTATTGTAACTACTGGACCCAAGGGCCCATACTAGAAGCTAAGTCAGTTGCAAAGAGAAAGATGTAGGCTTGATGGAAGGAGAATCTTCCAACCAATGAAACTCTCCCCAAAGTGTATCAGGATGCCTCAGGTGTTTGTGAGTGCTTCTGAGGCAAAAGCAAGATCCTCAGTGGTCAGATCTGTTGGAGAGGGGATTTTAAAGCATGGGATGGGGGAGAGGGGTTCATTAGATGGTCTCTGAGCCCTCTTGCCACTTAGATTCAAGGAAAAGACTTATCAACCTTTAAAAAAGACTCAGCACCCCTGGTATCTTAGCATCATCCTTGGTCAATCTGCCTTAATCTTAGTTGTCAGAAACATGGATTCTGTCCCCAAAAGAAGGCCAAGTTTTGACCTTTGACCTTGAGGACCAGGGCTACTCTGATTACCTTTAGAAGGTGCCATGTCCTCTGAGTAATGCTGTATGGTAAGAGAGCCGCCTACCTGCCTTCTCTCTCGTCCCCTCCCTCCTCTTTCCATCCAGAAAGGAAGTCAGTCTGACCTGGGGCTTCATAAGAAGCTGGCTTTTTCCACCTGCACAGAATTTGGCCAGTAAAGTTCAGTTTAAGCCTTAAATAACACCCTGCCTGTATACAGAGCTGTTCCTCCAGGCCTTGTGGGACTCCTGGTGAAGCCTGAAATTGCCCATGATTACAGATAAGTGCAATGATGCCTGGGTCCCATGCTGCTGTGCAGAGAGGGCTAATGAAGGAAGAAAACCTAGGCTTTGAGTGACATTCACACACTCCCCTAATAGAAGGTGGATGCCCCTTGCTCCTTCTCCAAGAAGAAAAAGCTTTCTAACCATTCAGTCAATTCAAAGATTGTCCATATTACTGATGAATTTGCAAAGCATGTGTGACGAGGCCAAGATAAACTCAATTTCTTGTGTTGTTTGGTTTCTCTCAACCCCCCCGTCACGTATACAGAACAAGGCCAGATAATGCTACAAGAGATTGTCCTTACAGAAGACACCACACCCCTGGACAAGCATATGACGCATTCCTTCATTTACCTTCTCTGTAGAACAGAGAAATGGCTTTCCTCACTCACAGGCCATGGGATCCCAAAGAGAAGGAATGTCAATCAGTCAACTTCCAGAAGGATAACATAACAGAAAGCATGTTAGATTCAGAGGCTAGAGACCTGAGTTCAAATCATGACTCTCTATACTTTCTATCTATCTATCTATCTATCTATCTATCTATCTATCTATCTATCTATGTGTATGTGTGTGTGTGTGTATGTAATCTTGAGCATGTAACTGAACCTTTCTGAGAATGTTTCCTCAACTCTTAAAGCAGAGGGGGTTGCTTCTCAGTAAAAGCTTAATACATGTCTGTTGAATGGAATAAAATTGAGCAGAACCAGTCTGGAGGCTGGGAAGCTGAGAAATGGTCTACAGATGAGGAAATAAACTGCTGAAAGGATGAAATGAGATAATCCATGGCATGTACTCTGTGAGCCTCAGGGTGCTGTTACTTCATCCTCCTCAGCATTGTCTCTGGTTTTCCTTTAACAGAGACAGGGCCATGGCTTCTAGGCATCAGAAAGAGAATGTCTGTGAGATGAGAGGAATTAGACAAGGAAGACAAGTCAACACAGGCCATGTGTGCTTGTCCTCCAGGGGCTTACAATCTAGTGAAAAGACAAAACACATCAACACACACACAAAACCAAATAGTTGAATAATTAAGTTAATTGTGTATCCTCATCAATTGGAGAATGGTTGAATAAGCTGTGGTATATGATTGTGACAGAATATTATCATTCTATAAGAAATGATGAGCAGGATGCTCTCAGAAAAACCTGGGAACGTTTATAGGAACTGATGCAGAGTGAAGTGAGCAGAACCAGGAGAACACTGCACACAGTAACTGCAACATTATAGGGATGATCAACTGTGATTTTTCCACCTGCACAGAATTTGGCCAGTAAAGTTCAGTTTAAGCCTTAAAAAACACCCTGGTTGATCCAAGACAATTCCAAAAGGCTAATGATGAAAAAGTGGCCCAGGGAATAAAGCACTTCCTGGAGTCAGGAAGACCTGGGTTCAAGTCTTGCCTCAGACACTTACTAGTTGTGTGACCCTGGGCCCCTACAATGTTCCTGCTTTGTGCTAGGTATCTGGGATACAAAAAGAGGTAAAAAGAAAAGAAGAGTTCCTCCCCTCAAGTTTATGGGGGAGAGAAAATCCACAAGTACTAGCATCAAGGGGAATCAGGACAGGCTGCTTGCAGAAGGTTGAGACTTAAAGGAATCCAGGGAAGCTTGAAGGAGATGAGGGGAGAGGGAGTTCCAAGAAGGGGTGATGTCCAGTGAAAATGCCCAGAGTCAGAAGATGGAGTGAAGAGCCCAGTGTCACTGGATCCCGGTACACAGAGGTGACTAGGTTATACAAAGACTAAAAAGAATGGAAGGGACCAGGTTCTGAAGGGCTTTGAATGCCAAACAAGACTTTGAACTTGATCATGGAGGTGATAGGGAGCCACCAGAGTTTAATGAGCAGGGATAGAGGGTACATGATCATACTTGTGCTTTGTCCTAGAGGTAAGAAGGAAACCACTGAAGCTTTCCTGAGGTGACAGGGGGAGACATGGTCAGACCTGAAATCTGAGGAAAATTACTTTGACAATTGAGTGGAGAATGGACTGGAATGAAAAGAGAGTTGAGGCAGGCAAACTCTGGCATGTTACTGCAACAATCCAAACGTGAGGGGATGAGAGCCAGCACCAGGGTGGTGGCGGTGTCAGAGAAGAGAAGGAGGTATACCTGAGAGAGATTACAAAGCTAAAAACAGCAGAAGTTGGTGACAGATTGGCTATGGAGGCAGAGGGACGGGTGCTGGGGAGAGAGGGAGCAGCCGAGGATGACAGGAGGGTAGCCATCCTGGGTGACTGGGATATTGATAGTCCCTCCACATAACAGGGAAGTCATCTCTCACCTAGATTATTGAGCCAGCTTCCTAATTGTTCTCCCCGCCTCCAGTCTCTTCCTCACTCCAATCCAGTATCCCCATGGATGCCAAAGTCATTTTTCCCAAACCACAGGTGTGACCATGTCTGTCTCTGACTCAGGAAATTTCATTGACTCCCTTCTTGCCTCTTGGATAAAATATGAATTCCTCTGTTTGGCATTTTAAGCCTTTCCCAGTCTGGCTTCAGCCTAGCTATCCAGGCTCCTTACACACCTTACCATGCAGGCTCCATGCCAGCCAAACTTGATTTCTTGTTGGTCTTTATACAAAACGTTCCATCTCCTCTGCACAGACAGTCTCCTCATTTCTGGAATGCACAACCCCCACCCCTTACTTGCATCTTTCATGATCCTTAGCTTTCTTCAAGCTCAACATGTGCCTCCTACATGGTGCTTTTCCTGATTCCCTGCAGCTGTGAGAATCCCCATCCCCACAAAATTACTTTGAATATATTTTGTATTTTTCATCTTGTCTTCCCTAGCTTTATCCTAAAGTGCAGGAGTTATTGTATCCATAGTGCCTGGTACACTGGAGATGTTTAATAAATGCTTGTTAATTGGCTCTCCATAACATAATTAGATTATATTTCAGCAAAGATGAAAGATTTGATTCTGGGAAAGGCCAGAGAGAGAGAGAGATGTCGGTTCCTCTACATTCTGGATCTCATAGAAAAAGGCTTTCGGGGAATCCAACACTGGGTAAGTGGACAAGACTGGGAAATGAGCAAAGTATGTACACAGGATACTATGCCTTGAGGGATAACTTTACAAAAAGCCATGTGATGGCAAATGGAACTGCTTTCAAAAAGACCGCCCTAAAGCTAGTATGAAGGCCCTTGGCAGAAAAATCCAGGACAGAGGCTTATCAATGTACCAGTTTCCCCAAGGAGTAAGAAGGCTCCAATTAGCTAACTGCTTTTTCCCAAGTTCTCCAAAGCTGCTCTACCTTCCCTTAAAACCAAATACCTGCTGCCAGAGGTCTCTCCGATCCCTTTAGTCATTCTTCGTCTCTCTCAACATAACTTGGTATAACTTGGTATAAACTTTGTGTCTCTTCATCTGTGTACATGATGTATTCCCCTTGATAGAGTGGAATCTCTTTGAGGGCAGGGAAATGTTTCTTTCTCTTCTTCTTTGTATTCTGAGTGTTTAGGACAGTGTCCAGTACACAGAATAAACTGAATTTTCAAGGCTCCTAATCTGGCTCTAAAACTCACCTTGTGGAGGAGTACCCCTCAATTAGCTATAATTCTTCCCTGTTTGCCCCCACTACGTATGTTTCTAATTCCAGGAGAAAAAGATCTGCTGGAGGTAAGACAGCAGAAGCATTAGCATTTTGATAGGTTTCTACAACATAGCTTATAAGAAGTCTTTAAAATTCATAGTGCCAAGATTAATCCTTCAAACATAGTACTTCTTACTCAGCTTGAGACAGCTCAGAAGTTTCCTATTTTCTAAAGAAGTAGATTAAAAACTGAGAAAAAGTGGCCAGGAATCCAAAAATTCCACTCCATCATCCTGTAGAAAGAGCACCTTCATACCAGTCACTGGCTGTAATATCTGAATTGATCGGGTGTTTGGGAATAGTCCTTCTGGGGCTGCCTAGGGAAGGATTCAGATGCTATAATCCGGAGGCTTCTCCAAAGGGATCGAAATTTCTCAGCATGAGGGTCCAAAATACCTGGGGACACAGTAGAACATGGCATGTGGAAAGAGTCTTAGGTTAGAGTCAGGAAGACCTGAGTTCAAATTTGACCTCAGACACTTACTGGCTATGTGATTCTGATTTATCCCATTTGTCTCAGTTTCCTTTTCTGTCAAATGAGTTGGAGAAGGAAATTGCAAACCACTGCAGTATCTTTGCTAAGTAAATTCCAAATGGGGTCACAAAGAGTTGGACACAACTGAATAAAAATCCCTGTTTAACAGCAACACTTGTAAACCAAACCAACTGCCACATTTCTACCTACTCAGTTGGAATGAATGAACGGCACGTTAGTGTTTCTCATTCCCATGTTGCCCCCATGCAACAGACTAGGTCATCATCAAGAGAGAAATAAAAAGTCAGGCAGTGTGATTGAGGGCCTTTCTAGGCACTCTGGAAGGGCCTGTAACAGCAGGGATGCCCACTCTTGGGGAGTACGGCTATTGATTTCAATAAAGCTCTTTGCTGGGGGGGGGGGGGGGGTTCACTGCTTGCTAAGCCACTGTGCAAATGAGGTTTTTGAGGATGGCATGGCTCTTGGGTTTGAAAATCAGGATGAAGTGAGGCTGTCCTAAGAGTAGAAATACTTCCTTAAGTTATAGGCCTAGAAGCTTGCAGGAATCAAAGAGGCAGCTATGGGATAGAAGAAAGAATAGTGGCTTGGTGAAAAGGCCATGAGAGGGTCCAGGTACACCCCTGGATTTGGTCAACAATCTGACCATGTTTGGTGTATTGATGATGCATTTTTGCTTATTGTTAATATAATTTTTCTTCTTAATGAGATCTTCCCCACCCATTAATGGACCTGCTCATTAAAGGAAATTTGATTAGGGAAGATTTGTAGGAATGCCCATACGTTTTGTTAATTTCTAATGAGGCACTGGTTCTCAAGGGTTGTGATGTTCTCTGGCTCTGAAAAGTGTATAAATACTATGAGGTGAGGTTTTACTTTGGGGCTTACTCTTTGGAGGCATTTATTTGGCCAGATGAGACTCTGGGTAACTACTAAGCAACCCCCAGCTTTGAAAGCCCAGATGTTGGTGCTTCTCTCTCTGGTAACTATGTATGTATGTAATGGTCAGACAGTTGGATCTGTCTGTTACTCCATGATGTATGTATTACTTATGTTCAGACAGTTGGACGTTCTGTCTGTTGATTATTATTTCTTTGTATTTTTTTCTGAACTTCAGGGTGCTAATTTTTACCCTGAACTAAGTGAACGATACATATGTTTGATTAAAGTGACCGATGACCCCTTAAAAGTTGCTTTCCTTTTAGAAATGCAGGTCTAAGAACCTGTGACAGCAGTCTCCCCGTGTATGTTGGGTGCTTGCTTTTACATTTGGCCAAGTCACTGACCCTTAGCTTTTTCCCAAGCCCATCAGTAAAGGGATGGAGTAGGACTGGTTTAATCAATCAACCAATAAAAATTTATTGAGAACAGACTATTTACCAGGCACCATAGATGAGCCCTGAGGTTCATTTCAGAGATACAACTGAAAGCAACTACCTTATTTTAGTCCAGATGAAGAATCTGAAATCTTAACAAAGGAAGTGAGTTATCTAAGGTCACTCAGCTAGCTACAGGGCCAGGAATTGATCCCAGTTATCTGGATGCCCAATTTTATATCCTTTCTGAAATACCACAAAGACACCCCTCACCAACACACACACATACACACACACACACACACATTACCCCCTTTCTCAAATTTTCTTTGTGTAGATGTATGCATAGGCAGAAACAGATGCATCAAGGACTGCAAGCCCTTTCTAATTCAATTAACACATTGGCCAATTAAATGATAATCATCAGTGATATTCCTTGATCTGAAAGGGTAAAAGCTCCTCACAAGGAGAACTAAATCCCTGTGAAAATCACAGACCTGGAAAAAAGAAAATTTTAAAAATAGCTATAGTATATGTGTGTCTGTATATATGCGCACACATACATGTATCACACATGCATGCCTATGTGTCAATGCATACATGTGCATTGCATGCCATCAGGCCACTGCACCCAGATGGCTCAGGAGAAGAAAGTGAGGTTGGTGACCTTGCACAGCCCTCACTCAAATCAAAGTCAACTGCATGTCATGTCATTATCTTCATGTCATGGTCCTCTTCAAGAACAAAGGACAAACACAGCCACAAAAATATGTACATGGCATACATGTGTACTTTGACCAAAAGTCTCCAATGGAATATCACAGGACTCTATGATCAGCTACATTTGACATTTCAATAGACAACATTATATAAAAAATTATATATATACATATATATATGTATGTATGTATTCCCCCTTTAGGTTTATAAAATACTCCTACTATGTCTGAGCTTCATACAACCCTGTAAGAAAGATACTATTATCCTTGTCTTATAGGTAAAGAAATGAAATATCAAGAGGTTGGCCAACTTGCTCAGAATCACACAGCCAGGGTGTACCAGAGCAGGATTTCACAAAAAGCATTCCTTTCATAATGTAGGCCAAGATTTCTTGAGCACTCAAAGTGATATTCAAACTGAGCTTTCAATCCACTAAAACCTCCAAATTTTTTTTTTCATACAAACTAAAGCTCAATTCTTGAACCTCCATTTAAAACTCTACATTCACTCAATCTTTTTTCTTACTAGATTCCACTCAGTGCTCTAGTATGCCAAGATCATTCTTGATCCTGAGTCTCTCATCCAATAGTAGCTACCTTCCCCTAGCTTTGGGCATTCTGAAAATCTGATAAGGCTATCATCTGTATCTTTACTCAAGTTATTTATTAAAATGTCAAACAAAGCTGATCATAAAGCCCTAGGACATTCCACTGGAGACCTTTGGTCAAACTGACTTTCAATCATTAATTGTTCTTGGAGCCAGCCAGTTCTGAAACTATTCAATTGTGCTATCATCTGTCTTACTTCTCTTTCCCAGGACTATCATGAGATATTTTATCAAATATTCTGCTAAAATCTAGAGAAAATCTATAGTTACAGCATTCCCTTAATCTAGCTTTTTACTAATGAGAGGAAGAGAAAGGAAGGAAGGAAGGAAAATAAAGTGAGAGAAAGAAAGAAAAGAGAGAGAAAAAGAGGGTGGAGGGAGGAAGAGAAGGGGGGAGAGAGGGAGGAAGGAAGGAAGGAAGGAAGGAAGGAAGGAAGGAAGGAAGGAAGGAAGGAAGGAAGGAAGGAAGGAAGGAAGGAAGGAAGGAAGGTTAGCATGGCATGATTTGCTGTTGAGGAAGCTGTTGATTGCTTCTACTACAACTTCTTTTTCTAAATGTTTGCTAACCACTTCTTAAATTTTGAACTGAACCAAACTTTGAAAACTGAACTGAAGTTCCTGAGCCTATATCTTGCAGATTCCATTTCCTTTCCATTTTGGAATTCTCTAGAAGCTACTCCATGTAAGCAGCAGGTTCGCATTTCCCTGAGAGTCCTCACAGCTGCCAGGTGTTCCTGTCCCCAGGTCCTCTGCCAGGTGGCAACCACGCCAAGGACAGCCAAGCGCTTTTGTTCCTGTATCACCTTGTCCATCTTGGGTGTCCACGAACTCCCCATCAACCATTTTTGCTCTGACTTTTCCAGTCCAAAAGCCTTCTAGGAAGAGAAAATGAGCAGAATGGAGCAGCTCTACCCTCTCTTCTATCAGTCATTGGCTCAGACACCCCAGTGAAGGTCTCATCCCTTCTTGAGTCCTCCACTTCTCCCCATTTTACCATTAAAAAGAAAGCCTTTGGTTGTCATCAGTTTGGTCTTCCCCTGATCCCTCCGGGGTGCTGGTGTCTTCACTGAGATGGGTGCTGGTGTTCAATCATTTTAGTCATGTCTCACTCTTGGTGACCCCTTTTAAGGTTTTCTTGGCAAAGACATTTCCTTCTCCAGTGCATTTTATAGATGAGGAAGCTAGGGCAAACAGGGAGAAGTGATTTGCCCGGGGTCACACAACTAGGAAGCATCTGAGGCCAGGTCTGAACTCAGATATTCCTCACTCTAGGTCAGGTATTCTATCGAGCTGCCCAAAGAAGCTGGATTAATCAGGAAGCAACCCAGGTGTCCCATATAAGAGATGAGAATCCCACCACTGAACCACCAAAGCCTCTAAGATTATTTTCCATTTATTCTGTGTCTACTTAGTATATAGCTCATTATTTGCATACACTCCTAACGAATGTATATCAAGAGATACACTCAAGTCTTCTTCTCAGTCTATAACCCAGAGATTTTTTTTTAAAGAGGAAAAGGACCAATCTGTAGAAAAATAGTGACAGCAGCTCTATTTGTCACAAAGGCAAAGAATCAGAAGCAAAGGCAGTACCTATCAAATGGGAATAGTACATGAATGTGGTGGAATGATATTGTGCTAAAAGAAATAACAAAGGGGAAGGTTGCAAAGAAACCTAAAAGACTTGTATGAACTGATACAGAGTGAAATGAGAAGAACTAGGAGAAAAATTTATACAATAACGCCAATATTATAAAATGAATCAACTTTGAAAGTCTGTGGAACTCTGATAAACATAATGACTGACCACAATCCCAGAAGACTCATGATGAAACAGGCTACCTACCTCCTGAGGAGGAATTGATAGACTCTGAGTACAGATCGAAACATGTGTGTATACACACATGTGTGTATATGTGGTGCTCAAATATATGGGCCTCATATGTATAATATTATATATGTATGTATACATACATATATACACATGTGTAAGGATACATTTATGTGTGTACATACCTATGTGCATGTGTACTATATATATGTATATGTGTGTGCATGCATGTGTGTGTGAGTGTGTACATGGCCAATGTGGGAATTGGTTTTGCTTGACTATACATGTTTGTAACAGAGAATTTTGTTTTTCCCTGCGGAGGAGGGAGGTGGGAGGGAGAGAATTTAGATCATCATTTTAAAAACAAAAACACAAAAGAATGCTCCCTGAGGACAGGGGGGATTTTTGCCTTTGTAACCCTGGGCTGAGCACAGTGTCCAGCATGCAGTAAATGCTTCTCAGCCTCCACTAACTCCCATTTAAATAGCCTTTCCACTCCCCCACTCTGGGGACAAAAGCTGTAGGGGAAAGAACACAATCTCCAGTCCGGCTCCAAGCCCTGTTGTAAAGGTGAATGGCAACACTCCAAAGAAGAAACTTCTCTCCTGAGCCATTTAAAACACTTCCTCCAAAAAAAAAATTTTATTTTCAGTGAAAAAAAAAATGGCAGACTGCTGCCATTCACAGAAATGAGAGGATTTTTTTAAAATCTAAAAGCCTGGAAATTGAAGTTAAGTGTGTTCTCCTCACTTCATTTTTGAGAGCATATTGTGTTGTGACTTGCAGGCTTGAGCAGTTGACAGAGTTATTTCTTCCCTACACATGCTAGAGGTACAACGGAAACTAAGCCCTAGCATTACTGGAGAAGCATCGTGAATACAAAGACTTTCAGAACTGGAAAGGACCTCTGAACATTAAATGTCAGAGCTGGGAGGGACCTTAAGAACATTACATGTCAGAGCTGGAAGAGGTCTTAGAATCTAGAATGTCAGAGCTAAGAGGGAACTTAGAACACAGAATGTCAGAGCTGGAAGAACCTTAGAACACTGAATGTCAGAGCCAAAAGGAATCTGAAGGCCTAGAATGTCAGAACTGGGAGGGAACTTAACACAGAATGTCAGAGATTACAACAGAGTATTAGAACTGTGAAGTTTAGAAATTCTATAATTATAGAAATTCTATCATTTGGAGCTAGCAGGAACCTTAGGACATAGGATACTAGACCTAGAAGAGAACTTAGAACATTGAATATCAGAAATGACACATGGAATGTCAGACCTCACATGGAATTCCCAGAGATGGAAGATGCTTTACATCACAAAACATGAAATGTCAGAGCTGGAACGTTAGAGCTGAAAGGATCATAGAACACAAAATTTCAAAGCTGGAAAGGATCTCAGAATATTTTTAGAAAAATAGGATATCAGCACCATAAGAGGCCTTCCAACTTAGAATGTCAGTGGTGCATGATAGAAAGAAATGCTACTGTTTATAATTTAGAATACAAGTCAACCAAAGGCTTCCATTTCATCCATAGTTACAAGTCAAGGCAGGGAGAAGCATCATTTGACATGGAGTGAAAGAAGACTTGACATTCAGAAAACACACAGACATGATGGTTCAAAATAGATCCCCTGGCTAGGGATACGGGATAGGATGGGGGCTAAGTCAAGGTGAACCCTAAAGTTTATTTTTTTATTGTGTTTATCTAATATTTTGGGGAAAAGGAAGCAAAACATAAGGATTAGATATGACTTCCCATTATTATTAAAATGGAAACATTCTAAAATGGCTCAAATATTCATGTCAAAAATTAAAAAATAAAAAGGAAAATACAGCATCCTTCCCCTCTGTCCCCACAACTAGAAAGGAACTTAAAGATCCATGAGTCCAGAATATCGAATCCTGGAAACTGTGAATTTTTAAGATATATTTTGATAACTTCATTTCATATAATTGGTTTCTTTTGCAATTCTAGGTGTATTATGAATTTAAAAACATTATTCTGAGGAAGAGTCCATGACAAAAAAGATTACGATCCTCTGATCTTGTCCAACCCTCTCATCCTACGATTCAGGAAACTAAAGCCCTGAGAAGTCATGATGTGTTCAGGGTCATGCAGCTAGCAAATGCCAAAGCCCAGATTGGAACCTTCCTCTCTCAATGTCTATCTGGGGTTGGCTTTAGCTGCCTCTTCTCAGTCTGTAACACTAACCACATCCCCTCCCTCTCATAGCACTGGGAACACAGCCCCAGCCTTCCTAGTGATCCGGTGTGTCCACTTTAGCTAGGTACCCAGGTCCCAGCAGGGAGGACCACCCTCCAAGCTAAGGGCTGATCTGACTGATATTAAAACACAGAAGAGAAATCAGATCCTCTTTTTGACACATCAGGAATGGCTGGTATAGGCAGAAAGTTCCTGCAACTTCATTCATCTTAAAAAAACCATGTCTGTTTCACTTCTTTCTCTTACAAAGCAATAAACAGTCTAGACAGATTCCAGCTTTGCTACAAGTTAGCAGCCTTAGCCAGGAGAGCAAGCTAGGGCTGGGAGATGGGAACTGGGGGTGGGAGAGGGGTGGGGAGGGGATGGGAAGGAGTGTTCTTCCTTCTTCAGAAGACTCCCAGCACCGTGAGGAACAGCAACTAGATAATGCAGCTGAGATTGGGGCCTTGACACCTTTGAAAATTGCCCTTTTCCAAAGAGATACATAATAAGCCAGCAAACCTGCAGAGAAAAACTTGAGTTTCAAGGTGTTTCCAGCAGTGGCCCCAGAGACCTGGCTTGTCTTACTGTTCGTTTTCTTTATGAGCACTCAAGAGAAAACTCACAGGGTATTTTTTACAGCAAATGAAAGCCAAGAAGTCTCATTGTCTTCCTAGCATAGACCAGAACAACTCGCTTAATCTTTTTTTCCTCACCCTTAAAAACTAAGCTCAAAAAAAAACGTTCTTCAATATCCAGAGGCTGGCCTGATTAAGAATATTTTTAATGAAACGAGCCTGGGGTGAGTCAGGGTTGGTTGACACAGGGACTACACCATCTCCTGCCCAGGACCAGATTTATCTTAGCCTCGCCCAGTCCTTTCCCCTATGCAGGAAATCTTTCTGGCTTCTGCTGATCAGGCAAGGAAGAAGGCAATTGGCCAGTATATCCTGGAGTCCTGGAGAGGCTTCTGGCTTTGAATGTTTTCTCTGGTTACTACCAGGGATGTTTTGAGCCAGGAGAATGGAGAGTGGTACCAAGAAAAGGACCCAAAAAATACTGAGACCCCCACAACAGTATAGAGGGTTGTAATTTCATAGCACTAGGCCCAGAAAGCACCTTGGAGTCCAAGACCACCTTCCTCATTTTATTGGTGAGGAAACTGAGGCTCTAGGAGATTAAGTCTAATTACCCCAAGGCCACACAGGTAAGTGTCAAAGGTAGGATCTAAATCCAGGTTCTCTTCAAAGGATTTGGAGTTTTAGATTTAAATTTAGAGATTTAGAGTTCAGAGGGACCTCAAGGATTCTTCATCTGAGGTTCAGGAACTTTAAGAAAAACTTTTAAAACTTAAAAAAATCTATTTTGATACCTGTGTTCTAGTATAATTGGTTTTCTTTGTAATCTTGTGAATTTTATTTTTGCACTTGAACACTTGATTCTGAGAAAGGCTCCATAGGTTTAATCAGATTGCCAAGGGGTTTCACGCCATAAAAAAGGCTAAGAAAAAAAAAGCCAGATCTAATCCAATACTGTCATTTTACAGAGGAGGAAACTGAGGCCTGATGATGAGAAAGGACTTCCCCATGTCTTTCTGCTTCAAATCTAGGTTTCTTTCCACTTTACCATGCTGGCTTTCTAATGCATTGGGAAACATGGTTCAGAATCAATCTGACTCATTTCCCAAATTTTCTGACTATTTATAATTTCATTCCTTTGGGAGTTTTGTCATCTGTAAAATGAAGGATTTGGATTAAAGGGGTTTTAAGGTCCCTTTGTGAGCTGACCTTCTATATTTTCCATTCTTAGCTTAACTCCGTACAGGCTATATCCTTCATGCCTGGAATCCCCTACTTTCTCCTCTCCTCCACCTCTTAGAATCCTTAGCTTCCTTATAAGGTAAGTTCAAATGTTTCCTCTCAAGAGACCTTTACTTATTCCCCAATTGCTAGTGCCTTGCTTCCCTTCCCCCCTTAAGATGAGTTTGTATTGACTTGACATCAGTTTATCGCTCATCATATGTGACTGTATTGTTCACTCTATGGGATGTAAGCTTTAGGAAGTCAGAAACTGTTTGGTTTGTCTATATATTCCCAGTCTAATGCAGTGTCTGGCACATAGCAGAAGCTTAAAAAATCCTTCTCAGTTGATTGCTTAATCTTCCTTCTAACTCTGACATCCTATGTTCTAAGTTCCTTCCAGGTCTGACAGTCTATGTCCTAAGCTCTCTTCCAGCTCAGACATTCTATGTTCTATATTCTAAGATCTCTCCAACTCTGCATTCTGTGTTCTAATGTCTCTTTCAGCTCAAATATTACATGTTCCAAGTTCCTTCCAGGTCCGATGGTCTATGTTCTAAGCTCTCTCTTCCAGCTCAGACATTCTACATTCTATGTTCTATATTCTAAGGTCCCTTCAACTCTGACATTCCTTCTTCTAAGGTCCCTACCAGCTCTGACATTCTGTGTTCTAAGGTCTCTCCCAGTTCTGACATTCCCTGTTCTAAAGTTCCTGCCAGCTCTGACATTTTGTGTTTTAAGGTGCCTCCCAGGTCTGTCATTCTATGTTCTAAAGCTACTTCTGGCTTTGACATTGTGTGCTATGTTCTAAGGCTCCTCCAGATCTGCCATTTTATCCTCTGTATTCCAAGGTCCCTTTGTGCTCTGATGTCCAGTGATTTGCTCTCCCCATTAGCATCTGAAATTAGTTTTGTGAGATTTCCACCTGCTCCTAGCCATCTCCCACCCCTAAAAGAAGCCGGGCTCCTGTGCCTGTGACATCATCCTCATTCCTAAGGCAGGCAGCTGTGAAGTTGTAGTCAGAGGATTTTATCTCCGGCTGGAATATAAGCATGATAAACCAGTGAATTCCCCTGTGTGGAAGAAAGTTCTATTTCTGTTCAAATGAACCTGTTAACAAAATAAGAGGAAAAAAAATACAGATGTAGGTAAGGGAGCAAAATCAAGTGTCTTTGAGAAAAAAAGTTTTGGAAAAAGTTTTTCCATGAGGCGTCAGGAGTTTTAGCAAACCTTAATGGCCATGAAAATTAGCACTGTGGATTTCTAAAATAAGGTTAACAAGTGACTTCTAATCCTAAATCCTAGATGAAAGCTTCACCTAAAGCACCAGGGGAAAGACATGACGAAAAAAGTGATAATGTGTGTGGGGGGGTCCTGTTGGGGATGTGGATGGTCACAGAAGATGCTTGTTAGAAAAGGTCTCCAAGTTCATCAAATCTGGGACATTGATGAACAAGGATGGCCTCTGCAATGTCCTCAGAAGGTGGTCCCTTAAGCTCACAACCTAGGAGTCACCCTGGGCTCTTCCCTATCTCTCATCCCCCATGTCCAAGCTGGTACCAAAGCCTGTGGATTTTGCCTCTGCAGTATCTCTCCAGCACCCCCCTCCTCTCCTCTGACACTGTCCCCACCCTGGTGCTGACCCATGTCCCTTCAGGCCTGGACTACTGCAATAGTTGCTAGTGGGGGAAGAGCGAAGGCGGTGTGCTGGCCTCAGGTTTCTCCCCAGTCCAATCCAGCCTGCATTCTGCCACCAAACTGATTTTCCTAAAGAACAGGTACAATCATGTAATTAAATAAATAATTAAATGATTGTTAATTAATTAAATAAACTCCACTGTCTTCTTATCATCTCTAAGACCAAATACCAAATGCTCTCTCTGGCATTCAAAGCCTCCTCCTACCTTTCCAGTCTTTGCATCCCTCACTCCCTAAGGTCAGCATCTAACATCAGCACTGACCAGCTGGGCATTCTCTTTGGCTGACGGGTGGCTCCTCTGTTCTGACTACAGAAGGGCTTGAAGTCCCAAAATAAAAGCCCACCTTCTATAAGAAGCCTTCCTTAATCCCAGTTCATTCCAACGTCTTCCCTCTGCTAATTACTTCCTGTTTTTGCTCTACTTAGTGTACTTCATGCATACTTGTTTCTCTGTAGTCTCTTCTATTCGACTGTAAACACCGGTAGGGCAAGGACTACCTTTTGCTCTTTTTGTATCTCCGGAGCTTAGCACAATGCCGGGAACATAGTAGGCTCTTAATAATTTTTTACTGATTGCTTGGTCATAGGATCATGGATTTAGAGTTAGAAGGGACCTGAACAATCACCAGATCACTGATTTTGATCTGGAAGGAAATTTTTTGTTGTGTTTTTAGTCATTTCAGTAGTGTCTGACTCTTCATGACCCCATTTGGGGTTTTCTTGGCAAAGATACTGAAGCAGTTTGCCATTTCCTTCTCTAGCTCATTTTACAGATGAGGAAACTGAGGCCAGCAAGGTAAAATGACTTGCCCAGGGTCCTGGGCTGGATTTGAATTCAGGTCTTTCTGTCTTCAATCTTTGGATCAACCATTTCATTTTACAACCTAGGAAATTGAGGCCAAGAAAAGCGATAGGGCTTATCTGAAATCATGTAGGCACTCAGGCCTCTGAACAAAGGAGAACCCGTTCCCTCCTTTAGCAGCCCATTCCGATGCTGGTTAGCCCTAAACATTAAGGAAGTGTTTTCCTTCGAAGAAACACATTCCATCTTTGCCAGCATCCACCCACTTCTTCATTTAAGGGAAAGGAGCTCAGAGAAGCAGGCTAGCCAAAGACTAGAGCTGGAAGAGGCCTTAGAAAGCCTGTCACCGATGCCTGCTCTATTAAGATCTTACTGTTTACAGTGTTCTCTGATAATCATCGAGGGAGATGGAAGATTAAGGAGGGAAAAAAGCACTAATGAAGTGCCTCCTCTATGCCGGTACTATGCTAACTGCTTTATAAATGCTATCCCATTCGACTCTCGCAACCCTGAGAGCTGAGTTATTACTGTTCCCATTTTAAAGATAAGGAAACTGAGGCAGACAAAGGTTAAGTGACTTGTGGTGATCACACAGCTAGTGAGGCTGGATGTGCACGGAGGTCTTCTTGACTCCAGGTCTAGTACTCTGTCCAATGTGCCACCTAGGGAGTTTACAGATTTATGGGAAGGGTAAAAGGGATGAGAATGAGGAGTGCGCAGAATAAATACAATGAGCAAGGTGCTGGAAGCCCAGAGGAAGGAGGGACTTCCAGCTGGAGTGGGTTAGGGAAAAGGAATCCTTTTACTGACCCTGGAGAGGGAGGATGGCAGACTTGAGAAGTCTGGGGCAAAGAACTAGGCTCTCACTTGGCAACATGTATGTGCTTGCAGGGAAAGTCCCCAGAGAAGTCCACTGAGGTCATCCCTCTGCCTCTGGGCAAGTCGTTCTAAGCTAGGTGGCAACTCTTCTGCTCTGAAGCATGCCTATGTCCCCCAAGCAGTATCCCCCAGTCCTCCTAGACAGGAAACCCTTCCATGAATATCATTTTATTTTCTCCCATTGCAGTTTTCACCCATTTCCTTAAAGGAGATGGCAAGAGGTTAGCTTGCTTCCTCCATACAACCTTTCATCTTTGCAGTGATTGAAGACGTCAGCCCTCATTCTTTACTTCTCCAAATTAAAGAGCTCCAGGGCTGGTGACTTCCTCTCACCCAGGACTCTCATCAGCCTCTTTTCCCTCCTCTGAACTCACTCCCAAATCCTCCATATTCTGCAGGCATTCCAGTAAATGTCTGGCCAAGACTGGAAGGTCATGGGACTCCCCACACGAGTTCTACTGATTCGTTCTAGCAGCAGGTCTTGCCAGCTGCCAGTCACTGTGGCTAAGATTCTTTTGGGGTTCAGGGATGTGAGAACATAGAGAGGCAGAAAGAGTTCCCAACTTGGTGTCGAGAAGACCAGGGTTGGAATACTGCCTCAGATCTTTTCTGTCTAGGTCACCCTGAGCAAGTCATTTAACCTTCTTGAGTCTCAGTTTGCCTCTCTGTAAAATGAAGGAATTACCCTTGATGACCTCTAAGGTCCTTCTAACTCTGTCACTGTGGACTTCCATTTACTACCTGTGTGACCTTTGGCAAGGTACACTTATATACACTTAGCCCCTCTGGGCATCAGCTCCCTCACCAGTAAATGAAGGCAGCTGGTCTCAAGGGTCTCTAATATCCCTTCCATATCAAAAGTAAAGATGTTAAAAAGGCTTGGAGAGGCATCACATGGTTTTACCTCTTTTCAAGAACTCCTCAGGAAAGATGCCACATCCCCTTTTTTCTTCCTGAAAGTACTGAAATCAACTCCCTCACTTCCTTATTCCACAAATTAAAATGCCCCACAAGGCTCTTGACTTCCTTTTTCCTCTCTTTCATCCAGCTTGTTTTTACAGTCTAATTCTGACCTGGGGGTGAATACATGGGCATGCTTTCTTGGATGTGCACATGCACAGACATGACTTTTTTAGGCAAAAGATTTTATTCAACAGAGGTTTTTCTTAAAGAATCTCTTCTCTTTCTCTCCCTCTTCCCCACCACGTCTTTCTCTCTCTCTCTCCCCTCCTCTTTCTCTCATTCTCCCCTCTTTCCTTCTCTCCTCTCTTTTCCTTCTCTCTCTCCTTTCCTTCTCCTTCTATCTCTCTTCCTTTCTCTCCTCTCCTTCTCTGTCTCTCTCTCTCTGTCTCTTTCTCTCTGTCTCTCTCTGTCTCTGTCTCTCTGTCTCTCTGTCTCTGTCTGTCTGTCTGTCTGTCTGTCTGTCTCTCTCTCTCTCTCTCTCTCTCTCTCTCTCTCTCTCTTTCTCTCTCTCTCTCTCTGTCTCTCTCTCCACCCTCCTCTCTCCCCCAACAGGTTTGAATAGACCATTGTGAGCACACTGGACTACTTGGAAACAAAATAAAAAATTCCTATTATTTAAATGAGATTACATAGCAACAGCCTGGGGTATTTTGTCTTTAAAAGGAGTGTTTTTGTTTTAGCTCCCTTGCGGGGCTGCTCAAAAAGATCAGGCTCACTTTCTTCATCTGACTGATGAAAAGGAATAGGGAAATGGTGCTCCTCTCACCATGGCAGGAGAGAATGTCCCTGGGTGGCTCTCTCTCACAGTTCCGTTCTCTTCACAGTAAACCAATAACCACAACAGCAGTAACAATAAATTAAGATGAAAACAGGGTAATCGTAATAGCAGCTCTTATTCACGAAGTTCTTTCTTTAAGCCTTGCAAAGCACTGTACATAAATTATTTTCATTTGGCACTCAAAAACCCTGTAAACTAAGTGCTGTTTAATTAATCCCAATTTACACATAAGGAAACTGAGACTCAGATTTTACATGACTTTGGATCAAAGCCTCATAGGTCTGGAGCCAGAAGGGACCTTAAGAAGTTGTCTCATCTAACCCCCTCATCTTACAGATAAGGAAACTAAGACCTGAAGAAATTAAGTCACTTGCCTAGATTTACAAAGTTGGCCAATATCTAGGCTTAATTTGAATCCAGATCTTTCTGACTCCAAGTCTAGATGTAACACACCATCTAGGTCATCATTCATTCACTCACTGAATAATGGTACCCTAGATCTCCAAAGTCATACTCCAACATTCTTTGTCTAGTCCAAAATTCAGCACCCCATGGTTTATCCTCTGGGACCAAGGCCAGCTGTGATTTGGACTTCAGGATTCAAGAAGACCATCAAACTTAGGGCCACAAATCTAGTCAGCTCTCATAAGGCTCAGAGGAAAACATGGACATTTCCATCTTTCACAGGAAGAAAAAGGGTAATGGGAAGACCTTGCTTGTGAAGATGGGAAAGAAGGTGTAAGACTCCCACCCCATCCCACCCCTCAAACCATGAGTGTCAACAGTAGAGGCCTCCTAGAAACTGCTAGAAAGAGCTTGGCACTTGGCATCACCAGGACCCCACCGGACAATTTCTGGGCCTGGGGCAAGTAGCACAAACTAGGTCTAAGACAAACGTACAACCTTGACTCACCTCTTTAAGATGAATTCAGCTGAAGGCAAGGAGAGTCTAGGACATTATCCTGATCAACGGCAAAAGAAATGCTGAAATACCAGAACTTGTAGGAGGCGATGGCGATGCTGGTATTTATACATTTATTCAGTGCATTTATAATAATTTTAGTAATATAAATTTAGCATTCATATGGTACTTTAAGGCTGGCAAAGCACTCCACATATAACATCTCATTTAATCCTCACAATAACCCTGTGAGATATATCCTACTATTATTCCCAATTTAGAGCTGAAGAAATTGAAGCTGAGAAGGGTTAAGTGACTTCCCCAGAATCCCACCACTAGTAATTGTCTAAGGCAGAATTTAAACCCACGTCTGTCTGACTTCAAGTCTCACCCTCAATCCACTCTATCCAGTACAGTCTGGGGTACCCTGGGTCCATGAGTCCAAAAATGTTTTCGTAATAATACTAAAATATTTTAATTTCTAATATGGTAAATCTTAATAGATACAACCCACACAAAAGTTCCTTCCTTAATAATGTATATAAGTCCAAAAGGGGTCTAGCTCCATAGACCAAAAGGTTGGAGAACCACTCCATTAAAGCACCTGGCTGTCTAGATTCTAGGACACTAAGAGGCTCATGGGATGTATCCACCAAGAAGGAAGGAAGTTATAATTTCTAATATTAATTATTTATTTTGGCTAATGAGGGGTTAAACCCAGTTATATCTATGCTGTTGAAGGATACTGTCAGCACCTTCTAGGTTTCAGTACCCAGGACAAAGTTCCAATAACCCTGCCTTAGTTATAGCTGTGCTTTTCACCTAAACCGGAAAGCCTTACAAGGAAACTTAGAGATAACTGGGTCTAAACCTTTCATTTCACAAACGAAATTGATGTGTTATCAAGAAGTTATCATCAACTGAACTTTCAAAAAGAAAACCCACTTTCATTTGCATTGGGGGCGCCCCAAGGCAGAGAAGAAAGAATTCTGGCCATGGCTTGAGGACCCCTCCTTGGGCTCTGGGTGCAAGGAGGACCTTGAAACTTATCAGACATGATCTGCTTGCCTTGCATGGTGTGTCAAACAGATAATCCCCAAAAAGGGTCTTTAAAAGCACTTACTGTGAAATGAATGACTAGAACGGAATACTCTTGGGCCAAAGGGAACATCAATCAGCTTGAAAGGGTTAATAGACTCATGGGAAGCCCTGTAAGGAGGAATGCAGAGTGAGGAAAGTGTAGCCAGCAGAACCACACACACAATTACACCAGAAAATAAGAAAGGCCAGTTCAGTTTGGGCTTGCCCACTCTTTGCTCCTTTCTGTGACTGACCGATGAATTAACTCCAAGAGTGGGAACTTAGGTGGGCTGACAGTTGTTAACTAGCACATTACAGTCTGGGAAATTACAGCGAAAAAAAAGAGAACTTGTTTTTGAGTCAGAGGACATGGATTCAAATCCCACCTCTAATATTTACTGCCTTTGTGACCTTGAACAATCACTTAACTTCCCTGGACCTCAGTTTACAGATCTACAAAATGAGGTGTCTGAATTATACACTGTCAGAGGTCTCTCTTAGTTCCAGAGTTATGTCCCATGATTCTAGGAAGTCCCATCAGTTTCACTGCCTATGTAACTCTGGGCAAGACACTTCATTCCTATGGACCTCAGTTTCCTCCTCTGCAAAATGAGAAGCTTATACCCTTCCACCTCTAGACTGATAAGCCTCTAAGTTACTTGGTTTTTTTTAAAAGGAAGGTACTCTGGGGGTCACTGTTGAGAGGCAATTACATCAGAACAGATTTCTCTGTTAAATACTTAGATTTGTTACCTGGGGTTGCTAGGGGCCACGGTGGATAAAGCAGTAGGCAAAGACTCCTCTTCTCAAATTCAAATCTGGACTCAGACTCTTACTGGCTGTGTGACCCTGGGTGAATCACTTAACCCTGTTTGCCTCAGTTTCTTCATCTAGAGCAGGAGAAGGAAATGGCAAATTGCTCCAGCCTCTTGGCCAAGAAAATCTCAAACACAGTCACGAAGAGTTGGACGTGACAACAAAATCTGTGACCTGTGTAAGAGGGGTAGTGGATAGAGAACTGCCTTCAAAATCAGGAGCTTCAAGTACCACCTCTGATATCTGCTGACTGGGAGACCCTGAGCAAGTCACTTAAACTTATAGAACTCAGGGATTTCTCGAAGATTCTATCTGGCAGAGAAGGTGTCAGCCTGCATCGGTAGGAATTTCTTCACTGTGGGAATTTTCCTATGACAGGTCCAGTCTAGCTTATCTTGTTGACCCTAGGTAAGTCATTTCACCTCCTGAGCCTCTATATACGTGACAACATTCATGGTTTAGCTCACAAGGGTGTAAAGAAAATGTTGAAGAGGAATAAAAGCGTGAGCTTTGTGAAAAGAAAAAAAGGAAAGCAGAATTAAAGCACGCTGGCCCATCAACCAGCACTGCTGTAGCACACACACTTTGGACAGTAGACTCATCCCCGAGTCCTGACCCCCTCCATCAAGCCCCACTCCTCTCTTCAAAGGTCCTTGCTCAAAGCCCTCCCCACATCCCCCCTTTTCCCAAGGTCACAAGCCATCTGGATGGCCCCAGCCCTAATGGGATGAAAGAGTCAAGCAGACATTTGCAGAAGCCCAGGAGGGATGGGGCAGGGGGAGACAAAGGTCAAGGGAGCGGCGCCCAGCTCCGAGGCCAGAGACAGAGACACTGTGTTCCCAGAGGCAGCCAGTGGGCTATTAGCAATCCTTTCTGCTCATGTGGAATTTGAGGTCAGGGAGAATAATATCCATTTCTGATGTGACTGTGCCCGTCCTGGGCCATTCCCTTGGAGAAGCCCCCGGGAAAGAGCCTTGATTCTGGCGCTGAGCCAAAGACACTTTTGTCCTTGCTGAGCACAAAGGGCCCCTCTGGCTCTGGACTCTTCAAGTGCCTTCTCTCCACTGTGGCACAGCTGTGGAGATGAATGCTGATAGAATGGAAGCAGTTCTGTCAGAAGGGGCCAGGAGACAGGACTCGGGAGACCTGGCTCTGACACTGACACTCACTAGCTCCACAGAGCATCACTGCATACAGAGAAAAGAAGGCAAAGAGCCCGGGTTCAAATTCAGACTCTACCACTTCCTACTGGTGGAGCCCTGAGCAAATCCCTTCTACCCTCCAGGTCTCAATTTCCTCCTATGTAAAAGGAGGGAGTTTGCCTTGATGACTCCTGAAGTCCCTTCCAAGTGCATGATCCTCTCGACCTTCATTTTCTCATCTGTAAAATGGGGGTGATGGATGATATTTGGCATTCTTTACTTCCCAGGAGTGCTAGGGGAAAGTACTTTTTTAAGTGTTTTAGGAATATGGTATAGGATTGTGTTATTATTATGAGGCAGTCAAGATGGACCAGGGGCAAGAGAACTGGCTTTGGGGTCAGAGAATCTGGGTTCAAATCCTGGTTGTGCTAGTGGAAAAATCACTTCGCACCACTGGGTCTGGGATTCCTGGTTTATAATATTAGGGGGTTAGACTTGCTGACTTTATGAGAACTTTTCCAGGTCAAAAGGCAATGAGTTGTACCTCAGAGTAGGAATAAACTCCAGGGGCCACTGAGTCCTACGCAGACCTGAACAAGAATCCTCTCTCTGAGGGAATCCAACCCAAAAAACAACCCCAACATTAGGGGCTTCTATCAAAGGTTTCCAGTCAGGGGTCAAGTAGATGGATGTAGTAGTGAATGAATCAGGAAGACCTGAGCTTGCATCCCACCCAGGGTTCTCACTAGCCACCTGACCCAGGGCAAGTCAAGGAGCCAGACTTAAGGCACCTTCCAGCTCTGACAGTCACAGTTTCTAGGGATGGGGAAGACTACCTGTTTTCTTGGCTGCCATATCACAGTCTGTTGTCAGGAAAACCCCACTAGCAAAATTTTGGAGTTTTTCTGGCTTTTTGTTAGCAAAGAAGTTATGGCCAAATAGCTGCTCAAAAAGCCAAAATAATTCTGCATTACTCCCAGAGTCTGTGGTGATAAAAAAAAAAAAAGGGCAGAGTGAGGAGGCTGAGAGAAAGGTAAGCTTTTTAACCTTTCTTGGTCTCCATTTTCTCATCTGTAAAATGGGAACCTTCCAGCTTTGTTGTACAGATCAAATGGGATAAAAAATACCATATATGAAAAATGCAACATTAATAATGAATATAAAAGTCCTTGTCGTTCAGTAATTTTTCAGTCGGGTCCAACTCTTCATGATCTCATTTGGGGTTTTCTTAGCAAAGATACTGGAGTGGTTGGCCATTTCCTTCTCCAGCTCGTTTTACAGATAAGGAAACTGAGGGAAACAGGGTTGAGTGACTTGCCCAGGGTCACACAGCTGCTAAATGTCTGAGGCTGGATTTGAACTCAAGATAACTCCAAGCGTGGGGCTCTAGGCACCGTGGCACCCCCTAGCTGCTGAAAGTCCTTGGTCAGCCATAAAGCATGATATGAATTTAGCCTTCATTATTGCTACCACATCTCAAGGCAGGATATTCCACTTTTAGACGGTGCCAACTGTTAGGAGGGTTTTTTGGTTTGGTTTTGTTTTCCTTAAAGACAACTATCTCCCCTATTATTATTAAAAGGAAGAAAATAAAGACAAGGCTAAGCCTGAGAAAGGAAAAGAAAGAATGAGGCCCAGTGGGGGGTGGCCTTCCTCCTCTGAGGCCCAGTTCTAGGAAAATCTTCTTTCCCAGGGCACCCTCTCCAAGACTGGGCCATGGGTCCCTGCTGCCTGGATGCAAACCCATTTGGGAAGAAGTCCTGAAACTTGACAAATCTGGGTTCCCACTCTAGGCATCCTGAGGGGAATGAAGGAACCTCCGCTGACTTTCCAGGATCTCTGTCTGGAGAGATCCCATAAGCACTGTGGAGATGAGGACAGGACTGGGGCCTTTCATGGTCTCCTGCTTTCTGGGCTTGGGACATGAGCAGTGAGAGGGGATCTTATTTAAAAGCATTGCACACACCAGCCTCTCCATAGTAGAGGGGGAGGAAGAAAACATACACAAACAAAAGGTTTTAAAATATCTTACTAGTTAAAATATGATCATTTTTAAGGAGTTGCTGACACTTCATGGAAAACTCCCAAAAAACAATCATAAGGAAGAAAAAAAAAGCCGCCCAGTTCCTTCTGCCTAACAGTTTCAGTTCCTGAATCACTCCACTCACTATGTTAGCAATTCCCCTCCCAGAGTGCTCTGAGCATAAACACGAGCCCACTGAGGCTGGAGGCTAAGAGGCTTCAGTACGAGGTCCAGTTACCGAGGGGATCACTTGCTGTGTGAGCCTAAGCAAGATAGCAGCCCTCTCTGGGTCTTGGTTTTCTCACCAGTAAAACTGAAGCAGTTAGCTTCAATAATATCTAAGGTCCCTTCTGGCTCTTACCTTCTAGGCTTTTTCTTGGGGGAGGAAGAGGTCGTACATTTGCCCAGCTGTCATATCTGTGGTCTGTAGCTGAGGAGGCTCCACTATGACACTTTGGGCATGAGGCTGGTTTTTCATTAGCACAGAAGCAGCAGATATGGGTGAGCCCAGAGGATTCTGCTTTATTCCTAGAGTCCCAGGTGATATGAAAGGCAAGTAAAAGGACTGGAGGGAAGGTCTTGACACTGGAGAGGAGAACCAGAGCTATAACTGGAAATGTTTTCATCTGGGACAAAAGAATTGTAAAGAGACAGAGGGTCTGGGTAGACCCAGGAGAAAGGCACACTGTTGACAAGACCCTGGTGACATTGCCCAGGGACGGAAGTATCCCACAGTGAGACAGTCTGACAGAGGAGCACAAGGTGTGGGGGAGAGGCAGATGTCACAGAACTCCATGCCCTGGGATGATGGCATCCACTCAGAAGCCAAGGTAAACTTTCTAAAGCAGAGTTGTAACCCTGTGACACACACACACACACACACACACACACACACATACACAAACACACAGACACACCCCATGCCCAATCAACCAATTGCTCCCTAAGAGCTCCAGGATCAAATACACTTGAAATCTCTTCAATACCCCGCCCCTTCCTCCCTTTCCCATTTTCTTACACCTCTCTTTTTTAAATTATCTAGCTAACTTGGTCTACTGAGTTCCTCTAAGCCTTCATGCATTTCCCATCTCCAGGCATTTCCACAGGCTGTTCCCCATGCCTGGAATGTTCTTCCTCTCCACCGATGCCTCTCCAATTCCCAGATTTCATTCTGAACTCAGTTCAAACCCTGCCTCCTTTTTTTTTCTTTTCAAATTTATTAATTTATTTGTTTTCAGTTTTCAACTATCCCTTCCATGAGTTCCAATTTTCTCCCCCTCCTTCTGCAAGATGGCATGCAGTCTTATATGGGCTTTATACATACATTCCTATAAAACAGGACCTAAAACATTTCCAAAGGATTCATATGGAAAATGCTGTCCACATCCAGAGAAAGACCTATGGAGTCGGAACAGAGAATGAAGCAACTATTTTTTCTGTTATGTTTTGTTTTCTCATGGTTTCTGCCGTTCATTTTAATTCTTCTATGCCAGCCCCACCTTCTGCAGGAGACCTTTCCCAGGCCTTCGGCTCCTGGGGAGCCAGTGCCTTTCCTCCTCAGATCACCTTCCAGCGACTCCGTATATACCATGTATTTAACTTGCTGTTTACACATCATTTCTGCCATGGTTCTGTGAGCTCCTTGAAAGCCAGGTCAGTGTTTTTGCCTTTCTTTGTAAACAGCACAGTGCCTAGTCCATACTGTTCAGTCTTTTCAGTCATGTCTGACTCTTCATGGCCCCACTGGGGGTTTTCTTGGCAGAGATACTAGAGTGGTTTGCCATTTCCTTCTCCAATTCATTTTACAGATGAGAAAACTGAGGCAAACAGGGTGAAATGAATTGCCCAGGGGCATTTAGTTGGTAAGTGTCTGAGGTTAGATTTGAACTCAGAAAGATGAATCTTCCTGACTCCAAGCCCGGGGCTCTGTCCACTGTACCACCTAGTCTGGCACATAGGAAGCCCCAATAAAAGCTTGTTCATTGATTAGGGCACAGCTTCATTCACTCTACACTAATTATGGCTCTGGAGACAGTTCATTAAGAGATCACCTAATTAATGAATATACCCCCAAGTCACTTGGAAAAAATGGACCGCATTATTGAAAATGAAAAGCTAAAAGAAATCTTAGTGGGTGCTAAGTTCAACTCATCCATTTCACAGATGATGAGTGACTGGGTCCAAACCATACAGTAAGTGAAGAGACCATTCAAACCCAGGTCTTCCTGACTCTGAGTTCCTAGCTCTATACATTGCACCATCCTGCCTCTCATATTTCTCCGCTTCATATACAACAAATTTAGGTCTGGTGGAGAGAAGAATCAGAACAGGTCTCTTGGACACAAATTCCTCAGCTCCCTTTGCCCCTTTGAAAACTCACTGGGTCAAATTCCATGCTCAGTGACTCCTTCTAGGACTGTGCTGGGATTGCTGGGCTCCTAAGAGACCTTCTGTTCAATACCCCCCCTCATTTTATGGAGGGGAAAACTGAGGCCTGGGAGTGATGTGAGACCAGAGTCTCACAAGAGTTATAACAGGCAGGGCTGATGTGAGAGCCCTGGGCTCATTAGTCTAATCCTGTGTATAATCACCAGATCTCAAAATTATGAGTGACCGTGGAAACCATGGGATCAGATGCTGCCCAGAAGAGAGGCAGGTGAAGGGGGGAAGCTGAGGAAAGATGATGAGTTCTGTTTCTGATCTGTCTGTCTGTGTTCGTCCTTCATTTTCAGTATGCTGAATTGGAGATGCCTCCAGGATATTTATTTAGAAATGTCCAGGGAAGTGGCTAGTTCAGAATTCTGGACAGGAACTCAAGAGACAAAGGAAGGAGGTTTCGATAGACAGATCTGGGAATCATGTGCAGAAAGAAGATAACTGAACCCACTGCAAAATGATGAGATCACCAAGTGAGACAGAATGGGGGAAGGAGAGAAGAGGGTCCAGGGTAGGAGACACCTATATAGTGTGGATGATGCAATAGGGAGAGTGCTGAGCCTGGAGTCAGGAGGACTTGAATTCAAATCCAGCCTCAGACACTAGCTGTGTGACCCTGGGCAAGTCACTTAACTCTGTTTGCCTCAGTTTCCTCAACTATCAAATGGGAATGTTAATAGCACCCATCTCCTAGGGCTGTAATACGGATCACTCGATTTAATATTTGGAAAGTGCTTAGCCTAGTATGGCATATAGTAGGTATTATATAAATGTTATCTATTAATAAATTGTTATTCATGGGATTCATGTATTGAGTTTGCTTAAGGTAGGGAGCTGGCTTCTACCCTAAAACTAAACTGCTTGCTCTTTTAAGGAGCAGAAGCCTCAGAAAAGGATTCTTCTATGGCTTAGGAGTTTTATTTGAATCATCAGTCATGAACAGACCACGACAGATGTCCCTCGGCTTCCTGCAGGAACAAGGCCTTGATGTGCTGGGAACAAAGAGGACAAGAACTCCACAGCGCTGCTGAGTGATTGCGGGCCCTCCAGGGCAGGCTTCACTTCTAGAACCAGAGCTCCTTCCCCTCTTCTGTAGCATGCACTGTTTTGGCAGGCCAGTGAAGTCTCCAGCCTTCTCAGAATATTTGTGGCCCTCCCTCTCCCTTTCCAATTTCCTTTTGTGTGGGTCATTTTCTTTCACTGGATGGTAAACTCCTTGAGGATTGTCTTTCTTTTTCTTAATTGTATCCCCAGCACTCAGCACAGAGCCTGGCAGAGAATCAGCACTTAGTAGATGTTTACTGAAGTGAATTGAATAATTGAAAGAAATGCCAACTTCAGTTAGAGGTTAATAAAAATGAAGATGTAATTTTTTCCCCTCTAAGATCCTAAACCCCCTGAAATCTATCCATAGACCAAAGTGTGGGAGTCCCTGCTCACGAGTTATCCAGCCCCCCCCTTCTCTCCTCCCCAGCCCTGCCTCCCAAGGAGTGAGATACTGAGGTAAGCCCATTAGATTCCCTCAGCTGCTCCCACCAAAGCAGAGGAACTGTTCAAGTGCTCCAAGAAGAGCTGACCTTTCCACCTGCCTCCCCAAAGCCCAGTGCAGTGCTCCATGGTGAAGTGAAACCAGAATAAATATCACATGAGAAAAGTTCATTTCAGCCAAGGTGATTTCCAATGAAGAGAGCAGGGGATGGGAGCCTGGACAGGTCTCCCTTGGAAAGGTAGGTGCTGCTGCAAACAGTGACCAGGGAGAGCCACGTGGAGGAGTTAGAACCAAGAGCGAACAATTGCTAAGGATAGCTAACGTTTATAAGCCTTCTTAAGGTCTGCAAAGCATTCAAAATAGAGTCTCATTTGTTTATCCTCCAAACAACTCTGGGAGGGAATCATTTTTCAGTCATGTCCGACTCTTCATGACCCCATTTGGGGTTTTCTTGGTACGGATACTAACCTGGTTTACCATGTACTTCTTTCCCAAACAGTGTGATATGGCTACCAACAAAGCCTTGGCAGCCTCAGGCTGCCTTGGAAGAGGTTCCACGTCCAGGCATCAAACGGTGGTCAGCACTGCTACCTCAGGCTCTGGACAGACCACATCCAAAGCACTGGGTTCAGTTCTGGACATCACAGAATAGGAAGGAGGTTGATAAGGTTGCACCTATGAAGATATGGGTAGCTAAGATGGGGAGGGATCTGGAATCCACATCCCATGGGGAATGGTTGAAGGGACTTCAGGTATTTTAGGATGGGGAAGGGGGAGGGGCATCACCATGATGGCTTTCTTCAGACATTTGAAAGCCTTGAAGAGCCTCTGCCTGTAGGAGGGAATGAAGCTGTCCCAGAGAGCAGAACACATAAGGACCAGGTGGAAATTGCAAACAGGTCAATTCAGGCTTCATTCTCACCAAATCTTCCTAACCCTTAGAGCCCTCCCCACGTGAATCCCGGTGGGTGCAGTCAGTCTGTAAGCATTTGTTAAGTGCCTACTGTAGACCAAACCCTGAGGATAGACAAAAGGTAGTCCCTGCCCTCAGGGAACTCCCATCTAATGGATTCCTCCCTATGTGAGGTCTTCAAGCAGAGGTCAAGAGATGGCTCCTCAGCTATTCTAGTGGGATGCCTGTTCAAGTACAGGTTGTGGAGGTGACACCTGAGGTCCTTTCCCATTCTGAACTTCAGCGATGCTGGAAATCCCAATTCTGATCCGTGTCATGGGAGCTGCCTGGGCTCACTTGTTGGGGGACAGGAGGATGAAGAAGTCCCTAAAATTGGGAATATCTTTCTAAGTCTTGGCTTCTTCACCTGTACAAAATGGGGGTGACATCCATAGCACCTAATGCAACAGGCTGTGGGAAATCTCAGATGAGACAATGTTTGTAAAACAGTGTTAACTTGAGAGATCTAGCAACCTCAGCTGTTATTATTCTCATCAGCCTGTGCAGATCTGAGAGTTTGGATGTGCCTAGCCAAGCCATCCCTAGGGACATCCAGAAGATGCTCTCTCTCTCTCTCTTTCTCTCTCTCTCTCTCTCTCTCTCTCTTTCTCTCTCTCTCTCTCTCTCTTTCTCCCCCTCCCTCTCTTTTTTCCTCCCTCTTTCCCTCCTCTCCACATCCCCTCTTCCTACCCCACCCCCGTTTTTCCTCTCCATCTCTCCTCTCCATCTCTCTCTTCCCCTCTCTCTCCCTGTCTGGCTTGGCCACAATTATGCCTGGAGACTGCATCCCTCCATTCCCCAGGGGAGTGTTATAATTATGCTGTTTTCAATCCAACAAGGAACAAATAATGGGTGACTTCATAGCCGGAAGGACGGGTCAGTCACACAGGATTGCATAGGGTTGAGATGAATACATTCCAACCTGGAAAGGGCCTTTCTTCCCTTCATTCCCAGGCTCAAGGAGGGAGACAAGAAGCCAAGATTCCAGTCCCCCTCTGTCCTACAGGGAGGTCAGTGGTACAGCTCTCCCTACGGCCCATCCAGCTGAGCTTTCCCCCTTGGTCCCAATGTCTTCCCTTGCAGGAAGCTTCTCTCCTCTGAGCCTTCTGGAACGTAATTCTGACAAACATTTGCTTAGTCTCTATTTTGACATTATAGCCTCCCCCTGCAAGCAGGCTCAAGAACTGTGGTCACAGCAACTCAATAATGCATTTTCAGCATGGCTGACATCTCAGTCTGGTGCCACTGGAGGATTGACGATTAATATCAGGAACCAGGAGGTGGGAATTTGCTCCATCAGGCTGGAGACTTAGACAGTTGGCCAGAGAGTGCTTGCCACAGTCTGTCCTGCCCTAGAAAACCTGTAGCCTAGAAGAGGAGAAGGGGGAGACAAGGGAGATTTCCTGGACAACCACTAAGTACTAATTAGATAATTAGGATTCTGGGGGCCTGAGTTCTAAATTCCTCTCCCATTTCAAAGGGAAACTACAATGACTTATTATAGAACCATAGCCCTAAGGGCAACTTGGACTAGAGGAATACAATCAATTACCATCCTAGATGGAGTCACCCAGTGGGTGAGCAAAGGACTTTTCAGGACTTGGCTTTCATTGTTCCCTTTGACAACCTGAGGGACGCCCTGGGGAGTCCCACCCTGGGAAACCTCAGATACTATGGTCACAGATTCAGAACTAGAAGGGACCTTAGAGGCCAACTCCCTGATTTCACAGATGAGGAAACCAAAGACAGAAAGGTGAAAGGACTCACCCAAGGTTACACATGCAGTAAGCATCTCAGCCATGATTTAAAGCAGTTGGTGTTACTCCAAACCCAGCATTCTTTCCACTGTGCCACATTGACTCTCCAAGTGTCCTTGCTTGTAGGGCAAGTTTTCCAGCTCACTACCTGTGTAGTGTTTCCTCAGGGAAGTCCCATCACCTCTGAGCCTCAGGCTTCTCCTCTAAAAATGAGGGGGTCAGACAAGAGGATTCCTCCTGTTCCAGTTCTAAAGACTCTTAAAACTGAGTGGGACATGGATACAAAATTATTAAGATGAAACTTGGCCCTGAAGAAAGGATATGAGGAGACACCTCTCTAACCTGAATATTCCATGTTGATTTTTTTTTAATTTTCTGATTAGTTTAGTTGAATTTTCTTTTTTGCCCCTGTCTCTCTCTTCTCTCCTCTCTTCTCTTTCTTCTTTTTCTTTCTTATCTTTTCTCTTTCTCCTTCCTTTCTCTTTCTCTTTTTCTCTCTTCTCTCCTTCCTTCTCCTCCTCCACCTTCTTCTTCTTCTCCTCCTCCTTCTTCTCCTCCTCTTTCTCTCTCTGTCTCTCTCTCTCTCTCCCTCCCTCTCTCCTTTGTTATGAAGGATGGCTCTCTGGGAGGGAAAGAGGTCGTATGGGGAAATATAGGCAATATAAAAACAAGAGACAGCAATAAAGAGCTATGTTTCAAGATCTGAGATATGAGGATGTATAGAATTCAGACCTAAGTCCAATGGACCTGAACTCAAGAGCTATGACTGTACAGTACACCAGGAGCCAATTCACAGTTGCCCTATGTTCAGCCTGAATATCATTATAATTACATAATATTAGTAATAACATTGCTAGTTGACATGTAACTTGGAAAAAAATAAAATACTATTAAACTTAAATAATAATAATATTGTGGAAAGGAAGTGTGGATGGGGGGTTAGCCTCCAAGGAAGAAAGCTCTGGGCTCAAGTCCCACCAGCATCCCAGAAAGGCTATGTCCCTGGCCACACCCCTGAACCATTCTCAATGCCCTCAGGCAACTTTCCAAGATTGTAAGTTTGATAGACTTGTACTGATCATCCTTACAAGGAATTTCTGATACTAATGAAATCCCCAGCACTATAGCTCCACCCTCGAATTAATATTTTATTAGTAATAACTAACGTTTACACAATGCTTTAAAGTTTTCAGAGCACTTAGTCATAAATATTATAGCCTTGGGTCCTGGGGCTTCAGAAAGGCTCGTTGATCAGCTGACCCTCATAACTACCATTCAGTATTTCGAGTATGTTTACCTCCGTCTTACAGACAGAAAGGCTGAGGAGCTTGCCTATAGTCACACAGCTAGTGTCAGACATGGGATCCACAATGAGTTCGTCTCCACTCCAAACCCAACGTTCTCTACTATGCCACGTTGGGCAAAAGGAGCTGGCCAAGGACAGGCTTTTCCTATTTCTGAATTCCCTTACTAAAGGATAATTCAGACTTGTAATTTTCACCATGTGTACTTCTGGGTTGGGAGGGGGAGCCCAAAAAAGACAGAATGAACAGCACTTCCCAAATAATTTAGTTTTGGCCTGAAATCCTAGAGCTTTCAGCATGAGTGCCTAAAACCCTGTGCCTCCTAACATCAATCCCCGCCCCTCATTCTGAAATCATTAGGGGCCTGAAGTTCCTTCTCCCACTTGGAAACACAGCCAGAAAGCTGATGCAAAACTAGAGACTTTGGAAATAAGGGGGGGGGGGGGGGTAGTGGGAGATGGGAGACCAGCACATGGGATTCTAGACCTGGGAAGATTTCTCCCAACCGTCAACTTCAATAAACCAGTGGTTCCTTGTGAGATGACCCTTTCCTGGCAACAAGCCCCAAATGGAGAAATGGAATGTCCTCCCCTGCCCTGAAGAGTGCAAAGAGAAAACAGACCCCCTCTTCTAACATGGGCTAGGGAGTCAAAAAAAGACTTTGGAGATCTGGGACAGTAGAAGATGGGGAACAAAAACCAAGGAGGCATTCACTAGTAAATCACAGGGGTGACTGTGCTGGGAGTCACCTGGATCACACATGACTCATCCCAGCCCTGACACTTACTAGCTGTGTGACCCGAAGTTTCCTCATCCATAAAATGGGAATGATGATACTCTGATAGTGTGGTAGAGGGAGAAGAGATGGGATCAGGATGGTTCAAGATCTGCTTGTGCAGCATAATAGTTACAAAAATATCCAGCCTCTCAGTGTAGTTCTCCAAGAGGGAAAAGGTGTCAAGGACACCTCCCTACACCCATGAAATCACACTCGGGAAAAAAAGAAAGACATTTACACTCCTTCCCTCCCAGAGCTATGGAAGGGAGGCATGGAAGGTCACTGGGAAGAATCCCAGATCACCCAGAACTTTCTGTGGGAACTTGGGCAAGGCTCTGGGTCTCAGTGTTTTCCCTTTGCCTCAGCATCCTCATCTGTAAAACTGAAGAGTTCTGAATCACTAGTGTGAAGATTCCACCCACACTGGATCTACTCTAGATAGTCTATGTAGTTATATTTTCCACTAGTAGAAAGTAAGCTCTTTGAAGTCAGGGATCCCAGTGGATGGCACCTGGGTAGCACTGGAGAAATGTTTGCTGATCAATTATGAACCTTAGAGTGCTTTGGTATAAAAGAGACAGATAGAGCTTAAAACCCACAGCCTCTCAAAGCCCCTTCCTGTCCCCCCTACCTTCACTCCAACTTCCAATGGAATTCAGATAGAAAATCTCTTTTTGACTCCCTAGCCCACAGTAAGAGAGGGGGGGTATTTTCTCATTTCAGTCTACAGGGCAGGGGAGGACATTCTGTTTCTCCATTTGAGGCTGGCTGCCTACAGGTGAGAAGGTCCCTGCTCTGGCTAGGGAGTCAGCCCCACAAGGTACACCAGTCCTCCAGTCTTCCCATGCCACCCAGGCTACAACAGCTAATCTTTGAAACCTCACTGAATATATTTCACAGGGTTATAGGCAGTGTAGGAGAATAGGAAGAGTTTTGGGATTTGAAGCTGGAAGCCCTGGGTTCATGAACCTCTCTAGGCTCTAATTTCTCACCTGGAAAAAGAAGAGGGTGGACCAGGTGACCTTTGCATTCTAACTCTGTGCTTGTATTGCCAGAGGAAACTTTAGAGACCATCTCATCAAATTCCCTCATTTTAGAGAGGTGGTAATAAGCTCAGAGAGAGACAGGGACTGGTCCAAAGTCACACAGCAGGTTAAGTCAAATTCTCCTACAGGCTGAGAAAAACACACAAAAAAGTAGAGGGGAGTGAGTGCAATCACCAAGGGAACCAGATAAATACTTTTCAAGTTGCCTGTGGCTTCTAGGAAGAAAGGTCTTTATTTGGGTAAATCTGTGAGTTGTTTATCAGCTTAAACTCATTATCTGCACATATGGTCTTTGCACTATGGTTTGGGAAAATAAGAGGGGGAAGGAACAGGCCTACACTGGTTGATGAAATGTCATCCTCCAAGTGCCAGAAATGAGGGCTTTTTGTCAATGACGTCAAATTAGGCTCCCTGCCACGAGCGAAGGGGCTACCAGAAGGATAGTCATAATATTTTAGCTCTGCAGGAATCCTGCAAGGAGGCCCAAGGGGGAGGGGGAGAGAAAACAAAGAGAAAGGGGATTCATCCCCCCGCCCAAAGAAGTGGGTTGGTTCCCTTAACATTCAAGGCTTATGGACCAACCACCATGTTCTAGATGCCATGGCCACGGAGACACATTCTCTGCCCTCCAGGACTTTCCAATCCAGTAGGGTAGTAACAAGACATGAAGGCAGCACACACACACACACACACACACACACACACACACACACACACACACACACACACACACACATACACATGGTCAAAGATATAATAACAATAGCAGCTAAGGTTTATATACATATTGAAGATTTGCAAAGCACTCTACAAATGTTATCTAATTCCACCCCCACCACAACTGTAGGAGGTAAATACTATTAGTATTCTCATTTTACAGTTGAGGAAACTGAGGCAGGTTAAAGTAACTTGCACCTACCTCCCAGGGCTGTTATAAGGATTAAACAATTGTAAAGCACTTAGTATAGAGTCTGGCACATCGTAAGCACTATATAAGTATTATTATTTGTTATCATTTCTAAGTGTATGGGGAGGCCTTGAATACGTCCTGAGTCCTGGTAAATCACTTGATGTCTATCTGCCACCCACCCTTCTCTCACACAATATATATAAACATGTGCAGTATTTAAGAGGATATTCACAGTGCATCATGTCACCACTAGGTGGCGAGGCGGAACGAGAGCTAGACTGATTCAGGAAAACCTGAGTTCAAATCCTGAAAGCGCTTTTCAAACCACACTCAGTTTATCTGGAACCACATCCCAGCTGAGGATAAACCAATGGTACTGAGTTTCTTGAGTCACCATAGCCCAATGGTTCCAGGAGCTCAATTACTTAGGGTTAGGGTTGCTAGAAGGATGGACAACGCCCCCCAAACCTGCATCTCAGTCATGCCCAGGGGGGTCAGGGTAGGGCAGTGTAGGGAGCTTAGGTTGGGGAAGGAGAAACAAGGCAATGGAAAGCATGGAGGCCAATGATGTTCTCTGAGAAGCGGTGTCTGTTCGCAGCCTTTAGCCACAGTCTGGAGAAGAGTGGAAAATTCAGTCTTTTGGGGGATCTGCTTCCCTCCGGACCCATGGCCCATCTGAGGCCCCACCCCAAGGGAGGAGCAATAAGTACTCTGAGGTCAGGGGAGGTGGAAAGAGAGCAGGGATCGATCAGCCAACAAGTGTTTATTAAGAGCCTACCATGTGTCAGACTTTGTACTAGTGGTGGAAATACTAAGGCAAAAATTAATGAGACCATCTACACCCTCACGGTGCTTCTATAGTCTAGGATAAACATTTTAGTGGGTACAGGAGACAAGACAGCTAGAGCTTCATTGTCATCACCATTCTTTAACATTCAGAGTAGTGCTGTCCAACTCCTGGAGAAACGAACCACTAAACCCTAACAGAAAGACCTCAGATGCATACGGACTTGGTTTTAAAATGTACCGCTATGTTTTATTGTATCTTTATTTATTTTGTTACATATTTCCCCATTACATTTTAATCTGGCTGTGGTGTGCTTGAGAGTGTCAGGGGCCAGTTAGAGGATACTTTCTTTACAACCATCTATCTCCTGAGGTAGGTAGGGCTACTATCATTACACACATTGTACAGATGAAGAAACTGAGGCTTAGGCCCAGAAACTGGGGCTTTGACCCTGGTCTCTCATCTTGGCATCGAGTACTCTTTTCACTCCACCTCACCCTAAGGTGAAAAGGAGATGATCTGTACCATCAAACTCTTGGTCCAAGGGCTGCTGAACCAGATTAAAATATAATTGGGAAATGCTTAACAAAACAGATAAAAATGCAATAAAAATATAGATAATGTTAATTTGTGGTTTTCTAAGTCGATATGTAGACCTCTGGAATTAATTTCTATTTGAATAAAACTGGCTATAGAGACAGAGAAACTTCAAATCCTATCTGGACATTTTCTATGTGTATGACCCTGGCCAAGTCACTTGCCCTTCTTAGACCTCTGTTTTCTCATTTCTAAAATGAGAGAACTGTCCCAGCAGCCGTTGAGATCCTTTACAGGTCTACATCTATGATCCTTCCAACTCTGACACTGTGGGATTTAGAAAACTCAAAAGTAAAGTCTCTCTCTTCTCTCCTCAGGACTCTTCCTGTTATTTTCTCTCTCTGTCCTGTCTCTCTGTCTCCCCCCCCCCCCCCACCCCCTACTATCTGTCTCCTACTCCCCAGGTCTCTTATGTAAGAGCTGATTCCTCTTGAGAGCTGATCCTCCATAAACTAATGAGCTGCCTCCCTTCTCCCTCTTCAAATTAACCTCAGTTCTGGAAATTAACTAGGGTCTTTCAATCACCCATTGCCATCTTAAATTCATGACAGGTAAAGAATATTAAAAACTCCAGTCATTTTAATTGGGAAGAAAAGGCTGGACTTGGAGTGGGACTGGGAAAGCAGAGAAGGGAGGTGAGTAGAAATTTCCCAGGATCCTCCTAGGGTTTGTCTGGGTATATTTAGGGGGTTGGGGGTAATGTACTAGAAAGAACTTTGGCCTGGGAGTCAAGAAAAAAGACCTAGCCCTGGCTCCGCCCTAGTTTGATTTCAGGCATCAGTACATCAGATGCAGATTTGGAAGGGGTCTTATAGTCCATTTTGCCAAGCCTTTAATTTTAGAGACAAGGAAAATGAGACTCAGAGAGGAGCAGAAGCTACTCCAAGGTCACCCATGGAAGGAGCAGCACCAGGATGCAAACCCAAGTCCTTGGTCTCTTGCTATAGAAAGAGGTCTTTCCACTACACACCATGGCCTAGCCTCAGTTTCTTCATCTGTAACAGACAGAATTGGGCTCAATCTTTTCCTTCCTCCAATCAATTAACAAGTATTTATTAAGTACCTACTGTGTGCTAAGCACTGGAGATAAAGTAAAGCATCCCTTCTCATTAAGCACCTTCTGGGACTGGAACACTGAGTTAGGCACTGAGGGGAAAGACATAGGGAAGCCCACTGGAGAATGAGGGGTTTGCCCAGGGTCACACAAACAGTAAGTGTATGGGGCAGAACTGGAACCCAGATCTTCCTGATGTAATCTATTTCCTAAATCAAATGAGGGATTGTACTAGACCATGTCCAAGGTCACTTCTAGCCTGAAATCTATAGTCCTATAATCCCAAGACACAAATACAGATGACTATAATCCAAATTAGCACAAGAGAACCGCATTAAAGAGGTTATATCATAGCTGATCTCGAAGGACCTTCCAGCTCTCACATTCCATGCTACTCAGTCATGCTCCACAGTTCAAACACAGACATCAGAAGCATCTCCTGGGAGCCCTCCCCTTTTCCTCCACTTTTACTAAGCTTCCTTGGAAGTCAAAATTGGAGGGAAGAGAAAACTCTGTGACCTCCCTCAAGTTACCAAGTTAACTGGAACTCAGTTTCCTCACTTGCAAAATGCAGAGGTTTGACTAAGTGATCCCTAAGGCCCTTTTCACCACTAGAAGCCTGCTATTCCAGGTAACAGATAATAATGGCTAGCTACCAGCTTTGTGGTAGCTCTCTGGTTTGCAGCTCCTCTCTCCATTGTAGAAAAACAAGAAAAAAGTCAGTGAAAACCACACTATTTTTCTGGTACAGTGGAATGTCTTAAGTATAAAAATGTATTCCTCCCCACCCCTTTCTCTCTCTCTCTCTCTCTGTTTCTCTCTCTCTCTCTCTCTGTCTCTGTCTCTCTCTCTCTCTCTCTCTCTCTCTCTCTCTCTCTCTGTCTCTCTCTTTCCCTCTCTCTCTTTCTCTCTCTCCCTCCCCCCCTCTTCCTCCCTCCCTCCCTACCTCCTCCTAATCTATTCAAAATAATTTTTTATGGTAACTTTTGTTGTAGACTATTGTGGTGGCATCCAAGGAAAACATGAAGCTGGCTGCAGCAAATGCAGGAATATTAAGCATCTTATAGGGACTGTTTCACATTTCCTCCCATTCTGAAGTGAGTTCTAAGGGTTGAGGAAGGAATGATGACTAGCTAGACGATCGGTTTACATATCCAGAAAAGAGAAAACATCATTCTGGAACAAGGAAGACACCGTGCTGCCTTGGACCTGTTCACTGGCAAAGGACAGGGGTTTGGGAAGTGAGGGAAACGGGAGGGAGGATCCGGGGCAGAATAGCCTTTCCAATGTTAAACAGTCCTTTAAAAGACAAAGACGACAAGATATGTGTTTCAGGATCTCAGTGGGACTGGTAAAATGTTCCCAATTGCATAGATGACTCTAAAGAAAAAAGTTTATATGAACAAACTTATCGGACCCCATGTGTTTCAAGAGATCCCTGGGGTTAGCAGCTGCAAAATTCTCCTTTCACCTGTATGGACTCGTACCCCTGCACTACCTGGGAACGTGGCACCATCAGCAGCCACGCAGTTAGACAATAAGCATTTTTTAAAGGCTTACTGTGTGCCCAACACTCTGCTCAGCTTTGAAACAACAGAAAACTGGCCCTGAGCTATCAGAGAACTCTGAACCAGGAAAGGAAATTCCCACCCTCCTCAGCCCCTCCCCCCTAAGCCCTACTGGACTCCGCAGGCCGCTTAACCCAATGGGGCCAGGGGGAAGCAGTGGGGAAGGCCAGACACAGAGACACCCCACTGACAAAAGACTGGGAGCTGAGCAGACCCAGGAAGGACGCCTGGCGCCTGGAATAAACGGGACTTTTATTGCTGGGTTCAGAGGATTTGGGAACAGATCCAACCCTAAGAAACCTTGCAAGGTTCATTTGCCATCTCACAGCCTACATACCAAGTTGTTGTTTCAAAGGGGGTTTTAATAATCACTACGATTCCTCCCCCCCACCCCACCCCCGCCTCACCCCAGTCATCTCATGAATAACCTTCTGGAGAACTGGAAACGCTTTACAGAGGACAGAGATACACCACACGCTGGCATTAAGGAGGCAATTTCATCCAAGTCCCAATCCGTCCCCTTCCTTCCTCTGCCCCTACTTTTCCCTGGGCTCAGGCAGAGAGGGAGCCTCAGAGCTCTTCAGCCCGGACGTCAGCCTTTCGGGGTCTGACTGATTTTCGGAGAATCCTAGAATCATCGAGAGCTCCCAGGACATCCGAGGGAGTTGCTTTTCTCCACGTGGGGAGACCAGGGACGGACCAGGGTTCTCAGCCCAGAGGTTTGACCACCGAGTTGTTCTGCCCCAAGCTCCGAGTCAGTCCTCAAGGGACATTTGACGTCTCTCCTGACGCTCCTTCCTCAAAAGTAACCTTGTCCTGGGCTTTCTCCTCTGTCCATAACACTCACACCGCCGACCCACCCACCCTCCTTCCCAAAACACTCCGCTGGAGTTCTCTCTCTCCTGCCTTAAATCCAAAATAAATTCTGCACACCTCAGATGGCCAAATGTACGTTATCTGCCCTCTCCTCCCCAGTTACAGTGCCCCCTTTTATTTCTCATGCCCTCCAAAAAGTTGGAGCTCCTATCACTACGTGCCCCCCTCCCTTACCAAAGATGGGTACCTTCCACTGTACGCGGCCCTCCACTGTACCAGGGCTGCCTTGACCCCCTCCCCTACACACGCACCTCGCACTCCAGCTTCTGTCAGGAATCCTCAACCCCACCCCCCAGGACCTGTGCTTGTTCCCCCACCGCGTGTCCCCGCCCTGGCAGGAGCCGTGGTGATTGAACCCCGAAAAATGCACCTGCCCTTCCGTTCCACTCCTCCGCTTCCCCCTCAGCTTCCCTCCCACCCCTTCTCAGCTCACACCTGTCCCCCGCAAGACCGTCCGACACTCAACCCCGGGTCGGGGCAAAGACCTAGCGGTGGGAGAATGGTGGCGGGGACATGGGGCAGTCCTGGACAACCCGATTTGGGATGAACTTGCCTCCCTATCCCTGGAGGCCAGAGCAAAGCCCAGGCTGCGCCGAGAAGGGGAAAGGAGAGAAGCACCCCCCCCCCAATCCAATCTCCAGACCCCCTACTTCTCTCAGCTCCCTCCCCTTGCCATCCGTCCCAGCCCAACAGGCGCACCCCAAAGTGTCCAAAAGCAGTCGGTGCAGTAGGTGGGATGGCCCCAGGCTCGGGGCAGCCCGGTGCCGCCCTCCTGCCCGCCTGCCCTCCAGCCCATCCTCCTGCCCATCCGCCTCCCTACCTTCCAACGGCGGCCGCAGCAGCGGCTGCGGTCGGATAAGCAACCCCGGGGGCTGCCCGCAGCGCCGGGACTGGACAGGACCGGAGCCGGCGCGCCGCCCTCTGCGGGAGCCTGGAGCAGCCGCAGCGGCCGCGGGAGCCGCGGAAGCCCGAGCTCGAGCCGCCTCCCCCGCCGCAGCCGCCTCCGCCGCAGGGGAAACTTTCCCAGGGACGGGCCCACGAGCCCGCCGGGGCCGCCGCCGAACTTGCCGGGAGCTCGAGGCTGCTGGCGCCCGCGCCGGGGCTGGGGCTGGGGCGGGAGCTCTCGGCCTGAGCGGGCGGCGGCGAAGGCTGGAGCGCGGGCGCAGCGCCTCGCGGCTGGCTCTGCGGGGCTCGCGCGGCCCGGCCGCCGCCTCCAGCCGCTCTGGCTCGCTCGGAGGCTCCGCGCAGCGGCTGCTGCTGCCTCTGCTCGGCAGCCGGAGACGAGCCCGACACACCAGCTGCCAGCGGCCAGCGGCGGCAGCGGAGACGGCGGCGGCTGGAGCAGCAGCAGCCGGCCGGCCCCGAGCGCCGGCTCCACCTCCCCAGCCCCCTCCCCTGCTCCAGCCAGCCTCCTCCCCCGATCCCCCTCCCCATCGAACATCCGTCTCCCAGCGCAGGCACTGGCCCCAGGTTCTCCCCCGCCTTGCGTCTCACCATAGGGCTGGCGGCTCACCCTCCGCTGGGGCTGCTGCTTTTCGCCATCAGAGATGGGCTTCCTGGCCCTTCTCGAGTGGCCAGACCTCCTGTTCTCCGACCGATCTCCCCCTTCTGCAGGACAGGCGGGGGCAAACGAGAGGGCCTAGGCTGGGTTTGCTCTTCTTCCAGACAAACTTTCCTGTTCCCCTTTATGTGAAGTACACACACACGTGTCATATACATGCGTTGCGTTGCATACACACATGTGTTTCTATGCATTGTGTATGTGCACATACACGCACACACATATTTGAGTCCTGCCCATTATTGCATGGCGCCCCCAGGGCCGATCGGAGCACACTTAAGGTGAGAGTCGGACCCTAACCCGAAATCCAATTCTAACCCTTATCGGCCAAGAAGTGGGGGGTCACTCAGCAGGACGTGTGAGAAGGCCAGCTTGAAGCTAGTCCTGCTGACCCAGGCTGTTCTCTATGCACTACACCACACTGCCTCAGCGTTAGCTAATGATCACTCATGATAAGAACTCACGTTTCTGTGGCAATTTAAGATTTACGAGGCATTTTCCTCACAAAGACCTTGTGAAGTTGGCACAGCAAGTATGATGCACTTTTTTTTTATTATAACATGAAAAAAAAAAAAAAAAGCTTAACTCCAAGAGCTTCCTCCAGCTTTTTCACTATTCATTAGTCTCTCTGGGGAAGGAAGGTCCCTTACATGAAGACAGCACTGGACTGAACCTAGAAACTGTAGTCCAAGTTAGGCAACCCACAGCCAGTGAGACCGTCTCTGGTCCTCACTGTCGGCTGTCCAACGGAGGGCTTGGACTACATGGTTTCAAAAGAGCCTGGGCGCCTCTAAATTCCTGTGGTTATAAGGTCTTAATGGTGTTTTGGAAGGAGCCCTAGTCCTAGAGAAGGAAGGAATATCAGAATCCAGTTGGTCCAACTCCTTCATTTTACATATGAGGAAACTGAGTTCCAAAGACATCACATTAATTGGAGCTCTTAAAGCTGGGTTTGACCTGGGACTTACTAGCTATTCTGGACACTGGTTTCCTCCTCCACCTCAGGAGGGATTCAGTTAATCAATCAACATTTATTAAGCATTTACTATGTGTCAGGCACTGTACTGAGCTCTGAGGATAAAAAAAAGACAAAGGACAGTCACCTCTTCAAGGAACTTACAATCCAACAGGATGGGCTAGGGTTTCCTTGCAGCTTCCACATTTTGTGCCTCTCCTTCAAGAGAAAATGTTCCCAGAGGAACACCTGTTCTTCCTCTCCCTGGTCTGGGCTTTAAAGGACTTTGGCCCAATGACTGCTTTCAGTTATTTCAGGAGGCCAGTGCCCTGGTTCAGCCTGGGAGAGATCCCTGACCCAAACCTTGTGAACAGACAGCTCAGATGCAAGGTCCAGCCTGAAGCAAGTGTTGAATATCGCTTTGGGGCTGGCACCAACCAAGGACATCTCACCCAACCTCTCCCCTCTGGGATGCAAACCCTAGACAGGCCACAAGCAGTCACAATCACAAAGCTGAGGTTCAAAAAGGAATGTTAACACGCAAAAATATGCTAAGCAAAACCCGGCAAAATTCAGGTTGCTATCCTGTATGAGGATGGTACCCACTGACCTCCTTAAAACTAGTTCTATATTGGTTGAGGAAAGTAAGAAAAAAACAGGACTCAAATCAAAAGGGTGGGAATACAACATTAGTAGTATATATGTATGTGTGTTGTCCATGTAGGTCACCTGTGTCCACATGGGTCTGTCCAGATGTGACTCCCAAGGAGGCAAAGAGATATCTTTAGTCTTCTCCACCCTCCCATCTCCACCTCCTGATTCCAGTCAGGAGGGGAAAACACAAGGTTGGGGCCAGAGGTTGGCCACTTTTTTCTCCTTAGAGAGAAGGGGTATCAAGCTACATCAATATGTACTCCTTTAAATATTATTAGTCTAGGGGAAATAATTTTTAAGTTCAAGCTGTGCACCTGGCTGTGCACCTGGAAAATCCCAACTTACATAGCCAAGGCTTGACTCCCATCCCACCAAATATCATTTCCACAATGAATACATGTAGTGAATAGTTGATAAACCAAGTTGATAGTCAAACAGAAATCAGAGAAAGTATACATAAGCGAATACATGCCCAATGATACACAAGGGGAATAAATTCTCCCATTGGGAGTCAGATTTTCTTAGTTCAACTGAGAGAGAGAATACCATATCCCACCCAAAGGGAAATTACCTAAAGTTTATAGTGTAATAAACTAGAGTTAAAGACATGATTGTGCTTGCTGGCTCCTCTCTACGTCAGCTTCTTCCCAGAGTCTTTCTCTCCCTTCAGGGACCTAGAGAGGATCTGTCACTATGTGTCTTCTCTCAAAGCTGGAAACCAAAAGACTAGGATCTCTCTTCTCTGCCAGTCTCTCAACAACTCTGCCTCTTAAAACAAAATGGAACATTGGGTAACCAATGTCCCATGAAGAGCTTCTTATGCACATGGTGTTTGAGCTGCAGTTTACCACATAGTACAGCTAGAATACAGAGCAGAGGTGAGGGGAAGGCTCTCTAGAACACGAGTGTGAAAACTAGAATACTTTGAACATAGGTTAGAGCTGAGAGGAAACTTTCTTTTTTTGCTACCAGTGAATAAACTCCCTCTATCAATGTAGATAACCTCACACACACGACACACACACACACACACACACAACACACACACACCACACACACACACCGACACACACACACGACACACACACGACACACACACTATCTTACATTCTTCGAGAATTGCCTGGGACACTGAAAAAGTTAAGCTACTTGCCCAGGGTAACAGAGCCAGTATGTATCAGGGGTAGTAGAATTCAAACCCAGGAATCCCTCCTTTGAGCTTGGGTCTCTGTGCATTACACCAAGGGGTTGTCTCTCTCTGAGACACCTAAGAACATGAAATGTGAGAGGTAAGAGCACCCAATACCAAAGTATGGCCTTAGAACAGAGAATGTAAAATGTCAGACCTGGAAAGAACCTTGGAGAGCATCTAGCTCAACCCTCTTGACTTTATAGGAGAGGACAGTTACTTGCCTGAGATTTGGAAGCTACCGAGGGCTGGAGCTGGATCTAAGACCCAGGAGTCTAGATTCATAGCCCCAGGCTCTTTCCCTCATATCATACCAATTCTATAAACATTCTCACTGCCTAAAGGGGCTGATAATCTTGTTGAAAAGATTATGAGAAAGTAATGGACCACCCACAATCCTGAGCTAAATGGTGGCATGAGGATTAGAGGTACTAATTAGGATCTGCAGAAGGAAGTAGTCTGAGAAAGTTTCATGAAAGTGTGAGAACAGGGACCAGTGGAGCCCAGCACTTACCTAGAGCCGTGGGAGTGGGAGTTATCCCACAGAAGGAATTTTCCAAAGCCTGATAACAGCTGACACTTGGATAACACATTAAGGTTTACAAATGATTATGTGTTAGAGCTAGAAGGGGCCTTAGAGGCCAGTTAGTCCAATACTTTCATTTTGTCGATTTGCTGTTGCTCAGTCGTTTCTGACTCTTTATAATCCCATTTGGGGTTTTCTTTGCAGAAATACTGGAGGTTTGCCATTTCCTTTTCCAGCTCACTTCACAGATGAGGAAACTGAGGCAAAGAAGGTTAAGTGACTTGCCCAAGGTCACACACAGTTAGTAACTGTCTGAGACTGGATTTGAACTCAAGAAGATGGGTCTTCTTGACTTTAGGACTGATGCTCTAGATAAGGAAAATAAAACCCAGAGAAGCAATTGGTTTCCAAAATTCAAACCTGAAGTTTCTAATGGAAAATAGGAATTGAGAAGCATTGAAAATCATCTTTCAGAGATAAGATGGGTTGAGAAAATAGGTTGAGATTCTTCTCTTTCCTCCTTGGTGGAGGTGAGGGGTTATGGGGTGTTCAGGGAGGGCTAGTGTCCGTGGTGTGAAGGCTTGCTCAGCCCTTTTCAGGGCTTCTCATCCACCTTTGGTGTCCACCTGTCACTCAACTCTAAGCATGGCATAGTAGCCACACACTGGCAGGCTGCCTTGGCAGAGGAGGACCAAAAGGCCTCAAAACTAGTCAGTGAGTAAAGGGGAAAGCATGTGAAGACTTCCCCTGGAGGATGAGTGGATGACAATATTCCAGTCACCATGAAGGTGACTGAAGCAGGTGCTGT